>NC_092661.1:7209540-7814719 GCF_032118995.1 Asterias amurensis
TTTCCATTGGGATATAGGAATAAAACAATTATTGGTTAAAAACAATTATTACATCGTTACACAGATTAAAAGGACAGAAATATACTCACTAAAAATAAGTAAAACACCCACCCGATAAATACAAGCAAATATTTACAAAGTATTCCAGTGAAAGAGAAAACCGGCTGTGAATATAACTTGCAATTAAGTAAGTATCCCCTATTTACGTAGAACTGATGTGTTAAATAAATGAATGGAGTTGGGGACAAAGGATTGTCTGTATCGAGTAAGGTTTGCATGAGGAACACAAAGTCTAAAACAATGTGATCAATTATCAATATAAACCACAAGGGAAACTGACTGGGTATAAATTTTGAAATGATTTTGGGGGTTGAACGAAGAATTGACTAGAGTGGGGTTCGAACCAACGACCTCCGGATTAACGTGCCGGTGCTCTACCAACTGAGCTATCTAGCCCTATATTGGCGGTGTCCCTATTTTGTCAATATCTTTGTTCGGGGGTGCTACAATGTAGATAGCTCAGTTGGTAGAGCGCCGGCACGTTAATCCGGAGGTCGTTGGTTCAAATCCCACTCTAGTCAATTCTTTGTTCAACCCCAAAAATCATTTCAAAATTTACCCAGTCAGTTTCCCTTGTGGTTTATATTGATATCTGAAACAAAAAGTCGCATCCCCTTAAGGTGATCCCCTGGCTGCCGCTTCCCAGGTTGTATCGTAATTTGGGTGTGATCCCTGGCTACACGGCAGTTAACGGTTGTATGGCTTCTGACTAGCACCCCCGAACAAAGATATTGACAAAATAGGGACACCGGCAATATAGGGCTAGATAGCTCAGTTGGTAGAGCGCCGGCACGTTAATCCGGAGGTCGTTGGTTCGAATCCCACTCTAGTCAATTCTTTGTTCAACCCCAAAAATCACAATATGATCAAATAATATGAACCTTAGATATTGCACATTCAAAAAAGATGTCATCATATGTTGGCAAGGTGAGGCCTACAGAGCGTTGGGCCCTTTTACGGACGCACTCAAACCGTTCTCTATTTTCCTTTGAATGTGAACCATACACACTGACTATATAAGAAGTAACAATACTCTGTATTACAGATTGATAAAATAAGTGTAAAATCGTTGTATCAACATTGAACTGCTGAAGGAAAAACATCCGTTGCATAGCCTTGCCGAAAACTAATTGCGTGTTTTTATTCCAGTTAAGTTTGTCGTCGATTACTGTACCAAGGTGTTTGTACTCATTCACATGCCTATTACATTGTCATTAATATGCACTGGTTCATGGACCCCAGTGATGCGACCAAAATCTATAACCATCTTCTTGGAAATGACGATCACACCAATCCACAAATTGTTCAACTCCTGAAATATAGCAGAGTGGATTATCTTTTAAGTAGCAAAGAGTACAAACGATGGACACGAAATGCCAATGGTGGTCGCTACTGAGCAGCGCCCTCTTCCAATACACCAATATACCCATATACACCGATGTGTAGCTTATTAGGGGTTTCGGCCTAACAGCCGAAACGCCTATTGTAATCGTAGAGATTTTTTATTTTATTTTTATTATTATTCTTCTTATTATTATTATTATTTTTCTTTACGGCCCTATTCCCATAAGGTTTGTACAAAAATTTGGTTATGAAATAATCTTGTACTAAACATTGTCCCATCGTTACACATTACACTCCAAATTGTAGCTTATAACTTAACTTAGTTATTCCACTACTTGACGTCACCATTGCGTCATTCTTACCTATTTTACAGATGTTTTAAAATTTGTTGCGAGCGAACGACTTGTCATTTTCGGTGCCGAGTTGCCATACTATTCCTTAAGTACACGTTAAATAGCTTGTGACGCGGCACGGAATTCACATAAATTCCGAACAAATCGACAGATTAATGAAAACCCAAACACGGAAATCAGTCTACAGCTGCACCATTTACCAATAAATAGTGTTTGTTTCTTGTTTTCCCCCCGTGTGTTGACGATATTTAAGTTTTTCTGGTCGTCTCTCAGTTACAGGTCGAGTTATCCATTCCCACATCCCGTGTCGATTTTCGGCCTGAGGAAAATATTTAAACACAAGAGGGCGCTATAAAAGTTTACCATGAACATTTTCACCGTTTTCTCACCGCACAATCTTTTTTATTTGAAAATGTGATCCAATTTGGACCTTTACTTCTGGTTCAAATAGGAAGCTTGAAAAACAAAAACCAACAATATAAAATTATCTCCTGATCCATGTGTCATCAAGTCATATTCTTTGTGCCACAAGGCTTATAACACATTTGGCATTTTATTCAAAAGTATAAACACACTGTGACATTTCCTTCCAGTTCAAACAGGAAGTTGAATTTTATAAAAACAAATTTAAACAAAAACTCTCCATGATAGACTCGGGCATCGTTACCTTGTATCATGTATAGCGCCTACCTGTTTGTGACCCCTCAATTTGTATTCAATGGCTTCCCAACTGTCTAATCGCACATCTTAAAAATCTAGCATTAGGTAGTCCATCAGTGGGTTTATATTCTATTTTTGTTCCGCCAGCCGAAACCCCTCTGTGTTCGTTTTTACGAACAATTAACCTCTAGTTATTTATGTTACCCTTACACTGATAAGTATAAGCACTGTTTACTCGGTACTGTTTCTGTGAAAAAATCACAGGCATATTTACTGGGTCGGATTCGAACCCAGGACCTTTGCCCGGTCCCTAGAGGCAGTTTGAATGCTACGTATGTTTTAGCAGGTACCTTGACATCAACGTGTATGTAAGCACATTAAATATGTATGGGGTGTTATAAAACAAATATTGACTGCTTGTACTCGGTGTGAACGCGCGGAGGATCACTTCAGGTGTCGTAGTTTTAAACATAGCACTGGAAGCAGTCAATATTCGATAGTAAGTTATACAATTGTTGCACGCTGTGATGGGATCCATGGCGTTTTGTACACCAAGGGGGGAAATGGCACCCAGGGCAAAGCATTCTCCAGAAGACGATCAGAGCATACTGATCGAAACGTCGAGTTAATCCAACGGTTCTTTTCAGAACCACCCCAACTCATTTAGAGATTGTTATTACATGGTGTTACCAGCAAACTCTTCTATAACGATTGTTTTGTTATACCTTGGTAACATTGTTATTCTTCTTCTCGAAGTTTTGTTGTCATCTTCAAACATTATTAAGACGGAGCAATCCATAATGGTTTAATAAGCAGACGAACAGTTCAAATAAGAAACAATTCTTCACCTGTTCCCTCGAACCCGCGTGTGTTTCGTACAGCGCTGGAAATCGACCAACGGTGGGAACGATCAAGGGGATGTACACCGTTGTACATCACTTTTCATGTAACCAGGCACGCTGTGCGTTACGCGTAGCACGCATCTTTAGCCATGATACATGCGTATTTGTTGCACTGCACGTGATTGGTTCTTGACCAATCAAACTTCACAATTTGTACAGAGGTATAACGAGTATACTTGTCAAACGGCATTAAAGTTAAATTGCTGCACTTGCTCCATGCTCCTGATCCCACATTCACAATTCAAAGATTCTCAAGGTGAGAATCTATCGTTTAAAGTATCATGAGTTTGGCATTCAATTGATTCCACTTAATTGCAACAGTAATCAAATATGTCTGACTGATGCAGAGTGGGGACTAGTAGTTTTTGTCTGATTAGTGGTCTGTAACTATCTGTTGATTAAGGTAGTTGTCTGACATTATAAAACCTAATTGCTTTTTTTGACTTCTGCATCAAAAACATAATTAACAAAACGCAGTAGCTAATAACAAGTTTGAAAATGTTGTTTTTGGACCTTTCCAGCTGGAGTTTAAAGATGTACACTTCATGGAACCTCAGCTGCTTACATTAGATGTTGCAAATGTTGGTCAAGTAAATACAGTGGCAAAGTTTGTCAACAAACTTGATGATAAAGACTTCTGCAAACCATGGCTGAAGGTAGAACCATCAGAAGTATTCATGATGCCAGGTACATTTAGTCACTACCTAAGTAAATTTGTTTAAACAATATAACTATTATTAAAGGAACACGTTGCCTTGGATCGGACGAGTTGGTCAAAACAAAAGCGTTTGTAACCGTTTTTTATAAAATGCATATGGTTGGAAAGATGTTTTAAAAGTAGAATACAATGATCCACACAAGTTTGCCTCGAAATTGCGTGGTTTTCCTTCTACTGTGCGAACTAACATGGTCGGCCATTTATGGGAGTCAAAATTTCGAGGCATGTTTGTGTGGATCATTGTATTCTACTTTTACAACATCTTTCTACCCATATGCATTTTATAAAAAACGGTTACAAACGCTTTTCAAAGACCAACTCGACCGATCCAAGGCAACGTGTTCCTTTAATATTTACATTTTTCGAACGACGACCTTCAACAATAGTTGTGTTACTAGAATGTTTTATATTAAAGGCTATGGGCACCTTTGGTTATTTTCAAAGACCAGTATTCTCACTCTGTGTATCCCAAAATATGCATAAAATAACAAACCTGTGAAAATTTTTATTCAGTTGGTCATCAAAGTTACCAGTGAATAATGAAAGAAAAAAACACCCTTGTTGCAAAATTGTGTGTGCGCTTTCAGATGCATAATAGAAGGCTTCAGCTGAAGTCTTTTATTATTTGAGTCAGAATATACCTCTTTCTCAAAACCTATATTACTTCAGAAGGAGCTGTTCCACAGTGTTTTATACTATCAACTGCTCTCCACACCAAGTAAGCTTTTATGCTAATGATTATTTTGAGTAATTAATTAGCAGTGCCTTTAACTGTATTATTTAAACAAATCTCATGTCAAAGCCACATAAATGGTCCTAAGTATTATTCATACAGTGTTTTCAATTGTTTTCTCTTGTTTTCTTGTATTTGAAGGTGACACTGTGGAGTTTACAGTGACAGTACAAGTTGATAAGAACTCTGCAGCTGCTCTGAATGCAGGAAAAGATACCTTTGAGGATATTCTGGTGTTTCATCTGGATAATGGCAAAGACTATTATATATCCTTTTTGCTTGCACAAGTAACCATATTAAAGAGATGTTAAATCTTCATCGGGATAAAGAATATTAACTTTGGTTTTTTGCCCATTCACCGATGTGTGTTGTCGCTGTATACTCAGTACTTTCCTGAGCCCGGTGAAAAAATATCACAGGCATGTTACTCGCTAACTATGTTGCATTGGATTGGGTCAAACATATCTAATACAGGAATTTATTCCAAACTATTATGTTTTTTTAGCCTATAATACTTTATGAAACACAGTCATATCCCCCCCCCTTTACTGCGTAAAAGATAGATACTGTAGAACATAACATTTTAAGGTTGTGACATATCAAAGGGGTATGCATTTCAACCCTCTAGTTCTCAATACACACAAATGCAACCACTTCAAACAATAAGCCATGTGCGAGTTAAATTTAAATGATGTCTGGTACAATGACTTGCTTAGTTACAATTTGAATTCCTTAGACTATCGAGAGAGTTGCTATGCCACGTGATTAGGGGCAAAGCTTTTGTATAGCAAACTCAAGAATGACTAAACCCTGGTACCATTGTGCCATACACATCCATTCAGAATTGTGTATGGGTGTTCACCGTCTCTTCAAACTACGCAAAAGCTTGCCCCTAATCATGTGGCGTATAGCAACTGTCTCGATAGTCTTAGGAATCCAAATGTAAGCGGTGCATCGTAACTAAGCGAGTCATTGTACCAGACATTATTCAAATCTAACTCGCAAATGGCTTATTCATCATCACCATCATCATCATGCTCTGTATCCATCATGGTGGACGTAGAGCCTCCCAACCAATGTGATCTGATGCGGATTGCCAGAGCTGCCATGCCCAAGACTTGAAGTCTGCTTCCAGCTGACACAAACAATTCAGCCAACTATAAAGTGGTCAAATTTCCAAGAAAACATGGAGAGTGTAGTTTTTCTGGGTTAAATGCCACGTATAAAAAAAATAAGACATTTATTAAATCTGGCTTTAAAGCCAAGGGCAAGGAAGTTTCTTGTTTAAGATGTGGGTGGAAAACCTGAGAGAAATGATTGCAGGGAAGACCCATGCAGTCAGGTAGGGACTGTAACCCACACAGTTATCCATTGTAGCAGCCTTACTGGGTACATGTGCCGCTATTATGTAATGCACTTTGTGCATAGTTCAATGATTATTACCGCAATTGAATAGTATACAAATATTGACTGCTTCGAGTGCTATGGTTAAAACTATGACTCCCGAGGTGATCCCCGTAGCGTTCTGTTTTCCCGAGGCGAAGCCGAGGGAAAATAGAACGCTCCGGGGATCACCGAGGGAGTCATAGTTTTTAACCATTGCACGAGTAAAAGCAGTCAATATTTGTTTTATAACGCCCCAAACATTTCTAAATACTGTACTATTATTATTAAGTTACAGACCTGAATGCTACAATCCACGGACGATGCGAATACAGATTGCAAACACTTTTACTTACTGTGTTGCAAGTAGTGTCGTGCAATCCGAAATGGTTACAGACTATTAATTTATGATCCTCGTACACGCAACGGACGTCTGGGTACTGCACGCCGTGTGCTAGTCTGTCAGACTAGCGCACGGCGCCATGTGCTAGTCTTCGGACTAGCGCATGGCAAACCGACGGCCGTCGTGTAGCAAAACTAAGACATGTCATGTGACGCGCTCTAAACCAATGAGCAGGCAGAATCTTTGCAAGGGGTGTTATAATTCGAGCTATAGGTATATAATGAGGAAAACGGGACAGTCAGGAAGACCTCATTTTAATGAGAGTCGACTGTATAGATGGAAATATCAATTGAAATATTACACTCAAAAAGCCATCATACATGTATGTAAAGTTAAGCACTGTGGTACAATATTCTGGTACTATAGCTCATATAGATATTCTGATCCTGACAGATGCACATAATGTACTCCTTGGTTATAACATGGAGGTATATAACAAGCCATCAACTTAAATGTCTTGCTCTGTGCAAGGAATTTATTGTGTCCCTTGAATGATTCAAATTCATAAGAAATCACACCGTGAGAATAAAAGCTGCAGTAGTTACAAAATCATGATTGGTTCCAGTGTGTAATACAATGGAGGAATTGGAGTTATCTGATTGTAGTTCTTAACTGGTATACACATCACAGTGAGTGGTAACTACATCCCTAGTAGTTATGGCTCCTCTATTGAAGCTCTTGTACAGATGCATGGACCAATAAGAGAGATGACTGCTGATGAGGTTAGGAAGTTAGAGTGTGGAGAGACCGGAGTGGATGACCAAGGAGCAGATATGGCGTTCCAGAGGTTTGATATTCCTAAAGAGATCTGGATGTTGGTAGATCATCTCTTCAGAAATGCAACAAAGACAGTAAGTCATAAAGACATCATGCATAGTGTTGCATTACTCTAGTGTAGCCATTATGCATGCAGGTTTATATTACATGAGTATTATGTGAGTTTAAGGTAGGGTAATAGAATGGTAAATACTCCACTATTGACTGAGAGTAAGAACTTACTTGGTAAGAGGCACTGCAGCTATTGGTAGTGCAAATGCATTTGGAGATTCCCTTTGAAGTAAGATGGTTTGGATAATTCTGCACTACAACGCATTTGAATCTGAGAAACGACTCATGCATGAATCGTTTCTCAGATTGGTGAGTGCTAATGTCCGTTTGTGAATGCTGCTGCCAGATAAGCGATTGTTACCCACTGTCACCTCGCTGAATGTGGATGAATCTGGCATTCTTGTTAAAAAATCATGATAGTTTGTTGCCGTTTTCTCAGCAAGTAGACGGTGTTCTCAGCTTTTCACATGTGACTTTTTCATCAACATTATGTTGACAAAAACCAATGTAGTTATTAGTTTATAGACAAGTTTCCTTAATTTACCCAGTCAGTTTCCCTTGTGGTTTATATTGATATCTGAAACAAAAAGTTGCATCCCCTTAAGGTGATCCCCTGGCTGCCACTTCCCAGGTTGTATCGTAATTTGGGTGTGATCCCTGGCTACACGGCAGTTAACGGTTGTATGGCTTCTGACTGGCACCCCCGAACAAAGATATTGACAAAATAGGGACACTGCCAATATAGGGCTAGATAGCTCAGTTGGTAGAGCGCCTGCACGTTAATCCGGAGGTCCTTGGTTCGAATCCCACTCTAGTCAATTCTTTGTTCACCCCCTCCCCCCCCCCCAAAAAAAAAAGTTTCCTTTTCATAAAAATGTTGTGTCTGTTTTTCTTTCGTATTTTTTTTTTTTTTTTTAAGTGAGATTTGAACTGTCAAATGTTGATGTAGGAAGTTTACAACAACGCTATGAAAAGAGAAAGTTGTCTGATAAGGTTGGAACTCGTAATGCACAACTGATTTAATTACCTTAGAGTAAGTCATTGCATTGCTGTCTTGTTGTAATGTTTTGAAACTATTCAGGATTTTTGTTATACTGATAAATGAAACTCTTGTTTGTTGTTGTAGGAGAATCTATTCAGTGTGGAAGGACTCCATAAGGACATCTTAGCCATCCGAGATTGTTTGGACGTTGGTTTTCCTGATGAAATGCGTATCCTTCTCAAACAATATGTTTATTATTATGCCGTTCATTATTATTATTATTATTATTATTACTATTGTTAGATTTTCTTCTTAGAATCACAAATGGAAAAGGGATCAGTCAGATCAAACAAAAGCAACCAGTGTGAAGTTTATGCTGACAATAATCAGAATTGGTCTATCAAATTGGTAAAATGAATAGAGTAACCCTTTGGAGACAATAGGGGCCACAAACAACTTGTACATAAATGCTGATAGCGGCCACAAGTAACTTGTACATAAATGCCCATAGCGGCCGCAAACAACTTGTACATAAATGCCCATAGCGGCCGCAAACAACTTGTACGTACATAAATGCCCATAGCGGCCGCAAACAACTAGTACATAAATGCCCATAGCGGCCACAAACAACTTGTACATAAATGCTGATAGCGGCCGCAAGTAACTTGTACATAAATGCCCATAGCGGCCACAAACAACTTGTACATAAATGCCCATAGTGGCCACAAACAACTTGTACATAAATGCCCATAGCGGCCGCAAACAACTTGTACATAAATGCCGATAGCGGCCGCAAACAACTTGTACATAAATGCCCATAGCGGCCGCAAACAACTTGTACATAAATGCCCATAGCGGCCGCAAACAACTTGTACATAAATGCCCATAGCAGCCGCAAACAACTTGTACATAAATGCCCATAGCGGCCGCAAACAACTTGTACATAAATGCCCATAGCGGCCGCAAACAACTTGTACGTAAATGTTGATAGCGGCCACAAACAACTTGTATATAAATGCCGATAGCGGCCGCAAACAACTTGTACATAAATGCCCATAGTGGCCACAAACAACTAGTACATGTACATAAATGCCCATAGCGGCCACAAACAACTAGTACATAAATGCCCATAGCGGGCGCAAACAACTTGTATATAAATGCCCATAGCGGCCACAAACAACTTGTACATAAATGCCCATAGCGGCCGCAAACAACTAGTACATAAATGCCCATAGCGGGCGCAAACAACTTGTATATAAATGCCCATAGCGGCCACAAACAACTTGTACATAAATGCCCATAGTGGCCACAAACAACTTGTACATAAATGCCGATAGCAGCCGCAAACAACTTGTACATAAATGCCCATAGTGGCCACAAACAACTTGTACATAAATGCCCATAGTGGCCGCAAACAACTTGTACATAAATGCCCATAGTGGCCACAAACAACTTGTACATAAATGCCCGTAGCGGCCGCAAACAACTTGTACATAAATGCCCATAGCGGCCGCAAACAACTTGTACATAAATGCCCATAGCGGCCGCAAACAACTTGTACGTAAATGCCCATAGCGGCCGCAAACAGCTTGTACATAAATGCCGATAGCGGCCGAAAACAACTTGTACATAAATGCCCATAGCGGCCACTAACGGCCGAAAAATTTGACCTACATGTACTTCCGCTCAAAGCAGAGAGTCAAAGATAAGCACGTAGATCTAATTGACATTTTCAAATTTTGCCATGTTAACATTATGTACAGTTCTAAAATAAAGCCATGTATTTCTGTTTCATATTAATATTCCTGACATTTTTCCTGAGTATAATGGTACAAAAAATCTCTATGATTAGCACTGTGTGGGTGAATGGTAATGATTACACAGAAATGAATGGTCTCTTATAGAGGGTTAATATCGTGTACAAATATCGTAGAATTCATATTGTCTGTTTTCAGTAAATTTATCAGTTTTTAGACATGGTTTTCATGGTATATTGTTAAGCATTCCTTAATGTGTGCCACCTTTAGCTGGAAGTCTTCATTCTGTGGCAGAGGCACTCCTGATGTTTCTGGAATCCATGAGAGAGCCGGTCATTCCATATAAGTACTACAACAAGTGTCTTGAGTGTGCAAACAATTTCCTTCTTTGCAAGCAGGTAGTCTTTGTTTGCTGGTCTCATCATAATAGAAATAACAATAACATTGATTGGTTTGTATATAGCATTTAATACACCCAAAGGGCGTCTCAAAACTGGGGAGTATACAGCCTGTGCAACAAATGTGTGCTACTTGGCTAAATCAATCACAAGAACAATATCTGCCCTCACAGGTACCCATTTACCCATGATTGGAGAGAAGCAATAATAGTTAAGTGTCTTGCTCAGGGACACAAGTGTCACGACCGAGATTTGAACCCACACTCTGCTGAACAGAAGCACCAGAGCTTGAGTTTGGTGCTCTTTTCCGTTGGCCACGGCACCCCACAATGATGTTATTTGTTATTCAGTTTCATGATTAACAATGTTTACTCTTCTTTCACTTGTTGTTGTGCAGGTTTTAACTCAAATACCACGCAGTCATCACAACGTTTTCAAGTATCTGGCTGCTTTCATCAGGGAGTTGTTGATCAATAGTGATGAGAATAAATTAGATACCAAAACGCTGGGTAAGCTACATTGGATTTAATAAGAGTAGTTAATGCTCAGTCAGTAATTACTCAAGTAATCTGACCAGTTTTGTTTTAACATACATTTACCGATAGTATATAAATAATGAGGGCAATGGTGCGAATATTTTCATGAGTTGAAAGGCGAGGCGGAGCCGAGTTAAAAAAGAACATTCCATCTTACTAACATTCCATCTTACTAACATTCCATCTTACTAACATTCCATCTTACTAACATTCCATCTTACTAACATTCCATCTTACTGTACTAACATTCCATCTTACTAACATTCCATGTTACTAACTAACATTCCATCTTACTGTACTAACATCCCATCTTACTAACATTCCATCTTACTAACATTCCATCTTACTAACATTCCATCTTACTAACATTCCATCTTACTAACTAACATTCCATCTTACTGTACTAACATTCCATCTTACTAACATTCCATCTTACTGTACTAACATTCCATCTTACTAACATTCCATCTTACTCATTCCATCTTACTGTACTAACATTCCATCTTACTAACTTCCATCTTACTGTACTAACATTCCATCTTACTAACATTCCATCTTACTGTACTAACATTCCATCTTACTGTACTAACATTCCATCTTACTAACATTCCATCTTACTAACATTCCATCTTACTGTACTAACATTCCATCTTACTGTACTAACATTCCATCTTACTGTACTAACATTCCATCTTACTGTACTAACATTCCATCTTACTAACATTCCATCTTACTCATTCCATCTTACTAACATTCCAGCTTACTATTGCATGAATGAAAAACATTCATTATTTGTTTTAAATAACATCCAAGTAGATCTTTGTCATTTTGATTGGAGGGTACAACTTTCAAAACAAACAATGCGTTAAATATTTATTATGACATTACACACATGTATTTTGGTGCGGCTTGGTTGGATTCAACAGTGACTACTGTAAATGCGTTGTGTATTGCTGCGTATTTTGAGACACATGGGCACCGTAATGTAGTATGTGCGTTGCAGTAATACTTCTGCATTATCAAAGACACGCACATGCAATGATGTGGTGGTATGCACTGTGCAATAGAACAAATCGGATGGAACGAAAATGCATGGTTAAACGTAGCTTGCAACAGTACATTTATTTGCTATCACGTGACCGACAATCCTCCAATCAAATGGCAAGGATCTGCTTGGGTGTTAGATAATAGTTGTTAGTGGACTTGCATTTGAACTTACAGGGGGACTTTTTTAAGGCAAAGTGGACTTGATGTATAATGTTTATCATTATGGTGTTACTGCAAACCTTTACTATAAAATATAATATTTATGCACACTTCATCATAGCAGAAAGGTATGAAAGGAATGCATGAAAAGAGCACAGAAACTGAAGCGTCCTCAGTTCAATAGACAAGACTAAGGAAAGGATGAATCAAAGTGGATAGCAGGAAAGTGGTAGTGGACATTGTTAGATGACATATTGAAAGTAACGACAATTTCCATGTAATTTGGGGTTCAAATTTTGTATGTGTAACAGTTTGCTTTATCTAATTCTTCTCTGATGCTACAGCTACTGTTTTTGGAGAAATCTTCCTTAGAGCGCCCCCTAGTGAGCAAGAATCCAGCGCATCGAAAGGTCGAGCCTATCTTCAGCAGGTTTCACGTAAGAAAGCAACGTTTGTGTATCAGTTCATCATCAATGAATATGATGAGTAAGTCAAGACGTAAATTGAGTTGCTTTATCAGCAGTATTGGGCACCGCTACTTTGTCAATAGCGAATCTAACTCACAATTAATCCTATTATTTCATTCAGTTTTATTAGCTTATAGATACTTTTATTTACTTTTGCATGCATAAATAATACAACATAACGTATTGTTGTGTCTAAACAGTAATGCACTACATTGTACTGTCCATAAAGTATAAACGATTATTTGAATCAACAATATACACATTGTAGTTTTCAAGAACAAGCTTACATGTACATGGTCATACCCCCAATAATGAATCTTGATGAAGGTTATTTTCCTTGTACTTGCGTGCTTTCTTTTTCAGCAGAGGTCTAATGAGAGGATTTAATAGTAAATCGGTTTGGCTTTTGTACATAAATTGTATGGATTGAAAATCTTGTAAAAGAGTGGGGAGTTGATATGACATGTATGTTTGTCTGTTATCTCTAGCCACACAAACAGGTTCAGGATTCACCTTTCTGACAGTTTCTGATTCCAATATTGTTCTCATGACATGCTCCGACTGTGTGCCATACTCCATGCATCATCACCAAAGGCACAATTCCCACAAATAACTCTCTTATCAGCCCAAATAAAAGTAATTTGAATCAACACAGCTAAAATGAAATTTTTAATAAATTATTTTAAGAATCACTTACAAAAGCTGGTCTTAAAGTACTTCAAAATAAATGTACATGTATCAAACTTTTTTTAATTGATTACTTTGGACTTGGTTTGGAAGGCGTATGCTCTAGTTAGCAGGTGTGGTTGTGACTCAGTGCACCCATTGACATTAAGGTCATTACAAAAAGGTATCCGGGTGGTAGCCACCCCTCAGTTTGATCTTGTTTCCATACAGGGAGAACAAACATAAGTGCTTGATTAACCAGGTCAACATACGCCAGGGGCGTTTGTGGTTGTTAAAAGCTATTTTAGATTTATTGAATTATAATATTTATATAACAGTACTATAGAATATAATATTTTAGGTGACTTTCTAATAATATCTAAGATTACTTCAAAATATTTATTCTGATCTAAAACAGATTGATTTAAAATGTGTTATCAGTAAATAAGGATTCCATCAACCTTGATCAGTGTCAGGTACTTGCACATACATGTATATAGTAGGGATCCTCCGGCCAGTTCTCATATATCTAACCAATTACAATCATATGACAAATATGTCGTGTACTGAACTTAGTTATCATAAGATTTTTTAGTGACCAGTACAAGCCCAAGTTACGACAAATTTAGAATGTCAGTTATCAGGTTTGAATAAAAGGATGGAAGTCTTGTATCCTAGAGTATATTATGCAAGTGTTATCTTGGATGCTTTCATGGGTCATGATCATCATCATATATAGCATTGTAATACGTCGAGTGGCCTAAGAGCTCCAAGAGCTCCAGTGTAGTTCAATATTCTCCTTTGATTGCTTTCTTGTGCAATTTCTAAGCAGTGCTATTTACAATGCAAAGAATGGTGATCGTTAGAGCAGGATTCGGTGGTAAGCAGAGTAATGAAATTGGGCACAGAATGTTACTGACCAACTAGTTGAAACCAAACCTACATGTACAATGCCCTCTACATGACCACCAAGAAAAGGGAACCAAAGACCTTATCCGCAAGGGGAACCTTATCCGCAAGAATAAGGACAGGTATTGGTTGTACAGGACCAATGATATCATAAGATACAATGTATATTATGATCATCCATTGTAATTATGTACATAAAAGTTAACTGCGAAATGAATGCAAGATCAAAGGTACATTCGTACCAAGTTGCCATCAATATATTTGCATTGGCTCGAGGCCACACTCTGGCGTAATTCACGAGCCTCAAAGGGGGATGTCAGATGTTCCGGGTATTAATAAGGGAATCAATGTATGGTGAAGAGGTTTTCAACTAGTGGTTTAAACCCGCGCCGAGGCCTGGACTTGATAATTGTACCGAGACGGAAGTCGAGGTAAATGATTTCTTTCTACACAACACCCCTCCAGCTATGAAATGGTATAACCCTCGTGTAAACAACTCCTTATAAGGAGATGATGTGCGCGTCGCGCGTATCGTGTGATGTGGCACAACTGTTTCAGCCGTTGCTCTTGACCAATAGGAATGAAGAAACTGTCTTATAAGCGCTGGTGCAAGCGTGCGTGTCACGACCATGTTCCAAGACCATGGTGAATTGATTGGCGCGCACCATACACACAATCAACGTTCAGGTTTATGTACACCGCACACTGTATGTTTGAAATTAAACATGTTTGTAAATAAACATAGGAGGCGCTCTGCAATTTTTTTCCCTGGATTCCACCAGATGTTGGTGGCAAAATAATATTAGTCACATCGCCCTCTAGTGTTCATTAAAAACGTGTACACAGTTTGCCAAGTAGATCTGATCTGTGCTTGTGTGAAGGCGCCAATACCATGGTCTTGAAGAAGTTCCTAGCTTAGGAGTAAAACAAAAGGCGCGGTATTTAAGGCTTCTAAAGTCTCAATGCAATGTTTGTTTTTGTAAGTCATTAAATTGTAAAATATTAAAAGCCTGGAAAGGTAATGGAAAATAAAAGCGTTCATGCACCATAATTGAATATTCATTTGTTGAGTTGTGTGGAAGTCAGTACAGTTCTAGTTAAAACCCATTTGAAAACTGCATTAATCCAGACTATTGTAACTGTTAGTGTGTCCAAACAATGCTCATAAATCAATTGCTTTCAAATTACAGAAATACTGACTGGTGTTTTGACAAGCTTGTTAATTTCATTTATTAACAAAAAGAATATTGGATGCGATTTAATGCCTTGTTATATAATTAAATTTCGTGGTGGAATCTTGACTACTGTACTCCTTTTTACGAGTCGCTGCCAAGTGAAATGGGAAAGCCAGATTTCGCTGAGTGATTGTGGAAGTGTCGTGGCCGAGCGGTTAAGAGCACCGAATTCAAACTGGTGTTTCTGATCAGCAGAGAGTGGGTTCGAATCCCAAGCCGTGAAACTTGTATCCTTAAGCAAGACACTTAACCATTGCTTCGTCCTTCGGATGGGACGTAAAGCTGTTGGTCCCATGTGTTGTGTAACGCATTAATAATAACCCAGTGCACGTATCGAAAGAGAAGGGGTTCGCCCCGGTATTCCTGGCTGGGGCTGCTGTATGCGTCGCAGCACTTTGTAAACCCTTATAAGGTGCTAAATAATTGGGTCTCAGAATTCATCACTTCAATAACCTATCTTTCTGAAAATTTGTATATACTCAGCGCCTAGAGTACCTTGTTTGGTATCTACGTGCGCTATATTATTATTAAGGGAATCAATGTGTGGTGAAGAAGTTTTCAACTAGTGGATTAAACCTAATGAGGCCTGGTTCTTGATATTCGTCTCGGTAAAATTATCAAGAACCAGGCATCGGCGGGTTTAAACCACTAGTTAAAAACCTATTCAACACACTTTGATTCCCATTCATAAATACCTTTTCGGTCAAAAAACATCAACACTTTTTGGTCAAAAAGTAAAATAAATGCAAATATTATAATTGTTCAATGATTTCTTTTAACACAACACCCCTCCAGCTATGAAATGGTAAGGCCCTCGGGTAAACAACTTGTAAGGGAATGTTGTGCATGTCGTGCGTATCGCGTGATGTGGCACAACTGTTTCAGCCGTGCTCTCGACCAATAGGAATGAAGAAACTGTCTTATAAGCACAGGTGCAAGCTCGCTAAAGTTTCAACACTTTTTACTGGTCATTAACAAAGGTTTATACACACCCATGTGACACGCTCTCCACCAATAAGAATAGCGAAACTGTCCAAGGTATTTATGAATATTATTTATTATTATATTCTGTGACAATGCACAAACAAAATGCGTTCAATAATTGTTGTGTATATCTCACAAAAGAATTGTCTGATGATCACTTCTTTAAAACCAAGGAATACTCTTTGAACAGACTCATCCCATTGTGTTATCATCCATATGGATGATAACACAATGGGATGAGTCTGTTCAATGAAGATCCTGATATGCGAGTAGGATCTTGCAGATATCAAACAGATCCGGCAAGAAGACAAAATAAAGCCAAGTACGTTCTTCTTATAAAAGCGAAACATCGTCTTTTGTCACATTTTGGAAAAAAACAGTGCGTACAATCATTGCATCACCAAAATTTGCTTAACTTTCACTTTTGCAGGCTTATTGTTAAACTTAGTCAAAGAACTTGATTAAAGCGCTGGACACTTGGTTACCCAAAATTACCCAAAATAGTTCTTAGTATAAAAATTAACTTGGTAACGAGCAATGGAGAGCTCTTGATAATATAAAACATCGTGAGAAACGGTCCTTCTCTGTAGTAACGTTGTTTTTGAGAGAGAGGTACATTTTCACTCAAATATTAAAAATTTAAAATACCTCAGGCCAGAATCCTTTTATTCTGCACCTGAAAGCACACAAATCTGTGCAACAAGGGTGTTTTTTCTTTCACTATTCTCTTGCAACTTTGATGACCAATTTAGCCCAAATTTTCACAGATATGTTGGGATACACCAAATGAGATTACTAGTCTTTGACAAATACCAAAGGTGTCCAGTGCCTTTTCATCACATAGCCACAAGACTAAAACACCTACATGGCTGCCTCAAGGCGGCTTATTCAGTTAATATTTATGGAGATCAATGACCGAGGCCAAATTTCATAGAGCTGCTTAACGGTAGATTTTTGTGCTTATCGGGCGCACCTAGCAAATTTTTCATTTCATAGCCTTGATTAATCAATTTTATTTGCTTATAGCGGCAAGCAAGCAAGCAAAAAGGGTCCTTAAAGCCCCATTTCTGCTTGTGCACTCTGTTTAAGCATAGAGCCAAATTTCATAGAGCTGCCTGAAACGGTCGATTTTGTGCTTATTGGGCGCACCTAGCACATTTTTCATTTCATAGCCTTGCTTAAGCAAGGTTTTTTGCTTAAAGCAGTAAGCAAACAAAAATGGTCCTTAAAGCCTCTTTTTTGCTCAAGCACCCCATTCACACAGCGCATAGTGCAACATCATTGCAAACATTGTAATTGTGCCGGCGCAGCGGTGTGTATTGTACTTGTTTGAATGGTAGGTGTAGCGATGCAAACGAGTGTCTAAAATGTTTCAGAAATGTTCGTACAATGTATTGTCTTCTTGTTTACTTTCAAGTTAGTGTGTAAACCTTTCGAGGGGCACTTTAAACCATTGAACAATAATACATGTCAGACACAGAAGGTGATGACTTTTTTTAATTTTTTTATCGCCACTCCACATTTATTTCGCCCGCCATTTTGTCAGCACCTTCCTTTTTGCTGAAGCAACAAAAATTGCTAACCGTTAAGCAGCTCTATGAAATTGGGCCCAGTTCTCATGAAAAAAATCGAATGCACACGTAAAAACAACCAATGAGCAAGCATGCAGATTAAATCTTCACGAAGCAGCGCCTGAGAACATGACCGGAATGTAAACTTCTACAGAAAAGAACAGTATCCGTTCTTAACAATAAAGGCAGGCATTAATAAAAACAAAAGGGTAGTGACTCTGCTAGTTTTACTGGTCATTGAAGACCATAAAAATACCAAGTAATGGCACAAATTTGTCCTTGTTATTTTTTTGTAGACAAAGAAAATAACAAAAAATACAAAAACCACCAACAATTTGTTTATACAATTAAACAATATAATGGTGTTAATATTGGCTCCAAGACCAGTCAAGTGTTGTTCTGTATTACTGTGTCTTGACCCCAGCTTTAGTTTGCAAGGCCAGATAATGGTCAGAAAACTTGTAAAAACAACCGATGAGCAAGCATGCAGATTAAATCTTCACGAAGCAGCGCCTGAGAATATGACCGGAATGTAAACTTCTGGTATTAACCAACTTTATATTTCAAGGTTTTAAATCACAAGCTTATTTCTTACAGTCTACCTGCAGTACACTAATCCCCATTGTTATTTATCTGCAGGGATATGCAGCGTTTTTTCATGCGTGACCTCTATGTGAATATTAATTAGTCAAAAGGGCTTCTGGAATTCGGTCATTTTCAGCCTTTTCTGAAAAGTGTCAATCAAAATAATGTACCAGTAAATTGAAACGAAGAGCATATCTGTCGTTATGTATAAAAACAATCGGTGAAACTCAAATTTTAAAAAGAGAAATTTGTATGTAAAAAATGGCTTCAATAACAGAGAAAACAAGTCACAAAAACACAGAAAATTTTCATGTTATGAATGTTGGCAACAGTCCCCAATAAGTATGTATGGATAGATTATTTCATATTCTACCTGGAAATGTTAAACGTGAGACCGGATCGTACCTAGTCCAGTCAGGATACAGTGATTTCCACCGTTAATCCAAATCTCACATTCCGAAAAAGTCATCGTAGACAGAATGATTTTCTTGCACGAGTGATTGGCTGACGATGACATCATCGACTGATAGGGCAACATGCTGTTTTTCGTTGGCATGGTACCACCAAGCCTAAGTTAGTCATTAACAAAAGCGCCCGTCTATACCATGGGCTGAATGAGCTGATTCTTCATTCAGCCCATGGTATAGACGGGCGTTTTTGTTATTGACTAACTCACGCCTACTCACGCGGATAAATCACAAAGGAGACTTATTAAATCAAGTGTTCTGCGGGTAGACGTAGGTGCACATGGAATTTCAGTTTACCACACTAGGCCTAACTTTAAACCATGGCTTGGGTTTTGCTCTGATTGAAGCAGTGGTTGCACAAAGTGACTCGCTGCTCAGTGCTGTGCCAGTGCTATGCTCGGTGTTAGCTGGGACCTTTTGAGCCCAATTACATACTTCATTCATACTGTGAATGCGAATGCGATACAAATTTTGAAATCACAATTTTTTTTCGCAAGGTAAGTTTCGCAGGAGTTGAGCACAAGTCAACTGTTTCGCATTCCCAGGGAGAATGTATGGGGCTTTTACATAAGCTAAAATTTTTGAAATAAGTTAAATTCAATTCACACTACAGGAAATTTCCCAGGAAATGAACTATCTGGAAGCAACCCTTCTCACTATCCCAATTTGGTAACTCCCTGGAGTACTTTCCCAGGAAAATGCCTGGTCGTTTCACACTTGCGATCAAACCCCAAGAAATGTGGTACATATGTCAGCCATGTGGACGTCTCAACACAGTGGATGCATAAGTCGGGTAAGTTGAACCCACTTTTGTTATCACTAGCTGCATTCCCCCCCCCCCCCCCCCCCCCGAGAAAAAGTTTTTACCCCGGGGTTAACTCCCTCAACCCTACCCCTGAGCAGTGTTAAATATTCCCTGGGAAAAAGTTCTTTTCCGGGAGTTTTTTTGTAGTGTGAAAAGATCGACCAAACAACAGCCCTTGGGAATTTCCCGGGAAATAACTATAGTGAATTTAAGACCTTGAAATTTGAGGCTGTTGTTAAAGGCAGTGGACTGGACACTAATGGTAGTTGTAAAAATCCAGTCTTCTCACTTTGTGCATCTCAACATGTACATGAAATAAACCTGTGAACATTTGAGCTTGATTGGTCGTCAGAGTTGCGAGACAACTATGAAAGAAAAAAACACCCTTATCACACAAAGTTGTGTACTTTCAGATGCTTGATTTCGAGACCTCAAGTTGTAAAATTACTTCTTTCTCGAAAACTACACCACTTCAGAGGGAGCCGTTTCTCACAAGGTTTTATATTATCAACCTCTCCCTACTACTAAGTTACAAATTAAGGTTTTAGGCTAATAATTATTTTGAGTAATTACCAATATAGTGTCCAATGCCTTTAAAGCAAAAGCATTGGCACTACTGTGGATATTTGTAGCCTGAACATCTGACGTCACACAAATAACGCGTGAATAACGTCAGAGACCGGCCTCCACCCGGCGTGTACATTCACCTTTTGACCTACATTCATCTCACATTAGAGATATGCACTCAATTTCTATGGCGGACGTGATAGGAGTGTACTGCTTGGGCATCTATGGGAAGCTCATGTCACTGTGCACGTTTGTCATTTATTATCCAATAGAATCACTGGATCTGAGTAGCATATACCTGTCTTTATCCTTGAGAATAAAGGCAGGGGCCCAGTCTAGGATATTTGGTGCTAATCTGATATATATAGAAGTAAAGAATGCAATGTCATGAAACAGGACCTGTAAGGTTTTCTGTTCACATTATTGGCTGTGTACAGGTACTTTATTGTTTTATTTCTTGGTGAAACAAATTCTATGCCAATTTTCATGTCTCTGCTTTCCTGCTCAATTCTTCTAGTATGGTCATCATTATGTTCTTAAAGGGTTAGCACAAATTGTTGTCAAGAGACGATCCCTCATTAATGTTAAGTACAAAATGCCAAAAGCAAAAATCCATGCTAACTCGTGACATTACATATCATGAAAAATTTAAACTCCAGAATTGTTCATGTGTAATGATACCGTGCACAAACACTGCCCATTTAAACTATGGATAACTTTCAGATAATTCAGAAGGAGTAAAACAATTTGTCTATAAGGGCAATGAATCAGTTCATCAAGAGATCCCTTTCTGTGTTGTCAAGCTTTTATGATTCAATGGGAACCTATTTTGAATCTAATTAACTGTCAGATACAAACTTGTCTAGATTTGATGAATTTAGACGGATAAATTAGTCCAAACAAATAAAGTTGATGAAACATCAGTGGTATTGACAGGAATGCAACAAGCTTGAAACATTCATCACATTCTAGCCATTTCAGATTAATGTTACCTGGAAAGCAATCAGCTTCAAGTTTCAACTGGCCCCCACCTTGTTTATATATACTTCCAAAGTTTCAAAGTTTCAAATCAAAGGTATTCATACAAAAAGTTAACAGCCTGCAAAGTAACCAACACATCTACAAACTATCGTTGTACTTTAAATTTGAAGAAATATTTACAGTGTTTATCATGAAGTAGTTAATATCATCTTTGTTCTAGTTTGGGCTTGGGTGGTTTGAATGCCATTCTGTTTTTTATTTTCTTCTTCTTCTTCCCACCTTGCTTAAAATCTCGCCAACTCTCTACTCGGTCATCTCGGCTTTTCTGCAAAACAAATTAAAATCATGATGAAAAACTTTTTCACAATCAAAAGGTGTATATACTTCGTGTACATGAGTGATTTTGTGTAAGAGTGAATTCATTTCAATCCTAAACAATAAAAACGCTATACAAGTGACTTGTACAGCTAAGTCCTAAGAGTATGGTCTTGATTTATCTTTCATACTGACATTAACAACATAGGTGCACATAATCTGTATCGAAACATGCATCAAAGGCAGTGGACACTATTGGTAATTTCTCAAAATATTTATTAGCATAAAACCTTTCTTGGTGACGAGTAATGGGGAGAGGTTGATGGTATAAAACATTGTGAGAAACGGCTCCCTCTGAAGTGCCATAGTTTTCGAGAAAGAAGTAATTTTCCATGAATTTGATTTCGAGACCTCAAGTTTAGAACTTGGGGTCTCGAAATCAACCATATAAACACACACAACTTTGTGTGACAAGGGTGTTTTTTTCTTTCATTATTATCTCGCAAGTTCGATGACTGATCAAGCTCAAATTTTCACAGGTTTGTTGTTTTATGCATATGTTGAGATACACTAACTGTGAAGGCTAGTCTTTGACAATCACCAACAGTGTCCACTGCCTATAATGTGCATATTTTGATACAGATTTTGTGCACCTTCATTCAAGTTTGATTGCAGCCATAAAACAAAGCAGTGAGTTTTCCAAAGCTCAAATGCCCTTCTTCCTCCTAACCAGTATTTAAAGACACTGGACACTATTGGTAATTGTCAAAGACCAGTCTTCTTACTTGGTGTATCTCAACATATGCATTAAATAACAAACCTGTGAAAACTTGAGCTCAATCGGTCATCGAACTTACGAGATAATAATGAAAGTTAAAACACCCTTGTCACACGAAGTTGTGTGCTTTCAAATGCTTGATTTCAAGACCTCAAAATCTAATTCTGGGGTCTCAAAAGCAAATTCGTGGAAAACTACTTCTTTCTCAAAAACTACAGACTTCAGAGGGAGCCGTTTCTCACAATGTTTTATACTCTCAACACATATCCATTGTTTGTTACCAAGTTATTTGTTGTGCTAACAATTAATTTGAGTAATTACCAATAGTGTCCACTGCCAAGACAAAACATCTCTCTGGTTCTAGTCGGAACTTCAAAATACAAGTAAAAAGTAAAACAAAAATTCAACCTTTTGTCTTGAAACTGTACAGCATCAACAAACTTTGAAAACATTCCCCAAAAAAGAGAGGCATAGTTGACAAGCCTTTTTATTTCATTTGTGAATGGATTTATCAGTGTTCTCCACAAGGTTAAATTTTGTCCGGGTGCTAAACCAATCCTGCACGATCATCAAACCGCACAAATTATTCCATAGTGGATATGTTGATGGATAAGTGACAAGTAGGTATTCAAAGACTTTAAATGTGGGGAATTGTGTAGTGTGAGATTACACTTGGGATGGTCACGTGACGAGACCTACCTCCCATTCTTTCTCCCACTCCTTTTGCTTCTTGACTTTCTCTTCTTGTACAATCTCTTCTTCTCGTTCTCGTTTTCTGAGTACTGCATCTCGCTCAGCAAGCTCCCTTCGACGGATCTCATAGTCAGCAAAAAGCTTCACTGTGGTCTTGTAAAGAGTTTCTTTAAACTGTTTGGAACAGAAGTAATTACTGTACCATGTCAATTTGTTTAAAACCGGTCGGAATGTACAACATGTTGAGTGCCTCATCTGAGGCATTCTTTCATTTGGAAATCTACAGAATTTTTACAAATAAGTGAAATTCTAGTCTTGTGTGATACAACGGGTTACAGAGTAAAATGTCTTGATGACACTTCTGCACTGGCCATCATGGAGAAGGATCTCACTGTAAATCCCTATTTCTTCAGTTTTCTATATTTCATAAATTCAGCCACATTACTTTTGCCTTTATTAATACTAGTAGTACTACACGTATAACAAATGGTGAAGAACATCATTTTCATTGCTGTGGTCAAGTTATGTCAAATGTACCTTACAGGTGTTTTGTATTTTGAAGGTCCTCCTACATCAAAGCTCAGTGCGTAAAGGTTTGAAAACCTGTTTGGAAATTTAATATAATTCTGAACCAAGGATGAATAAAAAAATTACGAATTAATATTCTTTACAATCTTCTTATAATAAAATTTGTATATTTATTGGCATCCTTAGAAACTGATGACAGGAATTTGAACGGTACCTATTAATACAGTTCGGTACAATACAGCTCAAATTATTGAGTTGAGTAGCACTCTTGTCAGGCCAGATTTTAAGCGTGGCCATTCCCAACAATCTGATCTGGATTCATCCCTATACCCATTCCCAACAATCTGATCTGGATTCATCCCTATACCCATTCCCAACAATCTGATCTGGATTCATCCCTATACCCATTCCCAATAATCTTATCTGGATTCATCCCTATACCCATTCCCAACAATCTTATCTGGATTCATCCCTATACCCATTCCCAACAATCTGATCTGGATTCATCCCTATACCCATTCCCAACAATCTTATCTGGATTCATCCCTATACCCATTCCCAACAATCTGATCTGGATTCATCCCTATACCCATTCCCAACAATCTGATCTGGATTCATCCCTATACCCATTCCCAACAATCTGATCTGGATTCATCCCTATACCCATTCCCAACAATCTTATCTGGATTCATCCCTATACCCATTCCCAACAATCTGATCTGGATTCATCCCTATACCCATTCCCAACAATCTGATCTGGATTCATCCCTATACCCATTCCCAACAATCTGATCTGGATTCATCCCTATACCCATTCCCAACAATCTGATCTGGATTCATCCCTATACCCATTCCCAACAATCTGATCTGGATTCATCCCTATACCCATTCCCAACAATCTTATCTGGATTCATCCCTATACCCATTCCCAACAATCTGATCTGGATTCATCCCTATACCCATTCCCAACAATCTGATCTGGATTCATCCCTATACCCATTCCCAACAATCTGATCTGGATTCATCCCTATACCCATTCCCAACAATCTGATCTGGATTCATCCCTATACCCATTCCCAACAATCTTATCTGGATTCATCCCTATACCCCTACAGTGAATAATATTGTGCATCATTACCAATTCTTAAATTTAATTACTTCCACCTGTCCACTGAAATGAATTTTACATCAGATCCTGCAAAATGTTACAAACCAGGAGGTTTACAAACTCAAAAATACAAAACTACAGATTGGTAGACAATATACAATATTTCTTTCTCCCTTTCAAGAAAACTGGATGGCTCAAGGAGGTTTGAGAAAATCCTGAAATCAAGAAATATCCTGAGAAATCACACGCCTGCAGCCGATTTCATGAAAGATTAGGACAAGTAAGTCGTCCAAACTTTAGGATGGGTTCAATGCGTCCTAACGACTATGGTTATGGAACTTAACTCGTTCTAAGTCCTAAGATTAATCTCAAGTTAGGAAGAGTTTGTTGATATCGACAGCTGTATATCCCGTATGCTATTTATTTATTTCTACACAGGCCCACATCTGGTAACCTTCCCTTAAAACAAAAGAAAAAATGATGTCCCATCTGGGACAATGGCTAACCTTCTCTGGATCATCTTCTTCAATCTCTGTGGACTGACCTTCCTTCTTCCTCTTTTTCCTCTTCTCTTCTAACTGTAGCAAAACAAAACCATCAATAAATCAACCAATGTTTGCACAGTACACTATTACAAATACATTGACTCCAAAGTTCACAGTTACTTTTAAACATTTTCAGTCAAGTTGGCTCATTGCCAAAGTGCATAAAAAAAAAACGGGCAGATATCAGCTGATTTGTTCTGAGGTTGCCTGCCTGCTAGTTACATCTATTGTAGAAATTCACGACTCTCAATGCACTTGCTTCAAACATTATGTCATCTTTGTTTATTAAAGATAGTGAAAAGGTGAAGTCTAAGGTATTTTATGGTAACCAAGATTACTAGAAAGTTTAAAAACCTTTAAAAATGATATCAACATATTCAAGCTTTATATAAAAACAGTTAAGCAAGTTTTGAGATTTGTCCTCTTTTGCTGCATATAATAAGTTGAGTGAAGGTAGGGTCATCCATTGGTTGTCATCACCCTAATGCTGATTTATAGGCAAACTCAAAAAAGATATTATAAAAAGTCACATGTGAAGTTTCAGCTGTATACAGTGTCTCTTCACTGAGAAAACAGTTCAAAAACTGTTGTGGTAATTTCACCAGCACGTTGAACCCATCCACATTTGGTTAAGTGAAACAGGGTACCAACCTCATCTCTGGCCGCAGCATTTGCAAATGGACACAACGCTCAGAATCTCATGGTTCATACGTGAATCATTTCTCAGCGTCAAATGTTTTGGGGTGAACAAATATCCAAACCATTGAAGGAAATACTTTCTCATGATATTTTTCACTATCAACAGCTGCAGTGCTTCTCACCAAGTTAGTCTTTATGATCATTCATTTTTTGGAGTACCTATTTACCAATGTATGACCCTACCTTGGGCCATGTACAATATGGGCTTGCATGAAGTCAATGTTTTCTGTTGCTATGGGTAACTTGGTATATAAACAGTCTTACCAAGAACTCATTTTTCTCTTTGGCTTCTTGAATGATGGCTAGCATGCTTGTTCTCTTCTCTTCATCCTCAACTATCTTCATAGCATTGGTTAAAACTACAGACAAAATAACAGAGCCTTACTACTCAACTCAGTTGACATATTTATCATTCACATGTGTTACATATAAGTACTATAGAAAATTACATATCCTTAGTGCAAAAAAAGATTTGTGTCTCGTTCACACAAAAAATAAGTACGCACCCAGAGCATTCTTGTGCCTGATGCACCGTTTTTTTGTGATACAACAATTTTGCTCTGACACAAAAAGATATACATTGAAAGTGTATATAGTTTTGGTATATAACCAATACCAAGGTTCATGACCATTGATTCATGTTGACTGATACTTGGTCCTGTAAGTAAAACAACAAACTTGAATCAAGTTTGTACAGTGAGGATGTTCCAATCATTGTTTATACAATTTGCTTTGATCTTAACTGCTACTACTTGACACTCACATGGGTACTGAATTGGTCAAACTAGTTGCTACTAAAAAAAACTTTAAAAGTTTATAACACACCTATTGCTTGTTCTGTGTTCTGGTTGGCTGAAACACGGTCACGTCGGGTGAAATAATATAGTCTAGTGATCACGCACTAGTCTTTTAAATAAGTGCCTGGTTACAGCGCCCTCTCTTGACGTGAACAGTGATCAGCAAATACAAAATTTCCATTCTTTTCTATTTTACATTTAAGACCGAGGTGTGTTACAAAACACATATTGACTGGCATAATTTGGTAACTAGTGCACGTCTATTCCCACTCGGGCCTGTGAGTGACCAGAAGAGGGACCTATTTCTCTCGGCCTTCAGCCTTTGGGAAACAGGTCCCTCTTCTAGTCACTCAAAATCCCTCGGGGGGAATAGACGTACACAAGTTATCTCATTGCCATTCAATGTGTGTATATTATAACACCCCTTACAAATATTCTGCCTTTTCATTGGTTTAGAGCGCGTCACATGATATGTCTTAGTTTTACTAGAAACGGCGGACGTGTGATAGTGCGTCGTTTTCCGTGTAATAGTCGTCGGGCGTTTAGTACCCAGACGTCTTTTTACCCACCTCAAACCCAATCAGTTGTCACCTGTGTATCTGAAACGTGCGTACGATCGTTATGTGTACGAGGATGATAAATACATGTAGTCTGTTGGGGCGTTATAAAACAAATACTGACTGCTTTTACTTGGCTATGGTTAAAATTCTGACTCCCTCGGTGATCCAGGGTGATCCCCGGATCTTCTCGGGTTCCATAGTTTTAACTATAGCACTCGAAGCAGTCAATATTTGCATAATATTACAACCAATCCTCAACTTTGTTAATATATAAATTCAATACAACTGTATGGGTGGTGTGTGTCAATGTGGCTCAGATCCCCTTACCTTCAAAAGCTTTTTGGGCTCGATCTCTGTCGTTGATGTTTTTGTCCGGATGAACCAGGATAGACAACTGAGATGACAAAAAAAATTGAAGTTAGTGTTGCTGTTTTTGTAATAAGTTTTATAAATGCAATCATATAATGAAATATACACTAATCTTGTATTCCATTTCATAACACCTAGTGTTTGGGGCTGGAGCATACAACCACATACACCCTTACATTGACCTTAATAAAAACCATCTCAGCTCCCTGGAGAGTATACAGCCGGTGCTGCGAGTTACCGCACTCCCAAGCTAATCATTCACATAAACCATCTCTGCCCTCACAGGTACCCATTTTACCCCTGGGTGGTTAAGTGTCTTGCTCAAAGATACAAGTGTTACTACCGGGATTCGAACCCACATCCCGATGACTTAACCACTATAACTCGAGTCTGATGCTCTAATCCACTCGGCCACCACACCCCATGCTCAATGCAATTCATTGAGACATGAATAAACTAAACATTCGGCTTACCCTTCTGTATTTCTTCTTGATATCATCAATGCCCATGTCAGGAGGAACCTGGATTACCTGTGGTGACAACAAATAATCTTTTAGGATTTGTGTATGTTATGCAACTTAACATCTACAGCCAACCTGCTGGAAATTACCAATATATAATTGCCAGTATATACTTTAAAAGGCAGTGGACACTATTGGTAATTACTCAAAATAGTTATTAGCATAAAACCTTACTTGGTAACAAGCAATGGGGAGCTGTTGATAGTATAAAACATTGTGAAGCAACGTAGTAACATAGTTTTCGAGAAAGAAGTAAATTTCCACGAATTTGATTTTGAGACCTCAGATTTAGAATTTGAGGTCTCAAAATCAAGCATCTGAAATCACACAACTTCCGTGACAAGGGTTTTTTTTTCTTTCATTATTATCTCGCAACTTTGACAACCGTTTGAGCTCAAGTTTTCACAGGTTTGTTATTTTATGCATATGTTGAGATACACCAAGTGAGAAGACTGGTCTTTGACAATTACCAATAGTGTTCAGTGTCTTTAACATATTTGTATGTGATTTAAGTGACTAAAAAGAATCAGATTATTTAATCATCCCATGGCATTTACAGTATGACAGACATCCTCTGAGAAATCATTAAAAAAAGTTTCAAAGTTAAGAACTAGCAATTAAAGACAAATCACCTCATTATTTTCCGTAAAAAAGCATGGTTTAACCATGAAGGAAGGAAGAGAAGGAACTCGAACGACCCGCAAAACCGCAGAGTAACAAAAGAACACCCTGACAATGCCCCTGTCTGACCAGTGGAAAAAGACAGGAGACCTCCTGCTGGACAGCCGATTAGTGAGCGCGATTAGATCTCTTTGTACGGAAGGTGTGGTACCACCAGTCTGCACCGTTGCTTTTGTGTAAAGTTGAATCATTGGAGACAAGAATTGTGAATAAACACGTTTTCATTTACCGTTTGTGGTGTTTACATGGAAATATCATAGCATATTTTTACATTTTTGCAACTTTCCGGTCACTAGCGGTGGTTCAAAATTTGGGTATTAGCACACGAGGGTGGTTGGTATTCAATGGTGCTTTTCGATTTGGTGGGCGAAAGTGTCCTCAAATTTTATCAGGTCTCAAAAAAGTTGTTTTT
The DNA here is from genome assembly GCF_032118995.1 of Asterias amurensis. Taxonomy (NCBI): domain Eukaryota; kingdom Metazoa; phylum Echinodermata; class Asteroidea; order Forcipulatida; family Asteriidae; genus Asterias; species Asterias amurensis. The sequence goes on from NC_092661.1 coordinate 7,239,047, forward strand.
TCTGTATTATATCCATACGACATACGACACCATAGTTGAGTGAAGAACCAAGTGCACACACGCAAACTCAAATACTAGGTCGCCCATTGTTTGTATAAGGTATGTGGGTGATTACGAGGTGTCGTTCAACGACCGCGGTACCAAGTTCGAGCTCCTTCTCTTCCTTCCTCCATGGTTTAACAGAATTGACGCACACAATTTGACCAAAGTTCTAACCCAGGTTAGAAATCTTGTATTGTGAGTTTTGTGGATGGTGTGTTTTGTTTACCTCAAAGGGATTGAGGTTAAAGTAGGTGCTACCTGGCCGTAGTAACCTATCTATTTGTTGTTTTGGAGTCAGTACAGCATCTCGTTCTTCAATAGCCTTCACCTACAATCAAAACAAAACAACACCACTGTTTTCAGTAAACATTATGTAGCATTAACCACAGTGCAGTTTCGTTTAAGTAAGACTCCTGCAAGTCATTTGTCACATGCATCCAGCCTTTAAATACATAGGCCCTGTTCCAGTAGCTTTATTTTTAAGCACAAAAATAGCTCAGCACAAATCAATTGTGCCATTAAGACAAAACGTTACCAGCCCAATTACCATGTCATGCAAAAGTGCAACTGGTTTCCTGCATATGTTTGCTGAACAGAAAGTTGCTGGTGAGCGAAAGGGCCAATAACGGCAAGGTGGCTGCATGCAGGAGCAGCAATGCAACATGTCTATTTATAATGGTTGCGTATCGAGATGATGAAAATGACCATTAATTTAAATAGTCAAGTTTTTCAGGTTTGATTTTGTTTTGGCCATGGCCCAGTTCCGAGACAGAGCTTGATTTTGATTGTTGTTAAAAGAAGAACACAATGAACTTGCCTTTCTGAAGGGTGCATTGACTTGAAATGCAACTGAGCCTTCAGAGCATCAACCTAAATGAGAGATTAGTATATTAACCTCATAGTTTTACTAATAAAGAGGAAAGCATGCACGTAAAGCTTATAATAAATGGCGCAATCCTTTGAAATTAAAACCTTTGAACTACATTGCACATCATTTTTTTTTTGTAATGGCTCTTTGACAAAGTCAATAAGATGAAGTTCTAACCGTTTGTAAACAAGCTTAAATAAAAAATAGAGATTTACAACTATGTTTTCTTTTACCATTTGCGATTTACTATAGCTACAAAAGTATGGCTAGATAGAAGAGCCCTGATACACTTGTCACCGAGTCCAACACCACTTACAATGTGTGTGAATTTAACAAAGATCGCATCCATCAGCCCGAAATCTCCCTAGTGAAGGGAGGACTGGGACAAGTTGAATACAGTGCAAACAGTGATTACCTTGGATATCTATTTATGTCAGGATGAACCCGAAAACTTACAACACCTAGTGAACATGCATCTATATAGCCTGTTTTGCAGTGTTTTTCAGTTTGTAGTTTTTTGGGTAGTTTTGGAATAGTTTTCCAATCACATGACATTGTCCATTATTTCCACTGTGGTTTTTTTTCGCTGACCAGGGCCCAACAATTTCATGGCTTTCGTTACGTGCAAGCGCCAATTTCTGCACTACATGTAGCTGTGTAAAGTGTAGAATAGAAACTAGATTGCCCTACTATTCTAATGTGGAGTACACTTGCGTAAAAGGACAAGCCAACTCTAGTAAACTCCATTTTAGTCTTGAGAGTGAGACTGAAGTGACAAGGGACTCTTGAAAAAAAGGCACTCCCAGCAAAGTCGCCCCATATAAAGTCACCCCCTAGCAAAAAGTCGCCCGGCACACAATCTCGACCCCTCTGCTCAAAGTCACGCCCGACACAACACAGTCGCCCCCCTATAAAGTCGACCAGAAAAAGGCATTATGATGGTGCTTTGGAGAATTAACTTATTTAGGAAATAAAAAATATAATGACACTGTTGGAAAAGTTTCCGAATGGCGCCACCACTTTTTCATTCGGTATGAAATAAAAAGGTATCTAGTTTACCTCAATGAGATATCCCTTTTTGTGAAAATGAGTGAAAAAGTGGTGGCGCCATACGGAATGTTATCCATGCAAATACAGCTGCCCAGTTATGAATATTGGTCTTTTGTTAATGTTAGCATGAGATTTATATTGTTTTTTAGTTAGACAGAAGATAGATTCTGTTTGTCATGTTTGTTGTTAAAATAAAATTTAAATAAAAACAAAGCGTCTTCGATTGTAAATGAAGGGTGGGGGGGGGAGGGGGGCGACTTTGTCAGGGGCGACGACTTTTAAGCATTGGGAGGGGGCGATTTTGTAATGTGTGTAATATTGCTAGGAGCGACTTTCTAGTGTGCGGCGCTGGGGCGAGTTGACTGGCATTCCTTGAAAACACGTTGAGACTGAATCCAGATCCAGCCGCCATCTTTTTTTTTAACAATACGGCGGAGGCGATCCGAGTCGTATAACCATGGAGGATAACCAACTACTAACTAGCATGAACTAGGGCCTATTATAGTATGTAATTTACCCGTTATGATTATTTTAATTTTTTATAAAAGGTGGCGGTTGGATAAAGAAATTTTTCTTTGACACTCGACAAATATAGATAAACACAAACCTCCTCCATAAAAGTGGTAAAATGAGCTTCATTTTGGGTCAACCCGTCAAGTTTTGCTGTGCTGGCCGCCATGTTTGCTAAATTTTCGACAAATGGCACACTAGAGGGCGCACTTGCGCGGGAGGCACGCGGCGGCTTGATGGTTTCGACAGTCCTCCCGTCCAAACTTGCCAATTTAGGCACATGCCAATTAATTATAGCGTTTATAGCGCATTATTTTTGACATGTTTCACCATTGATTATAGCAAGTAAGTGAAATCAATAGGAGATATAACCATATTATTATTAGTTAGATGTGTTAATTAACTTGATAATAACAGTGTGAGTACCATCTGTCCGCTGGAGATTCGGTGTTCCCCATGTGGGGATGGAGAATGATTCAGAAGAAGTGTACACTGCCATTATGGGGGGGGGGGGCAAGTGGGTGGGGGGACAGAATCTATTGATATCTTTATAAAAGTACAAATAAAAGGATAATAATGGTAGGTCTATGATGCGATGTTTTTAAGGAGCGGACGATCACATAAAATGTATTCTCATTGTGCACTACATAACGATAATCGGACACTGCAAAATCACATACTAAAACAAGTGTCATCGTGGTTATTCGATTTCTATTTTAAACAGTTGATAACAAAATATTATTGTTCAATTTAGGCCTAAAGTTTCCAGAAATAATTCAAATATTTTGTATTTTGGTTATAATGATTTTAATTGTTTAGGCTTATACAAAACAAGTGACAAGAAATGTCAGCTATAGCCCTGTTCGCATTGGACTTAATTTGGGTAAGCTAATAACTTACCCATTTTAATTCCAATGCGAACAGCCCAGGAAGTTTTCCTCCCAGAACTTACCCGAACCGAATGGGTAGTTTAACTGAGCCAAAGGTGCCAAAGATTGACCAGGTCAGTTTAACCGAGCCAGAACAGAAAGTCCAATGCGGACGCGCGACGACTCGGTTAAATCTCCCATCCGTCCGTGACCCGAAGAAGCTGACATGTTATTGTCATGGAAGAATACAATTATTGAGCTATTCAATGTAGCAAACATCAGGAATGCAACTCTTAAGCTGAAAAACGCGGAATAATTTTCCCGTGACGTTCGAGAAAATGACCCGTTCAGAAGTTGCGATCACAAGTTTCAATATGACGGCGATTTGGACAGCAGTAAAAGGCAAATGGATTTGAATTTGATATCGAATTGTTTAGATCAACAATAATTGCGAAAGATCGAGCCGAAAACCAAAAAGTGCTGTCAAATGTTACGCATCAGGGGGCCAGCTCGGTTAGTTTACCCACGGTCTAGTCTGGTCCCCTGACCAAAGATTCCTTGACATCTCTTGTTAAAAATACAGAGCCTAGTCGGAGATTTTTGGGTCTGGGAACCATACTACCCACGGTCTCGGTAAGTTTACCCGAGTCAAATAAATCCAAGTGCGGACGGACGGTGGGAAAGTTAACCCGTCAGAATGTTACCCAGCGTCATGGTTAAGTTACCCAAAACATTAATCCAGTGCGAACACGGCTATAGACCATTTTAATATTTTATTTTACTTTTGAAATTAATTATAACTTCAAAAGTATAAAGAGAGATTTGTTTTCGAGGAGGAGTCTCTTGAGCGAATCCAGAGGCGTGCAACTAGATTTATATTAGGTCAACGATTTGGAGAAATGTCATATACCGACAGACTTTGTGCTTTAAAATGGTCTTCTTTATCAAGTCGCCGTAAAAGTTGGATGACCTCATTTGTTGTTAAGTGTCTTTTTTTTTACAATTGAATGTGAATCTGTTAATAAGAACATTGTTGTTAACCATAGATATGATAGCGCTTTAACATTCAAACATTTATTTGCCAGAACTCAATCTTTGCATTTGAGTGCTATCCACATATTTCCCAGGCTCAGGTCAGCTCTGCCAATCGAATTCCGCAATTGTGCCATTTTAACTTCTCTGCCATCCTTTTTAAAAGCTCTGAAGCATGAAGATAGTGTAGCTACAGCTCATATTTCTTAACTGGTCTTGTGCTTAATCCTTTTACAGTTTCATAACAACTATGCGCAATCCCACAATTTACTTTTAAGGAGTTAAATATTTATGTATATTTATTTATTTATTTGTTTGTTTATTTATTTGTTTACTTATTTTTGTATTTTTATATTTATTAATTTATTTGTTTATTTACTCATAAAATTATTTATTCACATATTATTTTTGATGGATTTTTCTTTTCTCTTTATAGATTTGGTCACTTACATTTAATTTGCATTCTACTTACATTATTTAAGTGTTTAGGAATGTTTCTGTTTGTTGTTAGTTTGTTTTTACACTGTGCAAGTTTCTCAAATATTTCACTCCTAAAACTGGTTCTATCTCAAATAGTCCATGCTTTATATTGCTTTTTGTTTCAGTTGCCAAATTTTGATGTACATAGACATGTTTTATTTATAGTTAACTTTTCTATCTTTTTGTACATGAATTGCTTTATACATATTTGATTACTCGTTTTATTACTGGTATTTATACAACCAGATGTGGGGAGGCAGGTCTATGGACCACAGTAATTATTTTGCTTTTGTTTCTCCTAGCCCATCTGGAAGTATTTTTTGTATTGTCATGTATTGTTGAAATGGCTGAATAAATAATAATGATAATGATAATGATAATGATAATGATAATGATAATGATAATGATAATGATAATGATAATGATAATGATAATGATAATGATAATGATAATGATAATGATAATGATAATGATAATGATAATGATAATGATAATGATAATGATAATGATAATGATAATGATAATGATAATGATAATGATAATGATAATAATAATAAATATAAGGACGTAGGGGGCTACAACTGCAGACATAGACCATAACACCATAATTTCCCATGTCTACTCAGAGTTAAAGTCACCTGGAAATAGAATTTTTTTTCTTTCAAACATAAGAGTATATGCTTACGAACAATAAAACATTTTTTTTAGTAAATTATTGTTTGTCACGATTTATACGTTTAAAAAATATATAAAGTTGTTTGGGGGGCTGACTCCGCCTACCCCTTTTGTGACGTCAATCGAGGCAGACTTTGCCTGCAATGCGTGTAGTAAACACACGTACAAAGTACATGTACGTCCAAGTCGTGAGTTGGTACATTTCAAAAAGTGTTTTTCTGCATTCAGCAGCAATACACCTGGTCGGCATTTTTTTTTTTTTTGAAACGTACAAACTCACGACTTGGTCCGTACATGTACTTTGCAATTGTGTTTACTCTACGCATTACAGGCAAAGTCTGCCTCGATTGACGTCACGAACAGCGCCCTCTCGGGTCGGGGTCTACTCTTAAATTTGTAAATAACATAAGAACTGATTTTTTTAAAACCTTAGTTAACTGTTTATTCACATTCCACTCATCAAAACACATATATTAGTGACAAAAGCTTTATTTTGAAAAAATACCACTTCCAGGTGCAAAGGCAATGGACACTAAGCCTGGACACTTTTGGTAATAACTAAAACATAACTATTAATAAAAACTTACTCGAAAGCATTGGAGAGCTGTTGATAGTATAGGTTTTCTCGGTCAATTTCGGAAAATGAGCAGCCAATTTAACCACCAGCCTATTCTATTTCGCACGAAATCGAATGCTACTAAAAAAGGGTCATTCGATTTCATTTAAAGCCATTGGACCCTTTCGGTACAGAAAAAAAAAAGTTCACAGATTTGCAAATAATTTACAGGGTTTACAGAAGGTAATGGTGAAAGACTTCTCTTGAAATATTAGTCCATGAAATGCTTTACTTTTTGAGAAAACGGTAAAACAATATAAATTCTCGTTAACGAGAATTACGGATTTATTTTAAAAACATGTCATGACACGGCGAAACGCGCGGAAACATGGGTGGGTTTTTCCGTTGTTTTCTCCCGACTCCGATGACCGATTGAGCCTAAACTTTCACAGGTTTGTTATTTGATATAGAAGTTGTGGTACACAAAGTGTGGACCTTGGACAACACTGTTTACCGAAAGGGTCCAATGGCTTTAAAGACTAGTCAAATCTACTTTTACGTCATTCGATTTAACAAAATAATCATTCAATTTAACAATTCATCGAAGCTGCATTCAAATTCGCAGGAGTGTTTTTGAGGCGTGTGTTTAGTCATTCAATTTCATTTTGAGGTAGTCAATTCTGATATTTGTGCAGTCTTAAAAACATTGTGATGAAACGGCTTTCTCTGAAGTAACGTAGTTAGTGAGAAAGAAGTAATTTTCCATGAATTTGATTTCGAGACCTCGACAGAATTAGATTTTGAGGTCCCGAAATCAAGCATCTGACAGCACACAGCTTCGTGTGACAAGTTTGTTTCCCTCTTCCATATCTCGCAACTCCGACGACCAATTGAGTTTTAGCAACATAACCCAAAAATATAATGTGCAGTTAAAACAAGAAGCCATTCGGAACACATTTTGGATGCACTGAGAATATTGAGCACAGTCTCCGACTAGATCAAGTAGTTCATTGAAGGGCAAGCAGTCACATGGACCTTGGTGAACGGCCACTGTTTTCATGATGGCAAACACAACCACGGACACCGAGTCACCTCAATTGTCTCCAATGAGCTTTCGCAAAAACATACAAAACAACCTTGAAGATTTGAGGGGATTGATGTCACAAGGAATCATGACAGCTTCTTTGGAATCACCTTGAACATCTGCCTCGAGTGAAAGAATTGGCAAGGCCAAGGCTACACCATTGTAAAAAAAATGTCTTCTTAGAAGCTATTATAAATAGTGACCGAGTAATGCGGTGGGAAGACTTCCATTGCTGTTGATCATTCATCTGTGGCTGATGGAAACAACCCGTAAAAAGGACGACTGAGGCCGGAGCGTTTTTTTTAACTCCTTATTTCAAGGATAAACTTAAACAAATGGGCCAAATAAATCGATGGCATATACATATTATTTTAAAGTCACATTCTTAATTAGGTTTTGTGCCGGTTGAATAATTGGTGTTTTGATTGTTTATAAATCTTGCTTTCAGACTTTTAAAGACATTTTGACTTGTAACAGTGCAATAATTCAACCTATCGGCATACTGTACATTGGTTTTGAAAGTGAAATAAACCAATATTGTATCATTTTTAGTGATAACTGTTTTTGTAGAAAGACCGTGGAACATAACAAGTAGGCCTAAAGAAAAACAATGAAGTGTTCGGAATGGGTGTGGAGACACGTTTTAATAGGCGAGAATTGTAAATTGTCAGCGCTTGGGAAGTAGGTGTAGGGGTGGGGCACCGATACCGACTCACTCGGAAGGGGGGGAATCCCCAATGACAGTGGTATAAAATAATAAAAACTTGCATTATATGTACATAACTCCAGGACAAACAACGGCAATAGTGCACTGTGAAAATTACATTATTGAAAGGAAAGGTTCGACCTCCATAGTTCAACCATGGAGGTAGTCAACCATGGTGACGTTCAACTTATTCCTATTTGCTGTCAGTCAACAACCTACGTATAGTAGGCCTACATGATCCATGCACTTGTGCATGAGTTCACCCACGGTACACGAAGAGCGCTCCTGCTTTATGCTGAACAGTATTTCTATAATTATTTACATAGCATACCGCAGACTAGCAGACGTGTCATTAAATGTCAATAGGGGTGTCTCATTTTAAACTGCCAACTACCGGTGTCTACTTTCATCAAAAACAATTACAGTTAACCCCCCTTCGAGTGTAAATGGTTTGGCCCAAGGTTACCCTGCTTGTTCACTTCCTTTGTTCTGAAGCAACAGTTCATTCATAACATTTATAAATCTCAAGGTGTATTTTTAGTTACATCCAATGCAATGATGTATTACGGCTCGTCTGCGTCGGTTCGTCATTCGTCCTCGCAACTCCCAGTCAGCTGATGGTCGGGTAGCGGCCGGCATTTACCGGCTCATAAACATCCTATTCACATCTTCACTGTCGGTCTATTCTCTGATAATAGCCGAAGGCGTTTAACTACAGTGGGTATGAAACTTAACAAACATTAACAATTGAAGATCAGCCTCCCTCCTTTCGCGAAGGACTAAGCAATGTGGACATTGTCAACACTTGGCGAAGCTGGACAGTGCTCAGTGACCATGATCTTCGATCTTGCTGGTCAGTTGCCAAGACGGACTGTGAAGGAGTAGGAACGAGATCAAAACTGCAGTCTTGGATTTTTATAAGAAGAGTGTATCGAGCATGAACCTGCTGGAGGGAGGTAATGAGCTCAGCTGCAACCGGCCTATGGCTCCCATCTCTGTGGACTACGCGCCGACGACGGGCAGGACTGTAACTAAGTGTCACCGCAGACCAGACACTACTAATCATTTCTCAACGTGTAGTTGGCTACGGAATGGCGGTTTCAAGTATTTTTTCCTGGTATGTATTGACGTCCAATGATTACATTTACACAGAATGAATGTCAAGACATTTTGTGATCTCAATTTATCGATGGTTTTAACAGTAAAGTCTTTCAGAAACAAAGAAAAGTAGATTATTTGCTCTTATAATTAATGGTGTCATGCGTGTCACCCACTATGCACCCGGCCCACCAAGGTTCTCGGGAGGGTGGTTGTTTGGGGGGGGGGGTACTCAATGATTAACTCCATCTCCAGCCTGTGTAGTGTAACCTTACTAGAACACAGATTATCAATGTCACATCTTTGTTCAAAATAATCAGTTTGACAGTTAGACCATGGTTAGGTAGAATGACTGTGACCATGGCTGTTTCCTTCCTCCATGCTACCGTTTGATTTTCACAAGGAATTCGGTAGTCACTATAGCGCTCAAAAAGACTATGAACATAAAAACTACTACATTAGTTGCGATAACGTAACCCTCCTGCCGTCGGCATGAGGGTTACGTTATTGCATCTAAAAAACTACATGACCTTTCGATACTATTTAGATAGAAATGAACGGGACAAGCTTAGGAAATACATGTACAAGAAAGTAATGGATGAGTGAATCCAGTAAAAAAGTAAAAAGGGGTATATTCCTAGTAGTAGTTGTGGTTGTGGGACAGGAAACCGTCGCGACGCTTCGGTCCCCATTAATACAGCTCAGGTTCTTTTTTTCAGCACTGAGCTTCTGTTTCTAAATACTCTTTGCAAACAATGGCCACTCTGAAGTGATGCAGGGAATGGCCAGGCAGATTGAAATAATGAACTATAGTTTATTGCTCCCTGGTTGACTGATTGAACCGTACAGTCCTTTTTACTTGTTATCTTCTGTCGCGTGTAATGTTTATCATACAGCTATATTCGGGTCACTTGATTGACAGTCAATCTTGATCCAACATAGCCAATGTTATTGTTTACTGCTTTAATTTGAAATAAACTCACGCTTAAAAACTTGATACAAGCACAACTATCCAGTTAATTTTTCAATTTTGGTTTTTAATCTTACCCAACCATCATGACATGATGTTGACATTTTTTCCGAACATCCGATTTCTTTTTAGTAAAAAAAACCCCCCACATTCAAGTAGGCCTAGTCATTAATTTGAAGGCTGCACTCAAAAGGTAGAAGACCGTATAGGCCCACATGTAGTAGGCCAACTTGACTCTGACAAAAAAAAAGAGCTGCCGTTACTTTCCATGCAGTTTGTGACAATTTTAAAGGGCCGAGTTTGGGTAGCCTATACTATATACTTTGAACGACAGTAATAAAATGTCTTATTTTCCTCGATGACCTAAATTCTTTAACAACAACCGAAACTACTATTTTCTCGGCCCCAATGATGTGGAATTGTTGTGATCGAGTATATGCAGTTCATGATCCGTCTTCCTCCATGAGATTGGGGTTGGGGGTCCTCTTGCCATAGCTCCTCTATGCCATTTTGCACTCTATATAGTGTATGCAGTTCATGATCCGTCTTCCTCCATGAGATTGGGGTTGGGGGTCCTCTTGCCATAGCTCCTCTATGCCATTTTGCACCCTATGTAGTGTATGCAGTTCATGATCCGTCTTCCTCCATGAGATTGAGGTTGGGGGTCCTCGTGCCATAGCTCCTCTATGCCATTTTGCACCCTATGTAGTGTATGCAGTTCATGATCCGTCTTCCTCCATGAGATTGGGGTTGGGGGTCCTCTTGCCATAGCTCTTCTATGCCATTTTGCACCCTATGTAGTGTATGCAGTTCATGATCCGTCTTCCTCCATGAGATTGGGGTTGGGGGTCCTCGTGCCATAGCTCCTCTATGCCATTTTGCACCCTATGTAGTGTATGCAGTTCATGATCCGTCTTCCTCCATGAGATTGGGGTTGGGGGTCCTCTTGCCATAGCTCTTCTATGCCATTTTGCACCCTATGTAGTGTATGCAGTTCATGATCCGTCTTCCTCCATGAGATTGGGGTTGGGGGTCCTCGTGCCATAGCTCCTCTATGCCATTTTGCACCCTATATACCAACTCTGCCTGCAAGATATCACTGGGGGGCAGGTCAGGTGTTATTATTTATAATACAACAACTTGGAACTCTCACTTTCGACCCATCATAATATCGAGAGTATAGCGGCTATAAATACCTGAACATTGTTTTGATTTAGTATTTTGTAATAAGGATTGACAGCTTTCCCAGCGTGTTTAGAATATTAACAATCAATGCAAAGCCCATGCAAGCAGAGGTCGGCCAGCATGAGTCATTTCTCCATGATGATATCGCCTTCTTGCTGAATGAAAGGCACTGGGCACCTTTGGTTTTCTCACTACAATTGTGTATCCCAACGTATGCATAAAATAACAAGTCTGTGAACTTGGACTCAGTTGGTCATCGATGAACAATGAAAGAAAAAACACCCTTATTGCACAGCACAAATTTGTGTGCTCTCGGTTTCATCATAAAAGGCTTTAGGAGTCTTTTAGTAATTGAGTGAGAAGTTATCTCTTTCTCTGTGAGAAACGGCTCCCTCTGACGTTTCAGCATGTTGCTTATTAGTTACCAAGTAAAGTTTTTATGATAACAATTATTTATGATTACCAATCCCAACGGTGTCCAGTGCCTTTATATCATACGATGCAATGTCGGAAAATCCACTCTCACACTGTGGCGACTATGCTTACACGTGGAAACATTTGACTTTGAAATATTCGCCGTGTCTTCGTACGCGTTGGTAACAAATACGAACTTATACGAAGATCGGTCAGTTAAGAAAGCGCTTCCTAAATTTCAGCGAATGTTGTGAAGACGGTCAATCGCTGTCGAATTTCGTAAGCATTGGTAAGCCATTGGTAAGCGTTGGCAACGTTGTTCGTAATGCTTCTCTCACACTAGGGAGAATATGCTAGCGAATGTTTAACAATCGCTCAAACTTCGCAACATTCGCCACAAATTCACTATACGTTCTCTAGTCATTCTCCACCTCCTTACGAAGATCGGTCAATTTATGCTGCTCTCATACGTCGAATATGCGAGCAAATATGCTATATAACGGAGGGAAGTATTTGACACTCGCTAAAACTTCGCAACGTTCGCCGTGTCTTCGAAAGCGTTGGTAACAAATTCGGAACGTACAAAAATTATTCCCCACCTCCTTACGAAGATCGGTCAATATTTACAAACCGGTTTCTAAATTTCAGCGAATGTTGAGAAGACGGTCATTCGCCGTCGATTTTCGTAAGATTGGTAACGTTGGTGAAGCGTGCGTAAGCGTTGGCAACATTGTTAAAGGCATTGGCAAGCGTTGGTAAACATTCGTTATATATTGGTAAGGAGAGGGCCGACCGAGTACGATCGAGGGTTGAGACCGAGATGAAAATATTCACTATACAACCGCCATTTTGGACGAAATCAACGCGAAATTAAAATATTCATCTTCACAAGGCCATTCGCCACCCTTAGTTTCAGCGAATGTTGTGAAGACGGTAATTCGCCACCGATTTTCGTAAGCATTGGTAAGCCATTTGTACTGTTGGTAAAGCGTGCGTATTGTGCGTAATATATTGGTAAGGAGGGGTTTAGGGACGACCGAGAACATATTCACTATCAAATCGCAACTTTTTGGCGAATTCATCGCGAATTTCAATATTAATATTCGCAAGAACTTTCGCCCAAGGGGGAGAGTAGCATCAAGGCATGTGTAAGGCGTTTGTAATTTTCGCCGGTTCTCCTCCTTTACGAATGTCTTACCACTGTTGTCAATGTTACAACAGCTTCACCAATACTTTGCCACTGTTACGGATGGCTTACCAATACTTTACCAATTGAGAGAGAATTTGCTTCGAACACTTGCCAATGTTTGAAAGCTTCCCAATGGATTGCAAATGCTGATGAACGGTTACCAATATTGTGCACGTGTCTTATTTTTTAAGTGCCATTAAAGGAACACGTTGCCTTGGATCGGTCGAGTTGGTCTTTGAAAAGCGTTTGTAACCGTTTTTTATAAAATGCATATGGGTAGAAAGATGTTGTAAAAGTAGAATACAATGATCCACACAAACATGCCTCGAAATTGCGTGGTTTTCCTTTTACCTTGTTGACTAACACGTCGGCCATTTATGGGGGTCAAAATTTTGACTCCCATAAATGGCCGACCATGTTAGTTCGCACAGTAGAAGGAAAACCACGCAATTTCGAGGCAAACTTGTGTGGATCATTGTATTCTACTTTTAAAACATCTTTCCAACCATATGCATTTTATAAAAAACGGTTACAAAGGCTTTTGTTTTGACCAACTCGTCCGATCCAAGGCAACGTGTTCCTTTATAAAAATTGCAAATGTCTTGCCAATATTGAGACAAATATTGCTTCCCGCAGGGAGGTGCCCAGAAAATAAGAGGCAGATTCGCTCTGCATATTTACACCAATCGCGGCCGCGTCGTCAAATAATTCGTAACGTAAAACAATGGCAAGGCATTGGCAACGTTGGTAGGACATTCGTATGTACATTCGTAACGTTTGCAAGCCCATTCGTAAGTATTCGTAACATTCGCAAGACATCCCTGCATTTATTTGAAAATGTTCGTAAGCTCATTCGCAACATTCGCAGCGTTCGTTATAGCTATTCGTATAAGGCATCGGCAGGCATAGCAAGCATCGGTAGGCGTAATATACTAGTAACATATTGGTAAGGAGTGGTCAAGGGACGACCGAGGGGTGACTGAGATGAAAATGTTCACCATCCAATCGCACAATTTGGGCGAATTCACCGCGAAATTCAAATATATATTCGCAAGATATTCCCCACATTGTGAGAGCAGCAGTAATGGCTATTTTCAAAGATTCGAAAACGATAACTATAAGCTTATTAAATGATTGAAGCTTTGTTGGCCTAAGGCCTTCCGTTGTCTAAAAACTAGAAATGAATATTGTCGGGATCCAAATCTCACACCCATCGGCCATGTGCCGTACAAACAACGTTGGATGTTACGTGCATATTTTGTGTATTGGCCGTGATGCATGAAAAACAGCGTCATCTGTCAAAATTCTTTCAGAGAAAGATTAAACTATAACACAAAACTTGTTTTCCCAACGAAAATCGGGTCGGGCGTTTTACCCAAACCGCTGACGTAAGTTCACCGTGTTTGTATGAGCATATGCGTCAATCTTGCACCCCCTTTTCGAAACTACGACTGTGGCTTAGTCCGCCTGGTTGCTCTGTAAGAAAACCACACGTTTTCTAAGTAACAGACACAGCCCAAGACCAAGACCAAGCCGTGGTTTCGAAAAGGGCCCAAAAGGCAGAATCGACCTGGATTCCGGGTCTAAGAACAAGAACCGGAATTCGAGCAGAAAGTCCAGAATTGAACCACGTTTCTTATTGACACTGGGTCAAACTGACACGGACTCCGGGTCGCGATTTTTATCCCCTAAACGACATTGCAATATTTTTCCCCTTTCCGTCAAAATTGGCTCTTTCCGGCAAAATTACGTCATAATGAAATTGGCCTGCTCTTTTACCAAATCATTGCAATGTCTTTTGGGGAAAACAAAAATTGCGGGACATAAAACACAAGGAGGGACAAAAACACAACTAAATTTCTTCAACATCCATATCTTCGGTGACACACAAACCACTTCATACGATGAGATGCTTATTACAGTCTATACGCATCAACAGAAGGTATTAAATTGTTAGCACAAAAACTGAAGGAAATGTGGTGCAACCAATACCCAATGCTAATTGAAGTCTCACAGCCCTTCATCATGAACACCAAAATGTATCTACACATTTTGTTCCCTTTCACGAAGGGCGGGGAGAGGCATGGGCTGTCTCTATACTATAGCATATACTATTGTATACTATAGTTTTACTACTGCAAAAAAATATCCGTAAAATTTACGGCACTTTACCTGGCAGCTAGTGCCAGGTAAAGTGCCGTAAGTTTCACATGTGAAAATGTTGTAAACTACCCCTTCAAGGCACATGTTACAAAACTTTCACCGTGAAATTAACGGCACTTTACCTGCTTGCAGCCTAGCTGCCAGGTAAAGTGCCGTAAATTGTACGGATATTTTGTACAGTTTGCACATCACAGTCCAAACACTGTATACCGTGATTTATTTTCAGCCATCGGGAAAGGGTCTCTAGTCTCGAGAAACAAAATTGGCCGATTTTTGAGGGCCTTGTTGACTTTTTCAACTCATGATCCCCAACCATGCGTTCTAAATTATAATGTTGCTTGACGTTTTAATTCAGAAACATCTGAGTTTAACTCAAAGTGCAGTAACAATGCCACTATTTCCCCTTACAATGATGTCTGTTTAAAAAACATTGCACTCCCATCGATTGGTTTGAAGTATAGATCATTAACCCTTGGCTGTTTCTCGAAGAAGTGTTGGTTCTGAGAAGAGCTGGTGTGTGGTCTCTTCTCAAAACACACTTCTCCCATAATTATAGTTGCACCTGCAATTTGATCCACGCTATGTAAATCTTCCAACATCGTTATTTGATATAATATTTCTAAACCCACATTACGTAACAGAGACGACATTATTACGTAACACAGTGGTCTCATCTAAAGCACGTGTTCCCACTGGACTCGACTTTTCTGTAGAGTGATTGGTTATTACTCAAAAATATTAACTTAAAAACCGACTTGGTAACGAGCATTGCATTGAAGAGCTATTGATAGTATTACAACATTGTGAGAAACGGTTCCCTCTGAAGTAGCATAAATTTTGATGGGGACACATGTTAAAGGGAAGGTATCAAAGTTGCGAGAAAATGATGAAAGAAAAAACACCATTGTTGGACGAATTTGTGTGCTTTCAGATAGGAATAAAAGACTTCTAGCTAGAAGTCTTTTATTATTTTAGTGAGAAATTACCTCTTTCTCAAAAACGACGGTACTTCAGAGGGAGTTGTTTCCCACAGTGTTTTATACTATCAACCTGCTCTCCAATGCTCGTTACCAAGTCAGTTTTTAAGTTAATATTTGTTTTGAGAAACTACCAAACGTGTACCTCCCCTTTAAACTGCCCCTTGTCAACTTACCACGACAGTCATAGGGTGCGTTCAGACACGGTACTAAAGTTGGTTTAACTCATGGTTCAACTCGATCGAGTTCAACTCAGTGTGTCTGAACGGATCTAAAGTTAGTCCGAATTGAGTTCAACCCACAAAATATAAACCGTCCAGGGAGGGGGTTTATCTTTAGACCGCTTCGGGTTTATCTTTTAACACTGTGTGTGGACAGAATAAAAAATACCACATCCGGTTTAACTCACAACAGGCGACCCATTGACCTCCGTAATCATTACGTAACACGGTGACCAATGAACAGGACAATAAACAGGACGTTAGAGTAACGGGTCGCGTTTTCTTTGACCTCTTAAAACCAAAGATAAACCGGATCGGGTTTAACTCAGTGCTGTCTGAACGCAAAGGGGTTTTATTTTTACGATCACCCCCTGCTGCTCGTAAAAGTTAAACCGGTTCGGGTCTAACTTAGTACGCTGTCTGAACATACCCATACTCATACTAAAGAACGAACAACAGTACTTTGTAAGTCCATAAGGCCTTGCTGGTGCCCGTGGGTTATTGACCGACGTTGTTGTCCCACAATACGTAAAGCTTGATGTGTAATCTGAGTCAAGTAATTTCTTTGCTCTTTAGTTCTCAATAAAAGCACAATTTAATTTAAGTTAAACCAACACTGACAAAACATTAATTCTTCAATAACAACTGAGATCAGCAATCAAAATAATCATAAGTGATATAAAGTGTATTTTACTTGTTCATTTATTCATTCTTTTTTAATTAAATTTTTGCATTTAATTGTCATTTTTGTTTATTTATGTTGTTTATACATGATTGTGTTGTTTACATATTTATTTATCGTTTTTTTGTCTTGTTTGTTTGTTTGTTTGTTGGTTTGTTGGTTTGTTGGTTGTTGTTGTTGTTGTTGTTGTTGTTGTTGTTGTTGTTTTTGTTGTTGTTTTTTTAAATCTGTGTCGCATCAGTATGATAGAATAGTTCTTTTCCAAAGAAAACCCCATATTTTGCCGATGGTTTCGCTCCTGTAATAGATAAAACCCATTGCCGAAGATACAGTTTTCAGTAATCTTGCCAGCTCAATGCCAGGACGTAGCATCGTAGTCTTGAGAGCATGTCAGACGAGCCGTCTAGACGAGACCCACTGCCAAATCAAGTTGACACTCTTCCGTTTCCGGAATCAACATTAAGCATTTCCATTTGCCATTTCAGCAGTGCACCCAAATACGCATGTACTATACATTTCTACGTTCTTTTCAAAGGACGTTTTTGTTTCCATCTGCGAGTGTTGCCGTTCTGTTCCTCAAAAGACCCCTGTTTTGCTACCCCCCCCCCCCCCCCATGTGTCCAGAGTCTCGAAAGGTTACTATCGTTGCAATTTAAATGAAAAGTAAACCATAGCCTAATTATCTAAAAAGTTTTCTTTTTATTATTCAAGTGAGCTTGAACAGAACTAATACACGAAACCAGTGTGACAGGTATAAAACATTCTCCTTTATTTGTCGGTTCAATAAACATTTTAGTCAATTTCTTTAGCTAAACATTTTGAAAAAAAATATTTCGGTGTTAAGATATTAGAAACTTATAAAGCCTCATTTGATAAGTGCAGTTTTTCGTATGCAACATGTTAATTGCCTTAGAACTAGAAATTGCTTTCTACTTTGTAAAAAAAAAAACACACTGGTGCCAGCCATGTGAAGACTAAAAGGCAACTTGTTTGTGTTTTGTCATAGGTGACATGGACGGGCATCAATTTTGCAGTGTTTTGGTGGAGCTACATGCAATACAAGATGGAAGCCAAGTATTACTACTTGCGTGGTATTCTAGGGGTAAGCACACAGGTTAAGTGTCAACTTCTTGTTACACGGCTATTATATATAGCAAAATTAAAGATTGGTGTAAACATTTTTATGAAGGTTTTATTCAAATTACTACAGAGATACAACTAAATTCTACAAGTCATTTCATCAAACGAAACTTGTTCAATGTCGAGAAATCACGTAATAATTACCAGTGTATGTTTTGTGAGAGATTTTGCGCACAGAGCAGATTTTTATTCTATTTGTTGAATTAAATCAAAACTCTAAGACATCTGGGTTTTTTGAACCGGACGAGTGTTGCCTGGAATTATTAAAGTAGTTTAAATTAAACTGATAAAAAATTATTTCCATTTCGCTTGTTGACAATAGGCATACAAATTAACATTAAATCACGAAATAACATACTAAATAACTCTAGGGAAATGCCCCGATAGTGCTTGCCCAGATAGTGCTTGTGTTGGGAAGCCTATGTAAATGGACAGGAAAGTTACATTTTAATGAATATTCAGAAATACCTCAGGTAGTTTCGCTATTCCTATTGGTGGAGAGCGCGTCACGTGGGTGTGTATAAACCTTTGTTTATGATCAGTAAAAAGTGTTGAAACATGGGCGTGCACGCGAGCTTGCACCGGTGCTTATATAAGACAGTTTCTTCATTCCTATTGGTCGAGAGCAACGGCCGGGACAGTTGTGTACTTTAGACATTATACGCGCGACGCGCACAGCATTCCCTTATAAGGAGTTCTTTACCCGAGGGCGGCGGAGGGCCTTAACCATTTCATAGCTGGAGGGGTGTTGTGCTGAAAGAAATCATTGAACAATTAAAAAATTCCCATTTATTTTACTTGTTGACCAAAAGTGTTGATGTTTTTTGACCGAAATGGTATTTAGGAATGGGAATCAAAGTGTGTTGAATCGGTTTTCAACTAGTCGTCAAGAACCAGGCCTCGTTGGGATGAAACCGCTAGTTGAAAACCTCTTTACCACACATTGATTCCCTTATTTATTTGTTTATTTATTTATTTAAACAAACAAATATATAAATATTAAATTTGTGTTTGTTTTTGTATTCATGTAGGCCTATTATTTATAATATGTTGTTGACACCAATCGTCAACATTTCATAATACTTGGTTATTGGCACTCATGCTGTCATCGCAACGTTACCTGGTAACGTTTAGTTTCAGTGTCCGGTCATAAGACAGATAATTTAACTATGCTGCAATTGATGGAGTGGGCGCTGAAACTAATACTTTTGTTCCTGGTAAATATTCACGTTTCAGACTAGACAAAGTCTAGCAGTAGAGCACCTTCAAAGTTTGAACACATCCTCTTGAAGTAATGTCTTTGTGCGGATTGTTTGTTCACGTCACGTTCGGCATGAATCTGGAAAGTGCAGTTGTAATGTTCACTTCGAACCCATAAGGCATCAGTGCAGCAACACAAAGCAGTGACTATGGGCCAGATAAATAAAAACTAGCATATGCTTTTACTAGTCTTTTACTTAAATCCTTATAAATAAAAGTAAGCCTTAATATTGCTAGTAATTGGTCGAACTAGTAGGTAAAATCAATGCTTGAGGGACTCTTCTTATTGAGATGTAAATAAAACCGACATTTTACTATTACCTGATAGTTTCACAAGATACTGGGCCGTGTAAAGGCCAGCATTAACAAAAATGTCGATAAGTTTAAGATCAGGCATGAGAATTTTCTCAAATCTCTATAAATAACCTTTTACTGGAAAAACACCATTTACTTGAACGGATTAGTAAGTGGTCGGAGAAAAGCACAATAGCGGGATATTCAGGAGTATAACAATAGAGGCATGGACTCGCTGATCAATAGCGATTAACTGAAATGCAGGCGGGGCAGTTTCCACTTAGTTTAGTTTTTGATGGCGGCAGTGGCTATGAGGAAACAGTCAGCCTCTCCACGCCAGAGCTCCAGAGATTGGTTCTTTTAGAGCAATTAAAGTACACAACAAATGTATAAGTAACATTTATAGTTGGATCATTAGGCCAAGGGAAATATAACCCTTTAATACTGACCCGATACCGAGCCATATGCAACACTGTTGTTCAAGTAAAATATCAAGCTCCTCATACAGTAGCTTGTAAAAATACAAGTAATTGCTACAGTATGTTAGTAAAATGTCGTTTTTATTTATATGTCTATAAGTGAAAGGTAATCCAGCGAGCAAAATGTTCATGCCCGATCTTTTACTTTTCTGTCTTCTTGCTAATGCTGGACCTTTAACTTGATAAGTAATTGCTAGTTTTTATTTATCCGGCCCATTGAGAGCGAAGTTGCACCTTAAAAAAAGAAAAGTAAAAAAAAATAGGCACATAGTCTTGCCGTTATGAACATGATATTTTAATTATGGCTGGCTCAAATTGTAAAGAGAGTTTTCGGTGTTTCAGAAACAAAACCTGACTCATGAAACCAAACATTTGAATCAGTATCTGACATGTTACAATAAAAACCCTTATTTGATGATTGAACTTCGCAAATGTAAAAAGGACAACATTTTGTTTTGTCCTCATCAGACAAACCATTCGTGCCAGACTTCTTTTTAAATTATTTTGATTGTATGTTTTCTGACGACCTTGGATTTGGGCTACAGGCAGCACAGAGTGCAGTTTCGTTTAGTTATCAGGGAAATGCAAAGTTTAAATAGGAAAGCACTTTTATTACAAAAGTGATAATATTTTATTCAACTTCTTCGGTATGAATTGGCCCTATAGTATTGTCCAAGTCAACACAGCATGCGAGCTGTTTCTATTTGCGACATTAGCAGTCAAGCGCAAAAACACTGACAAATTAAAACGTGATTTTTAATAAACAGATTACTTTTCAATATTATGCAAATGATACCTTTATACCAATGTCTAGGTTCCCTACACCTGCTTGGATGATACCATATTGTTTAACATTGATTTCGTTTTGCAGCTTGGGCTTTGTTTTTCGAGGGGTTCAGCAGCCGTGCTTAATCTTAATTGTGCTACAATCTTGCTACCAATGTGCAGATGTGTGCTGTCACTGATCAGGAGTTCTAAACATGTAAGTTATATATACGATCCACGGAACTATTTGGGATTATACATACAATACTTTCAATATGAGAGTGTTTTATGATTGGGGATGAGGAGCCATACGTCAATACTAGATACCTTGTGCTGAGTCTGTGGTCAAGGAAATCTAGAAGTGATATAGACCTTTCATTAGAAAGTCCTTCATGTTATCATCGGCAGGGATCGTGACTGTTTTAGGGGATGGCATCTCGGCTTGTTATTTTATCCCTAATCTGCCAATGATATGCATTTGAATCGGAACATTGTGAAAAAACTGTGTCATGTGCACCTTATCTATGTTTAATCCCACCGCTGCAACCAAACATTTAAAGTTTTGGTGCAGCGAAAATGTATTTTAATTTTTGCAGACGGAAAATAACTCGAGAAAGTGCGCCCTGTAAGAGTTTCTCGAAGTACCGTATGTCTCTTTTTCTGAAATGTAACTTATTATCTGCCCAACAACGCACGTAACCCGCCGCTTACGGCTACAGGAAGATTTTATTATTAATCGGAACATTCGCAGGACGTTGATGATATTTACCGGCATTTAGCGATGTATTTACAAACATTTAGAAACGAACATTTACCCCCCGCCCCCCCCCCCCAAAAAAAAAAACACCCCCAAAACCACCCAAAAACGATCACATATTCACTTTGCTGAACAATTTTATGAATACTCATTGAGCGTGTCGCGCGTACGGTTTGTTTTGTTGTCTGAATGTTAATGTTTGAAATGATATGATGGGAATGTTTTATTACAAAATACATCAGTAGGCCTATCTTTATCATAAAAAATATCAGATGGCACCCTTACAAAATTAACCCCTGCGAAGATTAAAAGAAACAACGTCGCAGTTAGTTGCAAAACACATCGTTTTCATTTACATCGTCCTTTTAAAAAAATTCTTTACAACGAAATTAAACAAAATGGTAATAGTTTTTCTTTCAAAGGGCGCTCGAGTGTGAATGTATGTGCATGTAAGTTTCTGGGTGTTTTATGCTGTTATATGAAGTTGTGCAAGTGTGTTGCCTTCACAGTCAGCAGTCTAACCATCATTAATCATGCATGTAATAAATGCCACTAAATCTGAGTACAATGCCAACACTCGTCTTAAAAATAAGACCACAAAAGAGGTCAGACAAAGTGGTTTACGTTTAGTGACTAGTTCATTGCTAATCGTGCTTAAAGAATGTTAACCTTCCTGCAGTGTAATGTGTACGTTATGATACCGTAGTATTTTCTTGATTGATTGTTAATGTCCTTGATCATCGTGTCTTTCACTGTGGTTCTTACGGCGTCACCGCTAAAACCAACACGGACAATTAGAATCAAAAGTTCACGGGTACTGGATGGTTGCAACCGGTTGTCACAAACAATCTAAACACACAAACTTAATACAATTTAAACAAATGATGTATTTTTTTCTGAGAAAATTTACATTCATGACCATAAAAGTGCTGTGGAAAATAGTTTGGTTGAACAAAATACCAAATACAATTTGTGTGGCATCATCTATTCAAAGAAATAAGAAGGTCTTATATTTTTGCATAATCATTTTGAGAAGTCATTCAAACATCACGTGCTTGAAGATGTCACCGTTTCGGGACTATTTCAGTGACTTACTGACTTCTTCAAAACACTTGAACCTTTATAAATAACGAAAATGTTTTTGTTTGTTTTTATTATTGTAAGTTCCTTTTATTTATGGCATGCATGGTATTTTATTACGGTTGCAAGTAGCGTGACCAATTTGGTTCGGTTCTAAATGGCAAAGGAACGAAGTAGCTGACATCCAGCGAGTCAAATTATCTAATGGTCAGGGTCAGGGTGGGTGCTCTATAGATGAAATACGGAACAAGTCTTATGGAAATTAACGGGTATCGTACGCTTATATAGCATGGAGCTCTACCTCCATGCTTATTTTACCTTTTCATATTTTATGTGTTGCTGTACAATAGGATTGTAAATTTCATGTATTTTTATATACTTGACGAATAAATAAACCATTAAATTCAATTCAATTCAATTCAATAGTAAGCCCCTTTTCGTGTGTCCTTTATCAAATGAAGTACTTGGTGTCACTCAATAATAATGACAGGAATGGTCTGTTAATTCAAAAATCTGCTCCCATAGGTCCACCGAACCACAAGGAAATGCTTGGACAGAAGTCGATTTGTACACATCGTTATAGCCGTCTTCATTTGTGCAGGAACAGGTAAGTCAGTTCCGTATGTTTCAAAAGGCATTGGTTTTCTTTTGAATGACATTTTAACGGGTTGTTAAACCAAGGGCTATTATCACAACCATATACAATAGGTGTTCATTTAGAATGAAAAAGCAAGGTCGCAAAGGATAAATAGTGTGCTTGTTTATAGGCTATCACAATAAAGCAATTAAAGTTGTCTCACCAGCACGCCATGTTTGGATCATCACAAACACGCAAAAAAGAAACGAAATGGACCTTTTATGAGCTTTTTTTTGTTTCCAATCAAAAACCTCACTAGAATTATCCTGTTGTGAAATTTTTAATCTAACATTAACATTGATTTGAATTGAATTGTTTATTCGTCAAGTAAACAAAAACAAAAACATGACTTTTAAACTCCAATTGTTCAATAACATAAAGACTAGCCCTACTCTCAGTTAATGTGACTATTAGGGTATTAGGCCAAATAAAAGTAAAAACATGCTTAGCGTCCCCGATCGCTCCCTTTTGAGAGGCCGCCTAGGCTTTTTCTGTTTTGTTTTTAACAACAAAAAGATGATATATTTTAACGATCTCAGCAAAAAATCATGTTGAAAAATAATAGCTCAGCCATTTGATTAAAAAATGTGTTGGGCGGCCATTCAAAACAAACAAAAAATCCTCCTACCTTAAAAAAAAAAGGAGGACACTTACCATGTTTTGTTTTTGATTTGGCCTTATCTGTCTTTCGTCAGAACTATAAATGGTTTAATTGAATGTCAAAAGTAGTTGTTATTAGTCAGTTGGTTCTCCTACTTCTAGAAACTATAATCATGGAGTGGAGGAAGGAAGCTATAAGGCTCCCTGTGAGCCTTAACTCCTACAATCAACAAACATACAACAGTCATTCCAAACTTGAACCTTTCTTTCAAGTGCTATAAGTACAGTGGCGCCGTCAAGTCACACTCATAATTGTAAATTTTCTACTCCTTTTATTTTGACATTAATAGAGTTGTGTATCATTATTACTCGAGATTACTTTCGACCCTATGTCTATGAATTTGCCCTCTGACCTTCGAGTTTTGAGTTGGGTGTCTCACAATTTGATCTATTGTCAGAAACGTTTTAAAAGGGTCAGATGGTGGGTGGTGAGTCCATGCATACAAACTGACAGCTTGACTCATAAGACATAAACACTTTCTGTAATTTCTTGTCTTTAAAGGCACTGCATACACTTTTGATTGTCAAAAAAAAGTATTATAACTTGGTGTATCCAAACATAATTTGGCATAAAATAACCAACCTGTGAACAAATTGGGCTCAACGGCGTCATCGAAGTTGCAAACAAATAATGAAAGAAAAACACCCTTGTTGCACCAAGTGAGAACACTGTTTTTGACAATTGCCAAGTACCTTTAAATGCTATTGCACTAGTTTTGGCAATGTTTCAGCTGTTTGTTTTCTTGCAGAACTTGAAATATTTTGTATATGATTATGTAAGCAATAGGCACTATTGTTTGTAATCAACAAAAGTTTCATATTATTGATCAGAATCAAACTAATAAATTTGTTGTAATATAAAAATTACAAATCTACTTGTTATCACAATTATCTGTGCTTGTTCTTTGCAGCTGTTCACTGTGTTGCTCATTTCTTCAATGCTGTACATTTCTCCAATCGTTTCAATGTTAATATTCCAGATGTAAATGTAGCGCAGTATCTCGGTGAGGTGGGTTTTGGTTTCTTTTTGCAAACAATAAAACTAATCATTTCACTATTTTTTTTGTTAGTTCAAATAATATACACATTACTCCCAGAGTTGAGGGTATTCAAACTGCTTATTTTTTGTTAAATTGTTAGTTATTTAATATTTAATTATTGCATTTTTCTCTTCTACACAGAACCCTTGCAGGATAATTTTCACAACAGGTGCGTCAAATATAATTACATCATTGTCATTTTGAATTTATTTCCCTCTTTCAGAAACAAAACAAACCAATACAAACAGCCCCACAACATTAATAAAATTGAAGGTCAACTGTTCAATTGTTCACATGTGTACTTAACATAAACAATAGTGTATGTTTGTTTGTTTGTTTGTTTGTTTGTTCATTCGTTCGTTCGTTCGTTTGTTCGTTCGTTTGTTCGTTCGTTCGTTCGTTCGTTTGTTCGTTCGTTCGTTCGTCCGTTCGTTCGTTCGTTCGTTGGGGTGTTGGTGTGTTTGTTTGTTTGTTTGTTTGTTTGTTTAGAAGTTTGTTTGTTTGTTGGAGTGTTGTTGTTGTTTAACGCTTTTGGGTGGAGGGGGTAATTTTTAGTGCCATAAATAATTACCAACTGTGTCCTAATATTGCTAACCGAACCCCTTTGTTAACTTTGATTTTGATGGTTGTGGAAACAGTGTTTGAAACTGAATAAAATTGGTTTTCTTGTATAGACCTTGGATATAGACCTTTGGCACTGTTGGAATGATGTTTGATTGTCTGTATATTGTTTTATTTTGTTACAGTGCCTGGAATAACAGGCTGCCTTATGCTCATTATATTGGCGGCAATCGTCCTAACGTCCTGCCGAGCTGTAAGGTAACTAGGAAAAGCCAGCTGGACACAATTTCCTAATTATTTATATATTTTAACTGCTAAAGGCACTGGACACTATTGGTTATTACTCAAAAAAATTGTAAGCATAAAAACTTACTTGGATAACGAGCCACGGAGAGCTGTTGAAAGTATTAACAATTAGTGAGAAACGGCTCCCCCTTAAGTAATGTAGTAATGTTTTGAGAAAGAGGTAATTTCTCACTCGAATATTCTGGCCACAAGCCTTTTATTTGTGCATCAAGGGTGTTTTTTCTGTCATTATTCTCTTGCAATTTGATGACCAATTGAGTCAAAACTTGCACAGATTTGTTATTGTATGCATAATTTGGGATACACCAGGTGAGAATACTGGTCTTTGACACTTACCAAAGGTGTCCAGTACCTTTAAGCAGGCAAAGTTGCTTAGCACAAGAGCAATCAGCAGGCAGTGTATATGTGATGTCCCACATAGCTTTTATGAAAGTTTTTGAAGTTGTGTCCTGGCCTAAAAAAGGACTTGCTTAAAAATGTATTAAGAATATATGTGAAATGATCTCGACTGTGCTAGTTTCAAAAGTACCAGTAGTTTAAGTGTTATCTGAGTAATCATGCTTACATGGATTTTAAATAATATGACAATCAAGCAATTGGTATGTGGCCCAAGGTCTTCAAATGCTAAATTCTCAGACTGGTCAGAAGTGGATAATTAATAGTAAGACTAGGTTCTTATATAGCGTTTTATCACACCCTAGGGGCTTATTAAAGAACTTAGTAATTTTCCCTGCAAGGTATGTGGAGCTATGTTTTGAAGTATGAGACCTCCTTCATAGCACCATGTACCGATTTACAAGGTGCTGTGGCGCAATATGCCTACAACTATTAAGGGTCCTCAAGATACTTTGTAATCTGTGAGTTCTCAAATGTTAGCTCTAATCAACCAATTTTGCTTGATAAACACAAGTCCAGAACTTTGCAAGTTTATGGTGTGACAAATCTCTAAAACAACTTAATAAGGTTTAATTGAACTCGATGGGCAGCCTTCTTAATTGAGACACCCCGCGTTTACTGTTGATGAAATCAAATCAACCACAGGGCATCCTGTGGCTCATTCAATCATGTGGTCAACTCAAGGGAATAATTGCTCATTGTTGGGAGGTATAGTCTCGCTCCAGATTTTGTTTTTGCCAAAAGTATAATACATCAATGTGTTTGCAAAAGTAAATTCATTCCCATTCTCTAGTTTTCAATGAAAATAACATCCAATAATTAAAGAGATGGCCCCGTTGCCCCTTTGCCCCTTTGCCCCTTCAAAAGTGTCTCATAGACTTCAATATTTTCCAGTAAGTGTCCTTGAAAAAATGAAAATGACTTTGCTCGCTCAAATATTAAATTCCAGTCATGCAGCCACAAAATGTTATGTTTAAGTGCATATTTTGCTGTTTCCTGTTCGCTTGGAACAAAATACTCTCTACAACTATTTATTTTCTGTTCTTGTTTAGGGATTGCCTGACATTCTATGTGACATTTCTTTACTTTACATCACAGGACATCAAGACACGAGTTGTTCTGGTACTGCCATCAATTTTTCTTTGTGTTCTATGCACTACTTATAGCCCACTCATTAGGGTAAGTGAAGTTTCAAATTCATTGTTATAATGGTTTTCTACAGAAATTTGACAGATTTGTCATCAATTAATTTGAGTCATGATTTGATAGGTATGATAGTCGATGAAATTGGTTGGGACCATTCCACTGTAGTTTGTTGAAAGCACAAGCCTCGAAGGCGATTGCCTCTTATGCCCCCATACAGTGCCCTAATTGGTGTCCTTGAAATGCTCCAGTAAAAACTTACAATTTCCTCATTGGGTGACGGAGGAGAAAATGCCTTGTGGCCCTTGCCCTTTTAAGGAAACGAAGCAGTCAGGCCTGAAGTCACTATAATGTGTATGGTGGTAAATCATTTGTCCGATTTGCTTGCAGCATGGAGAACATAGTTGTAGGTGTATCCAGTGCCATAGGCTCCATTATATATAATTTGATGTAAAGAAACTCACACCCAGCCTCCTTTGTAAAATACATGAAGCTCCTTTTTAAACAAAGTCTCTTGCTCCATTCACCTGTTTGCAACCTTGTACCAAAAGCAAACCTCTTCAAATACTGGTAAGGGTTAAAAAAAAAAAAGCCTGAATGTAACACACCGTTTCATTATTGCATGTTTTAAATATTGGGCCCTCATGCATTTGATACATGTGAATGCAATATACCAGTGGGAAGTGAACAAGATAAAACTACCCTTGAAAATGTCATTGCTTCACATTATTTAAAAAAAACCTTTGTCTGATAATTCATTATTTCGTTAAAAAAATAACTGCAACAAACTAAAACATTTGTAGTGAATAAAGCCAACCCTGTACAGTAATGTTGTCATTATAATAAATAAATTGTTTTTACTTCAGAGGTGTCTTAAAAGAGCAGTATAATCTGAATATGCA
Source organism: Asterias amurensis (assembly GCF_032118995.1). Taxonomy (NCBI): domain Eukaryota; kingdom Metazoa; phylum Echinodermata; class Asteroidea; order Forcipulatida; family Asteriidae; genus Asterias; species Asterias amurensis. The sequence goes on from NC_092661.1 coordinate 7,267,238, forward strand.
TACACCGGGCTGTATAGACACACCCATACCCGCTGCGGAACCAGAACCAAACCAACATGGAGTAGACATGGACAAGAATACCACCATGATATGTCAAGAGAAACCTGCTTTTGTTTCACATAGATCCGATGTAAGTCACTTAATCCTGATGGATCAATAATACTAATATTGGCTTCTTATATGGCATGCATATCCCTCACTTGACAGTGATGCTCAAGGCGCTTCAGCATTCAATATTTTCCTGCAAGGTATGTGGGACTACAATAAGACCTACTCCTTTTACGTAGCACCATGTAGTGGTTTACAAGGTGCTGTGGCGCAATATGCTGCCAATCAAACCAGGATCACTGGGGCGAACCCCTTCTCTTTATGATCATTGCACTGGGTTCTTTTACGTGCCTTACACAAAACACTAGACAAACTGCTGTACGTCCCATCCGAAGGACGTTCCATCGTGTTAAGTTTCTTGCGTAAGTAAGGACACAGGTGTAACGACTGGGACTCAAACCCACACTCTGCTAATCAGAAACACCAGAGTTTAAATCAAGTGCTCTTAATCGCTAGGCCATGACACGCCACCAATGGCTGATGACATGCTATGGATTAAGTAGCTCATTCCTCCCCAGGACTGGCTGGCAAATATTATATCTGGATGCAGAGAAGTAGTGTTCAAGTAAAATAAAACTTAACTCAAAACAGCTTGTATGCCCCACCCCAACACACACACAAACACCTCCAATGTTAAAATGATTCTTTTGGTGTTCACAAAAGTGTTTGTTGTTTCTTTGAAAACAGGGTTTTGAAGTTTTTGAATTATGATACATTTTATGTAGCACCTTATATAGGGGTTTACAAGGTGCCACTTTAATACCAGGGGGAAACCCCTTCTCTTAGTGATGTAACATTTTTACATCATATCACATCAAAATGAAGAGAAAATAAATGGTTTCAGGATGGAGCATTTGGGTTTTGCTCTCCAGTGAGGAAATGTAGTTTAAAAACTACTGGATGTAGTAGTCCCCCACCCTTCTTGAAGTGTCTAGTTGCTTGGATTAGACGTTACAGTTCACTTTGATTTGTTATTTTGATGTGGCTTTTAAACCTTGATTTCTTCTCTCCTTAGACATGGTGTTTTCTAGTACTCCCCGCTGGTTTATATATTTTTGAGAGAATATGGAGATTCTTCAAAAGCTATCAAAGTGTAACTATAACAGCTGTTCGGTTCCAAGCGTGTGATGTCATGGAGTTGGAGTTACATGTGGATAAGTTGAAGGCTCTTCCAGGACAGGTTGGTTCCCATCATATTTCCAATAGACTTTGTATGTCTTGTGTTTATTTGAACATTGGGTATACCCACCCCACTAGAAAGTGACTGAACAACAGCCCAAACTGTCAATATTTTTTTTAAGGGTCTTACTGAAATGTTGTTGTATGACAAGTTATTTGACAATCGGAGATTGTTGAAATAGTGTGTATTGTTATTACATTGGGGTTATTAATCTTTTTCCAACTTTGAGGTATGCCTGGAAAATTTGTTTTGTTTTGATTCCTAGCATGTATGGGGCCCCTTGTTGCCGTTAGGGTTAAGCTTATGGTGCTCTAAATAAGAATTGGAAAAATTATGCAACACTGTGTGACATTTTTGGTTGTTGGTGCTGCATACTGCTAAGGAGTTGATACATAACTGATAAAGAAATGAGATGGATTCAGAAATATTTCTTGACTTGATGAACAGGAGTATTAGTGTTTGTTTTGGTTTTAAAATTGTTTAATAAAAGATGCTTCTTGCCATAAAATATCAAAAGGGTAAAGTATCAGTTTGCATCACAAGCCACATGAAGGCTATTATATTAAGTCAGTAACAACTCTAACAAAACAACACAGATAGTACACTGTAAGCACATTTCATGAAAGGGTAATAATATTTCAAAGCAAGTGCCTTATTAATTGGAAAGAATCATACTAATAATTAAGCAGAGCTCAAATTTTACACTGGATTTGAGGCCAGATGGCATTAGTTTTAGTGTCGGGTCAGTAAATGTATGACCAGACTTTGGTCTTGTGTTTTTTAATTTAATATTAAATGCATGTTAAACTGAGTCAGAAAATGTTTTGCAATTTTTATTCTGGTATTTTAAAATATTTAAAATTTTAAAGTCCTTTAAACTTGTTGAGCCACAAGTGTTCTCCCAGGTTTGTGCCATATAAAGAGGTAGTGTTTGATAACAAATCGACCACAATATAATTAGTCAGTATTTCTTTTTCACCCTCTCTTGCAGTATGTTATGCTACAATGTCCATTAGTGTCACGTTTTGAATGGCATCCATTCACAATAACAAGGGTAAGAAATCCAGCCAGTTGTGACTCCCAGTTGAATATTGCTCTGATTATAACAACAGTTTCTGTCTGGTTAGGTTAGCTTGTACTTGTAGCAACCTCCAGATTGGCTAAGCCTTACTACATATACATTGTGAGTAAGAATACACTTAATGTGTTCCAATTCATAAACAATAGCTACAGTGTCTTAGACAGAGGACTGTACAATTCAGTGTTGATGCGCTAAGGAAAGTCATTGCAAAAGACATTGGGTATTTTAACATTTTCACCTCAAAATGGCTTTACATTCATCTAAAGTGTTTCTCAACTTGATGGATTATTTTGCCGATTAACTTCCAAAATATTGTCAGGGTTCTACCAAATAAATCCTGGAATTCCTCCATATTTTGCAAAATGCCTTGTTAATAATCATCTTTATCATTATCTTCCAGTACGCGCTAATCCACCAATCAGATGCTCAAACTATTAGGGGATAAAAACATATATACTACTTCCTCTGTTTTGTATACAACTTCCTCTGTTTTTATTACACAGTGCGTATTGTGATAGCAATGCGTCACGCTAATATACGGACAGTGCAAAAATTACATTATAAACTTTGTGTGCGTGCATGTTGTTCGTCGCGAAGTAACGTTCTGAAATTTTAAACTATGCGAGTTTTACGTGAGACTGGAAGATAAATTCGTTATAACATGCGCGCTCGTGGAATACACAGAATTTTAGCGCGTCTGCGTCCCATGTCCAACTCGGCCTTCAGCCTCGTTGGATATGGGACGCAGAAGTGCTATATTTTTCCATATTCCATTCACGCTTGTGTGAACTTATAATATTATGCTACAATACTTGCATTCATGGTACAGTAATTATCAGGAGGAAAAAACACGATTAGTTTATTGCAAAATCTCACAGACCTTAAATCAAATCCTGTAGAGAAATATTGCCCGTCAAATACAAGAACATAAATCATAAATCACATTAATTAATAATCCTGTGATGTCTGTTGGACTCTTTTTTTGGTAAAAATAAAAGATCATCTGTTCGTTTTGATTTGTAGCGTTGATAGAAATGTTGTAGAAATGTTACAGGATTTCTGACTTTTCACTTGATCCTTACAGTGCCCATCAATAAGCAACTGGACTTTTACTGTTCATATCAGAATCAAGGGGGACTGGACAAGTAAGTTCTGTGATTAGCTACAGCTTAGTGTAAGGAAAGGTTTGTCCTGAAGTTTGACCCTTGGGCAGAAGGTTCACAACCATAGGTTCTTTGGAGCAGGACTCAGTTTGATTCATGAAATTATAAGTGGTTCCATATCGTCAATGTTTTCATGAAGAGGCAATTCTTCAAAAAAATCACACATTTTGGCAAAACATTTTTTATTAACTTAATGTATGTTATTAGTGACACAAAACATTTTCCCATAGTTTTAGATGCTAAATTGTTTTATTTTTCTAATTACACTAATTAGCACAGGGACCACTTAATAAACTCCCACTTTTGCGTTTTTAGTCTTAGTTTTTTTGAAGGGACACAGACCTCCCCGCGCAGTTTTCACGAAGAGAAACTCGTGTTCAACAGTTCATTACTCATTAAATAAAAATTCTAAGTTTGTCCTTTGTGAAACACTGAAGATATGTTCTAGTTATTTTTTATATGTTCATGTCTTTTAATTCCCAGCATGAGGCCATAACGTGTTGATTCCGTTTAACTTTGAGTCAAGATAACTCACCTCAATGTGTATATAGTTGGTTCAGTATCAGGTCCTTAGTGCACAAGCTATTAATTTTATCAAATTAGTCTAGGATTAAATGGTCTTTCAGACCATGATAAATTTAAATAAAAATAAAAAATATAAGAAATAAAATTAAATTACTTTTTGTTTGCAGGCTCTCTTAGAAATTTATTAATGAAAAGTTGTGGGCCAGGAATGGGTGATTCTGAATGTCTTCAGCTACCAAGGTAGGACTGAAATTTGCACTTGCTCTATGCTCTTTCTATGGATCCTTAGAATAAGGGAATTAAAAGGTAGGGTCTTCGCTTGGTTTTTGACCCTCATGTTGATTTATAGACAACATTTAGCAAAGATGCTAGAAAAGTCACCTGTGACACTTTCTTGAAAACAGTGCTAGAGAAAAAAAAAAAAAAACTGTCCCCATACTTTCATAAAGAACATCGAATCCGTCCATGTTTTTTAGCAAGGTGACCAAATGTCTGGCTGCAGCACTCTCATTTGGACACAACAGAAAGTTGAATCTCTACAAGTCACCATTGAACAATATTGAAGTTATTCAGTAAACAGAGACCAATTAAATGGGAAAAGTTTCTTCCTCCTCCAAATCATTTTTAAATTCTATCTAACCATAATACCAATCCTATTTATTTTAGATTGTACATTGATGGGCCTTTTGGTAGTGCTAGTGAAGATGTGTTTCGCTATGACACCAGTATATGCATAGCTGGAGGAGTTGGTGTCACTCCATTTGCTGCAGTTTTAAATTCACTTCTGTAAGTAACATTTATTCCAAAACAGTTTCAAGTTGAGAAACTTTTTACACATTTTTTATCTGCTTTAGTTTAAGATTTTTGAATGAAAGAGAGAGAGAGAAAAAAAGAGGCTTTTAAAAGAGAATGTACATGATTTATTTTCTTGAGGCAACTGAAAATACTTAAGTTTAATCAACCATGTTAAATTCTCAAAGACATTAATTAACCGTTAACCACACTGACGAGAGAGGCGTAGCTAGATTCTGCATGCATTCTGATACATTGTTGGAAGGGCCGGCCTTGTGAAGACTTGAAAGTGGTACTGGGAATGATTTTAGAACATTTTGACAGTGTTCTGCATACCCTGTATATAGTCTATGTTAGTGTGCAATACACATGTACAGTATATACATGTAGGCAGCTTTGCCTGAGAACTGATTGATTCATACAAGAGTTGTACAAACAGCTTATACAAACATCAATGCAATTATGTGGTAGTTAAAGGAACCTCGGTGTTGTTAACAGTGCACAAAGCCCCATTTGCACTTGATTGACCAGGTATATTGGATTACTCCATTCTACAGAGAGGATAGTCAACACAAAACCAAGTTACGCAGATTGTACTTTATATGGGTGTGTCGCAGTGTTTCTAGCTTTGACTGGTTTGCAGACTGCATAGCACAACTTCATAAAAAGGTAAGTTTGTATTACTTGACCAAAACTAAGTTTACTTTAAAGGGTGGCTGCAGTGTTTTTTAAAATAATTTAAGCGATTAAACATGACTTTTTATACCTAAAATATTTTTTAATATTTTTTATTAAATGCGCAAGTATTTTAAAAATGGTTTTCAAGAGATTAGGGGAACCCACCCCGCCCTTAAAAGGGGCATAAACGTGACATCATCGCTCTCAGTAACCATCCAATATCTAATTTGCATATCAATCACAAACCATGTTGTAATAGTTTGGCTGCCTGGGAGATAAATGGTACAATCTTAATTTTTATTTATTTGTTTGTTATTTGAAGGGGGGGGGGGGCCAAAACGACTCGTAGAAGCTATTGAGATGAAATGGCCGGTTAACTACCATAGAATAGTCCCATCCCAACAGTTAATTGGGTGTCATGAAGCATGGTCTCAAGGTGGTTCAATATAATTCATGTTGTTTGACAAACAAATGACTACATTGTAAGGTGTCATACATTTGAAAGTTCTGTTTTTGATTCAAATAATTATCATATTGTCTTACTGGTAATGTAATAGTTGAGAAGCAAATTTGAATCCATTTAAATTACTAAGGGAATCAATGTGTGGTGAAGAGGTTTTCAACTAGTGGTTTAATCCCAGCGAGGCCTGGTTCTTGATAATTTTACCAAAACAAAGTCTAGGTAAATTATAAAGAACCTGGCCTCGGCAGGTTTAAACCACTAGTTGAAAACCAATTCAACACACTTTGATTCCCATTCATAAATACCTTTTCGGTCAAAAACATCATCACTTTTTGGTCAAAAAGTAAAATAAATGCAAAACTTATAATTGTTAAATGATTTCTTTCAACACAACACCCCTCCGGCTATGAAATGGTAAAGCCCTACGCCGCCCTCGGGTAAACAACTCCTTATAAGGGAATGCTGCGCGCGTCGCGCGTATCGCGTGATGTGGCATAACTGTTTCAGCCGTTGCTCTCGACCAGGTCGCGTGTCACGTAATTCCATGAATTAACACTTTTTACCGGTCATAAACAAAGGTTTATACACACCCACGTGACGCACTCTCCACCAATAGGAATAGCGAAACTGTCTGAGGTATTTATGAAAATCAATTTGTTGCTAACAAAGAACAGAACATTTGTAAAAGATTGTCACACTCAAGCTGGTCTACTTGAATGCTTATACTGTCAGATAAGTTTTATGGATGTCTTTACCATGCAGCCACAAATCCTGGGTCCAATTTGATGGCACTTCTCGCATGCTGCGCTTCAATTGTCTCCCTGTAAAGTCTCAGCATTGTTCTAAGAATTAGTACATAGACCTTATCGCAAATACAGACCACGGTACGCGCTAGGAGTGGAAAGAGGTGCATGCTGGTCTAGCTAGCGATCTAGTTTGGTCGCTAGCTAGACCAGCATGCAACTCATTCATCAGTTAGCACTTGCGCAATTGTGGTTTTGCAAAAAGGTCTATGGGATGAGCAGGTGCTCTTGTTTTATTCCAATCATAACGTTGAGTCCTCTTCTATTGTAGCTGTGGGATTCCAACCGACCAGATCTGTTGATATTCAGGCTGTATGTCACTGGTGAGGATAACTACAATTCAATGAAGGAGAGTTCAGCAACACAGAGTCTGGTGTGGAGTAGAGTCAATAAGGGAAGGCCAGATTTGAAACAACTATTCAGTGAAGTCTCATTATGCAATCCTGGGTAAGTTTGTTTCAAGGGGTCTGGTTTGGGTTTGAGGCACTGGTCACATAGTGTAACATGACAACTTGTGGTCCACTGGTTTCATATCCAATCCTGTGTTAGTTTATGAGTTTAGAAAATAGGGCATTGACTGTCGATTGGAGGTATATAGTCCTGTGGCTTAAGGAAAACATTGTGACACGCCGGATTAAAGAACCAAACTTCCCACACTTGTTTTAAGGGTACCAAGAGAAGCTTAATGGAGGGGGGGGGGTGCCCGATGGGATTAAATTGGTGCTCTGCTGCAACCTTTTCAATGCAACCTTTTCAGAAGCTGATGACACTAAACACTGCAATGTCTTTTCCCTTCAGGTCTAATGTTGGTGTTTTTGTCTGTGGTCCCAAGAAACTCTCAAAGCGTGTTCACAAGCATTGCAATGGATGGAATCAACGCAAGACCAAGTTTCATTATAACAAGGAAAGTTTTGGCTGACTCCAGGAAGACACTGTTAAAGTGATTGATATCAAGGGCTTGCAGTAGACCAATTATTCTTACAGTCAGTGTGAACCACAAATTGCAATAAGGTGAAAGGGGTGATGCCTCATTTAATTTACACAAAAAGACAAATCTTTGATGTTCCTATCCTCTAGTACATAGAATGCACACACAATCATTCTGAATAGCCAGGAGCCCAGTTTTTGAGTAGACACAATGATTTCCATTTAAGTCTTATCATTTTTTGCATGTTCAATTGCGCGGTCTAATTTCGATCTTGCAAGTGAGTGTCTGTGCCAATTGTCTCTGGTCCTAGTATTTTAGAAAGGAATCCTATGTCATTGGTACAGGTATCATGTTTTAAACCTTGTTTTAGCTTTCAAGAAAGACTTTACTAAGGTTGGATTGTATAATGTCGGTGTCAGTTTTTAAAAAGTAAGCTTTGAGATTGTAAATTATTGTCAACCATTGTAACAATAATTTATATTACCCTTAAAGCACTAGACACATTTGGTAATTGTCAAAGACTAGTTTTCTCACTTGTTGTATCCTAACATATGCATAAAATAACTAACCTGTAAATTGGCTCAATTGGTCATCGAAGTTGCAAGAGAAAAAAAGAAAGAAAAAACACCCTTGTTGCACAACTTTTTGTGCTTTTGATGCCTAATAGTAGACTTGAGGTCTGAAGTGTTTTATTTATTTAGTTGCGAAATTACCCTCTTACTTTCAGCAGTTCTCCATTGCTTGTAACCAAGTAATTTGTTATGCTAACGATTGTTTGAATAAATGACAGAGTACCAAAGTGTATTAAAATCTACCAATAAATCTCAGATAAAAAAAACATAAAGTCCACAAGTAATTAACTTGATCACAAAATGAAGAGCAATTATTGAAATGTCAAGCAGTGATAGAGAATCGACTCTGTCTGCATCAGTAGCTTTGGTCTTTAGAACCTCTCACAAGTATCTCAAAAGGTTTTCCATTGTACTGCCCTCCCAGAGGCCAGATTTCCAATGGAAGGAGCTCCCACAACTAAATTCTGAACATTTAAGATCAAATAGTACCCTCAAAAGCTTGTATTTATTATTAGTCCTTAAAGCTGTTTTTCTATTTTTAAAGAAACAGTATTTTTCCCAGGTTGTCTTGTCAGGTAATATACACATAGTACAAACAGCCTTTAAAAGGAGCACTGTTAAAGATTTTACCATTTATTGTGTAGATCAGATGTTGTTAAAAAAAACAAGACTCAAATGCAAACTGCAGTTTAATTCGGCCAGAAGTACACCTAGAAAAAAATTGATGTGCCCATGTGTGCCCCCTAGGCCCTATTTTCATCCCTGATTGTACCATATGAAGGTGTTTATGATATTGGTGCTACATGTATACAAAAATGTATATTTGAATTTAATGAAGAGAATAGCAAAAACTTCACAGATTCCCTGTTTGGAATAATCTCCCTCTGAATACCTATTGTAATATAGAAGGCACCAGACTGTTTCCCTTTCAGCCCAGTCTGGTTAGACTGGTTTTCATGGACAAAAACAAAGTCTGGTAACCAACAGTCAATATAAATCTGGCGACATCCCTTGCCTTAGTGTGGCACTGTTTAAAATGTTTTGATAACTTATTAATACTGTATATATGATAGCTGAATAATTTGTATAACTTTACTTTGTTATTTATTAGAGAATTTTACATTACATTAAAGCCATTTTGATCACTTTGTAGTTGCAAATCAAAGTGGACTTATGGCAACAAGTCTAAGCTATTTATAATTGATACCTACACTGTATGTTGACAATGCATGTTTATTTTAAAAGCATAATTTAAGAATTGGTGCTTTAGTTCAAAGGTGCTCATAACAATCTGAATATAAAGCAGGTGTGTTGATAGATATATTTTCTTACTGAAAAGGTTATACCTGTAAATTAAAAACCTGGTCAAATTTCTCTTGAAGGTAAAACACAACTTGATTGCTGGATACTCAATCAATTCAAAAGTCTGTTTCATTCCATTAGGCTTTATGGAAAGCAAGTTGACCAGAGTTTGATAAAAATGTTTGAAACTTTGTCTGGTTCCCCTTTTCTACGTGATGACTGATAACATATTCCTAGTTCTCATTTTAGTAACAGGGACCAGACCCTATTCCTTTCAGCTTCTACAATTATTTGGTCATAACTGCTTGAAACAAGATGGATACACAATGGGTGATGTCTATGGGGCTCGGAGTATAAAAACCCAATAAAAAGGCTTTTACATTAGGAACAGTAGCATAACCAGGTGTGTGTACATAGGGGCTTTGCCCTGTAAAGGTTAACTTGATGTAAAAACAACAGTCTCCACTGAAATAGTAATGATCAGTTTACTTCATTACCTTCCTTCTACACATTGAAACATTGGTCCAAACTTTGAAATCTCAAAATAATGTTTTGTTTTAACACAAATGATGTGAATGTTGTGAAGAAAACAGCATTAGGTTCTTCATTATTGCATCAGTATTAATTGTTTGAACTGAAATCATTGTGTTTTAAACAAAACAAATCAATATGTAATTTATTCCTTAGGTATCACATTCTTACTTTGCTGATAATATCAATTTGTGTTTCATGTTGTTTAGTGGAGTTGCTCTCTTTTGGCATTGCCAGTGCCTTTTTGATCTCAAAACTCTTCAAGTATATTGAAGTTAAAACAACTCTATTTTGTCAAGTGGACTTTTTTTTTTAGGACGATATAAACATGTTAAATTAAATGAACTCACTGCCAGTATTAATTAATTTATAAAAACATTTGCTTAATCTGAGGCTGTAGCTCTAACAATGTTTCAAACAATGCTTGTTTTGTTAGGGTTTTAAGGCTCAATTTCATGTTGCAACTAATTCAGTAAATATCGCTCAACAAACTTTTGCAGCAAAGCTTCAAGAACATTTTAGTATTTGGGACGGTAATGTTTTCACTAAAAGAGAGTCACATACTTCAATCAAGTTTGGGGAATGTATTGTTACAGACTGGGAATGGAGTGAAGAATTTATTTTTCCAAACCAGTTTCTGTTAAGATTACTCTTCCACAATTCCTCATTGAAATTGAAACGGAAATGTTGTGTTACAAAAAGGCAAACACTAACTTTTATAATAATGCACTTTCCAATGTCCCTTAAATTACAATGCAAGTGCTTGATTTACCCATTTATTTAGCTATTGTTTTTAATTCAGATTTTTTGCGCCAAACTGTCTTTGATTTTACTTTAGTTTGAATTTGTAGTTGTGTAACTTTTATTTAAAATGTGGTGGAGAGGCAATATCCCCCCAGTTCACATCCCAAAATAATAATTTAAATAGTTTCTAAAATCAAGAAGCCCATGTTGTAAATATCGGGTATTAAACCCAGGACCATAGGTTCCAGAGTCATTGAATCCTTCCACTAGACCAGTCGGTCATCCTAAGAAACTGATGAATTGGACACAGGTATTGAAAAAGGAACATGAGTTTGAGTTGGAGTTGAACCCAGAACCCTTGGACCAGCAACTTATTTTAAAGGACTTGGTTGAATTGGGCCTAAAACAGCAACAACATTTAACAACTCAAATTGGAAAGAAACACTAGATGGTTGCACCCTGAATAAAATATTGCATAGAAACAGAACCAAATAGTCTGGTACCATAATAAGCATATCACATGCACAGAACCTTTGGTTTCAGGGAGTGATGTCTGTATTGGGAATGAGGCAAATACATACCCAGTGTATTGTAATGTTTCGTCATAGGCTGTATCCAATTTGTCGCCTACGGCTACGACTATTGCTAAGGGAGGTGCTAAGGTTTTCTTATACTTATACCAACATATAATGACACGGTGATCAAGCCGTAGCCATAACAGCCAATTTGGATACAGTCCAAGTTCAAATAAGTAGAACATGTGATCTATTGTTGATATCCTAAAAAAATGCATGATATTTAAGTGTAACTGTAGGTGTACATACAGTAAAATGTTGATACTATAAAATAATTTTAACAGATAGACCAGAAAAAAAACTATGCAGTAGACTCTGTGTATAGCATTATTCTTTTGGTTACTATTTAAATAAAAACAGACTGCATTTTATACAAATATTGTGTTTTTCATTAAACATTTTCCAGCGCCCCGCCCCCCAATGATAAAATCTAGATAGATTTTCCGGTAATGCCTCAGAAAAGGAGCCACACAGCACCTGGACCCCGTCTAGCATGCTTAAACCATGGCTCCCTTTGCAGCCTCAGAGTCAAGAGTTTCCTAAAGAATAAAATGAATATGTCCAAGATGGTTGTACCATGATAAAGGTGTATGATTAGATTATGATTTTAATTCATTTTTGCATTCAGGACCACAGAAAGTAAAGACAAAACGACAACAAATGTCAAATGATTGACATCCATCAATTGGTTTGCTTTACCAGCACTAGGATCTTGGTAACATGGTGAGTTGCCGTTGTATACAGTAACACGCCTTTCAAGTCCCGTTGTGATTGGTGAATAAGTTTGAAAATAGCGAGACGTCACTTCAACATCCAGTTCACCTTGGAAAATAAAATAAAAAGAACTGTCAATAATTTTCTAAGACTAATAAACGGGAGACGGGAGTATTTTCACTGCAAAAACGTTGGTCAAATTTTTTGTTGGGCAAAGTAACTTCAACAATTATTGGTCGATAATTGCCCAACAAAACAAATAATTGGTCTTGTTGGGCAAACATTTTGTTTGCCCATTCTTTGTTTAAAAAGCGGAACAAAAGTTGGGAAAATATTTCGTAATCTGAATTCATCATAACTGTTGGTTACACTTTTGCTTATTTATTGGGCAACTTTTTGGTAATTTTGATTAATCTCGATTGTTGGTTAAAATTATGCACATTAGTTGGTCAAAATCGTCCGATCATGCGTACTACGATCAAAGAGTTGCCAAAAAGTTGGGCATTAAACAGTAGAACAAAGATATTTTCCAACATGGCGAGTGGAGGAGTGGCTGTGAGGAGCGGGGTTGTCCAGTAGATATAGATCCAATTTGAAGGTGAGTTTTTAACTAAATATGAAGTTGTGTTTTCTATTCAGTCGTACGTATAGTCGTGACAATTGCAGAGCGAGCGACACATTGACACTACTGTGATAGTTTCAGTTTTATCATGCCATTATGTGCAACGCCGGTTGTGGCATGTATGCGTGGTTGTTGTGTTGCTTTGTGTATGAAATACATTAATCACTGCATTGCTTGCGCTGCAACTGTCACGACTGTGTACAATAATTGAACAGGAAACAAACTTTGTTTAGTTAAAAACTAACCTTCCAAAGCATCTACAAACCACTGAGCACCCTCACGATTTTGAGAGAGATGCCAAGGTCACAACTCACCACCGTTTGCCATCGTGGAAAATATATTGTATATGCCTGGTTGTATGACGTATCACAGGAGAAACTGTAAATCAAAGGGTTAAATACATTCACCATTTGTTGGATAACACCGAAAATGGTTAAACATTTTAACTAGATCATGAATAAAATCATCGCCCAATAAGTGGGTAATTGATAATTATTAAATACCCAGAAAATGGGTAAACAAAAAATTACCCAACTGTTGGTTACCAAAATATACCCAACTATTGATGATGAAATATTACCCAACTATTTGGCAATCAGAGCGCCCAACTTTAATGGGTAATACTTTGCCCAAAGGTTGGAGGAGTTCACTATTCGCCCTTAAATGGGTAAAAAGTTGGGCATTTTTTTACCCAATTTTTTTACAGTCTTGTTTTGTGACATAATGCCACAGCTTGAATTTATTTTGATTTCAGCCACAACAAATTTCTTACTGGATACAAATACTTTGTGTTCAGTGCAAACCGGCAAATAAAATCTAAGAAAGTTAAGTTGGGCATACCTGACCCATTTGAAAGTTGGGCATACCAGACCCATTTGAAAGTTGGGCACACCAGACCCATTTGAAAGTTGGGCACATCAGACTCATTTGAAAGTTGGGTACACCAGACCCATTTGAAAGTTGGGTACACCAGACCCATTTGAAAGTTGGGCACACCAGACTCATTTGAAAGTGAAAGTTGGGCACACCAGACCCATTTGAAAGTTGGGCACACCAGACCCATTTGAAAGTTGGGCACACCAGACCCATTTGAAAGTTGGGCACACCAGACCCATTTCAAAGTTCGTGGGCACACCAGACCCATTTGAAAGTTGGGCACACCAGACCCATTTGAAAGTTGGGCACACCAGACCCATTTCAAAGTTGTATGGGCACACCAGACCCATTTCAAAGTTGGGCACACAAGACCCATTTGAAAGTTGGGCACACCAGACCCATTTGAAAGTTGGGCACACCAGACTCATTTGAAAGTTGGGCACACCAGACTCATTTGAAAGTTGGGCACATCAGACCCATTTGAAAGTTGGGCACACCAGACCCATTTGAAAGTTGGGCACACCAGAATCATTTGAAAGTTGGGCACACCAGACCCATTTCAAAGTTGGGCATACTAGACCTATTTGAAAGTTGGGCATACCAGACCCATTTGAAAGTTGGGCACACCAGACCCATTTGAAAGTTGGGCACACCAGACCCATTTCAAAGTTGGGCACACCAGACCCATTACAAAGTTGGGCACACCAGACCCATTTCAAAGTTGGGCACACCAGACCCATTTCAAAGTTGGGCACATCAGACCCATTTGAAAGTTGGGCATACCAGACTCATTTGAAAGTGAAAGTCGGGCACACCAGACCCATTTGAAAGTTGGGCACACCAGACTCATTTGAAAGTTGGGCACACCAGACTCATTTGATAGTTGGGCACATCAGACCCATTTGAAAGTTGGGCACACCAGACCCATTTGAAAGTTGGGCACACCAGAATCATTTGAAAGTTGGGCACACCAGACCCATTTCAAAGTTGGGCATACTAGACCTATTTGAAAGTTGGGCATACCAGACCCATTTGAAAGTTGGGCACACCAGACCCATTTGAAAGTTGGGCACACCAGACCCATTTCAAAGTTGGGCACACCAGACCCATTACAAAGTTGGGCACACCAGACCCATTTCAAAGTTGGGCACTCCAGACCCATTTCAAAGTTGGGCACATCAGACCCATTTGAAAGTTGGGCATACCAGACTCATTTGAAAGTGAAAGTCGGGCACACCAGACCCATTTGAAAGTTGGGCACACCAGACTCATTTGAAAGTGAAAGTTGGGCACACCAGACCCATTTGAAAGTTGTGCACACCAGACCCATTTCAAAGTTGGGCACACCAGACCCATTTCAAAGTTGGGCACACCAGACCCATTTCAAAGTTGGGCACACCAGACCCATTTCAAAGTTGGGCACACCAGACCCATTTCAAAGTTGGGCACATCAGACCCATGTGAAAGTTGGGCATACCAGACTCATTTGAAAGTGAAAGTCGGGCACACCAGACCCATTTGAAAGTTGGGCACACCAGACTCATTTGAAAGTGAAAGTTGGGAACACCAGACCCATTTAAAAGTTGGGCACATCAGACCTATTTGAAAGTGGGGCACACCAGACTCATTTGAAAGTTGGAGACGCCAGACCCATTTGAAAGTTGGGCACACCAGACCCATTTGAAAGTTGGGCACACCAGACCCATTTGAAAGTTGGGTACACCAGACCCATTTGAAAGTTGGGCACACCAGACTCATTTGAAAGTGAAAGTTGGGCACACCAGACCCATTTGAAAGTGAAAGTTGGGCACACCAGACCCATTTAAAAGTTGGGCACATCAGACCTATTTGAAAATTGGGCACACCAGACTCATTTGAAAGTTGGGCACACCAGACTCATTTGAAAGTGAAAGTTGGGCACACCAGACCCATTTGAAAGTTGGGCACACCAGACCCATTTGAAAGTTGGGCACACCAGACTCATTTGAAAGTTGGGCACACCAGACTCATTTGAAAGTTGGGCACACCAGACCCATTTGAAAGTTGGGCACACCAGACCCATTTGAAAGTTGGGCACACCAGACCCATTTGAAAGTTGGGCACACCAGACTCATTTGAAAGTGAAAGTTGGGCACACCAGACCCATTTGAAGGTTGTGCACACCAGACCCATTTGAAAGTTGGGCACACCAGACCCATTTCAAAGTTGGGCACACCAGACCCATTTCAAAGTTGGGCACACCAGACCCATTTCAAAGTTGGGCACACCAGACCCATTTCAAAGTTGGGCACACCAGACTCATTTGAAAGTGAAAGTTGGGCACACCAGACCCATTTGAAAGTGTGGCACACCAGACCCATTTAAAAGTTGGGTACACCAGACCCATTTGAAAGTTGGGCACACCAGACTCATTTGAAAGTGAAAGTTGGGCACACCAGACCCATTTGAAAGTGAAAGTTGGGCACACCAGACCCATTTAAAAGTTGGGCACATCAGACCTATTTGAAAGTTGGGCACACCAGACTCATTTGAAAGTTGTGCACACCAGACTCAATTGAAAGTGAAAGTTGGGCACACCAGACCCATTTGAAAGTTGGGCACACCAGACCCATTTGAAAGTTGGATACACCAGACCCATTTGAAAGTTGGATACACCAGACCCATTTGAAAGTTGGGCACACCAGACTCATTTGAAAGTGAAAGTTGGGCACACCAGACTCATTTGAAAGTGAAAGTTGGGCACACCAGACCCATTTGAAAGTTGGGCACACCAGACCCATTTGAAAGTTGGGCACATCAGACCTATTTGAAAGTTGGGCACACCAGACTCATTTGAAAGTTGGAGACACCAGACCCAATTGAAAGTTGGGCACACCAGACCCATTTGAAAGTCAAAGTTGGAGACACCAGACCCATTTGAAAGTTGGGCACACCAGACCCATTTAAAAGTTGGGCACATCAGACCTATTTGAAAGTTGGGCACACCAGACTCATTTGAAAGTTGGGCACACCAGACTCATTTGAAAGTGAAAGTTGGGCACACCAGACCCATTTGAAAGTTGGGCACACCAGACCCATTTGAAAGTTGGGTACACCAGACCCATTTGAAAGTTGGGCACACCAGACTCATTTGAAAGTGAAAGTTGGGCACACCAGACCCATTTGAAAGTGAAAGTTGGAGACACCAGACCCATTTGAAAGTTGGGCACACCGGACCCATTTAAAAGTTGGGCACATCAGACCCATTTGAAAGTTGGGCACACCAGACTCATTTGAAAGTTGGAGACACCAGACCCATTTGAAAGTTGGGCACACCAGACCCAATTGAAAGTTGGGCACACTAGACACATTTGAAAGTTGGGCACAACAGTCCCATTTGAAAGTTGGGCACACCAGTCCCATTTGAAAGTTGGGCACACCAGACCCATTTGAAAGTTGGGCACACCGGACCCATTTAAAAGTTGGGCACATCAGACCTATTTGAAAGTTGGGCACACCAGACTCATTTGAAAGTTGGAGACACCAGACCCATTTGAAAGTTGGGCACACCAGACCCATTTGAAAGTTGGGCACACCGGACCCATTTAAAAGTTGGGCACATCAGACCTATTTGAAAGTTGGGCACACCAGACTCATTTGAAAGTTGGAGACACCAGACCCATTTGAAAGTTGGGCACACCAGACCCAATTGAAAGTTGGGCACACTAGACACATTTGAAAGTTGGGCACAACAGTCCCATTTGGAAGTTGGGCACACCAGTCCCATTTGAAAGTTGGGCACACCAGACCCATTTGAAAGTTGGGCACACCAGACCCATTTGAAAGTTGGGCACACCAGACCCATTTGAAAGTTGGGCACACCAGACCCATTTGAAAGTTGGGCACACCAGACTCATTTGAAAGTTGGGCACACCAGACTCATTTGAAAGTTGGGCACACCAGACTCATTTGAAAGTTGGGCACACCAGACTCATTTGAAAGTTGGGCACACCAGACCCATTTGAAAGTTGGGCACACCAGACCCATTTGAAAGTTGGGCACACCAGACTCATTTGAAAGTGAAAGTTGGGCACACCAGACCCATTTGAAAGTTGGGCACACCAGACTCATTTGAAAGTTGGGCACACCAGACTCATTTGAAAGTTGGGCACACCAGACCCATTTGAAAGTTGGGCATACCAGACCCATTTGAACCCACAAATAGGAACGTGACTATGTCAAACTACATGAAATTGTTGAGCAAACCAAACCCAGCCGTTTGTGGCCATGTAGGCCCTGCAGTTACACAAGAATTAACAGCACACATAAACATCCAGATCACCTCGTGAGTTAAAAAATAAAAGGAACTGTCAATACATATCCACATGGTGTTCATTAGGCCTTACACACTGCAACCTACATGTTAAACAGTTACAGGAGCTATCAAACAGGAGTTGGAGAAACAAACAAAGCCCCGAGTTTCACATTATTTACAGTCACTCAATGTTTAGCCAAACTACATTCTTTGAGCACATGAAACCATTTTCATGAATTCTATTACGAAGTGGTTCACAGTTTAAGCTCCTATGAACCTCTTGTTCAGTCCTTTTTAAAAATAATGTTGGGAACTTAATTGTCATCAACAGATCTATCAAAGAAACAAAATCATTTATTGTCTGAAATAATTGATTGACAACTTTACCTTTTATAAGGCTGAGTTTGTTTTGATTTGCACTGAATCCATATCCGCCTCCTGCCATGTAACTGTTCATTGCAACTCGGTAAACTTTCTCCATGTTAAGGCTGCTATATGAAGGTACAGTGCAATCAGCACAACGTACGCGCACATCTAGAACCCTTTGACCAATGGGAAGAGTGACATCGTAAATGACTCGTAGCCCTACAAATTAGAAATTGAAAGAAACTTAGGCGACATGAGTGTAAGATATGAATGATGCTGAAGGAATGAAAACATCTTAGAATTTCAGAAGAGTAAATTCATGTCAATCCACTAGTTAAAAAGGACCACATAACCAACCCGTGGTAATTTCTTCAAATTTGGAGATATGGTGCACATTTATTGAAAATGACAAAATACAGCTTACGTTGTGTCTGAGACTGTGGCTGTATTCATTTTGCGAATAATTTGCTTCCATGCTGCGATAAAAAATAATAAAAAAATTTAAAAATGGGTTCTTATCTAACACACATAATATCCTTAAGTTTGATCAAGGCCCTTTACAACTTTATTATTATCCTAGTTCATCGGGCACATTTTAACTTTATTTACTCCCAGGGGAGCATATATATAACTCCAAACTGCTTAAAGTATGATAAGTAGTCTGTTGGGGTGTTATAAAACAAATATTGACTGCTTTTACTAGTGCTATGGTTAAATCTCTGACTCCCTAGGTGATCCCCAGAACCGTTCCATTTTCCCTCGGCTGCGCATCAGGAAAATATAACGCTCTGGGGATTACCTCGGGAGTTGCAGTTTTAACCATGGCACTCGAAGCAGTCAATATTTGTATAAAAAGTAAATGCAGCATAGCGATAACATAATAAATATAGAGAGTAATTCTCATTACAGTTACGGTTTGGTTTTCTTGTTCATATCCTTTTGCTTGGATGAATGTTTTTGCCCACCAAGACCCAGGCCCGATTTCATGGCTCTGCTTACCATAAGGCACTAAAAAAAAAAAGTTATGTTGGCGTAACAGGCTCCCCAAAAATAGGGTAGGTAGGTAGGGACTCTTGATGACATTTATTTTATATTTTATGTCTTTAATAGATTTTTAATCATAAAATTTCTTCCATTGAAAAATATAAAAATATCCACGGTGGGCCTTATTTTTAGGGTAGGTCTGGTTACGCCAAAATAACATTTTTTTTATGCCTAAGATAGAATCGCTGCTTTCGGAAGCAGGGAATTCTGCGTTTACATCAAGCATATTTCACAGGCTAACAGGGAATTTTGGCGTGTGCGAGAGTGTAGTCCACGTTACTAGGCATTCTTCGCTGCAGAGCTAGCATAGAAAATGGACGCTTGCTTGCAAGCAGAGAATGGTGACCGTAGTGCAGAATTCAGCGGTAAGCAGAGCCATGAAACTGGGCCAAGCTGAAACATCTTTCTGTCAGGCACACTAAAAGTCTACTCTTAAATGACTGTTTCTTACCTGACAATTGTATAAATTCACCAGCGTTTCCACTATCTTCATATCGCTTGACTGAATGCTCCAACATGTCCAGGATGTGTTTACCTTTCAGTTCTAGAACATCGATGGTATTACCATAGGGCATGTTCAATAGCAGGTCATTTATTGTAATGTCACCTGTAATTTCATCCATATTAGGATAATAAAGGTTGTTAAATAGCGCACATATCCTAGTTGCTACATCAAGAGGTTTTGAGTTTGGTTTTACCCTAAACCGGTGTGTCGTGGCCAAGCGGTTAAGAGCACCGAATTCAAGCTCTGCTGATTCTGTTCAGCAGAGTGTGGGTTCAAATCCCGGTCGTGACACTTGTGTCCCTGAGCAAGACACTTAACTATTATTGCTTCTCTCCACCCAGGGGTAAATTGGGACCTGTGAGGGCAGAGAAGGTTCTTGTGATTGATTTAGCCGCGTAGCGCATTTGTTGCCAAGGCTGTATACTCCCCAGGGAGATGAGATGGTTTAAGGAGTGAATTAAGGCCCAGTGACCAGGGGTAATAATTTGAAGCGCTTTGAGACACCCGTTCGGGAGTGAAAAAGCGCTATTTAAACTCAAAAATCACAGGCATGTTACTCAGGTGGGATTTGAATCCACGATCTTTGCAATTCTAGAGCAGTGTCATACCAACTAGACCACCAAGATTGCTCGGTAGATAGAGGCAGTTCAAATCCTATTATTTAGCAGCGGGTACCGCAATGATTTAATAGATGTTAAATTTGCACCGTAATAAAAATATAAATGTTTGTTTTACATTAAGAGGCTCTTCAAATGAATTATTGCTGTTCACCAGGCATACTTAACTCCCTGAGGAGCATACACTAGGGGATTAATCTCTGACTGTTCAGACCTTGCGTGGTTCACCTGAGTTAGAGAAGCAAATTATAGTTTTAAGAAACACAAACATTATGTTCTGTCCAAACCAGAATTTAAACCAGCACTTTGATGACTTTCTGACAACTGAGTCACCAGACTGCTGATATGTAAGGCTGAAGGTCAAATTAAATTCCTCAAATCAAAACCAAAAGAAATTGGCAAGTGTGCTGTCATTTACTTGGAACAGCACCGGGGTCTTTTGAAGAAATGGTTGGTTAAATGCAAATGAACGATGAGGGAAAAAAGTGACTGAGGAGTCTAGGGTATTAGAATCAAGGTGTCCGAGTCATCCGGTGTATTGCAGTTTGTATGAATGAAGAAGACTTGCTTGTCATCACCAGGCCAACCCAGAAGTAAATGGGTGTGTGTGATGGCAGAGATAGTTCTTATGAATAAGCAGCCTACATGTATAGCACACATTCACCTACTGGTGCTGTAATACTCCTAAGGACTTGGTTTTATAATAATAATAATAACAAATTCTTATATATAGCGCATTTCACAATAACCGTGTCAATGCGCTTTACATTAGTGCCCTGGTCATTGGGCCAATAACATTGCTTTTTCTTTCTCAGCTCCCTGTAGAGTATACAGCCCTGCTTTTTCAGCTCCCTGTGGAGTTTACAGCCCTGAGCTGCCGTGGTGCTCCAGTGGGTTATTTCATACACAATATCAACCTTTACCCCCGCAGGTACCCATTCAAGTATCTTGCTCAAGGACAGAAGTGCCACTACCGGGATTGGAACCCACACTTCGGTGACCTTAACCACTCGGCCATGACATCCTACTGTGAAATGCTCAAGGCCTGACGAATCCAGTAATAGATATAATGAGAACCTATAAGGCACTCTTGAATACTTGGTTTGAAAGCACCCTTGGTTGCCAATTTTATTAATATATTAAAATCGAGGCTCATCGTTACGCTCAGTTTATTTCAAATCAATCAAGCTTTGACGAAATGATTATGATTGCCATTGAAAATGAATGGTTTTTAATAATGCTTACCTGCAGTTACTTCATTTGCAGATACACTACCCGTTGTTGTCATGGTAACAGCTACATCACTCCATGACCCGTCTGTTTGATTGATGTATGATTCTAACATGGCGTCTGCCAGTATATTGCCCATGTTGCACTCCATGAAGTAGCAGAATTCATTGCCCTGTAAGGGAACCAGTGAGGTACCCACAACCTCATTAGCAACAAGATCCACTTGCTGTTTCCATAACAACATATCATTGAGTGTGTCAGCATCTATAAAGTGGGTAAGGTAAAAATATCATCAAATTACTAAAACAACAATTGATTAGGGCTCAAAGGTTTTGTATTATGATTGGGGTTGGGTTGTTAAATAGAGATAGGGCCTACACACATGAAAGTTAATAACAAAAGCATGCCCCAATGCAGTACCATCATACACATTATGAGCAGTCAGTCTCCCAGATGTTTGAGTAGCTCTATCTGAACCTGATTTAAACAATCAACAAAGCATCCTAATGGAAACATACTAATTTGGGAGGCTAATCATCCTTGCTCGCAGCTAAGAGCAGAATTGCGAAGGAAGTGACTACAACATGTACGAGAAGCAGGCATGCAAGGGCACCTTTGGCAGCCAGCCACATCAACCTAATATGACCAAGGAACACAGCCAGAGATCAAAGAAGATCTTCTTAAGAAGACAATGAAGAAATTTCAGTTTTAAGACCTTGGAGGAAAACTCCTAGTTTTTGAAAGTGTACCAACCCTGCTAAAGAAAAGAAAATTCACAAATTGTCTGCAATTGTAAAATGTTTCCACTTAACAAAAGGGCATTTATGAACGGGAATAAGATAGTAGTGACTTGTTCAATGCTGCTTAAAATCTTGAAAGGCTTGGGCCTTTATTGCACGACCACGACCCTTCCGGTTTTAAACGGCAGTTTAATAACTCATCGTTACCCTTTTATTCCCTTATTTAAAGTAGCATTAATCACAGTACAGTACCTTGTTGCACATTGCTATCAAGCAGAATTGGGTTCCCATCAAAAGACCTTACAGCTCCCTCCTCGTCAAACGTAACATCAAGTCGTCCGAGGTATTTACCATATGCATAGGCTGAGATGATTAATACAGTGGATGATGGGTCATGGCTGGGCCTCACTACCAATGGATAATCACTATACGGAACTTCACTGGAGGGCGGACTACCTACACATTATTATAAAGCAATTATCAAGAAATAGTAGTTTCAATGTAGAATGCATACACAACAAAGGAGTCAAATGTCAAATAATGAAAACAGCTGATGAATTTAAGAAGACCTCATACATGTAGCTTTATGATATTTGGATGATTATTTTTTTATTCGGCTGTTTCACAAATATAGTACAGAAACTTGCAAACAAAAGTTTAGCTACAGGAAAAAAAGAAAGAAAAAAATGTTGTACAGAACTACCTGTAGGCCTACCATACAACAAGGATATGGATACAACAAGGAATATGTGAAGAATAGATGAGAGATGATGGTAGATTGGGTAAGGACGGAAAATAGGGTGGGAGATGGAACAGCAGGGGATTAGGGGCAAAGACAACCCAGTTAAAGCTGGCCAGGATTAACAAAAGATTACTTTTTAACTGTGACCCGAAAGTCTGTTAATCCAATAAAGTACTTCAAAAACAGAAATAAATTCTTACCTGTGTACATAAAAGTATTTGTGTGCCCACCAACCACGATATCGATTCCTTGTACATGCTGTGCGATGTCTATATCAGTATCAATACCAGAATGGCCCAATGCAATGATCTTATTGACTCCACTAGCAATCAGCTTGTCGACAGCTGGTTGTAAAGATTCAACTTCAGGATTGAAGACAAGATTACCTGTTATATCAAAATGATTATCAATATTAGCATTTTGGATCTGGTGATAGTTCACTGAAATGATTAGAAAGGAGGGTAATTTTTATGAATATTCAATTTTGGCAAAATCTTATCTAAGTTCTAGAGATTGAGCATAATACACTTCTTTTTTACGGTGAGTGACTATTGGAAGAACAACAAAGTATGCATGTGTCTCACATACATCTACTTCTCTTTTTGATCTGTGCTTACTTTAAGGCAGGAAAATATTTGTGAAAACAAACTATCCTGCAATGATAGTGAAAAATATATAGTACTATCACACTGGTTTGCATATTGGCAAAACAAACAATTTATAATCACAAATGTTAACACAATTTTCTCCCCTACCATGCCTACTAGAAGTGTAACTTGGAAGTTCTCTGGTTGGCAGGTTGGACTAAATTTTAACTAGTCAAACCTTGTATTGTTCAGGTCAACTGTGATTAAGGCTAGTTGCCTCTAGTTATCCACCCAAACTTACTCTAGACTGATCCATTGAGTTTAAGACCCCTTTTATGTGTTTCCGAGTTCAATAAAGGTTTGAAAGTTAAAAACAAAATCTTCAGAAACTGCAGAGTTTTGATCAAGGGCTTGTGTCATGACCAGGATTCAAACCTACACCCTACTGCTGACAACACCAGAGCTCAGGTGAACCAATGAGCTATGTGGTGAACTAGATCACACGGCCATGACTCATGTTGAAAGTTGTACAAGGGCCATGTCAATAAAGCTGCACGACAGATATCATTCTTACAAAACACAAACAACTGCTGGTTTACAACATTGGGAGGGCCTACCAACAGACGTGGACCCTTGTTTATTAGTTTTGTTTTCACATTAACGACTACACTTTTATGAAATAATCTCACAGTTTATACACCATTATTATGTTGTTAATAAACTATGCTGTTGCGGGATGAAAAACCAGAGGTCAAAACTCTGTATGGAGAAATTGCTCTGGAAAACCTTGCACAGTAATTTCTTAATTTAATTTGTCTTTATTTAGAATGTGTTGCATTGTCTGTTGGTACGCAGATGGCACCTTAATGCCCCGCCCAACCTTATATACAACGTCCACAACGTCCACCAAGAACGTCCACCAAGAACGTCCACCAAGAACTTCACAGCGGATTGGTATGCTAGGAACTAACTTTTGTACTAAGTCACTGCCTCGTTCAAACGTAAGAAAATAAATTTCTACTGTACCTGATTTAGAGAATAAAGGTGTGTCTACCGATGTGTAGCCCACAATGCCGACCCTTTCTGCACCTTCCATGTTGACCACAGTGTAACAGGCATACAGACCACTCATAGATGGCTCCGATGTACTGTCAATGTTACAGCTAAGGACTGGGAAAGACACATTGTTTAGAAAGGGCAACAGGCCGGAGATACCGATGTCAAACTCATGGTTTCCAAGTGCCTTTAAACAGAAATATAAAAACAGAATTTATGAAAATGGGAGGTTTTAGCAACTTTATTGAATACTAGCTAGATACCCATTCTTATGCTCTTTGAAAGGGGAGAACTGGTGATTAGATTTGGGGATGAAAGAAGTTGATGGTCTAAATTCGCTCTAGTAATTGTCTTTGTTCAATCCCAAATTGTTATTAATGTTATGTACATCATGAAACCACTACCAGCTTTCAATCCATTGCTGTAATTCCATACATATCATGTCCTTCCAATATTGAAGTCACAGTGGTCATTGAATGAATTGAAAAAACTCAGAAATAAAAGGCAAAAGTATCACATGATGAAATGACATGACATTCCTTATCCTCCAAACTTAACTTCTTGCTGCTGGTTGCTTAATAGCAGTGACATTATTCCAATACACTGCACTCTTAAATGTTATCTTGGTATTTATGCTTACTACATTAAGTTTACTTTGGTCCTGCTCGATGGTTCAATATGATTGTATATTTGAAAGCAAAATTTACACTGAAAATTGTTTGCATATTTTGTAAGACAAGACTAAAAACAATGTCAAAATAGCATACCAATCTAGAGGGAAAACATGTTTAAAATCTGCAATAACATATGTTTCTTGATTGCACCTCATTACACATTTAAAGCATTTCCTATAAAATTTGAACATTTTGACTCACCATGGCGTCATACCCCAGAAGGTTCATAAAACAAGCCGAAGCCTCTCCCCTAAAGGCATAAAACCAGACAGTACCCTGAAAATGATCCCCTGCATCAAGGAGTAGAGTATTAGGCACAGACTGACGAATCTCTTTAACTACTGTTGCTCGCCGAGCCTCCCCACCATAACAGACCCCTTGCTCAGCAAGCTCTGCCGTACACACACCACCAAAGTTCTCACTAGTCTCCTCAAAGCGAGTGTGAATATCATTGGTGTGAAGGATTGTCAAATCAAATGAAGAAACCCATGTACACATGCAACTTAATTGCACTATGAATAGAAACATCTGCATCATTATATACAGTCAATCTGCTTACAAACAAATCAATTACTCAATTACAACTCTGGACTTATTTGAACACTTCAATGTTGATTCTCCAAGCACAGTTTACCTATGGAGGATAAGGCCTTTTAAAAAGTAATGTGCTGTATTTGTTTAAAGATTAAACCTACTTTGGCTCGGTGCAAAGGTCAAAAGCCTTGACAGGATTTCCTGTCAACAACGAACAAGCCAGGGGTACAATTTGACGGCATGATGGCCCCAAAAACCCTGCCTTTTTAAAAAAGGGAAGGAGGGCCTTTTTTCTCTTCAAAATGGCCAGCCGACACAATATTAAAGACAGAACCAGGTGGACTATCTTTCAATTGTTTTCTTCTTTCGACTATGAAAAAGGAAGCGGGCGGGGACGCTTAACGTGTTTTTTTTTAGTTCTTTGGACTAACTGAACTTCACAAGAGTACCATTTATTGCCAACCTTTATTTTTTTCATAAAACAGCTGAGATTGATTTTACAAAGACCAAGATCCATCTCATTATGAGTTGTTAGTATTGTCATAGCGATTTGTATCATGACATCTCACTTTGCTTTCTATCTCCATGGCTTCAGTAATTAAGGTTGATTTTATAGTTAAGATCAATATTAGCTGTTTGTGAATACGAGTTAGGATCAACATTAGCTCTTGGTGAGTATGAGCCCAGAGTATGAACATTTGGTGGTTGTATGATATGGTTGTGGGACATGGATGATGTTTAGACAGGGATTTGGAATAAATGTAAATCCCATGAAATCAGAATCGGAATGCTGGCATTGTAGGACAATTTGATATCTCTTGGCATTACAACAAATGGAATGTTTCACTGAAAAATTTGTATTACACAAAAGGAAGTTTTTAGATGAAAAAGTTAAACAAAATTTTTGTTTGAAAAATTTGTTAAATCATCGAAAACTTTGCAGAAATACTGCCATACAATAATGCTTTGGTTTTAGAATACTGTGGTAATCAATCAATTACCAAGCGTTGAGCTCGTTTGTTTCTATCAGCTGATTTTTAGTGAAGTGCACTGCAACAATTTATTCAGGTTGTATGACCATTAGGGTTGAAACAATAAGAGCATTTATTACATGAATTCTTTATTGATATGAAAGTGTGTATGTCTTCTTTATTTTGACATTACCAAAGATCAATACTTTTCTCATCATACATTTAAAATCTCATTAACAATCTTCAAGACGTTTCTGGCTGAAGACCTTCCTAAATCCTGCAAAATACTTCACTCTATGGTATACTAAAGGCACTGGACATATTTGATGAGTGTCAAGAACCGGTATTCTCACTAAATAATCAGTGACCATTTGGGCGCAATAGACCGATCCATTAAGCTCCGCCCCATTGCGTATTGACCAATCACAACGCAACGAAGGTCCGACAAATAACTCTGACATGCGTGCGCGTATGCTTGGCGCGCCCAACAAAGTTGTGCAGAAAGGCATTGGAGAGGCGCAGGTGTTCTTGCTCACACGTGCGTCGTGGGCAGAGCCTAATGGATCGGTCTATTGGTCATCAAGTTTGCAAGAAAACAATGAAAGAAAAAACACCCTTGCTTCATTACTTTGTGTGCTCAGATGCATAATAAAATGCTTTATCTGAAATCTTTTATTATTTGAATGAGAAATTAACTGGAGCTGTTTCTCACAATGCTTTTTTTTTTACTATCAACAACATTCCATAACTCGCTACCAAGTAATGTTTTATGCTTACAATTATTTTGAGTAATTACATTGTACCAATAGTGTCCAGTGCCACCCAAATGCTTCAGACTCTGATAAGATTGGCTCCAATGCAATGGATGGCTCAGATGTACAGGACCAATATCTTCCAAAATCAGACACAATTTTCAGAAGGATTTAAGAAGACTTAGGGAGGTTAGGATTTTAAAATTTATGCTACTTTTTTTGTAAGTCAAACATACTTTTAATGACATAAAATAATGTATTTTTTACGCAAGCATGATAATTTCAAAAAAGAGAAATTGTGTAAGTTCAATAAATTTCAATAATTTTGTTTTAATGTTGCTTAAAGGCAGTGGACACTATTGGTAATTGTCAAAGACTAGCCTTCACAGTTGGTGTATCTCAACATGTGCATAAAATAACAAACCTGTGAAAATTTGAGCTCAATCAGTCATCGAACTTGCGAGATAATAATGAAAGAAAAAACACCCTTGTCACACGAAGTTGTGTGCGTTAAGATGGTTGATTTCGAGACCTCAAGCTCTAAATCTGAGGTATCGAAATCAAATTCATGGAAAATTACTTCTTTCTCGAAAACTATGGCACTTCAGAGGGTGCCGTTTCTCACAATGTTTTATACCATCAACCTCTCCCCATTACTCGTTACCAAGTAAGGTTTTATGCTAATAATTATTTTGAGTAATTACCAATAGTGTCCACTGCCTTTAACAATGGTTGAATATGTGGAAAATAAAAAGAAGTGTTTGAAGTTAGACTCCAAAATGTTCAACGTTTTTCTCCAAGAAAACATTAGCATGTCTTAAATACTTTTTATAAACATACTTAATCTATTGGAAAATACTATGAAATAAGTCAATTTTTTTTTATTATAATATATTTCTTTACAAATTTTTAGTAGGCCATTTATTAACAGAGTTTTACTTCAGGAAGACTGAAAACGTTTATTTGACATGATAAGTTAGAAGAGAAATATTCTTCCTTCAAGAAGGCAAATATACAATATAAGTAAACCGGCACTTTGCATACGGGCAATCCGGCGTGTTGGTATGAAATGCTTACGCGCATTACGCGCGTACTAGGCAAGATAATCCTCGACACTTTAAATTCCACGAAGTGACAGTTTTAATACTGGCAACTTGCACGACGGGCGCTGTGTGTTTGTTATTTTTTACAATTACTCATTAAAGCCATTGGACACTTTCGGTAAACAGTGTTGTCCAAAGGCCCACTCTTCGTGTATCACAACTTATATATAAAATAACAAACCTGTGAAAATGTAGGCTCAATTGGTCATCGGAGTCGGGAGAAAATAACGGGAAAACCCACCCTTGTTTCCGCACGTTTCGCCGTGTCATGACATGTGTTTAAAATAAATCCGTAATTCTCGATATCGAGAATTGATATTGTTTTAATGTTTTCTAAAAAAGTAAAGCATTTCATGGAATTATGTTTCAAGAGAAGTCTTTCACCATTACCTTCTGTGAACCCTGTGAACTTTTTTTTCTGTTCTGAAAGTGTCCAATGGCTTTAAATATGAATAGATTTTTTAAAAGTAAGTAATGGCTAGATGTATGGACTGTCATACGAAGTTTGTGGGGAATTCCCAGTTATACAAATCCATCCAAGATCGATGTTAAAAAATCACCAACTTCAAATTTGATTATTTTTAAACCAAGGTTTACCTTTGTGGAGTTGATCGCGTCAATTCGTAAAAACCCTGCGAAGATATGCAGCTCCACAACTGTTTATTTCAGAATCTTTTTTTGAGTGAGCCAAATTCCCATTTATCCCCGTAACAAAATGTAAAGACAAAGATCAGATATAATTGTCTGTGTTCAAAAGACGTTAAAGAATGGAAATTCTGCTTTGTCTGGTTGCATTAAATCAGCCAAGAAGCAGATAGTTCCAGCATAACCTTCAAACAAACTATATGGAGTATCTGGAGTACTGGCCTCTTTACAAAACTTCTTCTCTTCCATAAACGAAGCAAACTGCAAAGCTTGATGTAAGTATTTCTTCTCCCCAGTCAGACGATACATAAGAAGGAAGACATACCCATTCCCTGCAACTCCATGACAGATACCAGGGCCTTTCTTAAGAAGACCTTTAGTCCATGTGATCTCAGAACATTTCTTGCATGCATTCAGGTAGGCTTCTTCCTTCCAGGTTAGATAAGCTTTGGCAAACAGGTACACAACCCCTGTGGGAACATACAACACCATGTAAACATCGTGCACTACATCTTGGAGTTACATTTGGAGTTACATACATGTGTATTCAATGATATCAATTGTTTACTAACTCAGGGTTCTCCTCCAAGTGGTTTGCTTGTCTCAAAATACCAAATGTGCTTGTTCAAATACATTGCGCCTAGACAAAATCGTTGAGCAACCAGGCAAAATCGTCAGCGCTCTGACAAACATTCTCAAAAATTACTTACAATGAACGCAAGTCACCCTTTCTATGCGCCTTAAAATTACACGATAGTATAACTTTGGTATGAACAGCGTACAGCAGCTGGTACTCAGAATTCGCTTCGTCAACGGCATTTCGACTGCATTTTTTAGCCAATGAGCGAAACCTTGTGTCAAGGACTAAATAAATGAATAGATTAAAGTTTGGCAGAAGTTTGCTGAATTGAAAAGAAGTCATTGAATTGCTTTTGACTTAATGGATGTTTTTGTGTGGTTTTAAAACTCTACTGTGCAAGCTAGAACATTTAAAACAAAAACAAATTATGACTATGATTATGATTAAAATCCTTTCACAATCAGCCCGATATGATATCTTCCTTTACCTATTTTTTCAAGATGCTACAAGATACATGTACTTGGACAAATGAATAAAAGCTCACCAGGTGCTCCATGACACCAATGTAGCAATTCTTGCTCAGCAGGTCTGACCTGTCGTCCACATTCATCTAGAGCTGGTGGAATGTTCCCTTTATTCTCAAGACATGTCACTAAGAACTCAACAGAATCTCTGATATCCTTCTCAGCTGATGGATCAGACTTGATGTATTCTGGAAAACCTAGTAAGACTTGAAGGATGCCTGACAGACCATGTGCAGCACCTACAAAGATTCAGAAAAGAATTAGGTTAAGCGTTTCAATTTCGAATGTGTTTCATTATTGTAGGTTTGTGAGTTTTGTTAAAACTGAGACAATATTATGCACAAAATTAATCATTTTAATTGTTTTTTGCAATTTTTAAAACTGTAATGTTTTTATTATTTGTGTGTATCGACAATTAGGCTTTTTGGTCCCATGTTTGCATTTTTAATAAAGCAATAAGTACAACAATAAAAATATCCCCAAACCATGTTTCTATGCCCACAAACAATCCCAACTTGTCATTAGGGCAACCATCGCCCCCACCCCCCAAATACTCAAATTATGGACCTTAAAGATGAAAGTGCCGAATCTATGGGGCTTAAGTCTATTCCATGAAAAACAAATAATAATTAGCTTGTTACTAAGGGAGAGTGAGGTCTTAAGAAAGTACAAATTCATAAAATTCACAAATTTAGAATCTGCCTTGAGGAACTACAAGTAACATAATGAGCGAGTGGGACTTAAGACAATAAGTCTGTTCTTGAGGATGAAAATGGTACGACAAGGTTGCTTTTCAATTACATATTGTAGCGTTGACCATGGGTTGCACAGTTTAATGACACAAGAAGATACAATTAACTGCCTTTTCTGTCTGTTTCTTTGGAGGTTTATTCACACACAACAAGTCATAAAATTACACGAAACAGAAACCTAAGCCGAAAAGCGCCCTCTCCGGCAAGCAGATTTACCAATCGACCTTCCTGGCCACCAGCGGTGCTCCGACGGGGAGTCGTGCTGGCGCCCCCTACTGGTCGATCGGAATTGCCGCTACAATGTGTAGGGGAGGTGTCTTAAAACGTTTGTTGAGCTACATAGGACCTTGATTAAGTTTTTCCTGTCAAACCATAACCACCCAAAATCCTCTAAAAGATTTCCAAAAGTTTTGTTTGAGTCTAAAAGGTTTGAATCTGCATTCCCGATACAACTCACTGTTTGATTGCAATAACAAGGAAAAACTTACCCAGATACTCCGTCTCGTAGTAAGCATACATCAATGGGCAAGGAGAATTGTGTCGTCGTGAGTATTTGCGTCCAGATTGGACTACTGTTGCACACAATGAATGAACAACTTCTGGGCTCAATACCTGTGTGCAGAAATTTTGAAAATTTTACTCAGCGTGTCAAATAAAAATCAACACAATTGCAGAGATAGATACTCTCCTTTGCTTGGTTTATTTTTAGCTGTTTCGTAGCGAAGCGCAGCGAAACAGCTCTTGTTTTTGTTAAAGTTTTTTTTATTAGCTGTTTCGTAGCGAAGCGCAGCGAAACAGCTCTTGTTTTTGTTAAAGTTTTTTTTATTATTTTTTTTTATTTGTCTGTTTCAGTACTCGCAATTTTTTGCATAGTTCCTAAAGAGTAATTGCAATTAAACTTTCAGGGATCGAAGGTTATGGTGCAATGATGATCCTAAAGCAATGATGTCATGATGACGTCATCACCGGTCACGTGACGTCATCTTAAAGGTGTTTTATGTTAAATGTTTGAAAATTTATAACAAATCAGCCACATGAGGCCGTAGGTTTCTGTTTGCGGGATTGGGGAGGGATAAAATAGGTCTTCATTTTGTTTTGTGTGCGTGACCTCACATGACCTCTACTTCCGGTCGAAACCGGAAGTGGCCCTCTAATTCAAAATTGGCAAAAGATATGAAGTTGCTTTTAACGATGTTAGTGCCTAGCAAGAGTGGGCAGTTAGAAAAAAAATATTGATGACGTCACAAATTGCAACAGCGCCCTCTAGCGGCAGGTTAAAAACTCTTCAAAATGGACTTTTTGAAGATGTGTGTGGTGAAGTTTTTTGTAATCACTTTAAATTTTACACACATGCTTACGGTCAAGCAGCCATCATATGTGTGAAGTTTCAGATTTATGACGTCATCGGGGGTCACGTGACTTGGCCTCAAAGGTGCACTTTTTGAACTAATATAACTCCCTAAGTAATTATGCGATCATGTTGAAACTTGGTAGGTTGTTGGATATTGACAAGTTCTTGTGAAATGTGAAATGACGTCATGATGACGTCATCACATGATTTTTTAAGATTTTTTCAATTTTTGCACCTTTAACACATAAATTGCTATCTGAATATGGTTTAATCCAAATTATTTTTTTATTTATGCCACATTGGGCAAATTGCTTTGAATACCCAACAAATTTAAAACTCAGTTGAGAAATTTGAATTTTTTTTTGACGAAACAGCTCTGCATTTGTGCACAAATGCAATTTAGCTCTAGTTATTATTATTTTTTTTATTTGTCTGTTTCAGTACTCGCACCTTTTTGCATAGTTCCTAAAGAGCAATTGCAATGAAACTTTCAGGGATGGAAGATAATGATACAATGATGATCCTAAAGCAATGATGTCATGATGACGTCATCAGCAGTCACGTGACGTCATCTTAAAGGTGTTTTTTGTTAAATGTTTGAAAATCTATATCAAATCAGCCAAAAGAGACCGTAGGTTTTTGTTTGCGGGATTGGGTAGGGATAAATTAGGTGTTCATTTTGTTTTGTGTGCGTGACCTCACATGACCTCTACTTCCGGTCGTAACGGGCCAAAAACGGAAGTGCCCTGTAACTCAAAAGTGGTAAAAGTTATGAAGTTGCTTTCCAAGGGCGTAAGTGTCTAGCAAGGGTGGGCAGTTAAAAAAAAACATTGATGACGTCACAAATTGTAACAGCGCCCTCTAGCGGCAGGTTGAAAACTCTTCAAAATGGACTTTTAGAAGATGTCTGTGGTGAAGTTTTTTGTAATCACTTTAATTTTTACACACACGCTTACGGTCAGGCAGGCATCATATGTGTGAAGTTTCAGATCAATGATGTCATCGGGGGTCACGTGACGCGGCATTAAAGGTGCACTTTTTGAAGTCGTATAACTCTCGAAGTAATGACGCGATTTTGTTGAAACTTTGTAGATTGTTAGATATTAGCAAGTTTTCGTGAATTGTGAAATGACGTCATGATGACGTCATCACACGATTTTTTAAGATTTTTTCTATTTTTGCACCTTTAACACATAAATTGCTATCCGAACATGGTATAATCCAAATTATTTTTTTAAATAGCCTGGATTGGTCATAACTGCTGTAAAAAAATGAATAAATTTCAAATTCAATTGAAAAAATTTAAAATGTTATTAACGAAACAGCTCTGCATTTGTGCACAAATGCAATTATGTCTAGTTTGGAATTGATGTTGTGCTTTTTATGTGTAGTCAATTGAACTTGTCACGGTTATATGTTTCAATTGTATCAACTCTTTTTGTCTTCGACACACATTGGGAATTTGTGCCACGTATAGATACTTGTAGGCTGGCAATTGAGCAAGCAGAAAGAACAGCCATCTACGTAGTCAAACCATGACACCAAGGAGAAGGACGAGGGCTGTCTTGTCTTCCAAACCAGTAGCCAAGCACCATGTAGATCAATTAATTCAAGGCTAGACAGCATCTCCAGCCTGACCATTGATCTTGGTCCGAATGACTCAGTCCAGCATGCAAGTTCGTAGCTCCTCAGTGCTGGCCAAGCTGGTGTCTCGTTTCAGTAAGGCTTATGAAGGAGAAATATCTTCTCCCAAGTGAGGCAGTGGCCCACATAGATTTTGACAGAATGGTTGGGCTACCTACAAGCCCCATGTGACAGCCCTGCAGGCTTGAGCCGGCGCTGACGGATCTTTTCTGTCAACTTCGGCATGCCAGCAAATAGGTCTATGTCATTCCTCATGTGATCCTGCCATGAGATGTTCAGGTTCCTTCACAGCAAACATCCATCTAGAGGCCTCTCTATCATAGTATTGATGGCCCAGGTCTTAGCCCTGGCGGCCTTACACTTTCGTTTTGTACTACAGTGACGTCCTGGACATCAGGGTACATTTCTGGGGCGGAAAATTTTCACAGCTTCATAACTAAAATCTTACCTGCAAGAAAGCACCAACTTCAACAGATTCACATTCCATGGCAGCATATGTTTTTCTGCGGTGGGTTTTGATCGTCATATATTCTTCACAAATCCGTCATTTTCATTAAATAATGCAGCTCCCAACGTTAAGGAATTCCTCATTTTTTCACAGTCTGCCGCGTGTACGCAAGACGCACAACGCGCAAATTATGAATTGTGTTGTTAACGCTGTGCAGTCAAGATACGGTGACCAAGAATTCATGCGTCTAAGCTTGCATCATGCGTCTTGCACGCGAATGTATACGCGTACGCACGACAACAGACAACACTGTGAGAAAACGATCGAATCGGGAATTTTTTAACGTTGGAAGCTGCATTATTTCACGAAAATGACGGATTTGTGAGGAAAATATGAGGAACAACACCCACCGCAGAAAAATGTATGCCGCCAAGGAATGTGAATCTGTTGAAATTAGTGGCTTGTTGATTTAAGTTATGAAGCTGTGAAATTTTTCCGCCCCAGAAACGGGCCTCAATAGTTAAGGCTCTGTTCCTGTGTACAGAGAAAGAGTCCTATATAGGGCTAGCCCAGGTCTTATCTCCATACAGATGTACTGTCTCACTATAGAGTCTAGACTCAAAACATGAACTTTTTAGTTGACACTGAGCATCTATGACCAAACCTTTGAAGGGTTCTCCACAGGGTTCGATTTTGCCCGGGCGCTAAACCAATCCTGCACTATACCATCAAATTCGCAAACCATTCCTGCACTGTTGTCAATTTGCGCAAACCATTCCTGCACTAAATTGTCAAATTGCGCAAACAATTGATGGTGAATCTTTTGGGACTCCAGTTCCATTCTGACCTTGGGGGCGAGTACAGGGAGCAGTTGTCAATTATTTGGTTGGCTGCATTCACATGGGGGGGGGGAGGTGCCAAATTCCACTGGTGCATACAGGAGGCAAATCTTTTGACGTTCTGTTAAGACTAAGGTCCGGAGGAGGTTTCAGTAATTGATGGGCGCTAGTGTTTGGATTATGGTGACGAGAACAGCAAGGTGTTTCCGGAAATTCTTTTATGAGCACAAGGTGTTGAAACCTGCAGGCTGACTTGCACAAAATGTGTAATGTGGTCATATGCTCTTGCTCTTAGTTAAGGGTATAGCTAGTGATTGTGTTCTGAACGATGTTGATTCTTTTGCAGCTCCATGACAATACATAGTGAACACAAAGAGCCTGATTTTAAAGAAATTCACCAAGAAAGATACGTAGTAGTACTTGTCTTTTGAAAAGTGTTTTGATCATGTGTGCTTTTATACAGTGATCTCCCTTTCAGTGGTTCGCTGGCCAAATGCCAGTATGTACATGTAAGTAACCTGAGGAATAGACCGATCCCTTCAGCTCCGCCCCATTGCGTATTGACCAATCACAACCCATTGCGCAACCAAAAGTCCGACAAAATAAGGTCCGACATTCGTGCACGAATGCTTGGCGCACGCGGGAGAGTTGTGCAGAATGACATTGGAGTTGCTCACATGTTCTTGCTCACACGTGCGCCATGGGCAGAGCCTAATGGATCGGTCTTTTCTGTCCTACTACATGTAGTCCTGGGGGCTTGTTTATTGCTAAAGTCCTTTCATTACTGTATGTAAACCAATTCATAGTTCAAATTACTAATGACAATTTTGAAGAAAAAAACTGGTTTTGCTGGCTACAGTCACTGAACAAGTTCAAGGTCAGTTTTAAGAGTGTACAATACTTACTTGTTTACCAACTTTTTGGGCCAGTAACTGCACCCCACACAAGTAGCCAGCCCGGCCAACGAGCAGCTCATCAGAACCACATTGCAGAAAATTCTCTGGAGCACACACGGCAGCAAAATTGGCATAGCTGAAAATAAATTGAAAAGAATATAAACAAGATTTGGTCCTATCATAAAAACTCATGTTGTAGAGGGCTAAAAAGCAAGCGGAAACAAAGAGACTTGCACAGTGTAATCCAACGGGAAGATCCGGACATCATCTGTGGATGTGAGACTCACCTGGATTGAAGTTACAACACGAGTGGCGTTTTTCCTGGCAACTATGACATCTATAGGAAAGATAGGAACAGCCATGGAGGAGGAGTGTTCATCGGACTAAGACAGGATCTACTCGGGATGGAAGAGGAGAGCCTCCAAACAGATTGTGAATCAATCTGGGTTAAAATAATTATCTTCGCTGGTAAACAACCACTCTATGTCTGTTCCATGAACAGACCAACAGATGATAACATAAAGCCTCTGGAAGAATTGGACAAAGCTTTGAAGAAGTTGACTATCAAAAACAGATTACCAAATATAATACTTGTAGGTGACTTCAACACACCTCACATGAACTGGAATACCAACTCAATCATCAAGGGGAAGAATAAACCTCAGTACGGCAAGAAACTCAACCAACTCCTCAATGACATAGGAAACAACAATATGCTGACACAAGTCCAGCAAAAACCAACCCGCGGGAGAAACATATTTGATTTACGTTCACCACCCTTCCCGATCAACTGAAAAAAATGGGTACAGCTTCGGGCATATCTGATCATGACACTGTCTGCATTGAGTTGGATACGGCCATCAAGTACATGGGTACAGTCGTAAGCAACCAAGAACTGTCT
This sequence comes from Asterias amurensis, assembly GCF_032118995.1. Classification (NCBI taxonomy): domain Eukaryota; kingdom Metazoa; phylum Echinodermata; class Asteroidea; order Forcipulatida; family Asteriidae; genus Asterias; species Asterias amurensis. Next base: position 7,304,690 of record NC_092661.1, read on the forward strand.
ACCTAATAAAGGAGATATGACTGGAGTCAGGAATGAGCTAGAAAACTTCAAGGACTCATTTCTTCAATCTAAGCCCATTAACAACAGTGTAGAAGAAAATTGAACCTGCTGAAAAATGCTATATTTCATACCAAGGACAAAAACATACCAAAGAAACGCTTATCCTCATGGCAACATGTTCCCTGGATGACCAATACCATCAAGGGGGTAGGAAGATCAGAAAGAAGAAGAGATCATGGAACAAAGCAAAAAGATCAAAGCTTGAAGAAGACTGGGAAAGTTCATGAAAATCAGGAAAGCAGTTACAGCCGAGATGAAGAAATCACATGAAGAATACATGATGGGAATCTTGGAGAACTCACTGAAGGAGAGACCAAAGAAATTCTGGTCATGCATCAGTAGTTTAATAAAAAGACGTAAATGGCATTCCAACCTTGAAAACTGATAAAGGCCCAGCGACATACAACAAGATGAAAGCAACAGCTCTGAATCAAAAATATCAGTCTGTACTCACGAAAGAGGATACTACAAATATTCCAACCATCAGCACCAGCCAACACCCATCTATGTGCGATATCATTTTTGACACTGAAGGCATTAAGAAGCTTTTGTTAGGCTTGAATCCAGGCAAACCATTGGGACCTGATCATATACCGATCCCCATATTGAGAGAGGCTGCATATCAGATTGCTTCTATTCTAAAGGACATCTTCACTAAATCAAATGAAAATGGGACCCTACCTCAGGATTGGCTCTCCGCAAATATCGTGGCCATCTACAAGAAGGGCAACAGAAGTCTACTCAGCTAATTATCGCCCAGTGTCCTTGACGTGTGTGATAACCAAGTTGATGGAGCATATCATCTTTCACTCCATCATGGCTCATCTTGATTCTCACAAACTGCTTCAACATTACCAACATGGGTTCAGGAAACAACATTCTACCGAGTCGCAGTTAATTGTCACATTGGAAGAAGTATCGAAGGCTTTGGACAACCATCACCAAATTGACATGTTGATTCACGACATTTCGAAAACTTTTGATTGTGTACCTCACCAACGACTCCTGGGAAAGATAGACCCCTTTGGTATTCGAGACAACACCAAGAACAGGATTAAGACCTGGCTGACCACAAGATCACAGCGAGTGGTGGTTGATGGAGAGGCGTCGGAAACCATCCATGTCGATTCTGGTGTACTACAGGAGACTGTTCTGGGGCCATTGATGCGTCTACTTTACATCAATGACATTGCCAAGAATATAAGCTCAACCTTCAAGCTCTTGGCAGATGATTGCCTCCTGTTCCGTGAAATCAACACAATGAAGGATACCAAGGTTCTGCAAGAAGATCTCAAAACCTGAACAACTGGACTGCTGGCAGATGGTACATGTATTAAGTGCGATGAAGTGCTACACCATGTCAATCCATCGCAAACAGGAGCCCATCATCCACAACTACACCATGGGAAATGAGGCACTTACCACGGTCTCAAGCCAGTCCTAAAAAACTCAGCTGGAAATCCCACATCAAAGCAGTCGCACCCAAAGCCAACAGAACCCTTGCATTCATAGACGCAATCACAGCCTATGTTCTCCCTCCATCAAGAAACAGTCATGCACAACACCAAGCTTGCACAACATCTGTCAGGTCACAACTGGAATACGGGGCTACAATATGGGATCCATATCGGCAAAATCAAATTGACAGCCTTGAGAAAGTTCAGAGGAGGGGGATACGCTTTATCACTGAACACTACAACTAGTGAGGTGGATTAAGGAAAAAATCGTGACACGGCGGACAAAAGCACCATTTTTTCACCAAAGTATCAGTGTGACCCACAGATTTCAAAAAAGTCATGCTCCAAAAAATCTGAAAATGGCATCACCTTGAATTACGTCATTATGACGTCATAACCTCTTTTTATGTAATGAAGCATAGGGAAATGCCATGCGTTGGGATTTCTACTTGCCAAAATTATGTTTCTGGTCAAGGAATTCAATTAGGGTGGTATTAGTTTGTAAAAAATAATATCCTTTATGGTGAGTATATTGATGTAATTGTGACGTCATCATCATCAACACTACACAAATTACACAAAGTTTGAAAACAAAATTAATGTCCTGTGGTTTCGGCAAAATGCTAATCTTTTTTGTGTTCATATGGTCCAATTACCATGGCACTGATCTATAAGATTCCGTGATGTCATTATGATATCATAAACAATACTATCAACCAAAACAAAACACATTAAGACAATGAAACACAATGATTCTTACCAGATATAGGTTATAGGGTAGATTAATTATGTTGAATAGCGCCTTCATAGGAAATGTTGCAAAAAAGTCTTACAGAGGGTCAAAACTGTGGTTTTTTGTATTAATAGTAGTAGGCATCCGTCAATCCTTGAGAACCACGGAGTTGTGTCGTTGGATGTCGGCTAGGGAATATGGTATGGTGTGGCTGTAGAGTCCAATGCGGGAATGACAGTCTCTACCGCAGTAACTGCAGGTGAAAGATGAAGCTGTTCTAACTGCTTGAGGCTGGGCCTTTCTTGGGAGTCATCCCTCATCTGCTCGTTGCGACAGGTCTTCCTCGAACTTGGAAATACCTCTCTGCACCTCCTGCTTCCGGGTGCATCGGTCTGCAGTGGCTGCTTCCCAGGTGGTTGTATTGGTGGCAAGGGACTTGGAGGTCACACTTAGAAGTGTCTTTGTAGTGCAGCTTTGGGTCTTCCGAACGGCCTCTTCCCTGATGCCAGCTCTCCATACAGGAGGTCTTTTGGGATACATCCGTCCTCTACTTGGTGACATGTCCCAGCCAAGGCATGCGTCTCTACTTTGAGGGTGGTAAACATAGAGACTTGCCGCTCTATCAAGTAATGTGTTATTGGTATGTGATCTCTCAAGGAGATGCAGAGGATGCATCTCAGGCGTTGCATGTGGAAGGCGTCGAGTCTATATGCTCTTGACGGAAGCCTAGGGTACGGGGTTCACTGCCATAGAGGAGCGTTTTCACCAAACAAGCCTTGTAGGCCTGGACTTTGGTGTATGCTCTGAAAGCCTTTTGTTGCATCATACTCTCTTTGTAAGCGTGGAGAGTGTTGTGGCAGCCTTTCCTTTACGCCTGTTGAGTTCTACTTCAAGCGAGAGATTGTCAGAGATGGTTGAGACATGATACACAAACTAATGTTTTATAATTTAAATGATCTTATTACCTTCCTTTGTTTTGTCAATTAGTGTATCACCTTGCGGTTTGCTGGACTCGGTTTCACGTGGTCCTTGGTGCCTGCAAGTTTCTCACAGAATGTGAGTGTTTGTATGCTGAGAGAGCGCGTCTCTTATTTTCTATGAGAGTTGATATCTAATCAGCATGAGCCTCGAACCAATCAGGTGACTTGATTAGCCTCTTGCCGAACTAGTGGCATTGTAGACAGCATCCCTGAGGTGTTTCCATCTTCCGCTGACATCGAAATTGGGTACACTTGGCAAGACATCTTTTTGGATCTGGACAAACGCTTCCACCATCTCTGGGTTGTAAATCTTGTTCGTGTCAATGTGAGGCTGCCCTGCCTTCTTGGATCTGTGAACGCTCCTTGGTTGAAGCTTTACTTTGCTGCACACAAGGGAGTGGTCTGTATCGTGCAGTCTGCACTTTGGTAGCTGCGGGTTATCTTGACGCTGCATAGGTCCCTACGTCTCGTGAGCACGAGGTCAAGTTGGTGCCAATGCTTTGATCTAGGGTGTCTCCAGGATACCTTGTGTTGGGGCTTTGTGTTGAAGAAAGTGTTAGTGATGCAGAGATTGTTGTACAGCAGAACTCAAGAAGACGCTGACCGTTTTCATTTATAACTTTCCGATGCAAAACTGCCCCATTCAGGAATACCAGGATTTTTGATCGGTACCAACTCTGGCGTTCAGATCCCCGAGGATGAAGATTGGATCTTGCTCTGGGACGTCGCTGATAGTGGAGCTTAGATCGTTGTACAATTTGTCTTCAGCTTCCGACCAATTTGCTAGAACATGTTCCGGTTTCAAACAAAAATCAGTGAGTGATAGAAATCTGGATACCATTCGTTTAATCTAACAATAGCAGTCAAGACAATATTGGCACCACCAGACGCAATCCAGATGCATGGTGTTTATACTTGTGTTTTTTGATCTCCAAAACTATCAGTGGTTTGGTCATCGTAGGACGTTTTTGACACCAGTTGCCCCCCCCCAAAAAAGTTTACAAAGTTGTAATATGGCAATTGCATTGTTTTGAAACAAAACCATTCAATCCAAAATCAAGTTTTAATTTCAAGTGTTACTAACGTTGGTTTGCTAGCCATCAGAACCATGAGCTGAAAATCAAACATATTCAAATATTTTAATACAAACCACTGATTTGTCCTCAGTGATGATGACGTATTTTATACTATTCTATGCTAAAGAAATAAAAATTTAATACACAAATCATAAAACTGTTTGTTTCAGCGAAACAAGAATGTTGCCATTCGATTCCTTGGCCTCTGATACATATAATTCGCAACTAAAATCACAAGCATCGGCATTACATAACTAAAGTTATGCTGTTTTCAGGAAATGACTGCCATTTTGAATATATTACGTCATAATAAGGTCAAGGTCATTGCAATTTTTTTTGAGCATCAACATAGTCACCATCAAGGATATTAATTTGTTACAAACTAATACCACCCTCATTAAATTCCTTGGCCCCAGAAACATAATTTTGGCACCTAGAAATCCAACCATGGTATTTGTGTTGGGTTCATTACATTAATAGACGTAATGACGTCATAATGACGTAATTCAAGGTCATCCCATGCTCAGATTTTTTGGAGCATGACTTTTTTGAAATCTACGGGTCAAACTGATACTTTGGTGAAAATTTGGTGCTTTTGTCCGCCGTGTCACGATCTTCGTGTTTTTTGTCCTTAATCCATCTCACTAAACAGAGAAGACAGCGTCACAGCTATGAGATTGGACATCGGTCTCCCAACACTTCAAGAACAATGATTACAATCACGTCATGATGTTCAATATCCTCAACAATCAGATCACAATCTACATCAAACATAAAGCCAGAGCAACCAGAAGTCAACACCCCCTGAAATTTACAAGATTTGTCCTCAGTGATGATGACGTATTTTATACTATTCTATGCTAAAGAAATAAAAATTTAATACACAAATCATAAAACTGTTTGTTTCAGCGAAACAAGAATGTTGCCATTCGATTCCTTGGCCTCTGATACATATAATTCGCAACTAAAATCACTAGCATCGGCATTACATAACTAAAGTTATGCTGTTTTCAGGAAATGACTGCCATTTTGAATATATTACGTCATAATAAGGTCAAGGTCATTGCAATTTTTTTTGAGCATCAACATAGTCACCATCAAGGATATTAATTTGTTACAAACTAATACCACCCTCATTAAATTCCTTGGCCCCAGAAACATAATTTTGGCACCTAGAAATCCAACCATGGTATTTGTGTTGGGTTCATTACATTAATAGACGTAATGACGTCATAATGACGTAATTCAAGGTCATCCCATGCTCAGATTTTTTGGAGCATGACTTTTTTGAAATCTACGGGTCAAACTGATACTTTGGTGAAAATTTGGTGCTTTTGTCCGCCGTGTCACGATCTTCGTGTTTTTTGTCCTTAATCCATCTCACTAAACAGAGAAGACAGCGTCACAGCTATGAGATTGGACATCGGTCTCCCAACACTTCAAGAACAATGATTACAATCACGTCATGATGTTCAATATCCTCAACAATCAGATCACAATCTACATCAAACATAAAGCCAGAGCAACCAGAAGTCAACACCCCCTGAAATTTACAAGACTTATGAACATCATCATCAAATACAGCTTCTTTCCCCGCACCATAAAAGACTTGGATGAGCTTCCTCAAGACATCATCGAGCTGCCCACCTTGGAGCAGTTCAAGGAGGCCATCGGTTGCGAGTAGGCATCAAAAGTCACGTTTTTACTTGCACACATCTCTATTTTTGTACGTATTTTGACACCCACTGAGCACACAAACCGTCCACCGTCGGCAGCCTCACCCTTGTCTAGATGCTGAATAGGCTTTGACAAGTAGCTGAATAGATGTAGATGTAGATGATCCATTAGGCTACAATTGTAGCAAGTTAGCAGTGAAAATAGGGTTACCTTTAAAGGGGCGGGGGAGGGGAATTTTGTTCGTCTGTCTTTTTTCTAGAACATTCTGACAACAAAAACAAAATACTCTGAAAAAACGTGTAATGTTAACATGTGTCCCCCCCCCCCCCCAAAAAAAAATGTCCGGTGCCCCCACTGATATTAAGTGCAACGAGTGACTTAGAGTGACCACAAGAGCGACCTATTTCCCAAGGCCAAAGGCCGAGGGAAATAGGTCCCTATTCTGGTCACTCACAGGGGGGAATAGACGTACACTAGTTACCGAATTATGCCAGTCAATATGTGTTTTATAACACAGCACGGTCTTAAAATGTCAAATAAGAACAGAAACAGGAATTTTGTAGTTTGTTCGCGGTTCAAGTCAAGAGAGGGCGCTGTTATCGCAGGCACTATTTGCAAAGACTAGTGCCCGCTCTGGTACTATTCCCGCAAAACACGCACACGCGATCACATAGCCTATATTAGTTCATCCCACGTGGCCGTGTTTCAGCCAACCATAATACAGAAAAAGCAAGAGGTGTGTTATAACATAGAGCAAGGACCAGAAGGAGTTACAACTCCAAAAAGCTCAAGTTAATCCGAATAGCGCTGCACCCGCCTCCAGTGGAAACACTATTGATGTGAACCGCAGCGCCTGTAAAAGGCTGTACACATTCCGACTGCAGCGAGCTCTTTGAACCCCATGTGTGTTACCGCCTTTCGCTGCCGTCGCTGGTATCACGTCGTTATCCATTAATAATTATTGTAGTGGTAAAGTAGCAACATACAAGTTCAACGCGTGCGCAGTAGACGATGTAAGTCTTGTTGCATGCGCACAGTGCTACATTAGAAACTGATGACTTTGAGCTTTCTACTGAATTTTGAAGCAAACAAATTGGCCGTTCCTGTGTTGAGTTATGACATTTGTTAGGTTTTGCTGATCGGGATAACAAATTGGCCGTTCCTGTGTTGAGTTATGACATTTGTTAGGTTTTGCTGATCGGGATAATTATGAAAAATGTAATGTTGATTTTTTTATCATGAAAAGAATGTCCGTGGTCTCCGGCCATTGAAAACGAGTTGAGATTGTTGGCAATCGTTTTTCCTATCGGCGGATATGCATTTGAACGGTACACACAATTGCACACAAACTGAAAAAGGGGATATTAAATGGCATTTTTTGGTTTACTTTTGGACAACTTTGGGTGAGATATTTTTTGGTTAAGAAACTTGAGAGAGACGTAATTATTCAACTGATTTTGTGTTTTTTTTATAAGAATATTGCAAAACGGTAATTCCTATTGCATTTTCGTTTGCCAAAATCATTGAAATCTCGTTATTCTTAGCCAAAATCATCCTTGACGTATGCCATTGGTTGAGAAGAACGCTTGAAGGCAATGCAATCTGTGTATTTTTCTGTGACGTAACCACAGACATAATACCTAGTTCTTTCATGGTTCTTTTATACTTCGTTTGCCTGGAAATGCTCCCGCAGATGTTTCTGCCGATTAGCGCTGGTCGTTTGTGACCGCGGTAACACATGGAACCTTTGAAGTACGGCTAGTTGTAACTCCTTCTGGTCCTTGCTCTATGGTTATAATACTTGTTATGTGCATTCACCACTTGCGTGAATACTCACGTGCGCGCTTTAGCCCAGGTTGGACTCCTCCTTTGCACTGACTGACGTCCTACCAGGGCTAGTGCGCGCTTGGTAGTTAGCAAAATTAACACCTGGCTCGTGATGGTGAATGGACCAATGAGAACTCGACTCTCGGTCGTGAATATGTATGAGGTATAGTAAAATAAGATATAGCACGCCTGCGTCCCATATCAAACTGGGTTGGACGCAGCACGAAGCGCTATACCGGTCTTGTTGTAGGAATTGGATATGGGATGCGGATATGGCCTTGGGATGCAGATGTGCTATCTTGTTCCGTGTGTGATAACTTTAATAAATAGCATTACTCTTATAAATGCTGTAAGGATGTTATACCTACCTCTGTAGAAATTGAGCTGCTGCTTGATTGCTGCCGTCCGACTGTGAAGCAGACGTTTGATAGTACAGCGCCCCCACAGCATGGACTCCACACGTTCCACACAGGAATGAAGGACCCATTGACTTTGCACTCCCTTTCTCAAACTCAACTGCTACGTCGATGTATTTCTTAGAGAGACTTAGAAACCTCATGGCATCTTTAGGGAACCCTCCCGTCATGCTGATATACCATAAGGCGTATGCAATCCCTGCTGAACCAACGTACAACCCGCCGTCACGGTTACGAGGATTGCGAGGTTGAACATTCTGCACAATGGCATCCACAATGTTTCGGATCCGTTCTTGGAGGTCAGTAACGGGGATTTCTACCTCGGAGCCGTCTTTATAGTCTGGAAGATGATTCACGAAGAATCTCATTGTGCTGATAACCAAGGATTCAAACCCCAAATTGAATCAATTCTGGACCGACACTAGTTTGTAGTTCAGAATTAATAGTGATTCTGTTGTGTGTTGTTTTGATCGTCGATCGTGAGGTGTGTGTGTTGTGTACGTATATCGTGTGTGATGCACACGAGGTACCGGGTGCGTATTTTCTTTTCCTAGAGGTCGAGGACGAACGTGGTCAATTAACATAAATGGGCGTACTTTACAGAGGTCATTACACGTACCACATGTCGTCAACCTCGTCCCCATGATGTACTTTATTTTCAACCATGTTTACAAAAGTCAACCTTGTAACCGCTCGACACACCCTGGGGACGAGGTTGACATGTCGTAGTCTTATGGGTGATTTCGATTTTGATATGGGCGATAGCTTTGACGTCATTCCAGGGGCTCACCCAGGTCAGCCCCCCCGCCCTGCTTGTGGAGTCGGTCACTTGGGGGTATTCCTCCATGCTTTTGGGGGTACCCGAGGTGCATGCCATTACCACGAGAAGGCGAGTGTGATCGTTCGATTAGCTCTTGTCAGGGGCTCACACTAGAGTGAGCACTGCGGGGGTCGACCCAAGGAAGCTTATCGAACGCACCCTATAGCTAGTTTAAAAAAAAATGCGGTCGATCTAAACATATTCCATTTTTACCCGGGGGTGGCCGGTGGATGGTAGGGTGGGTGGCAGATCTGTTTCTCATCAAAAAATGGCAGTGGGCAGTTCTTTTTCACAGGCTGTCACCCTTTTGTGAAAGCAGTTTCGAGAAGTAATACAAGTTATGGTTAGAAATGGTTTTGATCCGGATCGGGTGGATTAGCGGAACCCTTTCAAAACTGTATGCGCGCACCGCACAATGGGTGCGTTCGTTTAGCTTCCCTGGGTCGACCCCGGTGTGTGACGGGTTTTTTTCCCAGGACTAACGTGTGCAGATAATTACCCACGTCTGTCCTGAAAGAAAAAACCGCCACACACCGGGGTCGACCCAGGGAAGCTAAACGAACGCACCCAATATTGGGTGCGTTCGTTTAGGCTTCCCTGGGTCATCCCCGGTCTGCCCCGGTGCTATTGAATAGCTTTTGACGTCACCATGGGGCCCACCCAGGTCAGCCCCCAGTGCCCTGCTTGTGGAGTGGGTTACTTTGAGGCTGGCCCCAAGTAAACGACGTCACTATAGAGAGCGGTGAGTGGTCGTTCGTTTAGCTCTTGTATGTCAGGGGCTCACCAGAGTGAGCACCGCGGGGTAGACCCAGGGGGAAGTAGCCTTGCTCAAGGCAGTCGCATTATTCGCTCCGAAAAGACGCAGCTGTAAACCCACCCGCCGTATACCCTGTGCATGGTGTGTGCGATCACACCGAATGACTAACCCGTATACACACTGTCACATCGCACGAATACTGTTCACACAAGTCATCGCACTCGTACACCACTAACCGCATGCGGAGGCCGTGAGGCCGACAGCCTTGTCGGATCTGTATCTTCCCGTTTTAATGTGTTGTATTGAAAAAATTCCAATAGTGGACGAAATTGGGGGGGCTCGAGGATATGCTAGTATGCAGCTCATGAATATGTATATCGTTCGTCAGACCTATCAGACAACACAGGATGTGAGGCAAATGAATTATTCATTTTGACGTCCAATCACGCACTTCCCTTATCACGACCTTTGTACCCTATCATGCGTCCGTGGTGGTGGTGTGTGAGGTAAACATGTCTCGTCTTTCGCGGGCATTATGGTAATGAGCTGACCGTGGGAACTCTTCGCTTATTATAGTAATGAGGTCAGTGGCTTCAACACAGATCCTACAAGGCTGTCGGCCTGACGGCCTCCGCATGCGGATAGTGTACGGGGGCATCGTGTCGTGCGATGTTACGCACAGTGAATACGGGTGGGTTTTACGCACAGTGAATACGGGTGGGTTTTTATACAGCGGCGGTCTTTTTTCGGAGTGAATAATTCGACTGCCTTGAGCAAGGCTAAGGGGGAAGCTAAACTAACGCACCCATTGAATCGAAGACAGTCAATCCGCACCCCATGCGTTAACATGTGTGGTATTCCATGCGTGACCTCGGTTTGAATATTTGATTAGTCCAAAGGGCTTCTGAAATTCAGTCTTTTTGGGCCTTATCTGAAAAGTATTGACAGAAATCATGCAGCAGTATTAATAATGAAGAGCATTTGTCATTTTGTATTAAGAAAAAAACGGTGAAACTCAAATGTTTAAAAGAGAAACTTTGTACGTAAAAAGTTTCAAAAAGACAGAAAACAAGTCACAAAAACACTGTAAATTTCCCGTTATAAATGTCGGCAGCAGTACCCAATTAGTGTATATGGATACATTATTTCATATCCTACCCAAAAATACCCAGAACATTTCTGGGAAGGTTTTAAAAAAGCGAGACATAGCCAGTCATGTCATGAGGATACAGCGATTTCCACCAGTACGGTCCAAAACTCCCGTTACGGAAAAATCAACCTGCACGGTGATTGACTGACGATGACATCATCCATTTTGATATGGCAGCTTTCTGTTTTTCGTGGGTATGGTTCCCCGACCGCGGCTTGGCGGTCGGACCGCAAAGCCAGCAGCCTTATCAATACAACTCCGAAGTCGAGAGATCTACAATTTTGATAAGTTTCTACATCAATTTAAAAAAAAATCAAAGGTAAAAAGAAATTTGACATCTGGCCACGGAAGCGAACGGGGGGACCTCCGACTCCGAAATCTAGCAAACACCCTCTGTACCATTTTGATTTACAGAAAAACATAGGAAAAATCATACTGACAAATTTCTGGTTGCCCTTATCAATATTGAAATGGTCATATATGTAAATGAAAATTTAAGATCCTGGCCTAGAAATCGAACAGGGGACCTCTGATTCTGAAGTCCAGCAAACACCTTCTGAACCATTTTGATCCACAAAAAAAAAATAGGAAAAATCACACAGATATACGCATCCTTTGTCAATTTAAAAATGGTAAAATGTTGAAAAAAAAAAAAAGATATTGGCCCAGGAAGCGACCAGGGGACCTCGGATTCTGAAGTCGGGAGAACTATCGCTACACCAAATCGATCCACCCCCAGACAAACATAGCAAAAACTCCACAAAAAAATATGCATCCTCTATCATTTTTAAAATGGTCCAATGAAACAAAATTGACATCATGACCAAGGATTCGAACGGAGGTCCTTTGATTCCTAAGTCGAGAGATCTATCGCTACACCGAATCGATCCACAGAAAAACCTATGAAAAATCTCACCTATAAATTTCTGCATCCCCTTTCGATTTTGAAAAAAGTCAAATAAAACAAAATATTGACATCCTGGCCAAGGATTCGAACGGGGGACCTTTAACTCCGAAGTCGAGACATCTATCGCTTTAGACCAAATCAATCCACAGAAAAACCAAGGAAAAATTCCACAAATATGCATCCTCTATCAATTTTGAAATGGTCAAATGAAACAAAATATTGACATCCTGACCAAGGATTCGAACGGAGGACCTTTGACTTTGAAGTCGAAAGATCTATCGCTACACCGAATCGATCCACAGAAAAACCTATGAAAAATATCACCTATAAATTTCTGCATCCCCTATCGATTTTAAAAAATGTCAAATGAAACAAAGTGTTGACATCCTGATGGCCAATGATTCGAACGGGGACCTTTACTTCCTAAGTCGAGAGATCTACCGCTAGACCAAATAGATCCACAGAAAAACTTAGGAAAAATCTCACCTATATATTTCTCCATCCCCTTTCGATTTTGAAAATTTCATATAAAACAAAATATTGACATCCTGGCCAAGGACTGCGAAGTCGAGACATCTATCGCTAGACCAAATAGATCCATGCACAGAAAAACCTAGGAAAATCCTCACCTATAAATTTCTGCATCCCCTTTCGATTTTGAAAATTTCAAATGAAACAAAATATTGACATCCTGGCCAAGGATTCGAACGGAGGACCTTTGACTTTGAAGTCGAAAGATCTATCGCTAGACGAACTCGATCCACAGAAAAACCTATCAACAATACCACAAATATGCATCCTCTATCAATTTTGAAATGGTCCAACGAAACAAAAATATTTACATCCTGGCCAAGGATGCGAACGGGGACCTTTGACTCCGAAGTCGAGAGATCTACCGCTAGACCAAATCGATCCACAGGAAAACCTATGATAAATCTCACCTATAAATTTCTGCATCCCCTATCGATTTTGAAAAAAGTCAAATGAAACAAAATATTGACATCCTGGCCAAGGATTCGAACGGGGGACCTTTAACTCCGAAGTCGAGATATCTATCGCTTTAGACCAAATCAATCCACAGAAAAACCAAGGAAAAATTCCACAAATATGCATCCTCTATCAATTTTGAAATGGTCAAATGAAACAAAATATTGACATCCTGACCAAGGATTCGAACGGAGGACCTTTGACTTTGAAGTCGAAAGATCTATCGTTACACCGAATCGATCCACAGAAAAACCTATGAAAAATATCACCTATAAATTTCTGCATCCCCTATCGATTTTAAAAAATGTCAAATGAAACAAAGTGTTGACATCCTGATGGCCAATGATTCGAACGGGGACCTTTACTTCCTAAGTAGAGAGATCTACCGCTAGACCAAATAGATCCACAGAAAAACTTAGGAAAAATCTCACCTATATATTTCTGCATCCCCTTTCGATTTTGAAAATTTCATATAAAACAAAATATTGACATCCTGGCCAAGGACTGCGAAGTCGAGACATCTATCGCTAGACCAAATAGATCCATGCACAGAAAAACCTAGGAAAATCCTCACCTATAAATTTCTGCATCCCCTTTCGATTTTGAAAATTTCAAATGAAACAAAATATTGACATCCTGGCCAAGGATTCGAACGGAGGACCTTTGACTTTGAAGTCGAAAGATCTATCGCTACACCGAATCGATCCACAGAAAAACCTATGAAAAATATCAACTATAAATTTCTGCATCCCCTATCGATTTAAAAAAATGTCAAATGAAACAAAGTGTTGACATCCTGATGGCCAAGGATTCGAACGGGGTCCTTTACTTCCTAAGTAGAGAGATCTACCGCTAGACCAAATAGATCCACAGAAAAACTTAGGAAAAATCTCACCTATATATTTCTGCATCCCCTTTCGATTTTGAAAATTTCAAATGAAACAAAATATTGACATGCTTGCAAAGGATTCGAACGGGGGACCTTTGACTCCGAAGTCGAGACATCTACCGCTAGACCAAATCGATCCACAGAAAAACTTAGGAAAAATCTCACCTATATATTTCTGCATCCCCTTTCGATTTTGAAAATTTCAAATGAAACAAAATATTGACATCCTTGCAAAGGATTCGAACGGGGGACCTTTGACTCCGAAGTCGAGACATCTACCGCTAGACCAAATCGATCCACAGAAAAATCTAGGGAAAAAATCCACAAATATGCATTCTCTGTCAATTTTGAAATGGTCAAATGAAACAAAATATTGACATCATGACCAAGGATTCGAACAGAGGACCTTTAACTCCGAAGTCGAGAGATCTAGCGCTAGACCAAATCGATCCACAGAAAAACCTAAGAAAATTTCCACAAATATGCAGCCTCTATCAATTTTGAAATGGTCAAATGAAACAAAATACTGACATCCTGACCAAGGATTCGAACGGAGGACCTTTGACTCCTAAGTCGAGACATCTACCGGTAGACCAAATCGATCCACAGAAAAACCTAGCAAAAATAATCCACAACATCCTGACCTAGGATTCGAACGGAGGACTTTTGATTCCCAAGTCGAGAGATTTACCGCTAGACCAATCCGATTTACAGAAATACCAACGAAAAATCTTCTGATAAGTTTCTACACCCATCAATTTTAAAAAGATAAAGGGTAAAAAGAGATTTGATCGAACTTCGGAATCTAGCAAATACCCTATGGACCATTTGGATTCACACAAAAACAAAGGAAAAATCATACTGATAAATTTCTGGTTGCCCTTATCAATATTGAAATGGCCATACATGTATGTAAATGAAAATTTAAGTTCCTGGCCTAGGAAACGAACAGGGGACCTCCGATTCTGAAGTCTAGCAATCACCCTCTGAACCATTTTTGATCCACAGAAAAACCTAGGACAAATCACACAGATACTTTTTACACTTGTGTTTATTGACAAAAATTAAACAAAAGCGAAAATATGGGAAAATGGTTACAAAAACATACATCGTTTTTTTCTCTAAAGTAATAAATAAGTTTTTGGGGTAACTATAGTAAACGAGAAACTATTTGATTTGATTTCATTAAAAAGACACACTCTTAAAGTCACCTGGAAGTGGTATTTTTTCAAAATAAAGCTTTTGTCACTAATATATGTGTTTTGATGAGTGGAATGTGAATAAACAGTTAACTAAGGTTTTAAAAAATCAGTTCTTATGTTATTTACAAATTTAAGAGTAGACCCCGACCCGAGAGGGCGCTGTTCGTGACGAAAATCGAGGCAGACTTTGCCTGTGTTGCGTAGAGTAAACACAATTGCAAAGTACATGTACGGACCAAGTCGTGAGTTTGTACGTTTCAGAAAAAAAAAATGTTTTTTTCCCGGCAACGCCGACCGGGTGTATTGCTGCTGAATGCAGAAAAACACTTTTTGAAATGTACCAACTCACGACTTGGACATACATGTACTTTGCACGTGTGTTTACTATACGCATTGCAGGCAAAGTCTGCCTCGATAGACGTCACAAAAGGGGTAGGCGGAGTCAGCCCCCCAAACAACTTTATATATTTTTTAAACATATAAATCGTGACAAACAATTACTAAAAACATTGTTTCGTAAGCATATACTCTTATGTTTGAAAGAAAAAAAATTCTATTTCCAGGTGACTGTAAAGGAACATTACAGAATTGGTTTTTGCTAACAAAACAGTTACTGGCAGTGTAAGTACTTTATGTAATCCACCATATACATAAACTGACAAACCTGTAGAAGTTTGAGATCGATGGCCATCTGGGTCACGAGAGAATAGTGAAAAACTGGTTACAAATTTTGCATTGCATCAATGCCAAACTAAAAAATAATAAAACGCTCACTGAGCGATTAACTCCAAACGCGAAGTTGTATTATTTATTTCTCATCAAATATGACATTTCAGACAGAAATATTTCAAGGGATGTTTTCAACTATCATCATCATTTGATCGTGTAAGTTTTATGTAAATCTGTGATCTTCACAATTTTTGTTTCTTACCAATTCTGTAACCTTCCTTTAAGGAAGATCACCAGTGTCGTACAGTCCAAGCATGTCAATCACTTAATACATGTATGGTCGTTCAACCTTTACACTGACAGAAAATCTAGTTTATTATCATATCTTATTTCGAGAAAGACACTGGACACTATTGGTAATTACTTTAATTAACAGTTAGCATAAAAACTTACTTGGTAACGAGCAATGGAGAGCTGTTGATAATATAAAACATTGTGAGAAACGGCTACTTCTGAAGTAACAAAATTTTTGTGAAAGAGGTAATTTCTTATGAAATATTAAAATACTTCAGGCCCCGAAGCCTTTTATTTGAAATAACCAAAGGTGTCAAAGCCAAGGAATGATTTCTAGCTGAAGCACAATGGGATTCAAGTCCAAGTTGATGATGCAATCATCAAGGTTTCCTCTGTGATCTCAGAATTTTACTTTCCTGAAAAAGAGAAACAAAAACTCATATAATTATCAGAAAAGATTTGTATTTGCTATGTTAAAGTTACCTTGGTTACCCTGCCACCCATAATTCCATCATTATACTTAGTAGAAGTAACTTAATTTCTATCCTATAGCGATCAACAAACACACCATGCAATCAAACAAAGCTGTAAAAATGTCATCAAATGTTTGGTTTCAATACAGCAACAACAACAACAAAATGGTTTATAAAATGTAGGGATTTGTACACATTCACATACATTCTTATTTCTCTTTTCTAAACTTTGACAGTATTTCAGAAAGAAAAATTTCTTTTATGGATTGGTAGTGATATCAACTTTTATAATCAGTTATTTTTAAGTTTCCACTTTTTGAAAAAATAAATAAAAAGATTATAACGATAACCACTACTGTGCAATCTCATTATAAAAAGCCGGATCGTGTCTGTGTGTGCGTGTGTGTGCGTGCGTGTGTATGTTATTGGATCTCCTCCCTGGATACCACATCAAACCTCACCAAATTTACACAGAAGAAAGACGCTGACTTTGTCTTGACACTCATCTATTTTTGAACAAAATTGAGAATTGACAGATTTATAAGCAAAAAACAGCAAAATTTGTGGGGTGTTGCGCGCTGTTTTTACTGTTGCTATGGGCAGCGCGCGCGTACAGTGAAAGCAAAGAGCGGTTGCTATGGGCTGTGCGCGAGTACAGTACAGTGGCTGCGCCCATAGCCTGATTTTGGGTAAGAATATTGACGTCGTGCATAAATATTAAGAAAGGCATATGGGACAGGATCATAGAGAACGGAGGCAGGCTTTAGAGCCAAGGGACGGGGAGAGGGTAGGGGCAGGGGGACGTGGGAACGGCACCTAGTATTTAACTGTTTCTATGGGATGGGATCATGGAGAACGGAGGAATGGTAAACAAAGGCAGGCTTTAGAGCATGTATAGGACGGGGAGAGGGAAGGCGCAGAGGGACGTGGGAACGGCACCTAGTATTTAACTGTTTCTATGGGATGGGATCGTGAAGAACGGAGGAATGGAGAACAAAGGCAGGCTTTAGAGCATGTATAGGACGGGGAGAGGGAAGGCGCAGAGGGACGTGGGAACGGCACCTAGTATTTAACTGTTTCTATGGGATGGGATCGTGAAGAACGGAGGAATGGAGAACAAAGGCAGGCTTTAGAGCATGTATAGGACGAGGAGAGGGAAGGCGCAGGGGGACGGGGGAACGGCACCTATTATTTAACTGATGCTATGGGACGGGATCATGGAGAACGGAGGCAGGTTTTAGAGCACGTGGGGCGGGGAGAGGGAAGAGGCAGGGGGATGAATAAAACTGAATAAAACACGCCTTAAATTAAAAGTTTACACATGGGGACGTTCATTTTAAAAATCGCGACATCTACACCTTTTTAATTACCCCCCCCCTCCAAAAACACACGACTTTCTTTATAGTTCGGACAAACTGAGTGAAACATGCCTTAAAAGTTTACGCATTTGGACATTCATTGCACATGACAAATTATTTTTAAGATTTGGTTACCGTTACTTTAACAACCAGCCGAAGATTATACACTTAATTATCACTTATTCTTTAATTATGAAGTCATTGGATTGGTTTGGTGTCATAAATGGCAGCTTGCATGTGTCACACATTTGCTTCACGATATCTTTTAAATGCAATTTGATGGGTGTTTCTTGAATATTATTATTTTTAAAGTGATGTCAGTAAAACTAACACTAACACTGATTTTTTGATGTGATCTGATGATGTCATCGCAACTTTACTGTCGTTACGTGGTCATTGTGTAACGCATCACCCCCCTTGCACTATGATCAGATCATCAACAGTGCACATTTTCATGCATAGCAGGTATTCAGGTGCCCAGTTTACTTGTCTAGTGGGACCCGCAGTACAGGAATTTGCGTACAAGTGTGCGAATGAGGGATAATGAACGGGACGGGAACAAAATTAATTCGACTGACAAATAATACAAAACGGGAAAAACAGGACGAGAAAATAATGATCAGGACGGAAAAAAATTAACGGGGTTGGGAAATAATACGGGAAAGGAAAACAGACAAGGGACTAAAAAAATGATACGGGACAGGAAAAGAATAAACTGAAAGGGAACAAAATTATTTAATAAAAAGGAGTACAAACAGGGACAGGGTAATTGGTATTGTGACGTCACTCTTTGCTTAGCAATTAAGATCGATACAAAGTTCAATCTATGTGCTTTGTAAAATCGAAAAAGCGCAAAACTCTTCCGGCTAGTTCTGATAATTCTAATAGTAAAGCTGACCACAAGAGTTTGCCCTGAAAAGGTCATTTTTGCACATAATGCATAGCAAATAAATATTCAATTCCTTTAAAATGTCCATCTAAGACACATATGTGTATTAGATGGACATGTCAGACTTACCTCATGTCTTCCGATTTTGATAAAAACTGCTGTGATTGTAGGTCCTTATGAGCAATGAATGCACACAAATTTTTAGCCCGATCGGACTTACCATGTGGTCAGGGCAGAAACCACTAAAAACTGACATTTTAGGGTAAAATACCACCTTTTTGGTAAAAATATGTCATAACCATGTCAACTATGTCAATTCCAATGACATATATGCAAATTTGGTATCAAAATGATGAGAATTGCATGTTCAAATCAATTCTTTTGTCAAAAATAAATTTTCTGAAATGTAGGTCACTGTAATCTTGTAATCTTTAATATGTTATCGTGACCATTGACCCAGTTTTTGAAAAAATGTATCATTCCAAAAATCAACACAATAAAAATCACTTGATAGAGCGTGTCTTCCTCTACCAGAATCCACTAAGAAACCGTTGGGCTCTTCCTGACCACATGGTAAGACGAATCGGGCTAAAAATTGGTGTGCATTCATTGCTCATTAGGACCTACAAGCACAGCCATTTTTATCAAAATCAGAAGACATGAGGTAATAAAGTGTGTTGGTCTGACATGGAATGACCCATATTAAAAGTCAAACAAAGAAACAAAGAGCACAAACTTAATTTAAAAAACATTATCTATGTTGGCATGTGACTAATGCAGCAACGATCTAGTTGTATGCAAGTATAACATTCAAATGTCCACATTCATTTGTTGACTGTTTGTTTTGCAAATCTCTGAATTACAAAATGATGTGCTACATGTACACACAATACTGAATATTTCCTTAATTTTTATATTTCTTGGATAACTTAATTCCAGGCATTTGTGGATTGAATGAAGATTTACGATATCCAGTGGGTGGTAGACTCACCAGGTCCATTCAATGTTCTTAAAGTGTGCTCAGAGCTACATACTAAGCAATTGACACTTTTAGTAAGCTTGGGCAATAGTACGATATTATCGAATATCGCGATACTAATTTGGAAACGATTTCGATATCGGATCGCTTTGGTTTTAATTGAAATATCGATATCGCGATATATCGCGATATATCACGATATATCGCGATATCGATTAGGTATCGCAATATCGTGATGTATTTCCTAGCTGAGACATCTTGCACCCCATAGGTTTGAAGTAAAACCAGAAGAATAGGTCATTAGAACACCTCTCTTATGCTATGACTGTCTCTTCTACAACTTTCATGGGGAGATTGAAGACTGATGATGTCAAATTTCATTAATCGCGATTATATTGAATATCGCGATATATTGTCGGCGATATATCGTGAATAAAATAAATCTTTATCGCCAAAGCTTAACTTAGTCGCAGGGTCAGTAATGAACACAGGAGTGTCCAAATGCTTAGAATATGATCATCTGCTCTTATGGACACATTTTGTAATTGCCAAAGACCAGTCTTCTCACTTGGTGTATCTCAACATATGCATAAAATAACAAACCTGTTAAAATTTGAACTCAATTGGTTGTCGAAGTGAAAGTTGCGACAAGTTAATGGAAGAAAAAACACCCTAGTCACACGAAATTGTTGGCTTTCAGATGCTTGATTTCGAGACCTCAGCTGAGATCTCGAAATCAAGTCCAAATATTTTAGTGAAAAATTACTTCCTTCTCAAAAACTACGTCACTGCAGAGGGAGCCCGGGTTTCTCACATTGTTTTATACTATCAACAGCTCTCCATTGCTCATTACCAAGTCAGTTTTTATGCAAACAAATATTTTGAGTATTTACAAATAGTTTTCAGTGCCTTTAGGCAGAGGACCTGTCACATAAAACAAATTTGAGGTGGTATTTTGGCTGATATTCAGTTTCTGATATGCAGGATATGTCTGTGCTGAGCAAATTTGTGTGTATAGGCAGCTCCATGAAACAGTGACAGGGTGCATGCAAATTGAACCAATACCTCATATTCCTGTTGGGTTGTCATCAGCCTATCAACACTCACTATCTGGTACTGTTTGGCCTTCATCTGTACAAGACTCTTTCTGATTGGTCGCATAGCATATCCATCTAGCTTGTCCATGCCTAGACCTCGCATATCATTAACCTTATAGCTGGGGTCAAACAGAAGAAGCCTGATGGAGTTGTCTTTGTGGACTTCACAGCCAATGATGGTCCTGCTATGGCCTGTTTGATTGATTCAGAATGAAAAAACTTTAGCTTTTTATAAAAAAAGTGATGGGGCAGCACTAACTGTGTTTTAAAGGTAGGGTTGTAGATCGGTTTTTGTTGACGAAATGCTGCTTTACAGGCAAAATTATAAAGAAAGATTCAATTAAAATCATTTGTAAAAGTTTTAGCTAAATACAGCGTCTAATTGCTGAGAAAACAATTTCACAAATTCACAGTATTTTCACAAGAACGCCAAATCCAACCAAACAATATTGGAAGTGTAAAACCCAAACACTGGAGTTAAAGACAGTGGACACTATTGGTAATTGTCAAAGATTAGTCTTCATAGTAGGTGTATCTCAACATATGCATAAAATAACAAACCTGTGAAAATTTGAGCGCAATTGGTCGTCGAAGTTGCGAGATATCAATAAAAGAAAAAAACACCATTGTCACACGAAGTTGTGTGCTTTCAGATGCTTGATTTCGAGACCTGAAACTTGAAACTTGATGTCTTGAAATCAAATTCGTGGAAAAAATCTTCTTTCGCGAAAACTACATCACTTCAGAGGGAGCAGCTTCTCACAATGTTTTATACTATCAACCTCTCCCCATTACTCGTAATCAAGTAAGGTTTTATGATAATAATTATTTTGAGTAACTATCCATAGTTTCCACTGCATTTAAGTCAATATTTACTAATGCAGTAATATATCTTTTTTGCAATGTAAGGCAGACTTTCCAAACACTGGTGCACCACAAAACTGACCAATATTGAAAACTCATACTATCAACAGCTGTTGTGCTGCTCACCAAGTCAATTTATATGGTCATCCATTTTTAAAGTAACTACATGACCCTATCTTTAAATGTGTACTGCATCAATGTTTTTGAAAAAGTTTTTACCCATGGTTTTAACCCCCAAGTTTACTATTAATATGTATAGTTGCTTTTATTCTCCACACCATAAAAAGCTTCAAACACCATTTACCGGTAAGTATTCTCTAGTTTTCAATAAATGCAGCATCCTAACAACATTACTCCAGCTTGAGTAAACACAACTTTTTGTTTTAACATTTGTTCAGAGAATTTGTACAATTCATATTGGTGCTCATTTAGATGGCAGTCAAAATAAGCAGGGTGATCTGGTATTTGGAATCTTCAATATTTCCATACTTTTGTTCTAAACATTGAGCTTTCGAAATGGAACTAGTTACTTTTTCTGTTCTTGTGTCTTTAAGTAAAATGCCTGGATCTACAATTCTACATGTCTGTAACAATTTGTTAAGTGCTTTTTTTGCCAGTTTAATAAGGGAAAATACCCAGCATATCTTTCTATTTATAAGTCTTTGAAAGACATTTTCTAGCCTGGTGTAAGAAATTTTCTGGCTCAATGTTTTCTTTGACCTACTCAAATATCTTGGCATAGCCTTTAGATGTACATTTACATGAAGAAATACTACCCATTCAGGGCACTTGTGTCCTTGATGAGCAAGATACTTTACTATAACTACTTCTCTTCACCCAGGGGTATAAATGGGTACCTGTGAGGGTAGGGGTTGATATTGTGTATGAAAAAACATATAGCTCTATAGTTGCACAGGTTGTACATGTATACTCCCCAGGGAGCTGAGAAAGATTAAAGGAATGTTATTGGCCCAATGACCAAGGCACTACTGAAAGCGCATTGAGGCGGTTATTGTAAAATGCCCTTTATAAAGAACTTTATATTATTACCTTGGTGCTGCAGATACAACGGTGGCTTACAAGTCTGTATACTGCTTGCTTTTAAGCTATTATTGCCAAGCAATCTAAGTCTCAATGAAGTCCCAGTCTCAGTCCTTCCAAAGTAGTCTCTAACCCACTCAAATAGCACTGGGTGTGTGCTCCCTGCTCCGCTTGGGGTGTGGAAGTCTATTAATTGACACTTGGCATGCAGAGAAGAAAGCATAGCTACGATCTCTGTGGCACCAATCCACTTGCGAGAATTGACTAACTGGCCACCAAGCTGTTCTCTGCCCTGTGGGTCGAATCCCTTGGTCCAAGCAGCCTGAATGAGCTGCTGTAGCTTGTGGATTGAGGGAATAGCGTTCTGACCTGCAGCAAAAATAACATCAAACAACTACAAGATTAAACTCCAAAAATTAATCAGTGACTGGAATGAAGCTGTCATAATGCTGTATACCATTCCTTAAAAATTCTTTAACTAGCCAGTTTGTCAAAAAGTCTACAAATTAGTACATCCAATGATGCTATGATTTCATTCTCCTAGAATCTTTTAAAGAGCAATCGCTGTACAAGGCAATGTAGCTGTACAAACATTTTACCATTCAGAAAGCATGCAATTGTCTAAACCAAGAACTATTTCTCTCTTTACACAACATCAAACCATTGTATTTGACTTTGCCTTGTTGAATGGAAAATTGAAAACATTCTCACCATTGCACACATAAGCATTCATTTACTGCATTAATTTGCTTGACAAATTAACCCCGATCATGTTTTGACACAGGGAATTGCATAAAGTTGTGCTCAGCCTATTTTGAGAGCACAATAAAAAAAAGCAATTAGGGATTTATCTAGTCTCCAAATGCTTTTTTCAAGCATTTGTGATCTAAGTATTTCTCTGGAGGATTGGTACTGATATGAATGTATTAGCAAGAAGCTTTCAAATCTAAATTTGTCAAATTTCTTCTTCCCTAATCACCAACCATTCACTTTGTCTTAAAGCTTCACCTAAAACAACACACCTAAACATTAGGTGTTTGTGAATATACACCTGAAAGCTGTTTTATGTCACATAAAAAAAAAACCCACAACTTTAAGAACAAATTCTTTACAGAGATCATATGCAACCTTACCATTAAATACCACCCGCTGGTACTCTGCAATGTGAGCCAATGATGAGAGTAGTATTTGTAGATTGCGATACCCACAGCCCCAGCCTTTATCACCGTATGTTGATGAGAAATGATCTGCCTGGTTACACAGTCGTACATAGCTCAATCCTGGCAATGTCTGCTCTGTGTAGAAAGTTGTCATCTTCTGAATTAAACCTGAATAAACAAAGAATACAAAAACACATACAAAAGTAAAGTAAAAATGTGGACTAGGCAATATTGAAAGTGTAAAACCAAAACACTGGGCTCGATTTACTAATAATAATTTCTCTTTTTGCAGTGTAAGGCAGACTTACCCAAAATTGGTGCGCAAAACTGATCCATATTGACCCCATTTTCACTAATGCACCCTTCCTAAACATCCTAGGCTTACTTCAGTCATTTAGGTTCTTTGTCAATTTTAGAGAGTTCGTCAGATTAGTAATGACCACAACCATTGTTTGGCATCCCTCCCCTCACACAAGAGGGTGCCCTTGGCATTTGCCACCCCCAACCAAGCTATAAAGTGCACACCATTGCATTCTTCTTCTTCTTCTTCCTTAAAAGTGATGGGCACTTCATAAGTGAAGATTACTGCACATGAATACGATATCATTTACAAATATTTTTTTCAGCTGAATAACAGATTACACATAATTGTTCTATGATGTTCACAGACCAATTTTGCCACTAGTTTTTAAAACAAAATATCCATTAAGGTCGGTCCTTTAAAAAAACAACCCCAAAACACTGGATATGACCTTTTGACTAAACTGAGTTACAACATTGTTACACAGAGGCAATATTTGTACCTGGAGTACGTGATTTCCCATCATCTACACCTTCAGCTAAGGATCGTCCTACACTAGTCATACGTTGGTTGTAATCGGCTACAGTGATTTGACCACGTACAACAGCTTTCTCCAACTCCTGTTCAGACTGTTGCTTGTAACTGCCCGACTCGCTCATTCCATACTGTGCCTTAAAAAACAACAACATTTATACACATTGAGGGAAGTTATGTAACAATGAAGTCAGAATTATAAACAGTAATAGTTTCACAGTTCAAGAGATTCAGAATACAGTGCAACCTCAAAAACTTTGTAAGTTTAGAAAGATTATTTTCCCAACAGTTTAGAGTAACACATTATTTTGCCATTCAACACCAGGCCCGATACTTCACACCGAGGCAGTGAAGGGTGCCCTTTACCAAGGAGAATTTGCCTTGGTGCCCTTGCCCTTTCAAAAACAAAGCATAGGGCCAAAAGGCCGGCACTATTTCATACAAACTTTTATGTGTAAGTTCTTTTAAAAGCAAACTGACTGAAAATTTGAAACCACTTTAAAAATAGGCCTAATGCTAACTGATAACCAACAACGACATAATTTTGTTGTTGGGGGAAAACTAGCCACTTTTAAATGCAACCTCTGCCCAGAAATGGAAAAATAGTCTTCAAGGCCCATGTTATACATGTATGACAAGGGGTGACAGGGGGTATCTGTAGCTACCTGTAATTGTTTGAATGTATCCCTTTCTCTTCTCTCCTGTAACTGCCTTTCTTGCTCGTCCAACTGTCGAGCAAGTTGACGGTCAGCTGTAAAAGATTCAGGACTTTCAAAATGGCCATCTACATGGTCATTCAATGATGTCACGTCTGATGCTGAGATCCCACATATCGGACATGTTTCTACTCCCCTGCTAGGTCCGGCTTCATCAGAAAGATGTTGTTCATTTGAGTTGTTCTGAGGTATTGAGGTCGTTTGTTCGGAGGTACTGGGAGTAGGGTGTTCAGTGTTAATATGCACAGCAAGGAAATCCGGATCGTAGCTACCTAATCCACAAATTGGACAAGTAACAGCTGAGTGTAAATTATGTGCATGTTTGCTTAGACTTAAGAGAGTAGGTTTTGGATGAGACTTGTCTGGAGTCGATGAGGTATTCCAGTGACCTCCATTCATGGTGGCTGTCTTGGATGAGTTGATGAAAGCATCACTGTGTTCAACCTCTACATGCTGTTCCATGGCCTCTAGGTCTAAACCAGAGATCTGACAGAACGGACACTCTGGCTCGGACATGACACTATCATCCTGATCCTCATTCCAGATTCCATCTGATCCGGATCTACAGGAAACTATCTGAACCTCTTCAACATCGTCATCATCCGACTTCTTCTTCCCTTGTTTACTTTTGTTGGGACTGAACATTCTTAAGAATTTCTTAAAAGGACTTGAAGTTGATTTACTTCTATTGGAGTGTTCCTCGAACAAATCAATGTTAGTTACACTATTGCTAGCACTAGATGCTGAACTCCATTGAGCGGTACTTCTAGTTCTCTTGCGAACATGAACTGAAGAAGAATCTTTAACAATAGGAAGTGACATACTTTTAGCAGCGTTGTTGTCTGAACTGCCTGATGGAAAACGAAGGCATGAATATTTCTCCATGTTACATAGAGGTAGCTCCTTTTCATGTTCATCAAAATTGTTTTCACCATTGACATCCGGCTCAAGTTTTGTACCATTTTCAAAATGACAAGCACATGATCTAGGTTGTTTTACTCTGTTTGAACTAACATAATGGATTGTCCTTTCATTTGTTTCTATTGGGCTGGTTTTACAGCTTCCCTCGACTGACACAAACTCTTCTACCAGATCTATAGTTTCCTTGTTCTCGTTGGAACTACAAGAAGCATCTTTTGAGTCTGCCTTCTTCTTTTTTTGTTTATCAACTTGATGAGGACTCAACACCAATGAATGTGCAGTATTCACATGCAAGTGTAACTCCTCCAGGGTTAAATGTCGAAGATCACACAGAGGGCAACTGCCTTCATTTTCCTCATGCTCTAATCGTAGATGGGTTCGAAGGTCAGGCTCTGTCATAGCTTCCTGTCCGCAAATCTCACAGTTGAATAACTGTAGAGACATCTTAGCAGTTAAAGTCTCAACATCAATACTTGACGTGTGGGTTGTTCTGTAGAAAGAGATCATATAATTAAAATGCAATTGCAGATTGAAAGATATTAGAAATTGGGGAGGGGGGAGGGTGGTGCACAAAGTCCAATTGATGATCCAAGTCACAGAAGATTTGTTTGTTTTGTTTGTTTGTTTTTTTATTTCCAAATATCACAATAAATAATCATGAAACATACAAGAAATAAGAACAACGAGTGATAAGAGGAGGGCACCAGGAAAAAAGCCTAGGCTTGTACAGAGCCTGGACCCTTTATAATGTAAATTAATAGGTTTTAGTTTATAACAATAACAATATTGATTATTGAAATTAAGGTACGGTGAAAGGTATAGTGCAAACAGCAAAAATAACACAATGATTGTTTGTAATTAAACTGTTTTGAAAAAATTTGTTTGCTATGCAGCCATAAATACATATTGAGAGTTGATAACAAAAAGGAAAATTAACAGAACATTATTTAGGAAATTACAAAACTTGATAATTTGGAATGGATAATCATGGTACGCGTGTAGTTACAGGTGGTGTCATTTTAGACGATACTGGTTATAAGTAGGTTTTTCATGTATTTTTTGAAGCTGTGCACAGTTCTAAATGAAGGTATTGGGGTGAGCTGATTCCAGAGTAGGGGGCCTTGATGTCTGACTGTTTTCATAAATAAAGTGGTCCGAGCCTTTCCAATATGAATTTTAGTAGCTGATCTAGTGTTATGTGAATGGATGTCAATATTTCGTGTAAAGAGGAGTCTTACGTTACCTGGTAACAAGTTAGATTCAAACTTAAACATAAGGACCCCAAGATGATATTTATACAGTTTAAAAATATCGAGTGTTTTAAATTGCTTGAAAAGGGGTGCAGTGTGCTCTCTAAAGCTAGAATTGGCTATAACTCTCAAGGATTTCTTCTGTACGATTAATAGCTTGTTCAGGTAAGAAGCATGAGTATTTCCCCAGGCTAGAATTCCGTATTGAAAGTGGGGCAATGCCAGCGTATTATAAATAGAGAAAAGCACATTTCTAGGCAGAATATGTTTAAGTTTACGTAGAACACCCAAAATTTGGGAAACTGATGTGTGAATCTTTTGGCAGTGAGACTTCCATGTAAGGTTGCTGTCAATTATAACACCTAGGAATCTAAAAGAATTAACTTGGCTTATTTTAGAGTTATTTATATAAATATTGATGTTGTCATCTTTACATATATTTGAAAAGAACATAAAGCAAGTTTTCTTTTCATTAATTGATAGTTTGTTACATTTAAACCACAATGAAACCTTATGCAGTTCTGAGTTCATTACTGAAACTGCCTCCTTTAAGTTACTATGACTAAAGAAAACATTGGTGTCATCGGCAATAGGGATTGTTCTTCAAGGTTCGGGCTAAATATTGATGACTTTTTTGGGGAGCGCAGAAGGGCCCGTGCGTCACTGTTGAATGATCATCGAGCATCCTCTCAAGGGCAGGGGTTGCCCTTAACTTTTTTTTCAACTGGCCAGCAGGACCAGTTGGCTTGATTTTTCACTGGTCCGCCACGTTTTTGACTGGTCCGTCAATTTTTGTATATTTTTTTTAACTAAAAGTATACTGTTGTATACCAACTACTCGATTTCCGATCGTCGCTATTTCAAAATTCAACATGAATTGCAACGTCAACTTAACTGCAGTGGAAGCCATACTTAATTTATGTGTACCAAGATACTGTGTTCGTAAGGGGGCTCACTAATTTGAGAGTATTTTTTCTTTTAAAATATGTAAACAATAATATTATTAAAGTTAATTTAAAAACGGGTCAAATTATTTGTCAGAGCAAATGAAAAAATTTAATATGATCTTTATTTAGGTAGTTTTTTTAGTCCACGGTTTATTGTAAGCACTCGACATCCAAGTATTCCCAAGTAAGAAGAACTTTTTTTATGATTTTCTTTTTTAGTGTTTTACTTAACAAAAAAAACCACTTTAAAACCGACTGTTAAAAATATCAAATTAACTTTTTATGTATTGCCTTCAAATCTACGGTGGGGAGGGTTACATGCAATCGCTCAAGTTATTTTATCATGTATAAACATTGCCTATTTGTACTTTTAATAAGTATTCATAAACATAATACATCGTACCGATAACCGAAGTTCCCAAAATCTTCCCACTTTCGTCCAGAAAAATAAACCCCCCAAAAGGTAGACATGAAAATAGTTGCAACATCCATGAAGAAGCATATGAGTTTTACGGTATTTTTTTTCAATTATACCGGCGTCTGTTTTGTGAACAAAACTTTCATTTAAAAGTAGCAAAAACAACTGCGCCTTTGTTTAACCATGGAGGTATTGCATTCTAGAACCCAAGTCTTTCTTGAAATCAACCCGCAAAAAAACCCAAACAACCGCGCATTATATTTGACCATAAAACCATGGAGCAAAACTAGATCACCCACCAATCGCCCGCAAAAAAAACAAGCCCCAATTAACAAAAAAAAATAAGCAAAATGAGGACGGAAGAACCTTACTAAACACAATTAAATACTCCTTTTTGCTCATCCAGAGTATTGTAACTTGGTAATTTTTGTTGAATGAGGCCTCACCGTCTTGCTGGTTTTTCGTAAACACGCTAGACTCTTAATTCCCACACCGAAATCTGCTCCGTTGTCGACGACCATGCTGCTGACAGAATGTGTTTTGCTTTGTGGTCTTTTGTCAAGGCGATTGAAGCTAGTTTTGTAAGCTATCGCGTACTTTCACCAATAGAGGGCGTCTATTCCCACGCTATCGAATATTCTGAAACGCCCTCTAGTGTTCAATGTTTCTTACACTTTTTGCCACACGTGAACTAATACGAAGACTACGAGCCTTTGCGTTGCATGATGGGATTTTGCGCTGTGTGCACATGTGTATGCGTGATCGTCGGAAGTTTGCCAGCGTTCAGCGGCACTTCGAGTGTTTTTTTTTACGATTTATCCAAACCTTAAGTGAATGTTTTTACGTTTTATTCGAGCCTAAAAATATTTTAAAAATAGTCATAGTTCTGTAGTACCGCTGCCGATATTTTTTACTGGTCAGCCGGACCAGTTGGCAAAGGGTTTCAGCTGGTCCGACGCGATTTCTACTGGCATTTGGCCAGCGGACCAGCGTTAATGTCGAACCCTGAAGGGGTGTGGCACACTCACCTCCCCCTTCACACACCCACACCCACAAAACATAAACCATAATTTACTTCATAGTAGTCCAGCCAAAGTGTAAAATTACACTTTGGATGGCATAGTTTGTTTATGGCTGGCATCCATGCTAGATAGATGTATGGGCTCGGGAAGACGATTGGGATGGGATGACCCGGGTCTATGGATGAACTTTGGAATTGGCTTTTCTTTCCCATTCTGTTTGACCATGTCACTGCCTTGGTAAAGCCCTCTCCAATCTAGTGATCAACTACCACTTGTAGTCTGTTCTCTTCCAAAGTACTTCCAGTGGCAGCATTGAGCAATTGTTGCAGTAACTTTCTGTTTGTATTTATAGGCTTTTGTAGTACTTGTACCGTACATAATTTGTTTGGTTAAAAAATTGTACAGATCAGAAAAAGTTTTTGAGCAATGTTTTTTTCAGGGCGTCACTAAAACCAACAGTTTCTTGAAGCAGACATTGCTTCCAGTTGGTCATCATATACTGCGTTCCATGATCTGGAGTTGTTTTAAAAAGATCACTTAACACATCAACTGGTGCATTGCTTTGGTTGTCAAAGATACCAGTGGTATCTCTCTAAGAATATCAGAGTCTGTGTCATCTTCTTTGCGAAGGTTGGGTTTAGTCGGAACACATCAAATCTACCGGGCAATCTCGGTGGTCTAGTTGGTATGACACTGCTCTAAAATTGCAAAGGTCGTGGGTTCGAATCCCACCCGAGTAATATGCCTGTGATTTTTTTCACAGGACTAGGGAAAGTACTGAGTATACAGTGCTACATCGGTGTATATGGGTAAAAACCAAAAATTAATATTCTTTATCCCCGATGCTATGTGTATGTTTCTGACCTGTGTTTTATGTCCACAAAGTGATTGATCAAAGTGTTGAGAGTGTCGTTGTCTGCTAGTGCCTCCAGAAGAGTATAGTGAGAATTCTTTATCAAAGAAACTTGGCATAAAAGTATGTCAATCTGTATAGTGGTTTTGGTGTGCCTGGCTTCATGTAGCTCTGGAGTTAGCTTTGAATAATGGCACTCCAGATAAGAAAGCATACAATTATCAACTGCACGATACCCCATACCCCCATTGTAACTACTATATCAAACTAAATTCATGAAACAGCATACGCATTTCTTGTTTCAATTTACCACTTCGGAAAGTGTAATATGTTTATTATTATTAAAAACTGCCTTGGTATATTTACCTTTCAAAAAGTTTGTTTTATTATGCTCTCTTTTTGAGAAAATTGCACTTTAAGATTTAATTTTCCTATACATCTGGCACAAGACTACTGTAATTTCGCTGTGTACAAGACAAAATTATTAACTCATAATTTCACAGACTTGGCATGTCAATATGATATGAAACTAGATTTTATGGATAGATGTCCCACTTGGGGTTAAATTTTGTGAAAATTTCAAAAACGATGAGTCGTTAAATGGTCCCCCATGAAGGTGGTATTTGATTTTTTTCTTCTCAAAAACTGCCTGGGTATATGTACCTTTCAAAAAAAGTTGTTTGAAACAAATATGTGCACCATTGAGGATGGGGAATGCAAAAACAATTGGTGTACTCAAAATATACACTTTTCAAGATAATCACACTTTTACGTTTTGCTTTGCTACACTTTAGTGTGCAAGGTCAAAGTTGTTAATTACATAGGTTTGTAATATCAACAAAAGTTACAAATACATTTTAGGGATAGATCTATTAAAATGTGATTAAATTTGACAACAAATTTGAAAAAATTGATTTTTGACCTTTTTCGACCTTTTGACCTCAAAATTCAAAATCAAGCTTGACATTTACCTTAATCGTCTTCCCGAGTCAATGATCCATATCTAGCATGGATGCCAGCCATTAACAAACTATGCCGTGTTATTTTTCTTTCTAGAGCACTTTTTGGCTGGTATATGTAGATATAAATGTTTTATTTTATTAATTTGTATCTGAGAAGTGGTCTATGTCTGAAACTATGATTATGAGAAATTTTTCTCAATAAGGGCTAATAAAGTGAAAGGCACCTGGAAATAAGATTTTTTTTTCTTTTAAACATAAGAGTATGGAAAACAATAAAACAAGTTTTTGAGTAATTGTTTGTCACGATTTATATGTTAAAAAAATTAATTAAGTGCTTGGGGGGTTGACTCCGCCTACCCCTTTTGTGCTGTAGGAAAAGGAAGACTTTGCCTCGATGCGTAGATAAACACACGTGCAAAAGTACATGTAGTTCTAAGACGTGAGTTTGTACGCTGCGAAAAAGTTTTTTTTTCTGGCATTTTTCCGGCAATGCCGACCACGTGTATTGCTGCTGGATGCAGCAAAACAACTAAAGATGAGGTCAGTCTTCATCTATTTCCTGCAGATCCCAAGTATAGGCGGTTGTGGGCTGCGAAAGTCAGATTAACTAGAGCAAAGTGGTCCGGTCCGATGTCTTTTTCAGCGCTATGCAGTGAACACTTCGAGCCGTCGTGCTTCGAATCCGGGATACACCACTCATTTGACATGACGAGAAGAGCCATTCTTAAACACGACGCCGTCCCAACAATTTTTCCAGCTAGTGGGAAATTGAAGAAGGTATCTGAAAGACGTGACGAACCCAGAGGAGCATTTGCTAAACGTGAAAAAATTCGGGTAAGTTTGAACTTTGAGGGTATGTTTTTAGCTTTTGCCAAGTGACACGATTTTGTTTTGGTACCGCATGCGATTCACTGTGCGTGCAGGTCCTATGTGACCGTCCGCACATTATACAGCAGCCATAGTGCGTGCGTGCAGTCTGCTCCGTGGCCGTATTTCTATAATAATACGTAGGCAGACCCACATCTTACAACCCATTTGGTCACTAAAAAGTCGCATAGTTAAATAAAAATAGCAGCAATAGCTTTTGTAAAAACCACTAGGCGTTCAACATGTTCAAGTTTCAATGTACGTATATGTGTAAAATCGTGTCTAAATTTGTTTTGATGTGCCATGTTCCCAGGCGTAATGTACGGGGGCCTGACTACAAATTTTCTCTTCAAATATCGCGCCTTGAATTACGTCACGAACAGCGCCCTCTCGGGTCGGGGCCTACTCGTAAATTTGTAAATACAATCAAAACTAATATTTTTAAACCTTAGTTAACTTTTTATTCACATTCCTCTCATAAAAACACATATTTTAGTGACAAAAGCTTTATTTTAAAAAAATACCACTTCCAGGTGACTTTAAGGCAGTGGACATTTTGGGTAATTACTCAAAATAAATATTATCATAAAACCTTTACTTGAATACGAGTAATTGGGAGAGGTTGATAGTATAAAACATTGTAAAAAACTGCTCCCTATGAAGTATTGTAGTTTTCGAGAAAGAAGTATTTTTTCACGAATTTGATTTCGAGACCTCAGATTTAGAATGTGAGGTCTCGACATCAAGCAATTGAGCTCAAATTTTTACACGTTTGTTATTTTGTGCATGTGTTGAGATACACCAAGTGAAATGACTGGTCTTTGACAGTTATCAATAGTGTCCACTGATTTTCAGTTCGATCAGCTCATCAGGTTTCATTTAACTTTGTATTGGAGCTCAGTGTGTGTTACTTTGTTGGTGAGATCATCTGCTTAGTTATCAAATTTTGTACTTTTTGTCAAAAAGGCATTGCAGGTACATGTAAGAATACCATGTTTTGTGCTTTGCCTTTGTTTGGTTTCACACATGTTTTTGCTTTGACACTTGTTACAAACAAATGTTTTACTTTATCTGTGTAGTAAAAAATAACACTTTAGAGTTAATGAGTAAATGAACAACACAAAAACACCAAAAGTCTAATCCATAGACTTCTGTATGACCTTTTGATTTTCGATCTCCAATTTGATTCCCATTTACGAGATGGGTCAAGATTAAGTTGAACAAGAAGCTCTGTTCTGGAATCAACAATCTGTCCTATTTCACCAAGGGCCAATTTTATAGCACTTGTAGCAGTATGCCATAAGCAGACTTAGTCAAGTCTAGTGTTTACTTCCCATAATGCATTGTATCACCTTATAACATGGCCGCCCGCATGTAACAGTCAATTATCATTATCTGGAATAAAGCTTGACTTATAATCATAACATACGAAGTTGTATCTTCTTACATGGTGTCAGAGTAACCCACAATGGCCACTTTTGGATCTATCAGTGAGTTTTTCATCAAAAAGGAAACGTGGTTGATGTACACGGACCGCCTTGGCGAATACTTTACAGCCAACAACATAACGGACTCCACACGAAAACGGGCAATCCTAAACTCCGTCGTTGGATCACAGACGTACAAGCTTATCAGCGATCTTCTTGCTCCAAAGAAACCAAACCAAGCTACGTACATCGAGCTGGTAGACACATTGGAGAAGCATTTTAAGCCTACAAAGTCTAGCATTATCGCCCATTTCCAGTTCAACAGCCGATACTGACGGTCCGGTGAAACGATTGCTGACTATCTAGCAGCCCTGCGTGCACTCGCCAGTGACTGCAACTACGGACAAAAGCTTGATGAGATGCTGAGAGATCGGCTGGTTTGTGGTGTGCAGGATGAACGGATCCAGAAATCCCTGCTCTCCCAACCAGAGGATAAACTTGACCTCAAACGGAAGTGGAACTTGCACAATCAATGCAGCTTGCAGGTGACCAGGCTAAAATGCTGACAGCCAGTACCACCACTGAATCCAGTCCGAGCATCAACGCTTTTCGAAAGAAACAAGCTCAACGGTCAAAAACAGGTCAGTCCAATCCTCATCAACAATCATATGGTACCAAACCAACACAGCAACAAGATCAAAGGCCCAGACGACCCTGTGGAAATTGTGGAACTTTCCACAAGCGGCGAGAATGCCCCGCCTACGGCAAAACTTGCCGCAAATGTAACAAACTGAATCATTACGGTGATTACTGCAGAGGCAGCCGCCGAATTCACACCGTTAACCCCGAATCTTACTCGGAGGAGGAAGCCTCAATCGCCGATGATCAGGAACTGTTCCACATTAGAGCTCTCGACAACACCAACTTGAACTTTAAGCACAATATCCATGCCACACTTATAATAAATGGCACACACGTTCCCATCCAACTAGACACAGGTGCACACTGTAACGTCCTACCAATAAAGCTATTCAACATCATTGCACCGCCCAAATCTATCGACAATACTAAGCCTACTACACTTGTAGCATATGGAGGGAATGAGCTCAAGACAATCGATTCGGCCAAGCCACACTGCCATGCATCATCGAGTCATCACAAACACACCATATGATTGACTTTCACATCGTAGACTCGCGAGTGAAAGCAATCCTTGGATTGACCGATTGCCTTCGACTAGGCCTGCTGTCAGTTAACAACAACATCGTGTATCACGTCGCAACCGACTCAACATCTACACAGCTCTTTACAGACTACAAAGACCTGTTCGACGACTCCCTCGGGTCACTACCTGTCATCTACTCCATGACCATCGACCTTAACGCCACACCAGTTGTTCGCCCCCCACGACGCATTCCAGCAGTAATGCAAGACAAGGTCAAGTCCGAACTAAAACGCATGACTACCCTCGGTGTAATCACTCCGGTCTCGGAACCTCCATGGTCGCAACTCATAAGAAAAACACCGAAGAGATTCGCTTATGCATCGACCCTTGTGACCTTAACCAAGCTCTAAAGCGCCCGCACCACCCTACACGAACAGTAGAGGAAGTTGCAGCACAGAAGGATGGTGCCACTGTTTTCTCAGTGCTCGACGCTAAATGTTCCTTCTAGCAGATCCCCCTTGATTATCAGTCATCATTGCTAACTACTTTCAGCACACCACACGGCAGGTACCGGTTCCTCCGCATGCCCTATGGTATTTGTTCTGCCCCTGATGTATACCAGAGAACCATGGAACAATTATTCGCTGATCTGCCATGCTCCATCATCGTAGATGACATACTAGTTGGTGGACGTAACAAAGAAGAACATGATCGAAACCTCCAAGCTGTCTTTAATCGGATTCGCAAAGTCAACATGCGTCTCAACCCCCAGAAATGCCGATTCGGTCTCGCACAAGTATCATATGTCGGTCACGTATTCACCGCTACTGGCCTTCGGCCCGATCCAGCAAAAGTCAGTGCTATTACCGACATGCCCCCACCTGAGGACATCACTGCCCTACAACGCTTCCTTGGCATGGTGACATGTACCTGGCCAAGTTCATACCGAATCTAAGCGACTTAGCAGCCCCACTACGCCAGCTCACACATAACGACGTCCACTGGTGCTGATTAGACCGTCACAATGCAGTGTTTTTGGAAATCAAGGACAAGATCGCTCACGCACCGACACTCAAGTACTTCGACGTCAAGAAACCAATCACAGTGACATGCGATGCCTCAAAGTTTGGCCTTGGTGCAGCTTGCCTGCAAGAGGGCGACCCCATAGCGTACGTCTCACGCACTATGACCGACACCGAACAACGGTATGCACAGATCGAGAAAGAACTGCTTGCTGTCGTGTTTGCCTGCACCAAGTTTCATGACTACATCTCCGGTAAAGACATTATCGTTGAAACTGATCACCAGCCATTGGTCACTATCGTCAAGAAGCCCCTGCTTAGCGCCCAATGGAACGGCATGGATTACCTAGCCCTTGGCGACTCATACTCCGGCTGGTTTGATTTTGCCTCGCTCGACGACAACTGTGCCTCCACAGTTATTGAGGTACTAAAGAGACAATTTTCCATCCATGGGATCCCCGGCATCATCATCAGTGACAACGCACGACAATTTGATTGCTTTGCCTTCAAACAGTTTGCACGTCATGGGGTTTCCAACATACAACAAGTAGTCCCTACTACCCTCAGTCCAATGGACTCGCAGAAAGCTCTGTCAAGCGTGCCAAACTACTCCTGGAAAAGACAAAACGCGAAGGATCCAGGTTCGAATTTTCAACCTGGGTCTTTCGCTCGGGAATCTGGTAAGTTTTTGTGCCTTTTCTTCAAATTATTTCCTCGATGGTGTTTTGATTTGAGTGATATTGTAGGATTCATTAGACATTGAGACATTAAGCCTGATGAAAATACAGACCATGAGTAAAACTGCATAGCTTCTGTCACCGGTGCAGCTTGCACAATCTCGCGGTAAACGGGAATCAAAGTTGGGGTTCGAAAACATATGAGGGTTGATAACATATGACGCTATGATTGAAAACCCAGAACAGAAACTAGGATAATTGATACCTGCATAAATTTATAATTCTATACCGTAACTAAGAAAGAAA
The DNA here is from genome assembly GCF_032118995.1 of Asterias amurensis. Classification (NCBI taxonomy): domain Eukaryota; kingdom Metazoa; phylum Echinodermata; class Asteroidea; order Forcipulatida; family Asteriidae; genus Asterias; species Asterias amurensis. The sequence goes on from NC_092661.1 coordinate 7,341,840, forward strand.
GAAAAAACGGTCACTTTACCAATAAGATTATTAAGAGACTTGGTTCACAATTTGTTTGTATTTTGTAAATAGTTTGCAACACCATCATTTTCTCAACAAGAAAGGATCAAATGACATGAATGACATATCAATTAAATTAACTCATTCAAAAAAAAAAAACCTTATTATTACAAAAACAGAACATCCATGCAGAACAGTTAACCATTAATAATACTCACATGAATTTGTAACAAACACTCTCTTCCCTAAAAATGTATACAAGATCTCTCACTTCTTGACACTGTTCTGTATGGTTAATAACGAGACTGGGAGCAGCTACACCTTGCTTGTTTAGAAAGAAACACAATTTATTGCTCCGAACAAATTGGGAAACTCCCGCATCCCACTGTAGAGATTGTATCTCAAACCTTTTCTGATTGGCCAAACGTCCCTTGTCTGCCATTCAGCTCATCCGTTAGAAAGCGTACCGGCAGACAGCTGGTGACCCCTAGAGTCCAAAGGTCAGGTTACAACAACAAGACGAGAGAGAGAGAGTCGTGTCGAGTATTTTACAGCTGCTGGCCGGCTAGACAGGCACCTCTAAAAAGCTTACCTGGCGAAACTGAGACTCAGTCGTGCGTTCATTAGTATTTCGAGGAATAGTAATTATTTCTTTTTTGTACCGTTGAATTAGTGGTCGGGTCTGCATACATCATGTTGAGATTGTCGAGTAAGATTGCAAGGCAGTTTTCGAGCGCCTTTCCGAGGTCTTTCGAGACCGTTTCAGGGCGGATGTTTGCTAGGCCTCAATCGTGCATTGGACGGCAGCAGACATTCACATTATGTGCATCAGCTCGTACCAGTCTGCCTGCTCTCGTCGGAGGTAAACTGAATGCAAATACCAGCTGTTTTGCTGAGTCATCTTACATATGTCGGAGTTATAGTGCAGGCAAGGAAGTTGAAAAAACAACTACAACGGCATCAGAATCAGCAACAGGTAATGAAAATCCAGGCCAGGATTGTGTGTTATTGGTCGTGCATTATTGGGGCTCGTTGAGCACACTTTACAAACATTCAAACTACGAACTATTTAGTAATGGTTTAGTTGCAAATGTCTCTTTGTTGAGTCTTGCTAAATGTTTGCTTTACTATCTCTCAACAGGAACTTCTGATTCATCTGAAGCTGTGTCCAGCACCAGTCGGAAAAGGTCACCAACAAACTTTGAAAGAAAAATCTTTGTGTGGTCTGGAAAGTACAAGACAGCCAATGAAGTACCAGATCAAGTCTCGTAAGCAACTTTTATATTGATTGTTAGGGTTTATTTGATGTTTATTTATCTCATTGAGGTAAATTATATACTAAATTATTTCATATCGAATGAAAAAGTGGAAACTTTTCCTTATTTTTGAACAATAATATTAATTGCAAAATATGTAGGGCTGATCCATGCTTTCTGAGTCATGCACAAACAAAAAGACACAGGCTAGTTGGGTTGCCCTGCACATCAACTCATGACCCCCACATTTTAGAGCAGTTTTCTTTAAAACCACTAGACCACTGAGTATGCCTGGTAATTGTAATAATACTATATCGGTAGACATATATTCTGGAGTAATGTAATGATTTATTATTGACGTGACTGATTCATACCATATACAAGATTACTGTTTACTGGAGAGCGAGAGTACCTGGATTGACCTAGTGACGTATTGAGGTCACAGTATATTAATGCGCTGTATGTATATAAAATAGTACCTTCACATCCTCCCTTTTTCGAGAAATTCATATACTAAAATGGCTTGCTAAATGAAGGACTATTTAGGCATATTGGAATCAATAAAAATTGGGAACACTGGTACAAAATACTTCAATGTGCGAGATCCAATGATATAAATTTTGTCACATTATATGCAAGAACAGTAAACATACTTTTGAGTTGTTTGGGGTTTAAGTGGACTCCAGTTTTTTACAACATGCAATAAAAACGGTTTGTAACAACTTGTTCAACAACAATTAAAAATGATGAACATCAACAGCAGTAACTTTGTTAAAATGATAAACATCAACAGCAGTAACTTTGTTTGTCAACAAATTTTGTTTGTCAACAAAATAGCAGTGGTAACATCAATAGTAATAACTGAGTTTTTCAATGTCTTTTTGAAATGTCACTGTTCTGATTTTCCTTCTTTAGGATTCGATAAGCCGTTTTGGCCTTGTCACAGCACGACCAGTGCGTGTGTGATAAGTTTGATCAGAGTTACTGTCTGGTTTCTCCGAGTTGTTTTGTCCATGGGAAAGTTTGTTTTCCTGCGGTTTGGGAGTAGGTGTTAATTGAGGAAGCTCAACTGGTGGTGTGTCGATGAAACGGACTTGTTTCTTCTCTGTGTCCCGTGGGCGTAATTGTCTCCTGTTACGTCGTAGTGAATGTCCGATTGGTGTTTCGATCATGTACGATCGGGGCTCTGGACATTTGTCTTTCACGACAGCAGGTAACCAATTGCCAGACTGTTGATCTTGTACGCTAACATGCTGGCCTACACTGAGAGGGGGTAGGGCACGTACACCATACTTGTCATGGTTATCTTTCTGACTAGTCTGACGAGCGACGAGGCGTTGATGGATTGCGTCCTTTTGGGGTACCGTGTTGCGAATTTTGATAGGAAGGTTGCTCCTTAGTTTGCGTCCATGTAGTAGTTCCGCTGGTGAGGGAATAACATTGTCCAACGGAGTAGTGCGTAGGCAAAGTAGAGCGAGATCTATGTCCATGTTGGACTGTTGGGCTTTTGTCAATGTAGCTTTGACAGTTTGAATGGCTCTTTCAATAAAACCATTGCTTTGCGGATATCTGGGGCTTGATGTCACGTGGTCAAATCCCCAGTCACGAGCGAATTTGCGATATTCGTGGCTGTCGTAGTGTGGGCCGTTGTCGCTGATTACTTTCGTGGGGATGCCTAGTTCACTGAAAATCTGTTTCGTGAGGCGTATGACTGTGGCACTTGTGCACCGTCCACTGATTTTCCTGATAAATGGGTACTTTGAGTAGTAGTCCGCTATAATCAAGTATTCGGCGTTGTTGTAGTGGAACATGTCTGTCCCTACGGTTTGCCACGGTCGCTGTGGAATGTCGTGAGGAATAAGTGGTTCCGGAGGTTGGCTTTTTTGGTGTCGTTGGCATGTGCTGCATGCGCTACCAATTGTTCAATGTCTTTATTGATGCCAGGCCAGAAGATGCATGTTTTGGCCCTGAGCTGGCATTTGTTGATGCCTTGGTGTCCCGCGTGAATCTTTTGCAATGCTTCGCTTTGCATTGTCTCAGGGATGACGATTCGTTCGCCCTTGATGACGAGACCGTTATCAACCGACAGTTCATCGCGGTTGGACCAGTAGTGGCGGATGCACTTGGGTAGTTGTTTTGGGTCATCCGGCCACCCAGTGACGATAGTTTCACTGAGGAGGCGTAGTGTTTTGTCACTTTGTTTCTGGCGTTGCATTTCTGCAAGCTTGTCTGTAGAGAACTGTACGGCGTATATGGTCGTATCGAGATCAATCCGTGGACCGCGCGTTGGGCCAAGCCTCGATAGTGCATCTGCGAGTACCATTTCGCGTCCAGGGCGGTAGACTATGTTGTAGTCGTACGGTTGCAGGGGTAGCATCATTCTCTGCAGTCGTGGCGGAGTGTTAGCCATGCTTTTGTGTTGTATGTTCTCTAGCGGTTTGTGGTCCGACTCGACGGTGAACTTTGATCCATATATGTAAGTATGGAAGCGAGTGCAACCAAACACTACAGCTAGCAATTCTCGTTCGATGTTTGCGTAGCGTTTCTCGGCGTCGGTGAGAGCCTTGCTCGCGAATGCGACAGGTTTGTTGTCCTGTAGAAGAGCTGCACCGAGCCCTTTTAACGAGGCGTCAACTTGAATGACTGTTGGTTTGCGAGTGTTAAAGTACGTTAGTGTACATTCGGTGCTGATCATGGATTTCACTTTGTCAAACGCTGTCTGGTGCGATGCTGACCATTGCCAATCGCTATCTTTGCGTATGAGTGCGCGTATGGTGTCAGTATGATCTGCGAGGTTTGGTATGAATGGTGCCATATACTGGACCAAACCGAGAAATTGTTGCAGTTCGTTGACGTTGGTTGGCGATGGTAGCGAGTGAATGTCACTTACTTTCGCGGGGTCAGGGTGTACGCCCTGAGCATCGTAGTAGCACCCAAAAAACTTGATGCTGGGAATGTTAATATCACACTTGTCCAAGTTGAAGATCAGACCGTATTTGCGAGCTATGTGCATGAGGTTATGAAGGTTTTTGTTGTGTTCCTCCATATCATGCCCAAACACTGCAACGTCGTCGGCTATGCCGATGGTACCGGGGCATTGCTCCAATATCATGTCCATTTTCTCTTGGAAAATATCTTGTGAAACCTTGAGTCCAAATGGTAGTCGTTTGAAGCGATAGCGTCCGAAAGGCGAATTGAACGTGGTCAGGTAACTGGACTCTGAATCCAACTCGATGGACCAGTACCCGTGACGTGCGTCAAGTTTGCTGAAGACCCCTGCACCACTGAACTTGTGGGTAATCTCCTCGAGCGTTGGCGTTTTGTGATACGTGCGTTTGGAGGCTCGATTCAGGGCTTTTGGATCGAGGCAGATCCGAAGTTGGCCGTTGGCTTTCCTGCTAAATGCAAGGGACGACACCCAATCTGTGGGCTCTATCACCTTGGCTATTACATTTAACGCTGTCATCCTGTCAAGTTCGGCTTTCATTTCATCCTTGAGCTGGATGGGGTATTTGCGAGGCGGTTGTACGGAAGGTTGCGCATCCTCGTGCAGCGTAATGTGAAATTGACCAGGAAACTTGCCAATACCGGTAAATCGATCCGGATATTGGGCTTTGAGGTCCTTCTTGTTGCGTATGGGCCCCAAGTTTGCGACTTTAGGCGTTGGCGTTGGCATTGCGGGTGTACGTATGGCACAATTCATCGTGAGGAGTTTGAGTGCGCGTGAACTTGGCAGTCCAATAATTGCAGGTCCTGTTGCGTCAGCAATGAAGAACTCTGCGTCTATCCACTCACCACTGTTGAATTTGCATGGAATTGTTATACTGCCATGCTGCGGTATTTGTGTGCCATTGTAAGCTGTGAGAATTCCCTTTACCGGGGTTGTAGCGCCAAGTTTTGGAAATCCTTCTGCGTCCAACAATGTGGGGAACATGCGTCGAAATAATCGGAGGGGGATGATATTTCCCTGTGCACCCGTGTCAACTTTTGCTGTGAGCGTGTGATTGCCTGGCCGTTGTTTGAACTTGATGTTGAGCGACGTGAACACTTGATCGCGATTGTCTACGCGCTTGTTGTTGGTATTGTTTATACCGTCGATCTGTTGCGTGATTGTGACTGTCTCAAAGCTCATGTTCTCAAAGTCATTGGATGCATCATCCATGTCCTGTTGCTGGACATAGTGAACCTCACTTTGACGGTTATTCGGTTTCGGAGTGTTGCTTCTCCTGTATGATCCGTGAGGTCGATTATCCGATCTGGGTCGTGGTTTGCGTCGCTGTTGTTGGCTTTGTCCTTTGCCAGCAGAGCTGAGGCATACCTGTTGCCAATGTCCAGTTTTACCACATTTTCTGCATGTAGTACCGTATGCTGGGCACCCATCTCTCGGCTTGTATGGATGGCTGCCCCCGCAGTTTTTACATTGACCGCGAAGTTTTACCATATCCACCGTGGCAGCGTGTCCGATGTTGCCGAGTTGAGCCATGTGGTTCACACTAGCTTCATGTGTACGGCATATGTCGAGAGCATCCTGCAAAGACAGCTTGTCGTCCTTGCCTAGCAATTTCTTCTGCGTCTGCGTGTATTTGATACCGGAAATCAGTACCTCAATGATGCGTTCCTCGAGTGCAGAATTTTCCTTGAACTGACATTTCATGGCCTTTGCCTTGCAACGTGTGTAAAAATCATCAACAGACTCTGAATCAATCTGTTTGTACCGCTGAAATTCAAGCCGGTGTATCCTAAAGTTCTCATGAGGCTGTACATGCTTCGAAAACTTATCCCATATGTTTGTGGGATCTTGAAGCTGTTCATCAGTGAGGCCCCAGGTGTTGAAAATCCTGAGCCCCTCGCGACCTGCCCACAAAATTATGTAGTTGTGCTGCTTATCAGGTACAATGTTCTTGACCTGGAACCACATATTTGATGTCTGCTTAAACTCTTTATAAGCCTGAGGGCGATCTGGATGGCTCCAGTCCATCTTTGGATGAGGTATTGTATCAGCCATTGCGTGAAAATACAGTTAAAATGTTCGTATCACAATATGCGTGTAGTTGTTTTTGCGTTTTATGCGGTCTACCCGGTACGTGATACACGTATGGTACGTAGCGTTGATTTACATGTACTGTAACTCACGTGTCAAAATGGCGGAATGTGTCCGTCCAGCAGTGCCGTTCGTTGGATTTGTTCTGTCCAATCGGATCAAATTCTGTACACAGTTATTGCTAAAACTTGATGAGACACTTGCCTGATCCTTTGCTGCCACCATGTAATAATACTATATCGGTAGACATATATTCTGGAGTAATGTAATGATTTATTATTGACGTGACTGATTCATACCATATACAAGATTACTGTTTACTGGAGAGCGAGAGTACCTGGATTGACCTAGTGACGTATTGAGGTCACAGTATATTAATGCGCTGTATGTATATAAAATAGTACCTTCACAGTAATGAGTGGCCAGTTTGTATCTTGTTCTACAATTGGACACCACATTGAGTTAAATGCTATGGACACTATTTATGTATCAGTGGATCAAACTCAAATTCGGCTGTTGTCAGAGTCTGGGTTCAAATCCTGTTCATGGCGCTTGTGTCCTTAAAAACTAAAACACTTTTAAAACACAATTGCTTTGTCCTTTGTGGTGGTATGTACAGTAAAACCATAGATCAGTATGTGTTCTTTCTTCATGTTGAATAATCTCAAGCAGATTTCACTACATCAAACAAGTACATTGGTGTCAATGTATTTTGTCTAATATGAAAAACAACGCAAGTAAAGGGATGCATTCTGAGTTCTGTATTCCAAGTTTGCAACAGGTGATCAGGTGAACAGATTTTGCATCAGCTGTGGTATTTTACTGGCTGGTTTTACCAGGTTGATGCATCCTCACTGGACTGTTTGTCTTGGTGAATTTGACCAGGTTAGTTTGCCTGGTCAGAATTTGGCCGGTTCAACAACCCTTGAAAATTGATGTAACCTGAAGGCAAATTTTCCCGGGCTGTTAACACTGGACTTAAAAAGGTTAATAAAGTTACCTGTTTGCTTGTTGATAGTACCCCCAAAAGTTAGATAAATCTGAAAATAATGACTTCTAAATTGCTTTTTACTTACAGTGAAGCTGCTTTGAATTCTGCCAAGAACAAGTTCCGTATCTATGTGAACATAGGAATGGGTGTAGCCACATTGATAGCAGCCATTGCGATGGTTATCATCGGAAAATCAAGGGCTAAAAAAGGAGAAAGTGTCTCCAATATAAACATTCGGAGACATCCAGAGACATACAGTAAACTCATCGAGTCACAGAATGCGCCAAAGTGAAGAGTGCAGTGTGTTGCAGAGACAGCCTTTCATTCAAATATTTCTGCTGCTTTGAGAACACTTTTTGAAACAAAAATAAACAATTTAGATTGATCTAGATGGAAAGGGCATTATTGTAGTCTAATAAAAGCACTCAGCGTCAGTGTGGTATATAATGTAGATAGCGCTTTGCATTGCTTTGACAACAGGGGAGAGTACGCCTTTATGTTTATTCTTAAAGTGTAGGAAAGTTGTAATGGTCTCTTCTTTATTCAAATTTTCCTGCTGCTTTGAAAAGTAGAAAATAAAGAAAAAAGATCATATTGATCTTGAAGAAAAGGGCATTTTTATAATAGTCTTAAAAGCAATCAGCAGCGTGGTAAATAATATAGAAAGTGCTTGGCATTGCTTCAACGACATAAAGGACAGTGCGCTTTTTGTTTTATTTACAAAGTGTAGGCAAGTTGTGAAGGTTTCCTCTTGAACAAAAATATGTAAAGTTCTTTTTTAATATGTATTTTAAACCACACACCAGGCACGTGTGAGCAAAAACCTTTAGTCATGATACTGCCACCTAATTATCATGTTCTCTTGCAGCAACATGCAGCAAGAATGACTGCTGATTTTGATTATACCAAATTGATTATACCAAATTGATTATACCAAAGAGGTGCAGCACTATTTGTTGTATTCAAATGAAGCTCTTTAGGAAACCATGGCTTCATCAGATCTGGCTTTATGATCTGTTGGTTATTTTGAAAACATGGGATTTCCGTACAAGGCTCCAAAGAAGAGTACAGCGCCATTGCCGGTGTGCAAGCTAAAATTGCAGTTTTGTAGGGGCCGGAGGTGTGTCATAGAATGACTACTTGATGCAATGTCTGTAGAACAAAGCTTGACTGCAAGCATATTTGCTTAAAAGTGTGTGTTAGTGTAGAGTCAATAGACTGCATGTATTCTACCATTTGGTAATTGTTTGGTAAAGCAATTTACATACATTGGAACCCAAGGTTAATGCCTGCATGGTTTGTATTGGAATTTCAAACTCAACTATTGTAGTACAGTTCAACTAGAGTGTTTCCAAAGTTAATGATAAACCATGTTGCAATGAAACATTTGCTAGATTGGATAGTGAAGGGGTTACCATTCATCTCAGTGGTTTCTTAGTGATGACTGATAAATATTACAATGTTACTCTCATTGTATACCAGCAACAGTCAATGAATCCAATATGCTGAAATTTGCCTGTAGGTTTAAAGTTTCAATGAAACCTATCTTTTGATCTTTGGCTTGTAGTTTGAGCTTGCGGTTGTATTACAAGCTGTTGGTCTAAAGGTGTTTACATCTTCCTTACACCAACTTGAAATAAATATATTTCTGTAATACTTGTCATTTGTCAATATAGTAGCAGTCAAATGTAGATAAATTTATCTTAAATCTTGTTCCAGTAAAACACAAACACAATTGAAAATGTCCATCAACTTGCCCACCTCTTAAAATCATTTAAGTTCGTAGTCTAACAAAAATAATGCTTTCTTCTTAGTTCAAGGATTTGATTTCTTTCACTTGAGTTATACCCTCTGAAGACCAAAGATTCAAAAAACAAGTTTATCATACAAAATGCTTTCAAAGCTTGGTGTTTAGACTATGGACAACTTGGTCATGCTAACCTGGTAAGGCTCAGCAGTTTCTCATTAATATAGGCACATCTGTGATGAAAGTTTAGGCAAAGGCCAAGCGGTCTATCAATTTGTATTGGAACATATCAAGAGGCACCAAGGCAATGACCAGGGGCATGGAGGCAATTGCCAAGCGGTCTATCAATTTGTACTGGAATATTTCATTGGGCACAGAGGCAATGACCTGAGGCATGATGGCAGCTGTCCATCTTGCCTCAGGTCAGGTCTGCGTTCTGTATGACACTTCCTGAAGACTGACCCAAGATATTCAATAAAACCTTTTATGAATAAAATTGGGCTTTCGCAAGTTTTCTAGCTTTACAAATTGATGTGCGAGTATAGGTTTCCAAATAAAACAGGTTGTTGTATGAATATTTATTCTGTTTATTAGCCCCACCTCAACTTCTCTCTTCTCTGTTTGTTCACTTCCTTTTACTGTACTCGCCCCCTTAAGCTAATACTCGGTGGTATTCATCAAGCTTCTTTCTGCTCTGAAAAACCCTGCTATGTAGGTTCATAGATTAATAGGAGAAACTAATACATGGTTATATAGAACTACATATAAGCCCTCTATTATATTTTGGGTACAATGTTAACATATGTTTTGATTGATGTCATCAACTGTTGCTTCTTTAAAAGAAGCACACAAAAAGTGTCTTCCAATAAATGTATGTCTCTTCTTGTAAACAGCTTTAATCAATAAATGTCTGGAATTTGAAATAAAGGGTTTACTGCCCCAGGCAAAATAATAAATTGCAATGTTTATACATTCTTTTGAAGGTGAACTTACCCTTACCAGTTGGATTGGCCAGTTTGTATTGACATATTGGCCAGTTTTTTTTAGGGGGAGGGGATCCCACATCCGCTGGTTGGATCTTCACATCCACAAATGACATCTCAACATCCACACAGGTAGGATGTCACTGTTCCGCCCCACCAACTTGACAATTGTCCCAACAAAAGTATTGACTGGTCCTTACTTGGGCGTCCCAAGTATAGTTGGGATTGCCCCAACTATAGTTGGGATTGCCCCAACTATAGTTGGGATTGCCCCAACTATAGTTGGGGATTGCTCTTGGAGCTCCTACAGGGGATACCTTGATCGATCAAGCCTGGATTTAATACTGTCTGACCAACGAATGAGCTTTGATCAGCATAAATTGAAAGATTTTAAACAAGAATGTATATTTCAGGCCTCGGTTCTGTGCAAACTCATTTCAAAACTGATGATGAAGCTATAGGGCTGGCGCCTAATAAGACTTTGGAAAATGCTCTTTGTTGTAATGATGGTATTGCTAACTCCACTGATTAGTATGGAAATATTGACTGCTATAGCCATGGTTTTGACCGAGGGCCTATAATTTCAACTGTTCCCCGATTATTAAGCAGTCAATATTTCTTTTATATACAGAATAAAGATTCTTCTAATCAACAACACTTTGACTATGCAATGAAAGGTCGTCTGCGAAGAAAGGTCGCGCCGTGACACGGACATGGTACATTATACATAATTTTCACAGTTGCGTTATTTTCATTAGGCTGTGTACAAATCGTGCCTGCAGGAAGTCCAGGCTCTTTGGCTCTTTTGTAAACACGTGATGTCACAGGTCAGATTGTCTATTATTAGTCTTTTTAGAGGGTTCTGATGGCGGCCATGTTTCAGTCTAACTAGCCTACGCCCAAACAGGGCCTAATTTCATGGCTCTGCTTACCGCCGAATTCTGCGCTTACGATCTTGATTCCCCCCTTACTTGCAGTGCCGAATTTCTGCACTAGCCTTGTAAGCATAGAATGCCTAGTAACGTGGAGTACGCATGCGCAGAAGCCAAAATTCGCTGCTAACCCGTGAAATACGCTTGCCGTAAGCACAGAATTCCCTGCTTCCGTAAGCGCCGATTCTATGCTTACGGTATGCAGAGCCATGAAATTGGGCCCCGGTGAGCTCCCCATATCCACAGGCTCCCCACACTTGCATAGGGTTCCCACATAAGGGCCCAATTTCATAGAGCTGCTAGAGTAGCTAAAGCATAACAAATTATGCTTACCATAAAAAGGTTTCCAGCTAAACTACCATGTCACATGTACAATTTGTAACTGGTATCCTGCTCATTTCTTTTTAGCAGACAAACATTAAGCAATATTTTATGCGCAGCTCTATGAAATGTTGCCCTGATGTGATCCCAAATCCACATAAACCAACATGTGCGACTCTTAATATCCAAACATGATATTCCTACGTCATACGACAGTTGCAGCAGGAATTAAGTGTAGGCTGGTTGCGTGAACTGGGAAAAAATTGAGACTAACAAAATATACATCAACTTGAAGGCTAGAAAATTTGGTAACTGAATTGTTTTTATTGATCAACTCATTTGACAATCAAATGTAAGTTTAACATACAATGCTTTCAATGTGAAAAATTGTTGAATAAAATAATTTTACAATGATTTAATGGTTTGTAACTTTGCCATTGTAACAAAAAAAACGTTTTCAAAATTAAATTATTGTATCATAATACGTATATTTTTCTTTCGTTATTCACAACAAGTCATGCCATTGAGCAAACCATAATTGCTTCTCATCACCTGGGAGTAAAACACAATTAAATTTAAATATCTTTGTGGTACCTGTGTGACGAGTTTGACGTTGTTACTGTGAGCCAAGAGACTTACAATTGTTTCTTCCAAATCTAGAGTTTGTTATTATAGTTAATGAGCTACATGGGCTCTGGTGCTTCATGCGTTGATACCAAGTTTAAAAACAACACCCAAATGGCTGTAACTTATTGTCAAGTAGCTTTACAAATCTTTACTATTAATCACTCAAGTTTTCAAATAATCTGTTTGAAGTGACAAACGGCAAACAACAAACCAAACATAATTGATGCAAAAGTCCTACAATTTATTGTTCCTATAACTCCACTAGGAAGTAGAGTCAGACACAATCAAGATTTGTTACGCAATGTTGAAAATTGTTTTCACTTTCTTGCACAGAAATGTTTCTCGCTGCATTGATATTGAATTTGTTTTTTTTCCCTGGAAGGGGGAATTTGATTCAAGTTTCTTCAATGTACAAAGCTACACAATATTGAATTTTCTGACTTCTCCCGGAACCTTTCTGAATCTATCAAATTTCAGCGTCATGCTGTTTGGAATCTACTACATTCATGGACTCTAGTGGAGTTTGCCTGGGTCCCAAATGTCACATAGCGGACAATCATTAAGTACTTTACTGCAGGGCTCTGTATTACATTGCCAATCATTTTAGCATCAGACCAGTAAATTTACAAACCGCTAAAGAAGTCTAGTGGGTTTTGTGTTTTTCAAATGAATGTGTAATATTTAAAATTTTAAATTATGTTCTTGTGCTCAGTAAATATATTTCAATGCTGTTCAGTATTGAAATTCATTGATAATATTATCTTTGTGCCTGTTCCAAAATAAACAGTTTTTTAAACTGTGATACTTTTTTTCATTTTGATTCTGGTCTTAAAAGCAATGTTCTAGCGCAGTAAAGTGTGTGCAGTGTGTCTAGCCCTGCAGTATTGTGGATTTCCCCAAATTGACCCCTGTACTTATAATTGTGTGATCATCTAATTGTAGTCTGCAAAACGAGAAACCGTAATAGAAGATAGGTGGCAGCAGACTCACCAGGTCAATTAACTGTTGAAATGTGCGCATGCTCAGCGCTACAACACAATAGGAAATTACTTGATATGTTTGCTCCCACCTAGTATTTCTATTGTTATCAAATTAACAATTAACTGCTTTTGTTTACAACAACATCTATATTACATTAGTTTTGTCTGTACACTGTATAGGCCAATGTTTACAATCAAATGGTTCACTCGTGCCATACAATGATTGGATTTTACATGGTGTATATGTGGGTTAGCCAGAATGCAATTGCTTAAAAAAAAAAAAAAAAAAAACCAAAACGAACACCAACAGGGGCGTGTAATCTGAACTCTGGACAGTTTTATCTTGTAACTCTAAAATAACCGTTACTGGGGTGAACTAGGCACAAAGGATTTTGGTATTTGTACAAGGAGCCCATGAATCCATCAAAATCCAACTACCAAACCAATGGAATCTGATGGAATAGTTTGTGCAAGTCACAAATGTATTGGAATTTCTAGCAAAATGTGCCTGGACATAATATGTACATGAGTTATTATGTCCAAACTATTTTAACTGAAGCAAGACTTGCACTGACTATTTCTATACCTGGGACTGGGAGTCAAGCAAAAGCATAGCTGATTTGGCTATTGCATAACATCAACCATCAAAGTGGAGTGTGTAGTTGGTTTTGTTTTTACCAAAGGGGTTAAGGGGATGATTGGTTTGAGGAAGGGGGAGGGTCATAATTATGACAACATGTTTTCACTTACTATTCTAAACAGTATTTAAAGAAAAACCAATTCTTTACTCAGTGTGGATATGACGCAAACAACTTGGAATCAGTTCCAAGTAAATGAGAAATATTATACATAATTGATGATAATGAATGAAGTTTTGTATAACCTTAACACCTCACCTCATACAATAACTATATTATTATGTTTACATAAAATGATGAAGGAAAGAAAATCATGCTATTTACACAATATGTGTTAGCGTTGGTTTTTGTGCAATGTTTTACATATTCACTGTTTGTTGATGTCAATGTCAAATATGAAATGATCTGTAATAAGTAAGAATGATTTAGGTTTTTAATGTTAATGTTTGTGTGGGAAAAACCTATGAAAATATTTCGTTAATAAACATTGACATACCAAAAAAATGACAAATAAAACATGTTTAAAAAAAACCTTAATACAAAGAATTTATGTCTAGAGTGTTTTGTAATTGTTTGTCTTCGTGTATGAACAAAATCCCTGAAATATAACTTGTCTCATATACTGGATCTTCTAAAAAAACTGTTTTAATTGGTTTAAAGAGGTCAATCTGTAAGGAAAATTCCATCCTATCTGTTGTACTATAAGTCAATTTAATGCCATTATACACTTTCGGTACAGAAAATAAAATAAAAGTTCACAGATTTACAAATAACTTACAGGGTTTACAGAAGGTAATGGTGAAAGACTTATCTTGAAATATTATTCCATGAAATGCTTTACTTTTTGAGAAAACATCAAAACAATATCAATTCTCGATAGGGAGAATTACGGATTTATTTTAAACACATGTCATGACACAGCGAAATGTGCGGAAACAAGAGTGAGTTTTCCCGACCGATTGAGCCTAAATTTTCACAGGTTTGTTATTTTATATATAAGTTGTGATACACAAAGTGTGGGACTTGGACAATACTGTTTGCCAAAAGTGTATAATGGCTTTAAGGAACTATATACTTTTGCAAGAAAGATGGAATATTGCATGCATGACAGATCAACCTCTGAAAGAAAAAATTAAAATATGCCGGTGGTGTAATCTTAATTACAATAAATCATAACATGTGCACCAATATGAGTCAAATTCTACTCCAGGAAACAATTGTTGATGGGTATGCGTGTGTGTGTGTTGATGGGGTGTGTGTGTGTTTTGAATATTGATACATAAATCTGACATTAAGATTGATTGTTTCTTACTACTTGATGCAAATATTAAATAATATTAATTTGTGTCAAGATGGTTCCACCCCCACCCAGTAATTCCAAGGAACTAAGAAACCCAAATAAAAACCAAATCAGCAAACTGCCATGTGAAAAGCATGAATGAAAAGCGTTGATGACTTCAAGTTGTTGAAATTGCAGTTGAAAGACCAGTTTGCGTCCTGAGGAACATTTCTATAAAATTATAAGACTTGTTTGTCGCTCTATCCTTTAGTAAACTAGTAATCTTTCTGCATTTGTGTAATAACAAGCAATATTTGATAAGATGTCAATTGTCAATTTCCTTGTATGGGATTCAGTGCTTGTCCTCAATAGCTAATCAAATTGCTACTTGCCATATTTGGAAGGCAGCTTCATTTAATGTGGAAAAACACTGAGCGGACAGCTGTGGAATGCGCATATAGACATCTTGCACGTACGTCACACGCGGCGACTGTGCCACGCTCACCATGTTGGTGGGCAATAAGTTTATGTGTAAACGCCGCGTCGCCTAAAACGCGCCCTCCACTGAACAACGCACAGCAGCATTCCCCTCCCTCATCCTTTTTTGAGGTCACATCCTTTTTTTTTAACTATTTTGTTCTTTCAAAAAGACAAATTTTCTGTGTATTTCCCATAAAAGTACTTATCTTTTAAAGACACTGGACACTATTGTTAATTGTCTTCGAAGTTGCGAGATATTAATGAAAGAAAAAACATCTTTGTCGCCTCATGGTCACACGAAGTTGTGTGCTTTCAGAAGATTGATTTCGAGACCTCAAATTCTGAATCTGAGGTCTCGAAATCAAATTCATGGAAAATTACTTCTTTCTCAAAAACTACGTCACTTCAGAGGGAGCTGTTTCTCACAATGGTTTATACAATCAACCTCTCTCCATTACTCGTAACCAAGAGAGGTTTAATGATATTAATTATTTTGAGCAATTACCAATAGTGTCCACTGCCTTTAAGAACTTGTAACTTAAAGGCAGTGGACACTATTGGTAATTACTCAAAATAATTATTAGCGTAAAACCTCACTTGGCAATGAGTAAAGGGGAGAGGTTGATGGTATAAAACAATGTGAGAAATGGCTGCCTCTGAAGTGTCACAGTTTTCAAGAAAGAAGTAATTTTCCACGAATTTGAGACCTCAAATTCAGAATTTGAGGTCTCGAAATCAATCTTCTGAAAGCACACAACTTCGTGTGACAAGGGTGTTTTTATCTTTCATTATTATCTCGCAAATTCGATGACCGATTGAGCTTAAATTTTCACAGGTTTGTTATTTTATGCATATGTTGAGATACACCAACTGTGAAGGCTAGTCTTTGACAATTACCAATAGTGTTCACTGCCTTTAATAAAGTAAATGGTGACTTTAAACTGAAGAATTGGTGGCCAGTTTGAATTAAACAAATTGGCGGCCATCTTTGAAAGAAATAAAAAACAAAAAATAAAAAGGCCCTCGACCTCTTTTTTGAAAAACATGGACGATGAACTGGTATTTTGTTTTAGTTGGTCTTAGAGATTTGTTTTAACTCTATAGATGGTTTAACTGTCCAAATATAAAACATTTGGCAGCTTGGTTTTCAGTGGTAAATAGTTTACACAAGTTATGACATATCAAAACAGTAATCCTTCAGCAAAAAGTAGTGTTAGGTGGTTTTGGAGAAAAAAAAAATCAAGTTTAAAAATGGAAGCACAATGAACATATCAAATCTCATCTTTTACAAAATTAAAATAAAAGCCCAACCCAAACAAAAAAATAAATAAAATGGATCAAAAAGAAATTGATTTGATAGATATTATTTGCCTGCATTCCTTATGCCTTGAATCAAATAGCTCTAAAAAAACTTGCAGAAAGACATTCTAATCATTAGTTACTGTTTTAGTCCTTGATAAAGCCAAAATATGGAATGATTTTATTAAACAAGTAGACAAATAAAAAGGAAACTCTCATTTTTTTCAGAGGTCTTTGTTATTTTAGGTTCAGTTTTGCATCCTTGGAATTTGAAAAGGCAGCTTGAAAAAGAATTGCAGAGTGAAGGTTTTCACCAACTATTCATATTGATTCAACGTCATCCACTTGATTTCGTCAATTAGGGATATTCATTTTTAAATTGTTTTTAAATAACTTAACCTAAATACAGCTTTGCTTTGTTTAGTTAAGCAATTTAGAATTTAAACACATCAAAAAGATAACTGATTTTTTTTAATAAATGAAAAAGTTTGTCAAATAAAAAGATTGCACATCAAAACTTTGGGAAAAATTGGAAATATAACAGAACAATCTGCTCTCGTATTTGGAATTATTTTTTATCTGAGCATACTTTTTCCTTAAAATTGTTGCATAGTTTTTTTTACAGCTCAGTTTAACAAGTTGGCAAAATTTCTGTTGCTCAAGAATTATAATAAGAATTATTGAAGTCAACCAAAAAGTATTTAATTTATCCACTATTTGAACTTTCAATTTCAAAACACTTCGTAAAAATGTGGCAAATGATCTGCTGTCAGATGTAAACTGTAAAAAAACTGTTTTAAACAAATTTAAATATTGATGTGTTTCCTAAATATGTGTAACTGTCACCAAATTTTATCAACTCATTATCACCCTCCCCCCCCAAAAAAAAAGCTCAGAACAACACATTGCAGTAATTTGTTTTGAATGAGATGTTGCTATATGTGTGTACTTGTTTGCCACTGAAAGCTTCATGTCACTAACATATTTGCAATACCAATCATGACTCTTGAACTCATGTGCAGTAATATCAACAACTACTTAACATGGGATGACTACATTTGGCACAAGGCATTACATAATTTGGTTTTGTCAAACCTATGCCTAAAGTATTCTGAGACAATGTTATATTTATTAGTTTATCAGTGTGCAGTTTGTAAAATTTGTGTTAACATATCGCTGAGTGAAGCTAATATTGTTTGCATAAACCAAATAAAGGAGAAATGTGTTGGCATAATCCAAAAGAAACTAGAAAGCTTATTGGTGTGTAGTTGACACTTTTTAACTTAACAGCAAATCACCAAGAACTGCTGGTAATGTTTGAAAAATATGTAGAAAACAAATATGTTGAAACTGCAGCTGCCTGTTTTACCAAACAAAAAGGAATTTTTTTTGCTGATTTCCTTTAAAAAAATGAGCACCTTTTGAATTACAATTTGCAGTGCATGCGTGTTAGTATTTTGTGATAAATTTAACTGTTTCATGTCTGATGGAGATTGATCATAAATTTGCAATCAACTCTCAAATCAATTAAACCAAAATTAAGACTGTCTGTGGGGCAGAATAGTCTGGCACTTTTAATATGATGCAATTCAGTATTCATCATTGGTACTGCAGTCAGGAATTCAGACAACAGATGGCGGCAGATTGTTCAATTTGAAAAAAATACATATAAAAAAACACATGAAAATACATTGTGACTGTGTGATTCAGTCCACATACTGTTGTACACATTATAGGAAACAATAAATAACTTTTAGTTTCTAGTCAAAATAGTTTTATTGTTTGAATTTTCCTGAGCTGAAGAATTAAGAAACAAAACTGAAAATGTTGAGGTAAAAGTAATTATTAAATGAACAAGTAGAATCTTTATAAATCAAACATGGTAAACGTCACAGCGACAGCTCAGAGATTCGAAATAACTAAATTTGCATAGGAAAAAACAACCAGATTTCATAGAATGAGTCAAAAACTGTTTCCTGGCCCAGATTTACAAAAAATGTTAAATATTTTATGTTACGTGTGTTTTTAAGAATGTTATTTTATTATTAGTACAAAATGTATTAATGGCAATAAAATGTGCTTGAAATGTGTTAATATTTTCAAATAAATCTTTTAATATCTTGCACTTGTTTTATTGTTTTAAGAGAGTTAAATGCATGTCAGTTGTTTTCTTGTAAAAAATAAATTTATGTAATTTTGCATGAAATGTTTACATTAAGTATGTACAATATAATCAAGTACTTTGTTTGTGTTTATTTTAACACATGTATATGATATAATAATGTATATATTTTCAGACATGTTTTTATATATTTACTTGAAGGTATGTTTGCATTTTTTTATACAAGTTTTGATGTGTTTTTGTTTGCACTTACTATATTACAGTTATTACATTTACACTACATGTTAGTATGAACATGGATGTTTGACAACAAGTGTTTAAATCCAACTTAAAATAACTCTACTTCACCATAAACCAACCTGGCTACTCAATGCTTTACCTACTCACTGTCAAACAAACACAAGTTCTATCATGACCACAGAATAAATCATGGTCCCGAGGCTGGTTTCAATCAGTCGACCACAGTAGTCAACCAATGGTCGACCAATCTGGGTTCGAGTCAGAATAGTCAACCTTTTAGTTAACCATAGTGCACACTCGAACTTGCCTGTAGATTCAAGTAAGATGCTCTCTGTGGTCTACAATGCTAAGCAACAATTCATCCACATTTATTGTTGTCAAACAGGGCAAAATAATCAGGTGATAAAAGCAAGCTATCAACAACTAAATCAATAACTTGGACAAATGTACAATGAATTATGAGCCCCCAAAACAATGAAGGACATAGATTGAGTTTAATAACAAGAATTACCCAAACAGGTCTGATGTCATGCCTTGTTACTCAGATGAAAGTCGGCAAAACACTGGAAAATTACCTCAGATTGACTTGTATTTTGGTTAAACTATATTTATGTACATCAATTGTACTAGCTGGTAATCAGCATCAATCGGTCAAATGTCTAGCATAGACTCTTGCTGAAAGCAGTATACCAGTTGACAGCAACTTAATAGACTAAACATAAATAGAATCAATTGACAGTTTCCAAAAAAAGTATTACGAGAGTGTTTCTTTTAGGTGTAAAACAAACCACAAAGCTCTCAAAAAGAGCCTCAAAAAGAGTAACAGGCCTCAGCTGGAACCTAAGCCGGGGCGTAAGCTGGAGTCTTAATCTAAGCCAAGGCTGGAGACTGAGCCAGACTTGGGCTTTGACTAAGCTACATGTAAAGCTGGAGCCTAAGCCGGGGCGAAAGCTGGAGTCTTAATCTAAGCCAAGGCTGGAGACTGAGCCAGACTTGGGCTTTGAGTAAGCTACAGGTATAGCTGGAGCCTAAGCCGGGGCGTAAGCTCTGGAGACTGAACCAGACTTGGGCTTTGACTAAGCTACATGTATAGCTGGTGCCTCAGTCGGAGCCCAAGTCTGAGCCTGAATCTAAGTCTGAGCTCAATCCACAACAGTGGTTGTGAAAAGGGCCTTAGCAACAAGATAAAATATTTCAGGGTATCAACTGTAAAACAAGTCAAACTACGAAAAAGCTTGATAGATTTATTGTGTTATAGTATTTTAAGATCAGCAGGCATCAAGAAAATGGATAAATTAATCAATATTTCCATCATTCACATCAAAAGAAAAGCTTTTTGAAAGGTGTAACCATCCACCAACACTAAAGTGTAACATCAATGTCAAATTCAAGGTCAATACATTATTTATGTGGGTTTCTTCAAATGTGAGAGCATCATTGCAAAGTATCAAAATCATGGTTTGGCAATAAAGTTTATTGACAACACAATAGTCATCTAGCCACAAAGTAAAATCAGAGTAGAAATTTAATAAATATTTGATGCCTTTTTAAAAAGAAGTATCTGTTTCACTGTACAGTGTACTTAGTCTCAGCCCATTTGAAAAGTATTGCAAAGCCGGAAAAAGTTTAGGAAAAAAGGATTGACATTTGATGACATTTTCTAATGGTAAAATAACAATAAATGTAAAAGAAATGGCAACAAAATGAATTTCTTTCACAAACCATAAAGCCTTACCCTCCATGCTCGCAATGCAAAACTATTTAGTTTAATGTGCATGTCACATTACACTTTGATGCTTTTCATTAATGAGGCTAGGACAACGGGGCTTGTCTTTTCATTTTTCATGTAACACAGGATTAATGTACCTAAAGAACAAGTTAGCCAATGTCTTTTCAGTTTAGGGGACAGTTTTGTGATCTGTGTTTTACACTACACTATACAATATTGTGTAATAGTTTACCAAGCTTCACAGAACAAAAACAAATGTATTATTTACACTGAATACTGTATTTCTTTTAGAGGGTTAAGCAACTCTTCCTGGCAGTAAAATCAACTTAGTTTTGAAAGGGAAACATACAGGAATGGTAAAAGGGAGAGATATATAATTACTAATCCAAGGCAATTCACTTTTTTTCCGAGCAGATTTAAGAACTGAGGTGAAATTAAAAATAGATCCACTGTGTATACATGATAGAGCCTCAACTTGCTAAGCAAAGATGAGTTGTGCTTAGCAGAATCAAGTTACCAGCCAAAATAACATGAACTGTATAATAGGTTATGACTGGTTCCCTGCTTAGTTGTTCTTGTATATTGACTCTATGACGAGAGAAACATGTACTTTAAAACCCCCCTACTGTCTGATCAGTTCATCCAGGGTTTTTCCTGAAAAAAGCTTAAGCAGCCTGCAACTTTGTGGTTACTGATCACAATAGACTTCACATTGTGCAAGTCTTGCTGGTATTCGAACATCGGGACCCGTTAAAGTGTGCAAGTTTGCTCTCCTTCAAAACATGGTCCAGAATCTTTTGAATATGCGTGAGACTTGCACGGTCTATAGTTCTGTACAAAGTTGTTTAAAACCATTACAGAAATAAATGGTAAAATCTACTTATTGGCACATTGTATAAAAGTAGGAAGGTTTTACAATATTTCATCCCATTAGTTTACCACATACATCACAGAGACAGAACAATAAGGCAAATGAAAAGCCAGTATTACATACAATTGTAGTCTACCACTAGGACAAGCAGACAACAAAAGTGCACTGAATTAATATTGCCTGAAGACTAGCTAACATTTCAGTCAATATACAGTAAGCTCACTGGTAAACATCGACTACATGTGCCTTGGATAAAAAAAAATCCCTCATATGGTGGTCTCTCAGAGCATTATGTACAATGTATCCTCAGGTAAAACATGAGGTAAATATTACATGTACTTCACAGCAGACTGTTGACTCTTCAGGGCAATGGGTGTGCCATTATTGCCTTAAGTATGTGTACAGTCTGATAACCAGGGCAATATAACTCCTTAGGGCAATATACTGCACATCCTTTTGTATGCTACGTGCCCTCTGAGTTACCCAGACAACCAACGCAACAATATGTTTCCTTGTAACACTGAGTCCTTAGTGCAATACACACATCCTAGGGTGTTCTACGAGCCCTTTGAGTAAACCTAGACTAGAAGGGCAATATAACATCCTCGTCTCCTTAAGGCAATATACATCCTTTGGTGTACTACATGCCTGTAGTGAAAACCCAGACAGGGCAATGTAACATCCTTGTAACATCGACTCATTGGGGCATTAAATACACATGTACATCATCCTTGGGTGCTCTACATGCCCTCTGTGTAAAACCAGACAACCAGGGCAATATAACTCCCTTGTCTCATAAGGGCAATATACATCCCTGGTAGAGAAACTAAATTGCCTTACTTTAGGCAATCAACATTTTCCTTACTGAGTTCATATTTTGTTCTACATACATGTATAATGCACAACACACTGTTTTACAGTATTTAACACACACATACAAAAACATACATCGCTCAAAAAAGCTGGTTTGACCCGCATCATAAAAAATTCTCCATCAGACTTCCCACATCACACACTGTTGAATATTCATCATTTAGTATTTTTAATTTTTTTGTTATTTATTTTTTAAATTTTATATTTTTTTTTTAAGGCACTGGACACCTTTGGTAATTGTCAAAGACCAGTATTCTTAATTGGCGTATCCCAAACACTTGTTGCACAAATTTGTGCGGTTTTAGATCTTAAAAAAAAAAAACTTAAGGCCTGAAGTATCTTAATATTTGAGTCAAAAATTACCTCTTTCTCAAAAACTATGTTACTTCAGAGGGAGCCGTTTCTCAAAATGTTTTATACTATCAACAGCTCCCCATATTGCTCTTTACCAAGTAAGTTTTTATGATAACAATTATTTTGAGTAATTACCAATAGTGTCCAGTGCCTTTATAAGGTAGGTACAACATGGTATATTTAATTGTGCTTCATTGATTCCACAACCATTTACATGAAACCATGATCAGCTATCAACATAAGACAGATTGAATAATGGTACCAATAGTAGGAGGGTTAAATGAGGGTGTTAGTCGTAATTGCAATTTTATTTTATTTTATTTTAATTGTAGTTACAATGTATATGAATCATTCAAAAACAGCAGTAATTGAGTTTGATATTAAGGCAGACTAAAAGCATCAAACGGATTCCTCTGATTTGTAAACCAAACCTTTGTTGCGTTACAAGAGCATACCCGGAAATGGGCCAGGCAAAAGGTTACCAGCCAAAATACTATGCAACGTCATTTCCTGGGACTGGTTCTCTGCATATGTACACTTAACCACTATTGTTCTAAATTGATTGAATGACAGGTGTCATACTTTCCATGAAATTTACCTAAAACCCAGAGCTTTGTATTGAGAGAGTTGCAGCACATGAATGCTGGACGCCACTTTCGGTACTGTTTTTTTATTTTTATTTATTTATATATTTTTTTTTTGGGGGGGGGGGGGTCCGAAAATGGCATTTAATCTTAAGTTGTTGCAACCCTGTCAATAAATGGCTCTGCTTACACCCATGTTGCACCCCCTACTTTTTTATAACATCTCCCTTATCACATATTTCAATTCTTAATATTTTGTAGCAAAATCTTCACCACTTCCATTCTTTTTATATATTTCTTTAAGATTTTAATTTTTCTGTTATGCATAAAGGAAGAAATCCGAAGATGGCTTATACAGCAGCATTTTGTGAATCATTGTTTCTTATTATTTCAAAGGTTTTAAGTCACGATAACGCACACAAAAAACCAAATCAGATTTATTGGTGGAATTTCTAAAACCATCATCCTTCATTTCAAATAGTTCTCCTCAGTAAAATGAAGTTTTTTAATTATAGTAAAAATCTGGTGAAGCTCATTAAAAACCATTCAGATGTACTTTTAATTGTTCTTATTTGGGGAGAGCAAGATGAAAGAAAGGATGCTTAGTATTGAATTATATCTTATTATTGTCTTTCAAACAGATAGAAATCACCACACAATACACTCACATACAACTCTATCTCCAATGCACTAATCTCACATACAATCTCCTTCCCTTGGGACTTTAAGCTAGTTATACTTGTTGATACACCAGCTGGGCCGACAACTTGAGAGGTCTAGCTATCATACTTGTACCTATCAACACCAAGCTTTCACATTTTCTTCTGGTTTTCATCACATTTACCCATCAATGATAAGTTGGAAATGGCCTACATATGGAGTCACCAACTAGTTACCTCCATGATGTAATCAACACAGAACTCTCTCGCATGCGGGATACAAACCGGCTAAACATGGGGGGGGGGGGGAATGATTGTGTTTTCGATGACACTTATTTTATAAAGCTGCGGCATGGTTCAAGTTACTTGTCAATCATTTCCTAAGCAGATCTTAGGCAGGGGATTTTAGTGAGCAGCAGTTAACACTGCATGGTTGGCAACTTGTTTCTGCCAAGTAAGATTTGTCTGTGCTTATGAAACTTGGCAGCTTTATGAAATAGTGCCGAGGCAGGAGTTAGGGAGGAACTGTTTGCTGGGACTTTCTGCTGAACAGAGAGCTCAAAATATGTCCATAGAATTAACATTGGAGGATAAATCTGCTTTTCACAACTCCATCGTACACAGTTCAGCTTATACATTACCCCATCTCATAAATCATTCAGCGCCACTCGTGACTTAAGGCGTCTCCGTGTCTCTTCAAAACTGGAAGTCATCAATGTTCTCTTGAGCAGCAAATTCAAAGACTTGAGCATTCTCATCAATCTTAGGGGCCAGTTTGGTGTCTTCTTCTCCACTACTGAAGTAACGATCAATGATATCAAAGGCCTTCTGGTAGATATCTTGATTCTCATGCGATTGTAGGAACTCTATCTTATCAATGCCTGGCGAAGAAATTAGACAAGAGTTGAAGGTGAAATATCACAATGGTAATCCCCAAAACTGCTCATGAGCAGTGTTGCAGTCACGATGGGGGTTGGTGGACTAAATTGGATTTAGAACCCACAACTAAAATTGGTCTAGCTACAACACAACACAACACTGCAGTGTTGTAACCATGGTGGTTGGTGCTAGGCAGGCCGCTAAGAACTAACAACCCAGCACTCTGAGCAAAATACACTGTGCTGCCTAGCACAGATTTCCCCCTGATTGCACTTCAGCAACTCCTTTTTACATAGCACCAGGTAATGGTTTACAAGATGCTGTGGCGCAATGTGCCGCCAATCAATATTCAGTACAGCCACAGTAGTAAACACGCTAAAGCCGTGTTCGCATTGGACTAACGTTTTACCGAGACAGTGGTTAACATTCCAAAAGGGGAAACTTACCAGCGTCCGCACTTGGATTATTGACGTGGGTAAACTAACCGACACGGTCGGTAAAACACATATCGACTAACTTAAGAAAAATGCAAGAGGGCGCTATCGCAGTGACCTTTGACAGGGGTGCATGACAGCGAGAATGCATTGAGTGCAACCGAGCTTCCGTCCATGTACACAATGCACGATGTACGATGCGTCATCACACAATCAGGTGGCTGCAGGTAGATCGGGGACCGGATGTGGCTTTTTACTGGGACGGCTTTTACCCTGATCGCGTTCGCATTGGACTTTTCGGCTCGATTAAACTAACCTGGTCAATTTAACCGGGCACCTTTGGCTCGGTTAAACTAGCCATTCGGGTCAGGTAAGTTACCTGGGAGGAAAACTTCCTGGGCTGTTCGCATTGGACTTAAAATTGGTAAGTTACCCATTGGCTCGGTTAGTTTAGCCAAATTAAGTCCAATGCGAACAGGGCTAAATACCTAATTTAGTAAAGAACTGAAGAATGACCTTACCTCCACACTGCTCAACAATAAGAGCATATTGGTTCTGTGCTCCCATAGTCTTGGCATCTTGCTCACCAAGCTTTAAGATATTATCCAGACCATTCAAGGCTACCTGCACAATCTTGGGATCCATCACTGTCAGTAGATCACACAGCGGTGGAATGCAGTTGTGTTCAACAATAAATCTAGAACCAAACAAATCAATCTATTTGCAAGATTTTGACACTCTAATCTTTCAGGGATGCCATGACTCTTTCCCTCAGAGCCTGAAAAAAAGTTTGCTGCGAAGAAAAGGGGGTCACGGCCCCCCCACTGCTCATATAAATGTCAGTTATTATTATTATCTCTTAACATTAACCCCATTTTCATTAGCTAGAGTTACTCCACAACCCTTTAGAGTACTTCACTCTATGGTACCTCAAAAACACTAGCAACACTTGTTTGCCACTTGAGTGGGTGGGGACGTTTGGAAGTACAGTATCTCCAAAAATCAGACAAAACCATGGGAAGGATTTTGAAGGACTTTGGAGTGTTTGGATATCTATGGGTACTGACTTTCAATGAATGGGTAAAGCCGTTTTCAATGTGTTAACTCCTGATGCAAATTACTAAACTGCTACACCTGAACCCTTGCAAAGAACAGGGCCCAATTTCTTAGCCCTGCTAACCGTAAACACACAACAAGGCATGCTAACCTCCCGGTATTGACTACACAAAAATAATTGACATCACAATGTAAATCCATGGTGAACATAAGGCATTAAAATAAAGAAAATGTTATTTTGGCGTAACAGGCCCCCAAAAATAGGGTCCGTCGGTATGGATTTCCCCCCCCCCCCCTCCCAGCAACGAAAATGACCCAATTCTTCCTTTACCTTCAGCTGTTAACTTAAATTCATCCGCTTTAAACGATAAAAAATGACCGCAGATTCACATTTTCCCTTGATGGAAACACTGTACCCTTCGGAACCGGGCTCCATGTTGATATGTGTAAACAACGGTGCCGTCATGCAAACACGGGGCCATCGCCGGGGTCACAAAATAACTTGCAATTTTAAGAAAGTGTTAATATCATTTTTTATTGAGTAAAAGGCTGGAACAATAATTAAAATAATTTATATTCTAACAAACAATTTTTTGAATGCAAAATAAATAGCAAAATATTTTGTCATATTGTATGTATTAGTCTGCGCCGTGCAACAGTCTAGGACGAGGCTACCATATTTTTCATGTAGAGAGCCCTCACGCCAACCTCGTTCCCAGTGGTGTACGATCTCACCGCGCCATTTTCTTTTGCTCGATCATACCCCTGGGGTTAGAGACATACGCATACGTAGCTCTAGCGGGCACTGAACCAGACTTCCAAGAAAGCAGCCCGTGTAGAGTACCGACCGAGCCATGTACCAATGGTGCATCTAATGAATACCTCCGTATGTACATGTATGTACTGTACATTGCTGTAGAGCCTGCATAATCTTCTGATGTGCCATTTGGTCGTTGGTGCAACCATAGAGAAAGTTATGGTGCAACATTGTGCAAGTCATGCAAGTTCCACGTGCAGGGAGCGTCAGTCAACAGTGAGACACAGTCAGAAATGGTTTTAACGTATTTATAACTAATTTAAAAAGATTGTAATCATTAAATTTCTTCCCATGAAAAAAAAAAAATATCCAGGGTTGGCCGTATTTTTAGGGTCGGTCGGGTTACGCCAACTTAACATTTTTTTATATTATGCCTAACCTGTGGAATACGCTGGCACCTTAGCAGGATTTTTCTGCTACAGTAAGCACAAATATTTGCTTACCGTTAAGCAGCGCTACAAAACTGGGCCCAGTTTGTTGGGCTGTGCCAAATCAAATGCCTCAAACTCTGGTCACTTTATCTTATGGATCATGGAGTTGGTAGGATTACAAAGTAGGAAAACAAACTACCTGATCTGTTCAGCGCCACCACCAGAGGTAGCATTTGTGATGGCCCAGGCAGCTTCTTTTCTTGTCTTGAATTCAGCTTTTCCAAGAACATCTACTAGAGCTGGGATGATATTAGCATCAATGACGGACTGTTGTACGTAGAAAAATACACGTTAAATAATATACACTATACAGTCGACTCCCGTTAATACGAGGTCCGCCAGACTGGCCCATTTTCCTCGTATTATCCGAACCTCGTCTTAAACGCAGCGCGCTAAATATAGATACACACGTCATCATTGTGCATGCACACAACACATGTACGTGCGTGACATAATGGCTGCACGTGTGTACACAGATGCATGGCGGAGCTGCAATTGACTACTGTGTGCATAGAGTAGTGTGTGATGTACTGCACAAACAAGCACAAACTTAGGCTAATAAAACTGTATTAATTAAGTTAGTTTAGTTTTAAATTCAATTTTAAAATCAATTTACATTTTACGTGATTAAAAAATTAGTGAGATTTTAACTTGCGTTACTGTTTTGTAAAGTTTCCGATCCCGTGCAAAACTTTGGTCCCAGGCAGTTTATTGCCAATAATTAGAGTCTTGGTTTTCATCGGTAACCACCCGTTCAATGCTTGATGGTTCATTGCTAACGCGAGATACCAGGGAAAATCTTGCTGCTGCAATGCATATTGCACACATTGTGAAAAATTCAGCATGTAGCAGTCAATAAAATAAAAGTTGGATTTTCATTGGTAACCAACAGTGAAATGATTGATGGTCCATTGCTAACGCGAGATACCAGGAAAGATCTTTCTGTTCCGTGTCATATAGCTCACGCATGTGTGTGCACATGAAATACACCTAGTCGCAGCTAGCAGTTAACTAAAAATGGAATCTTGATTTTCATTGGTAAACACCTGTGTCATGTTAAATGGTTCATTGCCAATGTGAGATACCAGGTAAAACAACCTTGCTTGCCGACTCGTGACTCCCGGTTTCGGATTAGTGTTGCTATTGGAAGCGTCCAGTTAACACCTCTATTGTGTGTCTTAAAAGCCACAAATAACTTTACAGTCTGTACAGGTATTTCCTTTGTTGGTTTTTGTATTGTTCTTGTTATAACCGTGTTCTCGCTACTACCATGCTCGTATAATCCATATTTTAATGCATTGAAACACGCATGGGGCAGTTCGGGACCTGCAAAAAACTCGTATTAACCGGAACCTCATAATATGCGAGCTCGTAATAACGGGAGTCGACTGTAGTAGGGTTATATTGTTGTACTCCCATTAAACACAATGTAAGCTGACCGAGGCTTCTTCTTCTTCTTCCTATACGAGTACAAGCCTCACGTGTCAGTAATATCAAACTATGAAGTGCAAAAGTAAGCAGGCCGCGGGAACATGTCGGTAAAAAAGCTCACAGAAATACCTGAAATAAGGTGTATTTATACAGATGCAGGTAGGCTGCTGGTGCAAGTAAAAGAAAAACTGCGGCTGTAAGGAAAAACAGTCTGGTTCCATATACTATCAGTGTTTCTTCCATTTGTCCAAATATTAAACATTATTGATTCTTTCTGTCCTGGGTGTTTACCATAATATTGCTGACGAAATGCCAAAAGAAACTGGAAAGCAGCCTCTTTATATTTTAACAGCGGCTATATTTAGATGGAAATTTGCATTAGGGATACAAAATATTAACTTGAACAACGCCTCTTTCTATAAAGTATTATAACACACCTCTTGCTTGTTCTGTATTCTTGTTGGCTGAAATACGGTCACGTGGGATGAACTAATATAGTCTAGTGATCGCGCGCGCGTGTTTGCGGGAACTAGTTCCCGAGCGGGCACTAGTCTTTGAAAATAGTGCCCGGTAACAGCGCCCTCTCTTGACTTGAACCATGAACAGGAACTACAAAACTTCCTTTCTTTTCCAGATTTCTGTTCCTATTTCACATTTATGACCGAGCTGTGTTATAAAACACATATTGACTGGCATAATTCGGTAACTGTGAGTGACCAGAAGAGGGGCCTATAGGTCGCTCTTCCGGACACTCAAAGTCCCTCGGGGGAATAGACGTACACTAGTTACCTCATTGCCAGTCAATATGTGTATAATATTATGCGATGTTGTTGACTATTTACCTGTATCTGTTGTCTATTTCCAGCGGTGATATTTGAGATAGTCCAGCAAGCTTCTTTCCTAATAGATTCCTTAGGGCTACTCAGTAGGTGCATGAGGTACGGTAGAGCTGAACAATTCAGGATTATCTGCAATTACATACCCACAGTAAAGCAATAGTTAACCCTCCAACTGTCTGACCAGTCAATATAATCAGCATCGATTTAATACCAGCTTGCATTATGATATCTTGTTTTAATTAATGAGTAAAATGCACTTTCTTTCTCTACTGTACTTGTATTTTGGAATCAACTTAAACAAGTTTGTGGCAGTGAAATACCTAATTTGTCAGTTAGTTGTTATCCAATAATAAGTCCTACCTGTGTTTGAATGTCATCTCCTGTGACGATATTTCCTACAGCTCTGAGGGCAGCAGATACAACACTCTGAGACGCATTCCTGTTTCACCAAACAACAAAATGCAATATTTAATGAGTACCTCACATGGAAGGCCATGTCCAAATTGGCTACGGGTATGGCTAGATCACTATATCATTAGGCTTAAAAAAAAATATATGTTGGATTACCCTTTCACCCCATTTTTTGCTTGGGTCGGTCGGTCGGATTTATTTCCTTTTTTTTTCTTTTTCCAGATGTCAAAGAACGCCCAAAACTGCATAAACATTTCATGAA
The DNA here is from genome assembly GCF_032118995.1 of Asterias amurensis. Lineage (NCBI taxonomy): Eukaryota > Metazoa > Echinodermata > Asteroidea > Forcipulatida > Asteriidae > Asterias > Asterias amurensis. The sequence goes on from NC_092661.1 coordinate 7,372,406, forward strand.
AGATCAAGTTGTCAAGCAAGCAAGGTATTAATCATCTTATACATCTCGCTTCAATTGCTGTTTTTGCGTCTTTATTTTGGCAAATTCCTTCAAAAACAATTTCCAAGAGTCATTTCAATCACCGTGTTTTTCGTCCGTTCAATAAATGAGCGATACCATATACATGTAAAGGCATTACTGGCAACAGTGCCCTCTGCTGTTCAATGGAGTGTTAGACTGGTTCCTTGTGAAAGCATGACGTCGGATAAACGGGCGTGTGGTTTGATATGTGACACAGGCTCACCCTATATCCGTGCGTGTGAGGGAAATCGATCTACATTTTGTACGTTGCGTTTTTGTGAACGTTGAAACCACGACTGTTGCACTGGATAATTATTACTGTCGACCGTTAGTAGTCGGCCAAAAACTAATATTTGTATCAAATTTACCATTTTGAAAGCATAAAATATTCATAAAATCAAAATTCGGAAGTAAAAAAAGAGAAAAACAAAATGAAAAAAAAAAAAAATATTTAAAAAAACGCAACCAAGATTTTTCTACTTTTACGGTCGGACGGGATAGGGCAATCCAACAGGCCATATGGATTGAAGTACATTCTAAGATGACCTTTAGCAACATTATTAGCAACAGTTGTAGCCGTAGCTGGCAATTGGATATAGCCTAAATTATGTACCTCCTCTAGATTTGATACAAGGCCCAATTTGATAAAGCTGCTGAAGCAGCAATTATTGCTTATAAATTTCCAGCTGTATGATGTTTCACGGAGGAAGCGATTGCCTCCATGCCCCTTGGTCAATGCCTTGGTGCCCCTTGAAATGCTATGTAGAAACTTACAATTTCCTTAATGGGTGCCCTTGCCCTTTCAAAAACGGAGCATACAGGTCTGTGGTATGGTGTAGGATAAGGGTTATCATTTACTTTGGGGTGGGGGGTGGGTGGGTTTGAGATGACTTACATGAGTAGCTCTACTAGTCTCCTGCATACTCCACTGTCTATGACAGCTTGAATCTTCTCATTAGGACCATCAGACAGATACGATAAAGCCCAACAAGCATCTGCTAATACATCTTGATCATTATGGAATAATAGACGGGATAATACTGGTAGGCAGGTCTTTACCTAAACATTCAAACAAAGAGATAAGAGAAACAACCAGTCATTTCATGTCATAAACCAAACCCTAAAAGCGCTGATCGGCAACAGGTGGTGTCTCTCTGCCAACACAATCATGGAACAAAAAAAGCTGCTTGGCTTTGCCATGTAGTACGCCAGGGTGGTCTTGCAGCAGCAGTGCTTGATGGAACTTCACTTGGACACCGTTGGAAGACCCAAACTCCGCTGGATCAACAGAATCACCAGGGTGGAGTAGCCTCAGCGTGGCTGAACTATTTGCGTCGACCCTACAGCTATGCAAAATCATCCCTGCACCAGCTATATAATAATAATAATAATTTGGGGGGCTAATCATCCTTACTCGCAGCTAAGAGCTGAATTGCGAATGACGCGGCTACAACGTGTTCGAGAAGCTGGCATGCAAGGGCGCCTATGGCTGCCAGCCACATCAACCCATTATGACCAAGGAGCACAGCCAAAGATCAAAAGCGTTTTATTTTTTTCCCGAGGGAGGAAAACCGTATGATATGGAAAACCCTTGTGGCACACAAGAGAACCAACGCACAACTCAACTCACATATGGCCCCGGCCGGGAATCGAACCGGGGTCACCTTGGTGAGAGGCGGGGTCACCTTGGTGAGAGGCGAGCACTTTATGCACAAGCCAACCATGCCACCCAAAATTAACCCCAGAGGGTTTTTAAGTCAACAGGCAGAGTAGCCTACGACGATCGATTGATGTTATGTCCCAGTGACTAAGGTTATCAGACTCAAGTTCTGATAGCCGAGTCATTGGAGTGTGGGTTTTATCCCTGCTGTGACACTTAAAGGGAAGGTACACGTTTGGTAGTTACTCAAAACAAATATTAACTTAAAAACTGACTTGGTAATGAGCACTGGAGAGCTGTTGATAGTATAACACATTGTGAGAAACAACGAAGAAATGCAGTTTTTGAGAAAGAGGTAATTTCTCACTAAAATAATAAAAAGACTTCTAGCTAGAAGTCTTTTATTTTTATGTGAAAGCACACAAATTCGTCCAACAAGGTTTTATTTTTCTTTCATAATTTTCTCGCAACTTCGATGACCGATTGAGCCTCAATTTTCACAGGCTTGTTATTTTATGCTTGTGATGGGATACACCAAGTGAGCAGACTGGTTTTTGACAATTCCTAAACGTGTACCTTCCCGTTAATAATAATAATAAAAATAACTATTTTTTATATATCACTTCATCTACAGACGCTCATTATTATTCATTTCCAGAAATCTCCTTGTAAGGGTTTATAAGGTGCTGCGGCGCAGTAAGCAGCCACTTACAGAAACATGAGGCATTCCCCTTTCTTAGTGATACCTGTAAGTGTAACTGGGTTCTTTTAAGAGCATTACATAAAGCATGGAACCTACAGCTTTTTATCCCATTTGAAGTACACAAATATGGTTATGTGACTCAAGGACACATGGAGTGTATCTAGCGTCAAATACACAAACAAGATTTGACCTTTTTGACAGTAGAAAGAAAAATCACAGGCATATTACTCAGGTGGGATTTGAACCTACGACCTTTGCATTATAGAGCAGGGTTGTCACACCAACTCGACCACCGAGATTGCTCGGTAGCTAGAGGAAGTTTGAATCCTATATTTTAACAGTGTGTACTACTTCGATTTAATAGATATTTAATTTGCATCAGAGGAAAGAATAATCGTTTTGGTTTTAACTGATGAGAATACTGTGCTTACACTGGACTGTGTATGCAGTGCCTACACACATCGTTGTGTAAGTCTAAAAACAAAAATATCTCTGTTGCAAACAACATATAGAAATAAATACTTACCTTATCAAAGGTTGGTGGTGGGTTCTTTCCTCTACATAAATTGGACAAGGCCCATACAGCATTCCTTGTCATCGATAATTTGTTGGATTTTGCAAGTAATCTGTAACAAGTGAAAATGATTTGAAATGTACATACATTCATGAACAAAGAACTCCAGAGTAATATTGCTGGCAGCGGCACTGGACATGTTTGGTAATGTCAAAGACCAGTATTCACACTTGGTGTAGCCCAACAATTTATGAAAAAACAAAGCTGTGTAAATTTGGGTAATTACATACCATGTCCAGGGGTAGATTTCACAAAGAGTAAAGACTGGTCTTATCTCTAGAAATGTCGAGTTACTCATCCTAACTTAGGACTAGCCGCACTTTTTGAACATCTACTAGGACTAGTCCCAAGTCATTACTCTTTGTGAAACCGACTCTAGTGCCTTTAAGAGAACACACTGAGCTTAAAAATTCCGTCCAAAACACAAACTACAGGCCTTGACTTATTATACAAATAATAATAGCCAGTTTTTATTTAGCCCTTTTCACACCCGAGGGCTTCTCAAAGCTCTTCCAACATTATTACCCCTGGTCACAGGGCCTTAATCATTCCTTAAACCATCTCAGCTCCCTGGGGAGTATGCAGCCTGTGCAACAATTATTTGCGACTAAATTATTACTCAGCTAAACCATTCACAAGAACAATCTCTCCCCTTACAGTTACCCATTTACCCCTGGGTGCATAAAGGATGGGGGAAAACAGGCACTCTGAGCTGCCTGCAAGCAGACTGGTGCTGTGGGAACCGTCTCATGGGGTGAAGCTAAGGGGAAGACAGAGGTTGAGCTATGTCAGTGTCTTGATGAGAGATGCTGGGGAAGAGACCACTACAGAGTTGGTTGCCTGCATAAAGGACAGGGAAAACAGGAACTCTGAGCTGCCTGCAAGCAGACTGGTGCTGTGGGAACTGTCTCATGGGGTGAAGCTAAGGGGAAGACAGAGGTTGAGCTATGTCAGTGTCTTGATGAGAGATGCTGGGGAAGCGACCACTACAGAGTTGGCTGCCTGCATAAAGGACAGGGAAAACAGGAACTCTGAGCTGCCTGCAAGCAGACTGGTGCTGTGGGAACCGTCTCATGGGGTGAAGCTAAGGGAAAGACAGAGGTTGAGCTATGTCAGTGTCTTGATGAGAGATGCTGGGACAGAGACCATAACAAAGTTTGCTGCCTGCAAAAAGGACAGGGAAGATTGAAGATGCCGCCGGGGATCCCCATCCACGGGATGCCACCTGTGGGCGACATGATTATGAATCTAATTATTGTACCCTTCTGTCCTCCCTTTGGTTTCATTGATTCACTAATCTAAACCAGACACCATCTTTAATAGATTCATACTTACTGTAATAATGGCATGATGATTCCACTATCAATAACAAAGTCTCTGCAGTCTGGACTATCTCCTGCAATGTTACCAAGAGCCCATACAGCCTGTACAAAAACATAATCAAATATAGGGTTACAGACAAATGTATCATTATAAAAAAGGTATACTGACCAGAAACTTGTGTTTGACCATGACATAAGGTACTGCATGAAACAGTGTCAGATCTCTCATGTTCTGTACTAGTGTCAAATTTGTCAACTCAGCTTGCGTTTTTATTTTTGACACCTTCAAAAATTGTGCGCATGCATACATTTGTACACACTGGACAGTAAAAAAAACTTGCGGGGGACTCAAAAGTTTTGGTTGACCTCATCAGGCTAGTGAGTGAAAACAAAACAACGGGAAACCCTAACTCACCTGTTCTTGAACATCTTCAAAGTCTGAGTTGAGCAACTGGATAAACAATGGGACAGCTCCAGCCTCTATAACACAGCGTGTCTGTAGGGACGTACCTGATGCTATATTAGTTAGAACCCATGCAGCTTCAAACTAGATAAAATAACAACACAAAACAATGGTTACCAAATCGAACATTAAAGCCATTGGACCCTTTCGGTAAACAGTATTGTCCAAGGCCCACACTTCGTGTATCACAACTTCTATATCAAATAACAAACCTGTGAAAATTTAGGCTCAATCGGTCATCGGAGTCGGGAGAAAACAACGGAAAAACCCACCCTTGTTTCCGCGCGTTTCGCCGTGTCATGACATGTGTTTAAAATAAATCCGTAATTCTCGTTAACGAGAATTTATATTGTTTTGCTGTTTTTTTAAAAAGTAAAGCATTTCATGGAATAATATTTCAAGAAAAGTCTTTCACCATTGCCTTCTGTAAACCCTGTAAGTGATTTGTAAATCTGTGAACTTTTTTTTTTTCCTGAACCAAAAGGGTCCAATGGCTTTAAACGGAATTTCACACACATTGGAGACATTGTTACGCAAGGTTTCTGGAGACACACCTTTGTACTAACATTGATTGTGTAGTGCAAAGCATAAACTTACATTCCAAGAATAACGGGTTTATACACGTAGAGCAATACAAATTTACCCAGTCTGTTTCCCCTGTGGGATATCACTTTATATCTGAAATCCGAATTACATTCTCTTACACCTCAAGGATATCCTTTATTAATAATTTAGGGCTAAATAAATATCTCAGTTGGTAGAGCACCAAATTAACACAGAGGTCACAGGTTCAAATCTGGTTCTAGTAAATTTTTCTTTGTTCAACCCACATACATGTAGATACTTCAAAACCCAGACTTGAGAAATGAACCAAAATGTCGAACATTGCTAAAAAATAACAAACAATAACATAAACCAATGGCAAGACACTGGGTGGTAGTGACCCCACAATAGAGAGATCCAGTAGGCTCTGCCCACGACGCACGTGTGAGCAAGAACACGCATGTCGGACCTTAGTGTCGGACCTTCGTTGCGTTGTGGTTGCGTTGTGATGGGGCGGAGCTTAATGGATCGGTCTATTCAGGAACTAGCACACATGTACTAGTAATATTAGTGACAACCTTGAGACAGTGTTTTGGCCAATCAACAAGGCATGTTATAAACATCTTGTGTGTTTTTTGCCACCCCTAATCATTTGGTACTTACTTGTAGCGTGCTGTTGCTATCATTTTGTAGAAACTCAACAAATCTTGGTACAATTCCTGTGTGAATGACTTCATCTATGGGTGGATTGGGTTCTGTCAATCAAGCAGTTATTTAAAGTAATAATAAATAATACTAATAGTCGCTCACTGATGCTAAAGGGGCTTTAACATACAATATTTTCCTGCAAGGTATTGCACGGGTTAGCAGGGAAAATTTGCCTGTGAGCGTGTGTACTCCACGTTACTAAGCCATTCTTTGCTTTACACATCTAGCCCAGAAATTTGGCGCTTGCCCGTAAACGGAGAATGGTGATTGTAAGCGCAGAATTTGGCGGTAAGCAGTGCCATGGAATCGGGGTCCTGATCAGGTTGCATGCCTGTAAAATGAAGTGTGATTATAAAATGTACCTTTTGAGAGCAATTTTCTAAACTTTTGTGTAGCGGCAAGTTGTTGGGTGACATCATCACTCATCAAAGCTTGAACCATATCTGGACTGACAAAGCCCTGTAAAAAAACAACAACAATAATAATTCAAAGTAAGATTTGAATCTTTGCATGGTGTGTAACAATACTGTTAAAAATAATAATAGTAACAATGGCTTCTTGTGTAGCAGCGCTCAAATCCATCAATCAGCGTGACGCTCATAGTGCTTGAACTTAGCTCAACATACCTTGGAGGTTATGCTGCAAGGAAAGTTGAGCTAAGTTTTGAAGTAATAGACTTAAAAGTCTTACATAGCACCCTACGTTTTGAAGTATTAGACATTTTCCTTTACATAGCACCCTACGTTTTGAATTAATAGACATTTTCCTTTACATAGCACCCTACGTTTTGAATTAATAGACATTTTCCTTTACGTAGCACCCTATGTTTTGAATCAATAGACATTTTCCTTTACATAGCACCCTACGTTTTGAAGTAATAGACATTTTCCTTTACATAGCACCCTACGTTTTGAAGTAATAGACATTTTCCTTTACGTAGCTCAAGTAACTCAAATGACTGCAATTGCATCACATACCTGCAAATCCCCAACTCTTGTATACATCCTGCTTACAAATAAACAAATAGACAGACAGACAGTCAGACAGACAGACAGACAGACAGACAAACAAACAGACAGACAAACAAACAGAACAAAGAGATGCCCTCTAATGTTTACCTGTGTAGAGGTGATAAGGCTATCTTGATGAGATGACTCATTCTCAAGTAGAATATCAACATTCCGTCTCTTGAAAATCTGGATTTAATAAAAGGAACAAGAAAACAAACACCAACATTACACAAAGTTGATTATCTTGTTTCAAACCAAATAATATTTGTCGTTAATGCTAATGAGCTCGATAAATGTAAAGTTTACAGCAATATATTCTAAAGGTGTCAAACGATTTTAAAGATGTTATGGTTAAAAAAAAATAAAGGTCTACTTCGTTTTGGGGTTTTTCGCAATGAAAGTGATGTGACGAGGCACATGGTTTTAAATGCATTCTGGAAATCCGAGATGGGCACCATATCTGGCCGCCATTTTGGATTCCATGTTTTCAGCCTGTATTAAGGCGTTCAAACCATATTAACAATATTTCAAACTTTGCAGGTCAAGGAACACATGTTATATACGTAGAATAATCAATCAGACCCCCTCACTGCACCCTAGTCCCTAAACGCTGGCAGAGATATAAATTTCTGAGAGGAAAAAACCAACAACAATTATTTTTCCCCACCTCATTGTGCCAACAATGGTGACACAAGTAATGAAACATATTGAATTATTGTCAAAATAAATAACTTTATTTATAATGGTAGAACAATATGGAAATTATACATTTTAAAATTGTTGTTTTCCTACAAAAAATATTGACAACTTTTTTTTCAAATTGTAAAAATATTTTATATTAATCATTTAGAACTTAGTGAAGTTAACCGTTGTGGGAAGTTTCATAAGAATCCCTTGAGTATTTTGTAAAATACGATGGGGAGGGGGGAGTGTTCTCCACACACGTGTTTTGGGAGGGTGGACCGCCCTCCTAAAATTTAGGCCGCAAAAATAAGATCAAACGAGTACCTGACAAGCCAAAACCGACTTCAAAACTACAGCATCAGAAATGCAATCCTAAACAAACATTAAAACACGATGTACAGATGGCCACATGGTTCGTATGCCGAGTGCATCAACCATGCACACATACCATACCATGGAAATACTCACTGCATGCATAGTGCATTACAGTCCGCAGGCGTGCGCGATGCGGGGCAAAGTTCATTGATAATTATTGTTCTGTGTGGTTGAATCTCAATGATTTTAATGCAAATGAAGTTCTTAACTACGGAACCGCTAATCACTAACTCATGAAAATGGTTTTTGATGGAAAAAGTATCATTTAGGGCCACCATTTGGGGATAAGATCGTCCAAAAATGTTGAAATTTTTTCCGTTTTGAAAATTGCACGTGAAGGCTGTCCAATCACCCGCTTTTTAAATTCCGAAATTCCTACACTGACTGTGCGTGCGGCATGCGGATCATCCCTTTGAGGTTATTGGCCCGCAGCACAAAGCAAAATATATAATTTGTATGCTTTGATTTAGTTTTTAAAATAGGGTTGTTTCGACCGAAATGGATTTCAAACAATAGGTAGCGCCGTTGGGCCCTGGGATATATTACATTATTCTTAAGAAAAGGTTTTTCTCAAGCATTTGTTACTTTCACGTCTGATGACATCATATAAAAATAGGCGCCATTTTGATTACATCATATCAACGAGCACAATTTTAATAACGTCATGCCGCCCTCCTAAAAAAAAGAGTCTGTGGAGAACACTGGGAGGGGGTTCAATTTCTGTCTGTATACGTAGTGTATTTTTGACATACCTGCTCTTCCCGCTTCTGCTTTCGAAGCTGAACTCCTTCTTCCTCTCGTCGTTTGCGCAGTTCATCCAATCCCAACGCCTTGTTCTTATACATATGGAAGTGACCTTTGTTTTGGTTAGAGCTTGCCATAGTTGCTGTACTATAATAGAATATAAACAAATACAAGAATTTACGTATATTGGGTTGCATTTTAATACTGTTCTACAGATCACTATGCACCATGCAGTATGTAGCATTCAGTGTCAATCGCAAACATGTAGGTTGGCACAATTGTGCACTTTTTAATAAAAAATATCATATTTGCTTTTATTAAAGAGTTAGTTTTAGGTAGTAAAAATGATTTATCAGTTTGGATAACTGTGGTGATTTGATACTGTTTAATAATGAGTCATTATCATACATGTTGTCATACATGTATGGAAAATCTTTTGCAGGAAGGTTGCTCATACTTTAGCTTACCAACCAAGGTTGGCATAATTCACTCCTAAATTGTTCATGATGAACTTGTGTCATGTGGTGAATACATGAATGAACAGATGATTACAAAGTGATCAATTGTTCTAACCATAACGACTTGTACTTGTACAGCTCCTATTGGTAAGTTACTTTAAAGACATGATGTACACATGTACATGTAGGCCTGAAGTAGAATGTTAAAAAGTGAAGGCTTGATGGCCATTTTCTTAATAATGAATGCTTACGAGATACAGGTGGAAAATGAACGCCCAGGCACCATTTATCTATTTAATTTATTTACCCAGACAAAACCTTTTCAATATGTCTTCCCTGAACGAATATGAGTACATAACGTGTATATATTGATAAAATCAGCCAAAGGTCAGCCATTCTACCTACATTCTTACTTTCCTTAAAGCTGCCACTCAAGGTACATAAAGGATTAAAAAATACAAAAAATGTAGCAATGGGATAAGGAACTGAGATTGTTGCTTAGTACACATTAAGCAGAAATCACATCTGGAAGCTTTTTAAAATAGTGTGGCTTCGGACAAACTTTTATTTCAAAATAAGGTACACTTAGATAGATCAGGAACAAGTTTTTGATTTTCACCTCACACTACATGTTTAGTGAATACATCCAGTCGACCAATATTCATGACCATGTCAGAATGTTGCTTTAAGTTACACCATCATTCTAAAAAGTTTTCTCACAATCAATTTGGTAAACTTAAACTCACTGCAATGTGCACAACACCTCTTTGTGCATGCACAGTGAATCTAAGGCATACATGTACATGTACATACAATGCGGACACAGTGTATCATTATGTAGTAATGAATACACAGGGAACAACAACTTACATGAATTGCCCCCAAAATTCAATGCGTTCTTGTTTTTCTTTTATTTCCTCCTAAATATTGTCAAACCAGTTCAAATCAGTTAGTGCATTTTTATTTTGCTTGAATTTCTGACCAGCTGATTAGCTGCTGCCCAAGCCAGCTTAAGAAAGTGTTTTTAGGCTGACATCAAATGTGGACACCCAACAGGCCGCCGGATGAGATCTTGGCAACAGTGTTCTAGCCAGAAAAGAATTATAGGGATTATAGGGTGGGGGCATTAAAACATCTGAAATTGCGAGCACGAAGCGCGACGCCATTACAGCGTGGAGTCCGGGGCCCGCTTTAGGGCCTGGGAAATTTTTATGTCGTAGATGCCCTCTAGTGCAATCTAAGGCCTTTTCAGAGACATTTCTTGGACCCTTTAACATCATCTGAAATGACTTAAAAGTAATACAAATAATGCAGTAAAAGTTTGTCCACAAAATATGGTTTGGCCCAATTGTGATACTTCTGATACAGATTTTTGTTTAAAGACTAAACAAAATTTAAATGAAGAGGCATTTAAAAAAATCTTTATTGTAGAAATTAGGACTGTTTCCCATCTGTTATCCATTCGATGTATAATTATTTGGTCATGAAGCAGATAATTTAGTTTTTAAAATATTTATTTTAAACAAATGAATAATTAATTAATTTAATCAATTAACAAAAGTGTTAGCAACCAATCAACATATATCGAGATTTATTTACGGTAATAATTAATTGTTTGCTCAAAAATTTAAACTGACTAACCAAGTCAACTGACCTTTTTCTTAGTATTTGTATGTTTGCATAACGTTTTATTATAAGTTGTTTAATTTTTGTAAATAATAATGAATGATATCTTAAAAACTACTGTATGACACAGGTCAAAGGCAAGTTGTAATCGATGTTTGAAGAAAAAAACATCAACAAAAGACATTGCCATTAATTATTTCCACTGAACAAAAACTGGTGATGGACAAATAAATTCCGTTAGGTTTAATAATTAAGGAGTTAGGAGAAAACAGCAATTAAAAAAAAAAACGATTTCAGATTAAAATAACATGAGACATCGATCTTTGCTTAGCAAGCTACGTACATGTAACTGGCTAGCTGTGCAATTTTATACATGTAGATGAGACTATTCTCCACCAACTTTCGAACAGAAAGAAAACATCGTTTTATCAACTCAGTTTTATTAAAACATGATTAAAATACCTGATATGTGCAAACACTGAACTCAGAAAAAAAGTAGTGCGCAGCGATGGCGATGCTTCAAACAAACTCTACAACGCCTGCAGAAAAAAAATCATCACATCAGCGAATGTTTGCCGCTTGCCGCTGCATCCCACATCACATCACACACATGAAGCCTTAGAAAAGCTGTGGAACCAATTGAAGTTCCATTTCAAGCAACTGTAGAATGTATGCGGTATAAGGTTGTCGACAGTCACGTCATGCAACGTCATGTAGGCAAATTCTGAGTCAATGGTTTATGAGATTGGAGGTTGAGATTGGTACCCAAATATCTAACGAAAACGCGTAAAAATTCTCCGCTTTCATACCATGCGTGCGTGGGGTTCATGCTGCATGCTGCTCTATACGATGTGGTAATTTTTGAACGCTTTTACGACGCTGTTGTGACAGCAAGACGGTAAGCTACACTGTGAATGTGCATCGCGAAAATTTTTTGGATTAAAAAAAATAACAAATAAATAACAGAAAAACACACCAGAAGTTTTTCTGACAAAACGAAAAACAAAGAAAAAACATTCATGATTTTTTTTATTATAGCGTATCGATAGCGTATTGGCGGTTCCAAAGAGTGTCCGAGCTTTTCGATAGCGTGTCAGCCCGGCACGCTGTTTAATGCCTGGCTAGAACGCTGCTTGGCAATTTGGAAGGGGAAATAACTGGAAATCAACTCTGCGCTGTCTGTTACACAATTATTTACAGGAAACCTGTAGAAACTATCATCATCACTAATAAAGTACCGTACAATTAGGGGAAAATCTCTATGTTTTATTCACAAATACCTCAGACAGTTTCGCTTTTCCTATTGGTGGAGAGCGCGTCACGTGGGGGTGTTTAAACCGTTGATAATGACCAGTGTTTATAGCTGGTTGTCCGCGCTAGTCTTAATGCAAGACGATTCTTGTTACGGGCGATGCAGGCGCTGTCAGTGATTTGGCCGCGCTGTGTGTGAAAGGAAAACCAGCGAATATGCACCAAGACTATACAGGCATGCGCACAAATGGAACCGGAAAACACACGCGTACAGACATCGTACATGTACATTCAAGACGTATACTGAACATACCATGGAGGTGGAAACATACAGAGCTCAAGCACTCGGAAACGAATAAAGTTTTACAGAGTTTATTACTTTATTACGCCTTTTAACCAAAAAGGTATGAATGGGAATCAAAGTCAAGTGTGTTGAATCGGTTTTCAACTAGTAGTTTAAACTCGCCGAGGCCTGGTTCTTGATAATTTACCTCGACTTCGTCTCGGTAAAATTATCAAGAACCAGGCCTCGTTGGGATTAAACAACTAGTTAAAAACCTCTTCACCACACATTGATTCCCTTATTTCAGGCCTCAACCTTTAGCTTCAAGGGTCAAGGCCAGTTGGCCTCAAAAGCTCCAAAAATGAAAGGGGCACCAAGGCCAACTGAAAGGGCACCAAGGCCATTTTCAAACCTTTATTTGTTGATGATTATGTTATTATACTTTCCACTGATTTCAAGTTGGTGGTCAACTTTACAACCCATATTTATTTCATTGTCGCTGTTTACATGCTGTGCAATTGAAATTGAATAAAAGTTTTAAAATATTTGTTGCTGAATTATTTATAGCACTCACATTGCAAACGATTGTCCCAGTAACTTACCCCATCCCCCCCCCCTCCCCGACTTAATTACACTCCCTTCTGCTCAGCTGAAAACAAATCATTGCTCCAGAACAAAGAATTGTTGAATAAAATATTAAGAACATTAATTACCTGCGTGCTAATCTGAAGAAAAAACAACAATCCCCGGCTCACCACCACCCCAACTCTGCGAGACAAACGAGCACCCACGCCAACAACCCACCAACCCTGAAGGCTCAACCAAGTCCGCTGACTCAGAAAAATGAACCTTAAAATTTAAAATAAGTATCTTGATTTAAAAAAAAAAAATCTTTTTAACATGATTTTGAAAATTAAAAACGAACCCCTCCCCCTTAGCACAAAATAATTGGCCTAGCATTTAGCTATGTAAGTTGTAACATGCATGCCGATGTTCACGCTAGACTGCTAAAATACTTACTAAAAAACAAACGCACCTAATTAAAAAACGCTTCTAAACGTTTGCACTTTGCTGCCAGCCCGGCCGTTTCGCCTTCCTGCTTATTTTTGCGTCTTTTGTGGGATGGCAAGCTGAATAACCAATAATGAACTTGATGGAGTATGATGATTTCCAAAATTAGGGCTCTACCGTTACCTCCATATAATCTGATTTTGACGTTTTACAATTCCACGCTTGTTGTGTGCACACAAACATGTGTTTGGCAATGAAAAAGAAAAGCGCAAGGCAGGCAGGTCACTGGTAGTGGTGGGTCACACACATTAATCTAAAACCACAAGCCTTGGACACCAGCAAAATAGCCACGGGAAAAACATAGACTGTATCCTGCCCCCGCGCCTCCATCTCCTACAAATACAGATCTCAATTATTAGACAAAATCAGTGCGAAAATGCGTAACTTAGTTCGAATACATGGGAGTAGTCTGGTGCAGCGTTTTTAGTAGTAAACAGATCAACTATGTTTGATATGGTTACCATGCCAGGTTCTCAACACATATTTTTATATTGCAAAGCAGCATTGTAAAAACTAGTGTGTGGGATCGTACGTTCCGAAACAATTTCCTTCATAATTAAATGGATCACAATGTATTTAAACATAAAATAACATTTTCGAATAAATAATGTTATGGAATCAATGGAAAAGGGCACGACGGCCAAGTGGCCGTAAGGTACCTGATTTTTAAAGGCAGTGGACACTATTGGTAATTACTCAAAATAATTATTGCCATAACACCTTACTTGGTGACGCAGACGAGTAATGGGGAGAGGTTGATGGTGTAAAACATTGTGAGAAACGGCTCCCTCTGAAGTGCCATAGTTTTAGAGAAAGACGTAATTTTCCACAAATTTGATTTCGAGACCTCAGATTTAGAACTTGAAGTCTCGAAATCAACCATCTAAACGAACACAACTTCGTGTGACAATGGTATTTTTTCTTTCTTTAATCTCGCAACTTTGATGACCGATTGAGCTCAAATTTTCACAGGTTTGTTATTTTATGCTATGTTGAGATACACCAACTGTGAAGGCTAATCTTTGACAATTACCAATAGTGTCCACTGCCTTTAAAAGGGCATCACGGCAATTCGAGGCCTATTATTTATAAACACCGATGGTGTTTGAAATTTTAGCCTTTTTTAATAATTAGTTATCGTTATTTTTCTTAATGCCTACAAATAGATAGTTTAGGGTCTACTCATGCTACCTTAAAATTAGAGTTTGTTAGACTCTTTTGGTCTTGGATGTTAACTGATGGGTGCCCTATACAGAGCTGCATACAGTTTAAGTTTGATTCATTCAGTGTACATCAATACATAATTTAATGTAAAGTGACGCACACATCCACATATGTATGTATGGTACATGTGTAGATGTACAGACATGTATTTGACAATGTAAACTTTGGCACTGGCAGCACCACATCACCTTGAACGTGTTATGAAGAAAGGGAATCATTTCATATTCCATTCTTAGACAGACTGGTGCATTATAAATCCAGTTACATAAACACACTACATGTACATTTATGTGCACACTTTCTCCTGTATGGATGCACAACATAATTTTTCCTGTGCCACAAAATATGTCCAATAGTGCGCACAAACTTTAAAACCCATTTAGAGTTATACACTGACAACAATTGATGTACATAAATACTGAAGTAAAAATGTATGCAACGCCACAACATTGTACATTTAATTAAGACTACACATGTACAGTTGTATAGTGTACACGGATACGCTCATGTATTGAGCACCATATGCCCTTTCCCTTCCTCTATACATGTACCTGACTTGTGGTTCTTATGGCATGCATGGTGGCATTCTCTACAGCATAACTGACCCTTAACCACAAAGATGATTTCACATACTGAGTCACTGTCTGACACATCCAGCCATCTTAAAATAACCACAGGACTCAAGATGCAATATGATTCACTCACTTCCATCCGTAATGTTAATGTTGGAACAACTTCATCAAAAATAGGGCCTACCCGTGAGAGGTTCCAATCAGGCAAAAATATGAGCAGAATTTTGCAATCATGGATTTCCTGCAATGGAGTCAACTGCAAGTTATACAATTTTCCTAAACCAATGCTATGTAGGAAACAAAGGACAAGCCTCTAAGAACTAGAGGACTTCCACCTTGTTATAAAATATTATCTGATAAGTAAGGTACTGTAAATCAACATCTGACATGAATTTCATACAAATCACCACTGAATGGCAGCGAGTCTTGTACAGTACATGGACAGTATGAAGGCCCAGCCATCTATCCATGATGTATGTACATGTACTGTACATGTATATAGCTCAGCACTCACTCTCACTGCATCACAAACGATTTTGTTCATGCCCTTAAATATTTCAATCTTAGATTTCCTGAATCCACAGGAAAAGGTTTGGTGTTGAAAAATGCAAGCTGACATTTAATTGAACCAATCGATTAACACCAGGTGACAATGCAAGTTTTCCCAAGGACAAAGGGGCCCATATAACAACAAACACCAGGAATGTTCTTTGTGGTAGGAGTGCAACGGAGAGTGTGCACAAGGATTGCGAGAGATCAATATAGGGTGCCACAATAAAACCGATTGCGCAACCAATGTTTCGTCATGTGACTAAAAGTGGGTACATGTCCATCTTTTCAACTGTTGGCAAAAACTATGTTGTGACCCATCCGTGTACCTGTGCTTGCTTGCTTACTTAGCTTGCTTAAGTCGAGTGGTGTCTTTGAATCACGATGGTTCCCCAAGCCTTTCTGTCCCCCATTGCTGACTTGAAATCTTCTGATTCAAGTCCCGTGAGTCACTAAGTCACTTCAGAGGGAGCCGTTTCTCACAATGTTTTATACCATCAACCTCATCCCATTACTCGTTACCAAGTAAGGTTTTATGCTAATAATTATTTTGAGTAATTACCAATAGTGTCCACTGCCTTTAAACGATTACCATATCATCTTGATTTTTTGTTAATCGAATTATCGGCATATCGTGGTTTTGATGAAGTATCACAATGTCTTCCCTAGATGAGACGTCTTGCAACCACAACGGGCTGATTAAAACAAAATATAACGTCCCAGAACCAACCCCAAGATTCCCCAATTGAAAAAAATAACATCAAAGACTTCAGCGCCCAGGCGATCTCCCAAAGACACTTCAGAAGTAACACAATGTATCAATTACAATCCATCCACAACGTTTTATGAATGAGAGGTCACCCCATGTGCATTATGGATGCTTATTGGTTAGCTAGAATGAAATACGCAGGATATACACACATGTAAGAACAGTCATGCGCAGTAGACACTTTAAAAGACACTTAATGTGTGTGTAACTCAGAGCTATAACACCATGGGTAGACAGTACACCTCACAGATTCATACCTCGATTTGTTTAGAATTTTGAAGTATCAAATTAGGCGAAGTAAAATTTTAAAATTTTACACTTCAAATATAAATCACGATTTAATCCAATATCGCGATACTTTTTTGAAGATATATCGTGGGATAATAAAAGCAATATCGCCCAAGCTTAAGTCTCATCCTACCACTTCTTGGAATAATATGATCAGTAAGTCCACCATGAAACGGGTGGCCATTATCGTCTAAATTACGACGAAACAGACTTTTCACCCGCTCCTGGCATGCCTGGTGAAAAGAGTCCACCGACTGCAAACACACATCTGTCATTAGTGGCCTGATTTGCAAAATGGTTACAGTTTTTTTGATAGCGCACATACATGATTATAATAATGTACATGAACAAGCACACCACACACAACTCTCAGGAATATTTATTAGCGCCACTCAAATCCCATTTGGTTTTTGCTTTTTATGTGTTGCTGAGAATCTATATAATCATAAAACGCAGACAATTTAATGGGATCATATTGGCACAAGGATTTCTAGACGACGCAAAATCGCCCGAAATAGGCAGTAGTGTAGTTTCATATGACCTTTGACCTTTGTTATATTGGTGGGCCAACATGATCCAAATTATTTTTCAATTGAAATCTGTTTAGGAACACTCAACTTAACCAAATACAAGAAAACATTGATGGGATCTTGTTGGCACAGATACTTACAGTGATGAAAAAAGTGAATGTTGTGCCAATTTAGGCCAAAATGTGTGGAATGGCAATACATTAGAAAATTTTCAAAAAATCTTTTGACATGCAAGTTGCAGAGATCCCAAGATTCTTTTTTCATTTGTCGTTAGATGAAAACTATTCCAACACTGGGTTGCCATAAAACAACTTTTTGTTGTTGGCGCGCAAGGTTACGGAGGTGCGAAAACGCAATATATTGGTAAAATTTGAACTTTGACCTCTATTATTTCTCTGCGCCAACGAGATCCCAGGACTTTGCACTTAAATTTGTTTAAGGGATGTAAGCTCTTTCATGTGAACTTGTTATGGGATCTTATAGGCGCGATGAATTATGAGGCGTTGAAAATGGCACGAGGGCACTGTTCGTCAAAGGTTCAGGTACGCTTTTGTTATAAGCCCAAACTGGAGGTTTCAAAAAATGTTTTACTTTTGTTGAGGCGAGCTTGGCGCACATTTTTGTGTTTACAGGGAATGTACTATTTGTTTCTCGAGGGTCTTTTGGCCCAAACTTTGATAACTGGTAACTCCAAAACCGAAAGCGTCAGCAAACTAAAATTTTAGATTTATTCAATTGGTATGATGATGTATCACTCTAATTTTTTAGAAGAAGAACTGCGAACCCATGAATCACACCCCCCCCCCCTAATTTGGTACATTCTTACGGGCAGGGACTCTTAACAAGCTTTACAATGGCGTGTGTTGTATATGAGGGCGGCATTATGATTTTACAAGAAAAGTTCACTTCAAGAATTCACGCTTCTGTTTTTTTCCGACAAAAATCTTCATCATAGGCTTTATCGCAAATACCAATGCGCAAGCGCAGACTGTTGAATGAGGTGCATTGTGGGATAGATATGAATCAAATTTTGCTACCAGCTAGACCACAATGCACCTAATTCCAAGCTTTACGCGCGCGCCCCAGTATTTGCGAAAAGGTCTATGGCTGTTCATTACACAGAGGTTTTGGCAAATATTTTTGCATAAAGTGACTCTAAAAAAAAATAGTACATGTATTTCGTCACCAGGCGTGTCAGGGGTTGCCCTTAACTTTTTTTTCAACTGGCCAGCAGGACCAGTTGGCTTGATTTTTCACTGGTCCGCCACGTTTTTGACTGGTCCGTCAATTTTTGTATATTTTTTTTAACTAAAAGTATACTGTTGTATACCAACTACTCGATTTCCGATCGTCGCTATTTCAAAATTCAACATGAATTGCAACGTCAACTTAACTGCAGTGGAAGCCATACTTAATTTATGTGTACCAAGATACTGTGTTCGTAAGGGGGCTCACTAATTTGAGAGTATTTTTTCTTTTAAAATATGTAAACAATAATATTATTAAAGTTAATTTAAAAACGGGTCAAATTATTTGTCAGAGCAAATGAAAAAATTTAATATGATCTTTATTTAGGTAGTTTTTTTAGTCCACGGTTTATTGTAAGCACTCGACATCCAAGTATTCCCAAGTAAGAAGAACTTTTTTTATGATTTTCTTTTTTAGTGTTTTACTTAACAAAAAAAACCACTTTAAAACCGACTGTTAAAAATATCAAATTAACTTTTTATGTATTGCCTTCAAATCTACGGTGGGGAGGGTTACATGCAATCGCTCAAGTTATTTTATCATGTATAAACATTGCCTATTTGTACTTTTAATAAGTATTCATAAACATAATACATCGTACCGATAACCGAAGTTCCCAAAATCTTCCCACTTTCGTCCAGAAAAATAAACCCCCCAAAAGGTAGACATGAAAATAGTTGCAACATCCATGAAGAAGCATATGAGTTTTACGGTATTTTTTTTCAATTATACCGGCGTCTGTTTTGTGAACAAAACTTTCATTTAAAAGTAGCAAAAACAACTGCGCCTTTGTTTAACCATGGAGGTATTGCATTCTAGAACCCAAGTCTTTCTTGAAATCAACCCGCAAAAAAACCCAAACAACCGCGCATTATATTTGACCATAAAACCATGGAGCAAAACTAGATCACCCACCAATCGCCCGCAAAAAAAACAAGCCCCAATTAACAAAAAAAAATAAGCAAAATGAGGACGGAAGAACCTTACTAAACACAATTAAATACTCCTTTTTGCTCATCCAGAGTATTGTAACTTGGTAATTTTTGTTGAATGAGGCCTCACCGTCTTGCTGGTTTTTCGTAAACACGCTAGACTCTTAATTCCCACACCGAAATCTGCTCCGTTGTCGACGACCATGCTGCTGACAGAATGTGTTTTGCTTTGTGGTCTTTTGTCAAGGCGATTGAAGCTAGTTTTGTAAGCTATCGCGTACTTTCACCAATAGAGGGCGTCTATTCCCACGCTATCGAATATTCTGAAACGCCCTCTAGTGTTCAATGTTTCTTACACTTTTTGCCACACGTGAACTAATACGAAGACTACGAGCCTTTGCGTTGCATGATGGGATTTTGCGCTGTGTGCACATGTGTATGCGTGATCGTCGGAAGTTTGCCAGCGTTCAGCGGCACTTCGAGTGTTTTTTTTTACGATTTATCCAAACCTTAAGTGAATGTTTTTACGTTTTATTCGAGCCTAAAAATATTTTAAAAATAGTCATAGTTCTGTAGTACCGCTGCCGATATTTTTTACTGGTCAGCCGGACCAGTTGGCAAAGGGTTTCAGCTGGTCCGACGCGATTTCTACTGGCATTTGGCCAGCGGACCAGCGTTAATGTCGAACCCTGCGTGTACACATGTATTAATGTGATGAAAGAGAACCGGGCTATAGACACGTACGTTTAGCAACCGAGCACATCACCCGTTCACCATTGTGGACCTCGGCCTGGGCTTGGCGGTCCTTGACCCACTCGAGCTGGTCGCAGTTACAGAGGTGGCCAAACACATTCAAAACAGATCGATTTTTCAACAAAATAGGCACCAATGTTTAGTACAAATGGAAGCTTTATTATCAAATAGGTTTGTCTGAAAAGTTTCTAAATACTTGTCATGAGGACAAAGTAGGTTGAAAATCTTAGTAATTTTAGTCAGAAATCTTGCAAAAAAAGAAAGATAGTATACAAATTTGACATCGTATGAAAGATCATTTAATGCTACAAATACATGTACGTGGTAGGCACAAAGTTTTTCAAAAAAATTATGTCTTCCCACAGAAAAATCAAGATTGAAACAAATATTGACCCATTCACCTGACTACCTGACGTCATCAGCACAAAAATCTTGAATGCGCCATACTGGTGTGCGTTTTTATATTAACTCTGCTGTGCGTTATGCAGTGAAAGTGTGCATTTTAGGCGACGCGGCGTTAATACACATAAACCTAACTGCCCACCAACATGGCGAGCGTGGCATTGGTCGCCGCGTGTGATACAGGTGCAAGGGGTCAATACTTGCAAGTTGCTTTTTGTGTGAAAAAAATATGGTACAAAGCACAGCAATGTGACCTTTGTCAACAACAATGAGGTATCAGGTTGGGGGCTTGCAATAAACAACGTGGTATTGAAAGGGTTAAGTTTGTGCTCCTAGAATTTGTGTTATAAATGATTTTCAAAAGTGGTAGAAATGGAGCAAATCTGTTGACCAGCTGTCAAAATTGTACTTGTTTGACCATTTTGCCCAGTTCGTTTCGAACCTGGGTCGTAACCCTCCGGCTTCGCCATCGGGGGAGGGTTACGTTATCGCAACTAAGCGATCATCAGCAGGAGGATGGAAGGTTACGAATATCGCATCAGTCATGTCATGTCTTCAGACAACAAAACTTATCAGTAAATAAGGGATAACAGGGTAGTGACGAGTTCTTTCACGGCCGTTTAAAACATCTACATCTACGCTGACTCAGCAAAGTACACTTCTGGATGTAAAAGCTGAGGTGAAGACTAGGTGTGCGTGAAACAGGTGGAAAGTTGTGCTTACATGTAGAAAATAAGTTCAATAAAAACAACACTAGTTGAAACTAATGGGTGTAGACGTGTGACCTGAAGACAGTCACCGATAAAGCGGTGATGACGTCTGCAGGGAGTGCGTTCCATAGCCTGACTGCTGTGGGCATGAAGGAGAACTTGTAAATATCTTTAGAGGAATGAGTTAGGAGCTGGTATTTTGCTGGATGGTAGTTTCTTAGTCTAGTATCAGACATAGGTGTAAGGTACTGGGCTCTGTCTATTGCAATAAGGCTGTGGGAGACTTTATATAGCATGATCTTCATAGCCACTTCCTTTCTGAATTGGAGTGAAGGCCATTGTAGATTTAGTAGAATTGTTGTGGGTCATTCCGTGTCAATTCAACACGCTTTTGGACCTGACCCTCACGAATTTAAATGAAATTCGGTGTGCTGATTGGACTCCCTGAGAAATGCCCAAATCCCAAATTTTATGTAACTCGGATCATTATTTTGGGAGATACGGCTTAACGAACTTTTGACTAATTAGCATGACCTGCTATGTTTGGACAATCATATCTCCAAAAGTAAAACACCTACAAAGATAATACTTACATCATTTTGAAGCTCTTGACATGGCCCACATTTGATAACATAAAATCAAAAAATTTCCACGCACCACCGAAAAAATACGCAAAAATTTGACCTTTAACCTTGATTTGCGAAAATGCGTATTTTTCAAAATGCGTAATTTTTTTATAAATGCAAGTTTAAGATGTAAACAACAATATTCTGAAAAATTGTGAAGGGCACTCTTACAGTTTTTTTGCTTTCCAAGAGCTCGAGCCTCTGTATGATGTACGTATGACGTCCGTGTGCTGCATTGTTATGAGTCAGAGTCAGACACCTATTTCCGACAGTTTCTGGTTCCGTTCATGTGCGTATAGTCTTGGTGCAACACGTTCTTGTTTTCCTTTCACACACAGCGCGGCCAACTCACCAACAGCGCCCGTAACAAGAAACATCTTGCACCAACATGACCCATGACCAAGAGTAAGACTAGCGTGGAGTTTCCGCTCTAGGATGCTGTAAACCATGGAGGAATCCAGTCTTGCACAATGTAAATAGTACACAACCTTTTTGTTTCCTTTTTCTTATTTATTCTCTTCGCACCTTGCACCGTCGACCAATGGCGCCACTAACGCACCATCCCAGTTTAGCTTCCTACGTAAGCTGTTTAGGGATTAAATTACTCAAGACTCAAGACTCAAGACAACTGGTTATAAACACTGGTCATTATCAAAGGTTTAAACACCCCCACGTGATGCGCTCTCCACCAATAGGAATAGCGAAACTGTCTGACTCTGACTAGGTATTTATGGAAATTATGAATAAAAGTTAAAACCAGTGCAGTGTGACTGAGTCGGTGCAGTGGCAGCATTCTCAATCTCAATCTAATCTCATGAATGATGATTTATAGTAAAATTCATTGTATTGTAATTTACATTTAAAATTAACAGAATAATAGAATGTCAATAATTTTATGATTCCCTGTTTGTACGGTTTTGTAAGTGATCGAGGTGTGGGCACATGGATAGGGATGGAACTGGAAGGAAGAAGCATGCAATTGCATTGCAAATCCTTTTTTTACCGGCAGGCAATTTTTACAATCGGTCAAGTATTTCACAACAAAAATTAATGTTGAATATCATACAAAAATAATACATTATGTACTTCAACAAGATTAAAGTTGTTTGATAAAAAATCAAGTAAAACTGTTACCTTTCTTTCGCAAGAATTCCACAAAATACACATCTATTTCCGGCAGACTTGTGCACACTACTTTTCGTCGACGACAAATTAGTTTTTTCAATTAACGAGTAGTTGAACATTTTGTAAAATGCGGATATTGGGTCCTAATTTTCCTAAATGTTTGTTCAAACTGCATATCTGAAATTGAGTTTTAAACTAAACATAAAAATTTACAAGCTTAAGGATGTTTTTTAAGGTAAAATATATCTAACTTTTATCATCAAATACACGTTAAATTTGTACTCCGAAAAATGTCAGCTGCTATTGAATCTCCTATTTTCTCGCGATTTTTTCGAGAACCGTAAGTGGGCCCGGGGTAGACTTGTGAACAAGTCGTCAATGGTGTGCTGCGGTGAGATAGTCGAGTTGTAGCGGTGTTCTTGCGAGATTACTGCTCTCGCGTGTACTGCAGGTTGTATTGCTGAATACTCCATTCATAGGCTTGATGACAAGTCGTTAGGCGCTGCCTATCTTCCGTTCAAGCAACAGTCACAGTGCTATAACACACATACTGGTATCGAGGATGAGTATACCGTCCCCA
Organism: Asterias amurensis; assembly: GCF_032118995.1. NCBI lineage: Eukaryota > Metazoa > Echinodermata > Asteroidea > Forcipulatida > Asteriidae > Asterias > Asterias amurensis. The sequence goes on from NC_092661.1 coordinate 7,396,249, forward strand.
TGACCACACCGCACTTAACAAATACCGACTTGATTTCAAGACTACTCCATTCAGGGACCGTAGTAGTAATAGCATTAGTCTCGTGGGGCAAGCAGTCTCGCGAGAATACCGCGGGAACCGCGGGAGGAGATTCGGAACGCTATCACCGCGACAGACATTAAACGACTTGTCCACAAGTCTATTATAGGAGATGATCGTAGAGACACCGTCGAATAGGGGTGTCAAAGAAAAACAGTTACTTGTTTGACATTCTACATTTTGTGCAGTAATTCGAATGAACTGACCTTAAATGTTTCATCGTGTCCAGTTTTTTATATCCAGGGCCCGATTTCAATTAATTTTCAACGCTAGGCAAAAGAATGGGTGGGGCACCTGTCACAATGTAAACTTTATTGACTTATCTGGTTATCCTACGTCCAGTTTCTGCTAATAAGCACGTTGTTTACGCTTTTAGCAAGTTTTTGTGCTAGGTTTTATGAAATTGGGCCCAGACAACCTATAGGCCGACTGCATGTTGACGTGTTACTTCTAAAGTTTTACTGTACTTGTTTGAGGGTCCAAGGACCACATCTAAATGCAACTAATTAACCTGGGGTCTCATTGTTTTATTTTTATTTCGAAGAAAACTTTTTTGTTGTTGAAAATGTCAATGAACTGCATAGAACAACAATGACGCTAATTTTCCGACAGCTTAAAACTTTCGGTAAACAGTATTATCCAAGACCCACACTTCGTGTTTCACAACTTATATATAAAACTAGAACAGTGAAGCTGCCATGGCGAGCTGCTGATCACCATATAGAACCAATGACTGACAGAAAAACCAATCATTTGATCAACTGAAGGTCAAAGGGGTCGGGATGTTGACAAGTATGAGGTTAAAGGTTTTCATTGATTTAGCTCATTCAACTGAAACCAGTGATTAATATTTTGAGTTTTATCTTTTCATATGAATCTACATTTCAAGTCAGTACATCAGTGCAATAAGGAGTTATGACCATTTGATGTTTTTCATTGTTTTAGCTCATTCAACTAAAACCTGTGATTAATTATTTGAGTTTTATCTTTTCATATGAAACTACAAGTAAGAAGCAATATTTGACTTATGTTTCAAGTCAGTACATCATTGCAGTAAGGAGTTATGATCATTTAATATTTTTCATTGTTTTAGCTCATTCAACTGAAACCAGTGATTAATTCTTTGAGTTTTATCTATTCATATGAATCTACTTGTAAGAAGCAATGTTTGACTTAAGTTTCAAGTCAGTACATCATTGCAATAAGGAGTTATGACCATTTAATAATTTTCATTGTTTTATCTCATTCAACTGAGACCTGCGATTAATTCTTTGAGTTATCTCTTTTCATACGAATCTACTTGTAAGAAGCAATGTTTGACTTAAGTTTCAAGTCAGCACATCATTGCAATCAGGAGTTATGATCATTTATGTTCTTCATTGTTTCAGCTCATTCAACTGGAACCAGTGACAGAGAGTTTGATTTTTGTTTTAACAAATTATTTCAAAGATTTTAATTTGAGTTTGTTTCTTTTACATTTTAACATTTTTTTATTCCAAAAACTTCAACATTATTTGAAAAAAACCCCTGAAAATTACTGAAATGACTGGCAATTGTATATAACAATCTCACTTTGGCATGTATATATATACCAAAAACAACTCAACTCAAAGACTTAAACTTAAACCAAAAACTTTTAACATTTTCAAAAACTTTAATGCGGAAGGACAGACAGACGGACGCCGGACGGAAATTGGTATTAGATAGGCTCGCACTGCTCTGCAGCTCGCCAATAACAAACCTTTGAAAATTTAGGCTCAATCGGTCATTGGAGTCGGGAGAAAATAACGGGAAAACCCACCCTTGTTTCCGCATGTTTCGCTGTGTCATGACATGTGTTTAAAATAAATCCGTAATTCTCGATATCGAGAATTGATTTTTAAAAAAATGTTTTTTTCAAAAAGTAAAGCATTTCATGGAATAATATTTCAAGACAAGTCTTTCACCATTACCTTCTGTAAACCCTGTAAGTTATTTGTAAATCTGTGAACTTTTATTTGTTTTCTGTTCCGAAAGTGTCCAATGGCTTTAAACTGGACAATTTTAAAGGCGCGTGAGTAAAAGTTACTCAAAGTAATTGTTGGCATTAAAACTTACTTGGTATGGAAACAAGCAATGGGGATTTAAAAGCAAACCCTCTGAAGAAACATTTAGTTTTTGATAATGAGGTAATTTCTCACTCAAATAGTAAAAGACTTCTGAAACCTTTAATTATACATCTGCAATTAACAAGGGTGTCTTTTCTTTCAATATTCTCTTGCAACTTCAATGACCAATTGAGCCTAAATTTTCTTATGTTGGGATACACCAAGTGAGAGTACTGGTCTTTGATCAATTAATTCACACACAGCTTAAATATCATTAAACAAATATTGCTGTGTGATGGTTATTAGCGATTGGCGCTTATACGCGATGTCAATATGGCGGCGCCCTAAAATGAAGATGGCGCGCACCATACGTAGTTTTTTTTTTTTACTTTGTTTTTGCTGCAATAGTCCTCTTTTTGACATCATTACATCAATTAATGAACTTTTTATTCCAAATCTGCATTATCATCCACTGAAAATACAATGTAATTATGTTTGTGACAAAGAAATAATACGGTATGCTTGTCCGCCATTTTAAAAACCACTCGCAAACACCTCAGAAGTATGTTCGCCTAAAGTTGCCAACGTTCGCCAACGGTGGCGGCGAACAACTCGTTCCACTTGAAATTGTTGGCGAACGTGCGCAACTGTTGGCAACGTTTGCGCGAGTGGAACGCACCCCTGGTCTAGACTACCATGAATTTACTATCAACGGCTGATCCACGACCCAGACGAACGCAGCCAATAGTGGGTGCGTTCGTTTAGCTCCCCTGGGTCGACCCCGGTGTGTGGCGTTTTCTTTTTCCAGGACAAACGTGTGCAGATAATTACCCACGTTCGTCATGGGGAAAAAACACGCCACACACCGGGGTCGACCAAGGGAAGCTAAACGAACGCACCCATAGGTAGTCTGGTCCCCTAACCAAAGATTCCTTGACGTCTCTTGTTAATTCGACAGAGCCTAGTCGGAGATTTTTGGGTCTGGGAACCAGACTAGTTTTTTTTGCTGCCCCATCAGGACAAAATTATACCAGCTTAGGTGGTCAATGATTATTAGCCTACACCATTTTTTAGTAGGTGATACTCATTGTTAATTACATCATAAATCGCGTGATGTAGTCCGTATTTGGATAATCACATCTTACCCAAATTCAAATAATTATAAAATTCGCATGTGAACACTTATTTCAAAATAATTGTCAAGAATTTAGATCACCTGGGCTTAAAATATTAAATAGGGAAAACGGCAGAACTTTTTTTCTTCAAATCAAAATGGTACATTCCCCCGTATCAACCCAAGATGGCAGCCAACATGGACGAAAACGTGTTTTGTGGAGATTTTCTTCAGTTTCAGGTGAAGTTTCATTCACGGTTGTATAATGAGCAAGATTGCGAGATGAAATGTTGACTTTGTCATATACTTTTGTGGCCTTATCTGTTAATGTCACTGTTTTATATTATATGCAGACTAACTATGATGTAGGCTAAGTAGTTCTTGCCTAAAAATGCAGAGTGCGAAAGTGGGATGCCATCTATAATTTTACGTGGGAGGCTGTTCGAATCTTTGATTGTTCTTGGAAAGAAAGAAGCTGTTGTCGAAAATTCTAGTTCTGGTGCGTATCTGCATAAGTTTTTGTTTATGTCCCCGTGATGAGCGATTATTAGGAGTCAGACTCAGTCAGACAGTCTACAGTTGGGATGTCTACTAATTTATTGAGAATTTTGTACATCATATTCATAATATACGGAGCAAAATAATCGCCCCCACCCACGCGACGCGCAAGCTTAACAAAAGTTGGTGTGATGTTTCCTGAAAGGATGCTTTGCCGACTATATAATTATAAGTCAGATTCAGATATAATTCAGATTCAGACTTCAGTAAAAATCGTTCATTTGCTTGCCTTGCCTTGTCAATGTCAATGACAATACAATTACAATGTCATATTTGTTGTTGGGTTGAAAATAGCAAGTCCACCAGAATACACCCGTCCACCGATTCCGCCCCTTTTGGGCCACACGAACGTACGAATACCGGACAACTCGACACCTGCAAACTCGGCACCTTGCAAATTCGGCACCCACTTGGAACCAGAATGTCGGCACTATACAAACTCAGCACCGACCCCTTTTTTTCTTTTACTTAACCTCGGCACCAAAAACCAAGCAATATTATTATAACTTAAGTCAAAGAAGCTTCAATCAACTTTGGGTCACTCACATTTGGCAATGTTTATTTTAACTTTCAGAAATGAAAAAAGGGCTTAAAATTTGCGTCACAATAAACAGAAGAAAACATAATTACTCTAATTAATCGATACTACCTTAAATAAAACACCGGGTAACTATGTTAAAAAAAACACCTTTTTTTTGCCACACAAATTCCCATATTTCTTTACTAGCATTTGTTTATTGACATAAAATGCACTTTTTCAGTTGCCATGGTAGCGGTTAGTTGTGCAGCTTATGTCTTTCTGACTTGCTTGAATCTTCAAGACTTGAGGTACCTGAAACGAAGAACAAACATTGATATATTCATGCTACATGTTTTTTTAATTTGTTTACCTTTTTTTGAATATATAAAAAATTAGGCTTTAAATATATAAAAAAACAAGACACAATTTTCACCTAGTTTCCCATTGGAAATGAATACCGAGATCAATTGTGTCAAATTTATTATGTCTAAGGCCAAATAACAAAAAATACTACTTGATCGTCCGGATTTTTCAAAAAAGAGGTGGATGAGGGCCTTACTATTTACTATTTACTTTTTTTTCTTCAAGATGGCCGCTAAGTATTTCAAATCAAACAGGCCACCAATTCTTCAGTTTAAAGCCATTGGACCCTTTCAGTTCAGAAAAAAAAATAAAAGTTCACAGATTTACACATAACTTACAGGGTTTACAGAAGGCAATGGTGAAAGACTTCTCTTGAAATATTATGCCATGAAATGCTTTACTTTTTGAGAAAACAGCAAAACAATACAAATTCTCGTTAACGAGAATTACGGATTTATTTTAAACACATGTCATGACACGGCAAAACGCGCAGAAACAAGGGTGGGTTTTTCCGTTATTTTCTCCCGACTCCGATGACTGATTGAGCCTAAACTTTCACAGGTTTGTTATTTGATGTAGAAGTTGTGGTACACAAAGTGTGGGCCTTGGACAACACTGTTTACCGAAAGGGTCCAATGGCTTTAAATCAACCGCAAACTTATTTATACCTAGTATTAGTTGCATGAGGACCTGTGTTAACACTAACAATAACACTTAACAGGGTCGGATAACACTAAAAAGATTTGCTGGTAGGCATTCACTAATATTGTTTTATGAAACAGACGGTTACAAGTGTACGAGAGCATCAAGTTAGATTTGGGAAAAGCTCCTAGGCCAGTCCTTTTGAAAAGATGGATTAAAAAAAATTATATATTTTTTAATTTGTCGTAATATGCTCTTATTAATAAATCAGGAGCAGTTTCCACACTCTTTTAATCAATAAGAAATTGAAAGACTCAAAACGTCCCTCTGCCATGTTTAAATGAGCGTAGCTTCCCCAAAGCTAATGAAATGAAATAAACACCATTGGATTGCTTTTGCTATCCTCTTTCCAATGGTATAAAACTTGTTGGGGTTTTGTGAAAAAAGGCAAATTTTGCCGGACTCCCTACTACAACAGCAAGGTCTGCCTGTTAAACATGCATACAGTGAGTACATCAGCCCTGAGTTGACAACTAACCCAAAATGATTCTGAGGTTTTATCAAAAGCAAAAAATGTGACAATTCTGGTGTCTCTCCACTTAAGGCAAGAACCGCGTAACGTATTCTTACGGTTTGACAAAAGCAAATACATGTACATGTATACTGAATGAACAGTTTTCCTCAGTCATGTCAGTTTTCAACAAGGACGAGGACATAGCAACCATAAAAAAAGCATGGGTTCTTCTACTGTGTCATCCGAAGGAGTTAAGGTCCACCTGCCGTCGATTTCACCAAACTCTTCCTAACTTAAGATTAATCTCAGACTTAGGACGGGTTCAGTTCTGTATCCAAATACAAAGGACGCATTGAACTCATCCTTAGTTAGGACGGGTTACTCGTCCTAACTCGAGTTAGGATTAATCTTAGTGTTCGTGAAATCGGCTGCTGGAAGTGGTATTTTGTCAAAATAAAGCTTATGTCACTAAAATATGTGTTTTGATGAGTGGAATACGTGTATGAGTAAACAATTAACTAAAGTTTAAAAAAATTTGTTTCCATGTTATTTACAAATTTGAAAATAATCTCGAACCAAGTGGGCGCTGTTCGTGACAGTAATAGAGGCGCGATGAATCGCATGCAGTGCCAACACAAGATATTGACGCCTGGCGCAAGCTAAATCATGCCCTCAAAGTTGAAACAATACCTGATTTTTTTCACATTAGGCAAATGCTCCTTTAGGTTCGTTCCGCTTTCAGGTACCTTCTTCGACTTCCCCACTAGCTGGAAAAATTGTTGGGATGGCGTCATGTTTTAGAAAATAACTTTTCTCTTCATGTCAAATTGTCAAAATGTGTAGTGTATTCCTGATTCTCGAAGCACGACCGCTCGAAGTGTTTGCTGCACAGCGCTGGAAAAGACTTGCAAACTGATCCCATCTTTAGTTGTTTTGCTGCATCCAGCAGCAATACACGTGGTCGACATTGCCGAAAAAATGCAAGAAAAAAACTTTAAAAAAAAACTCACGACTAGGACTTGAATGTACAAGTTGCACGTACGTATGTTCGATCGATGCAAAGTCTGCCTCGATTGATGTCACAAAAGGGGTAGGCGGAGTCACCCCCACACAACTTTATTTATTTTTTTAAACATATAAATCGTTAAAAAAAATTACTAAAAAAATTATTTTATTGTTCAGAAACATATACTCTAGTGTTTGAAGAAAAACAAAATATATTTCCAGGTGACTTAAAAAAGTTACTTGATTGTCTTAACATCCATAAAGCAGCTGGTCCAGATATAATACCATCCAGGGTTTCTAAATTATCTTTCTGACTGTATCTCAACAAGGCACAACAGCCAGATTATTTGCAAGTTGGCGTCGGAGATTTGTTTTCCCCGGAAAATTTACCGTTCGCACAGTGTTCAGTTTTTAGGCGCCTACATGTACGTAGGCTGAATTGCCTCCATGTCGATGAAAGTGCGGCACCATTTTTTGATGTAGGCATTGGGCTTTTAAAAATGTTAATAAGTGTTTGGTTAATTGTTTCAGTGGATTTTTTGCTTTTTAACAAAGCGTGATTTACCGGCCTCAGTTGTTGATGGGGACCCGACGGCCCGGCGACAGTTTTGTGCGTCCATGCTGGACTCCTTGGTAATTTTAATTACGAAAATAATTGTAGTCTAATAACATTTTAAATTTTCGTACTAATAACTTTACAAGATCAAGCTTTTTGGGGGGCATGTGGTGTGGGACTGAACTTTTCAATTTACATGAGGCCTACCACCATAGAGCAAGGAAGCTCACAGCTAACTCACAGCTGAGCCCAACGCCTAACCCTGAAAGGGGTGTTTGCAGTACACCGTGTTGTGTCAAAATTATGTGTGCGTTATGCGTGAATGCTGGGCATCGTAATGGACAGTGCACACACACTGCCACTCTACCTCGTAAACTCGATTAGAAGACGCATCTTCAACGATCGACAGATCCCAGCAGAAGTTACACTATATGGAGCTGTTCTGGCGCCCTCTGCTCTGCTGGCCAATTGGCACTGCCGAAAGTCTTTAAGTAAACTACACAAAAACAGATAGGCTGAACTAACTGCACAGCACACAAGCACAGATCAAACAGAACTTTTACACATGCTTTTTTAGTAGGGGCAATTTTATTTGCTAGTTCGCAAGGCCAGTCTTTACATCTCATGTTTTAAATACACTCCCATTTGACAGTCTTCAACCAGTCAGAGTGCATTAAACTCTTTGAGTCTGAGGTATTTAATATGTTGTTTTTATTTTATAGGAAGCTTTAAAGAGTATGCGTACCATTGATGATAAAATAATCTACGCTCTAAATACAACAGTTCCTACTCAATCCTTCAAGGGACAAGTCGATGCCAGTGCAACATGTCAAGATTTGTATTCACAGGTACTGCTCAGGTTTCTTCTTTAACTCTACTCCACCCTCCCAATCATCATGGTTTGGAGTCAATATAAACACCATGCAGCCAGGTAGACAGGTACACATGTAGTGAGTGATCTACACATGTACATGTACATGTCACAGTCGAGCACGATTCAAATACTTGGTCTCCACCGAGTTTTGGCATCAGTCAAAAGGTCAAGTTCAACGCCTTTTTTACTGAAACAAATAAAAATAAATTCCTGTACAAAAACATGCAATCCATATTATTTTAAATGTGACATCACTGTGACTCACAAATGCAGGGTTAATGACAACGAGATTGCATTCTATATTTCTCTTTTGTTGTATATGTTTTTTTCCCTTTTTTCTGCCCCTCGGAATAGGGTCTTGTACACTAGATAGATAGTGGGCGTGACACGCGAACTTGCACCTGTGCTTTCTTCATTCCTATTGGTCGAGAGCAACGGCTGAAACAGTTGTGCAACATCACGTGATACGCGCAACGTGCACAGCATCTCCTTATAAGGAGTTGTTTACCCGAGGGCCTTACCATTTCATAGCTGGAGGGGTGTTGTGTTGAAAGAAATCATAGAACAATTAAAAATTTTGCATTTATTTTACCTTTTGACCAAAAGTGCTGGATGTTTTTGACCGAAAAGGTATTTACGTTGTATGAATGGGAATCAAAGTGTGTTGAATCGGTTTTCAACTATTGGTTGAAACCCGCCGAGGCCTGGTTCTTGACAATTTACCTCGACTTCGTCTCGGTAAAATTATCAAGCCCAGGCTTTGGCGCTGGTTCAAACCACTAGTTGAAAACCCCTTCACCACACATTGATTCCCTTATTATTGTATTCATTTATAAAACTGAATCTGATTTGTACAGATGAGACCCACTCATTGAATTTATAGATTGCTTTTACTAGGGCAGGGAGAATCTTACAAGCACATCGAGACTTTACTTTGACAGTATTTCTGATGTAAATAGTTTGTGAACTTAGTGAGACTTTTTCGAAACACAAGGTGACAGCAGACTGACTAGGTCCATCTGTTGATCTTAGAAAAGTGCACTTGCCCAGAACGATATAAACAATGGAAATTGACCTGTTATGTCTGCTGCTTTAAAGGCAGTGGACACTATTGGTAATTACTCAAAATAAATATCATCAAAAAACCTTTCTTGATTAAGAGTAATGGGGAGAGGTTGATAGTATAAAACATTGTGAGAAACAGCTCCCTCTGAAGTGACGTAGTTTGAGATAGAAGTAATTTTCCACGAATTTGATTTCAAGACCTCATAAATCAAGCATCAGAATGCACACAACTTCGTGTGACAAGGGTGTTTTTTCTTTCATTATTATCTCGCAACTTCGACGACCGATTGAGCTCAAATTTTCACAGATTTGTTATTTTATGCATATTATGTTGAGATACACCAACTGTGCAGACTAGTCTTTGAAAATTACCAATAGTGTCCAATGTCTTTAAAACTACCGGTAATCAACAAATTGTTTTTCTGTTTTCTCTTGTTTGTTTTTGGTTTTACTACGCCTTTGAATGAACACCCAGCATGGTGGATACAGTATGTGCGCATCACGTTACAAGTAATTATTTTTAATTTTATTAATAATTTCCAATTACGTGTTTTCAATGAATCGGTCTGTTCTTTGCCTTCTTAACTTGCAGTTAGAAAAATCATACAGTCAACGAGATAGTGCTATAAAAAGATGTATATCCCAAGTATCTACAACTGTGACTAAACTACGTGAAGCCAGGGCTCAAGATCCAGATAATGTTACCGTCAACAGGAACTTAAAAAAGGAACGAACAAAGGTAAGGGTCTGACAGGGTGCAACTTGTTTCCTTTAGGGCTTATGCTATCTGGGGGACCAGGTTGGTTTAGTGAGTTCTTTCCCTGCCTTCAGCGCAAAAAATAGGTCCAAACTATAAGGGGTGCAATGTTTCTCAGTGCTCTCGTTATGCCATTTAATACTATTTTTTATAAGAAAATCTGACGTGTGCGTATACTGCTGCTGTGCTTATCATTTGGAAAATGACATGTAGTGTGTAAACACCACGTTGCTTAAAAGGCGTATTAGACACTGTATAACACACAGCTACATTGATGCCCAAAATGACACAACCAATAACCTACTATTAGGATGATGTCAGGTAGTTGGGTCATACTCTGTTAATACTTCATAGATACATGATTTCATTTTTGTTGGCTTTCTTTCTTTCACAGCTACAGCTTATGCAGTCTGAGCTGAACATTGAAGAAATTGTTAAAGATAGAAGTTATAAAGTAAGTGTTTTTTTACAGTACTGGGTTTTCCCTTAAAGGCAGTGGACACTTTTGGTACTTACTCAAAATAGTTATTGGCATAAAACCTTCCTTGGTGCTAGTAATGTGGAGAGGTTGATGGTATAAAACATTGTGAGAAACGGCTCCCTCTGAAGTGACATAGTTATCGAGAAAGAGAAATTTTTCACAAATTTGATTTTGAGGCCTCAGATTTAGAATTTGAGGTCTCAAAATCAACCATCTCAATGCACACAACTTCGTATGACAGGGGTGTTTTTTTTCTTTCATTTATATCTCGCAACTTCGATGACCAATTGAGCTCAAAATTTCACAGGTTTGCTATTTGTTTGCATATGTTGAGATACATTAAAGCCATTGGACACTTTCTGAACAGAACAAAACTTAAATGTTCACAGATTAACAAATAACCTACAGGTAATGGTGAAAGACTTCCCTTGAAATATTATTCCATGAAATGCTTTACTTTTTGAGAAAACATTAAAACAATTATCAACTCTCGATATTGAGAATAACAGATTTATTTTAAACACATGTCATGACATGGTGAAATGTGTGGAAAAAAGGGTGGGTTTTCCCATTATTTTCTCTAGAATCCAATGACCGATTGAGCCTAAATTTTCACAGGTTTGTTATTTTATATAATTTGTGGTACAAGAAGTGTGGGTTTTTGGATAATACTGTTAACCGATGTTGTGCGATTGCTTTAAGTGAGAAGACTGGTCTTTGACAATTACCAATAGTGTCCAGAGTCTTTAACTTTTCCGTGATTAGCAAGATAAACCTTATTGTTTCACAAGGCCCAGTTGTTTTACTAGTCCTTGTTTCATATTAAATAGGAATGCTTTTTAACACTGAACTATACGTTTGGTTTGTGGCAAGACCATGTGTGTATCTTTTTGCCAGGTAGATTATTCTTCTGCTTGCTTTATATTCTACTACCACTGAGTAGATTATCTGAATTTAGGAGACTTCTTAGTTCTGAAAAGAACTGTTTTTTTTTTAAACTACTACCTGGGCAGAAGGTAGACTTCAGCCAGGACTACTACTTAAAGGCAATGGACACTATTGTTAATTGTCAAAGACTAGCCTTCACAGTTTGTATATCTCAACATATGCATAAAATAACAAACCTGTGAAAATTTGAGCTCAATTGGTCGCCAAACTTAAGAGATAATAATGAAAGAAAAAATACCCTTGTCAAATGAAGTTGTGTGCGTTTAGATGGTTGATTTCGAGACCTCAAGTTCTAAACTTGAGGTCTCGAAATCAAATTCGTGGAAAATTACTTCTTTCTTGAAAACTATGTCACTTCAGAGGGAGCTGTTTCTAACAATGTTTTATACCATCAACCTCTCCCCATTACTCGTCACCAAGTAAGGTTTTATGCTAATAAATATTTTGAGTGAATACCAATAGTGTCCAATAAAGGCACTGTACATGTTTGGTAATTACTCAAAGTATAGTAGCATAAAACCTTACTTGGTAACGAGCTACGGAGAGCTGTTGATAGTATAAAACATTGTGAGAAACGATTCCCTCTGAAAGAACAAAGTTTTTGAGAAAGAGGTATTTTCTCAATAACTTATTAAAAAACTTCAACTGAAGTGTTTTTTTTTCTACTTAAAAGCACAAATTTGTACAACTAGGTTGTTTTTTCTTTCATCATTTTCTTGCAAAATCGATGACCAAGAAAAGCCCAAATTTTCACAGGTTTGTTATTTTATGCATATGTAATTATGTTGGGATACACCAAATGAGAATACTGGTCTATGACAATTACCAAAGGTGTCAAGTGCCTCTAAGCTTTTAGTGAATCATTATTATCTTCACTACCTTAGATTTAGAATTGGTTCTTATCATTTTGACTAGATTGCTCTAGTCATCATCATGAGAACAACACAGCCAGACCAATTGGAGAGAATTGTGGCGGGTCATCACTCATCACTAGCATTCATAAAAACTTTAGACAGTTTTGCTATTCCTATTGGTGGAGAGCACGTCACGTGGGGGTGTATAGACCTTTGATAATGACCAGTAAAAAGTGTTGAAACATGGGTGTGACACGCGAGCTTGCACCTGTGCTTACTAGGCAGTTTCTTCATTCCTATTGGTCGAGAGCAACGACTGAAACAGTTGTGCCACATCACGCGATATGTGCGACGCGCACAGAATCTCCTTATAAGGAGTTGTTTACCCGAGGGCCTTACCATTTCACAGCTGGAGGGGTGTTGTGTTGAAAGAAATCATTGGACAATTATAATTTTTTGCATTTATTTTACCTTTTGAACAAAAAGTGTTGATGTTTTTTGATCGAAAAGGTATTTATGAATGGGAATCAATTCATTTCATTCATGATGGCCCTCCAAACACGTTGGTCCTCCATTGCTGTACGCAGCTCTTCTCGACGCAGTCCAGAATCCCGGCACAAGGTGTCCACATAGGTGGTTTGTAGTCTGCCTCGGGAACAGTGACCTTGAGTAGGGGCCCAAAGCATAAGCTTGCTCACTGCCAGCTCAGCATGTCTGAGGCAGTGACCTGCTAATCTCAGCCTTCTTGCCCTAATCTTGGTGCTAACTCTCGGTAGTCCACCGTAGAGTTCCAGGTTTGTGACATGCCTCTCCCAATGAATCTGTTTAACACAGCGAAGCATTCTCGTATAGCAGCCGTCCAGTCTCTTCTCTAGACCACTGGCTAGTGTCCAGGACTCACATCCATTCAGCAGTACTCATTCCTTCAGGAACTGGGACATCTGACTTGACCATATGTTCTTCATGGAGTTGAGTGCCTTCCTTCTTTGTGTCATTAACCTACGAGCTCAAGTATTTGAAATCTGTTACCCGGTTCAGGTGGGACTCAAAGTGTGTTGGTTCTTGATAATTTACCTCGACTTCGGTTGGTAAAATTATCAAGTCCAGGCCTTGGCGCGGGTTTAAACCACTAGTTGAAAACCTCTTCACCACACATGATTCCCTTATTGTTGAAAACCTCTTCACCACACATTGATTCCCTTATAGTTGAAAAACTCTTCACCACACATTGATTCCCTTATTGGCTAGCAGACCACTGCTGGGGGGAGAACGATTGAAACGTCCCAAACACAAATCAAACTAAAAGTGTATTGAATGCAGATGTTTGAATGATTTCTGAACCTTCAACTGTAAAAGTTGTGTACTTTTTCAGTGCCAATAAATGTCATAGTGTACATTATCAAGCTGCAGTTTTCTGAGGACTGAGTTTGATGTCATGTGTCACTGAAATGTAAGCCTGTGCAACTATTAAAATACACTACTCTACTTGTCAAGCGTCAAATAGTTGTGTTTTTGACACTAGTCGCAATTAATTTTTAACTCCCAAGATGCATTGTGGCATATTGTTTGCCCCAAGTGCAATATAGTAAAATTCACGTTGAGTGGATTGAAGGATTGGGTTACTGATGATTGTTGGTTCATGTAGTAGTCATGGCGGTACAATTAGTTGCCTTATTTTTAAACTTTCTCTTTTTGAATTTCAGGTATTCCATGAGCGATGTAGAAACCATTTCATTCCGTCTACAACTCTCTCATCATGACACCTCATGGTCCTGCTGTATAACATCCAGGCCTGATAACATCTTCAACTACCAAACATTTTTAACTGTAAGGTACAATGTACAAGGTGTATTGCATGTCGTGATTCACGAGGCAGAATGAGTCAATACTGAATCTGGGTTTAACTTTGATTAATTATTTGTGGGCAGATTTTAACCACAGATCGGTAGTTTGTTTGGTTGCAGTTTAAAGGTTTGGAAATGTGATTATACATGTAGTTGTGTGGATGATTATTTACATGGAATTCAATCACAACTTGGGACAAAATACAACACAATCATTGGGTGAGCAAACATTTTAGAAAATCATTTGCACAAATGTTACCTGTTAAAAGAACTGGACACATGGTAATTACTCAACTAGGGTGTTTTTCTGTCATTCTTCTCTTGTAACTGCGATGACCAATGGAGTCCAAAATTTCACAGACTTTTTATTTTATGCATAGGGAGAATACTGGTCTTTGAGTGCCTTTAAGTAAAATGAACTTTTGTTCACTGAGCAAGTCAATATGGTGGCGCCCCTTGGCAAAAGCGGAGAATGCCACCACCAGTGAACACTCGGGAACATATTTGTCAACTGTTGCTGATGTATGCTAATGTTGCCAGTGCATACATAACTTGCTCCCACTGAACATTGTTTGCAACAACTGTTGAGTGTGATACAGCCATGTTTGTGTGTGGTTTGCCTCTGACAGTTCCGAGAAAAGTAAACATTTGAAACACAGTCCAAATGAATTAACTATGCACTTTTAAACAATAAAACAAATGGTCCCTTAAAAAACCCACAATACAAACCCACCATTTACCATGTTTACAAACCCATCATTTATAAACACCATTCAAAAATCCTCTTCAGCTTTTAAAAGTGAAAATCTACAGTCTTAAATTATAGCTTGGGGCAAAGCAGGTCTATGATTGTGTTGGTCGGCATCCATTTTAAGCACTAAGCCCGATTCATTTTTTTAACCACAACCTTCAAGATTTGTTCTCTCAATATTTGTGTCAGTTTAAATGAAAGAGCTCTTGTAGTTAAGAAAAACAATCTGGAAAAGGAAGATCAAATCACTTTTGCATTTGTAAAGATGTTCATATTAAAGTATTTTTCTATCATGAAAGAAACAGTTTGATTTGCTGGAAAGGACTTAAGACAATCTTTTGATGATGATTTGGTATATTTGACCTACTAAATGTTTTTCAATGATAAATTTACTTGCAAATCAATGGTTTATTGTAAGTTGGGAGACCATATAGTATAGGCCCCCTATTTACATAAAGATTCCATCTATTGGAAAATAATTGCATCACAAAACTGAACTTGGAGCCCTTCTTAAGAGAGTGAGTAGCAGTTTTATTGGTAAATATGTCTAAAGCCGTGTTCGCACTGGATTCATATTTTGGGTAACTTAACCATGACGCTGGGTAACATTCTGACGGGTTAACTTTCCCACCATCCGCACTTGGATTGATTTGACTGGGGTAAACTTACCGAGACCGTGGGTAAACTAACCGAGCTGGCCCCTTGCATAACATTGAATAGTTCGATAATCACGAAAATCTTATTCTTCCGTGACAAAAGTGACAAAACATGTCAGTTTCTTCAGGTAACGGGCGGATGGGAGATTTAACAGAGTCATCGCGTCCGCATTGGACTTTTTGGCTTGGTTAAACTAACCTGGTCAATCTTCCTGGGCACCTTTGGCTCGGTTAAACTACCCATTCGGGTCGGATAAGTTACCTGGGAGGAAACTTCCTGGGCTGTTCGCATTGGATTTAAAATGGCCATTGGCTCGGTTAGTTTACCCAAATTAAGTCCAATGCGAACAGGGCTTTAGTTTTCTGACATGCTCCATGAAAACAAGAGAATTTATAGTATTCCAATATAACCAGTCGTTATAGTTTTTTTGATGGGTCTTTGAAAACTTTGGAGGTAAGAACTACAGCAGCTTTCGACAGTAAAATGCATTTTTAGAAACTTCCAAGCACAACCTTGTGGAAAGAACTTTTTATCCCGAAAATTTGAGTGTAAGCTTAAATTGTGTATTCCTATAGGGATTCTTCCTGCCTGGCCAGGTTTGCCCCAGTGTTTAGCAATGTCTACAAAGTAATCACATTCAACCAGAAAAGTTTAGGTCAATTGTCTAAGTCATATTACATGACCATAGGAAATAATAATAAATCTATATTTCTTATGAGAGATTGTTGAAGTGAATGATTAGCATCCTATGACTGTTGGTGCTGCATCTCCTCAATGCCCAATGAACATGGGAAGTAAGAGTGAAAATGCACCTTGACACAGAAGCTAAGAATAATAGTGCCTAGTAATGGCTTTTATTACCCACAAAATCAGATATTTGGATTATATCATGTCCTTCATGTGTCACTGCCTTGTGGTCAGTATTATGGAAGTTTTTTGTAAATTAATGTCATTGTACATTGACAAAACATTGACCCATGACATGTAGTTAATCATTGTACCGTAACCAGACATTGATGCAATAGACCCTTCCCATGAAATATGTCATCTTCACATAGTGCGTGCGCACTTGCATGTGCAAATTAGTCGGCAAAATGAGGGAATATCGGGCTGTTTTGTACACGGCTAATGGGTGCGTGACACAGTCGCGATTGCGCGGCTGCTTAGGGCACAACTCTATGGTGTTTGCCAACCAATGGGGTATGTACGCATGCGTAATGTAATTTCATGGGAAGGGTCCATTCCAACTTACAGTAACAAAGTTTTTAGAACTGTTCAGAATTTTAGTTAAGTTGTCATTCCAAAGTTTGTTGTTGAAGGTAACAAAATCGAGTTGATTTTTGTTTGAATAAAGTTTTCTTATGATAATGTACTTATTTTGTGTTTGAAGTTTCACTTTGTATTTTCATAAAGGGGCACAGCAGAAATATTTCTTAAAGAGCGCTCACATTTTTTGCTAAGCAAAATGTATTTGGGCTTGTCAGATTTGTGCAAACCAATGCTTTTTAGCAGGTATGAAAAATGCTATTAGTAAAGAACATGTATCTAAATGCCAGGCTAAAAATAAAGGAAACCGGTGAAAAATTATAACTATTTTCCAGTTACATTTTTTTCATATTCATTTTGGTTTTAAAATGTTTTCAGTTATTCAGAACTTTTCTGCATTGGCAACTGAAAAGCAGATCAATAATCTCTGGGCGGCAGTCCTTTTCATTCTTCAATCATGAAGTTCTTGTGGACAAGTCAATGGTTCCACCGCCGGGGCGGTGAGATAGTCGAGTTGTGGCGGTGTACTCGCGAGATTCGTGGGACCATTAGTTGTTGAGCCATCCCCTTGCTTGATACGTACAAATTTCCAGAAGGCTTGGGAGTATGGATCCACGCATGCGCAGTTTCTTTTAACTTTCGCGGCAAATTTGGCAAACGTAAACTGCATATCTATCGCTCGAACACTGTGTGTGTCTGTGACTGTTGTTTTGCTCTCTGAACTAATCAATCCTGTGGCGTGCCTAATCAAACCCAATTTATTATTTGTTTTTAATAAGTTCCGCATTTGATTTCGAAAAAGGTAAGTTGGCCTATATTCGTTTGTTAGTATTAGAGATCCATCGTCCGACCATAATTAATATGACCAATGACCATCGTCCACCGATCGCCGATCGGTGTTCCGTTTACTTCTGTTGTGCTGTCGTGGCCGGCTGTGGTGGGCAGTGTGAGTGTGCATGCTGATGCTGTGCTGGACTATAGCCCCACTTGTGTCGCCAAGGCTAGCTGAATCCTTCTCAGCTAGCCCTACTTAGTGCTGGACATGCTGGATGGCCACTCCACTGCCAATGACAGTCTACGTACTTCTAGAAACTATAAGGCTCACAGGCACAGTCTACGTACTTCTAGAAACTATTTTATAAGGCTCACAGAATAGAAGTACAGTCTACGTACTTGCATGGAGGAATAAATGGAATAAATTAGCTAATGTATTCCTCCATAGTATAGTACTGGTAGGTATACTCCTAGAACTATTTCGGTTTCGTCCGCCGGCTATCATCGTCTCCCGTTAGGCTATCGTCTTCCCGTAACCGGAGACGATAGCCGGACGAAACCGAAATAGTTCTAGGAGTATGGTAGGTAGTGCTAGACTAGTTAGTGAAGTTGTTGTAGCCCCACTTGTGTGGCTTAATCCTAGATTCAGCTAGCCTTGGCCACACAAGTGTGGCTAGTATTGTAGTATTGCTACAAAAGTGGCCCACTGCACTGATAACTTTCCGTATGGCGCTACCACTTTTTCACTCATTTTTACAAAGACTAAAGAGGGATATATCAATCAGGTCAAGAAGTTCCTGTATTATTTTATATCGAATGAAAAAGTGGTGGCGCCATACGGAAACTTTTCCCACTGCACTGTCAACAATGTCATTTTTATCAATATCATATTATTATGTTGTTGCATGGTACAACTTTGACTTATTGTCATGAGACATGACGTGTGTGAGGTGATCCTTTAGACTTTAAAAACCTTGAGAAAAAATTAGACACAATTCAGTGAACATTTTGTTTTGTGTGTACTGTGTATTCTGTTTTTTAGTGTTATTTTTAGAAACTTATAGACCCCCTAATATAAGTTATATTCTTTATAATAAAAATTATAATTGGCTTAGTTAATAGTTGCGATAACGTAACCCTCCTGCCGATGGCGTAGCCGGAGGGTTACGAAGCTAACGCAATGTGTGCAGGGCGAAATGGTTAAAAACGTAAAATTTCGACAGCTAGTCAGCAGATTTGCTCCATTTTTACCACTTTTGAAAATCATGACACAAATTCTAGGAACACGAACTTGATCCTCAATGTCTAATGAATCCTACAATATCACTCTAAACACCATCGAGGAAATAATTTGAAGAAAAAAGACAAAAACTTACCAGATCCTCGAGCGAAAGAGTAAAAAATGGCCCAGGTTGAAAATTCGAATCTGAGGGGGGCGGAGCTTCGGCCGTGTGCACGTCAGCAGGGTCATTGACTCAGCGCTGCGTGTGGTGCATTGTGTTTCCCTGCAACTGTGCAGCCAGAGTCTTGGTTCCAAGACCATTGGTGCTGCGCGGTCACACACAACCAACGTTCCGATCTATGCACGGCAAAAAGTAAGTATCTTTTTGTCAGGAGCCATTGTTTGTATGGCTCACCTTTGTTACTGAACGAAAAATGATGAAACAAATTGACTTTATTTTCTGTAGAGATGAAGCTAGACACTCCAGAGATTTCTTGGCATGGTAGAGAACCCATCTATAGTCTTGATTTCCAGCCGTTGAGTACAGCCAAGAAAGAACCTCGACGGCTAGCCACAGCAGGCTGTGGTAATGATGGCAACCTACGGGTAGGTATCCTCTTTATTTAATTAACCCTTTCACTACAGAATAACGTCAGGGCTGCAGGGCTTGTAGCCCAAAATGTTGACGGGACTTTGTCTTACAAGACCAGAAACAAAATGAGTTGAACAAGCACTAAGAAGTAAGAGAAGATCTAGTGAAGTTGAACAATTGGTTCAGATTCATAAAGTCAACACTTTTTTCACAAAGACATTAATTAGGTAGCCTCTTATTATTTAATTGAAAAAACCCAAGACCACCGTGGTTGTCAAGTTTTTAGTTTACTGGTCCGATGCTGAAATCACAGGCCTGTGGTCCAGTGTTGAATTTAAGCCCTGAATGTGGTTATATCAATTGAATGTATTTGTAATGTTAACTTAACATTTTTCTCCCATTTGTCAATTATGATACCGCTCAGAGGGCTGCCTCCATGCCCCTGGTTATCACCTTGGTGCCCCTTGACTTGTTTTGACAGCAGAAGTTTAGATTACCCTCATTGAGGTGCTCTTTGATCATGCTGATAATGAAAACTTCCTAGTCCTGACAATAGACCGATCCATTAAGATCTGCCTTATTGCGTATTGACCAATCACAATGCAACGAAGGTCCAACAAATAAGGTCCGCCATGCGGGCGCGTAGGTTGGCGCGCGCGGCAGAGTTGTGCACAAAGGCATTGGAGAGGCTCACATGTTCTTGCTCACACGTCGACGTGGGCGGAGCCTAATGGATCGGTCTAATGACAAGAGTGAAGTAACAGGCCTGATTTATTGTTTAGTGTGTTGTGTATGGATCATGCAGGTTTCACAAGTTAATGTTAAATATTGCAGTTTTGTTTCCATAAAAAGAAATAGATTTAAAAGCACTGTACCTGGTACTTAAAGTTCCATGATGTAAAAATGCGCACAAGTACAAATTAATGTAATTGCATGGTCAAATATAATGTATTGCGCTTTTCCTTTTTTCTATTTTTTTTTCTTTTTCAAAAAATTGTTTGTTTTGGATCTGATTTGTGAATGTTTATTGTGTTCTCACTGTAGATGTGGTACATCAGAATCAATAATGATGGCAAAGCTACAGCAGAGTTTGCTTCTAATATGTCACGTCACACAAAGTCCGTCAATGTCGTACGTTTCTCACCGGATGGACAGATTCTATCATCTGGAGGCGATGGTATGTTTAGGTCTTCAACTTGTCAGACCTGGAATTACACGCAGGCCACGGAGGCCTTGGTCTTGGTGTCCCTTTAAAAGTTCCCCATTGACTTTTAGATATTTCAATGAAAATACCCTTTGCGAAATAAAATTGGCCTTGCCCTTTCAAATATGAAATTCCAGGCCTGTGTTGTTTGATTTATGTTGATTCCGCATAAACAAGTTTGCCAAAACAAGGCTAACATCCACTGTTGGTAAGAGACTACAAGAATAAAGGGCTTAAGAAGAAAGTGTGGTTTATTATTTGGTAATATGAAAATGAGTCACAAAAGGTGAAGGTAGGAATTGATATTCCACTTAAAACAGTCAAGATTGTAGGGTAGAGGCAAACATACACCAGGCAAGGAGTTCCAAAAAGATGCAGTAAGTGGAATAAAGCTGTTTGAGTAATTCTTGATTCTACAATATACACGTACATCTATCAGCAAAGCGAGAGTGTATGGGTGAGAACAAGCAGGGAGCCTTGTTGTCACCCAATCACTCTGATAGGAGGAAGGAAAAAACTGTTGTTACTGGGGTCCTTGGGCTATTTATACTGTACCTCAAACCATCTCAGCACCATGGGTAGTATGCAATCTGTGACTGCTGCTAAATATGCAAGATATCAAGCTAAATCAATTATAAGAACCATCTCTGCTCACCCAGGTACCTATTGGCTCCTGGGTAGACCATGCAGTGTTGATAATCAGTGTTGTAGCCATGGTGGGCGGTGCTGGGCAGGCCTGAGTTTTCCCAGCACAGATTTCAAAATATTGTCCACTGTGTATTGGTCTGAGACACAGCTTATGATAAGGAGTATCAAATGTCACAAATAAAGAACACAGTCAATAGGCCATCTAACTTATTGCATGGACCCATACACAAACAGTTTGGAAACCTGGCCCCACTTTAGCAATAATGGCCCCATAATTAAACATGAATAATTTTGTTGATCTGGTCCTTGGTGGACTCCGAATATTTTGGATGTATTGCCCACCACTTAAATTGGTCTAGCTACAACCATGTTGATAATGTCATGTTTTTTGTTGCTGTAGACTGTTTAGTGATCTTATGGAGGTTGACCGATACTCAGGGAGGAGGATCAGCATTTGGGAAGGAGGATGAAGAAAGCAAAGAAGGCTGGAATGCATTCAAGATGTTGAGGTGAGAACAATCTATTTACTGAATCTATTGGTTTTGCATCCCCTAGGTTAAGTGTAAAGGTCATATGGCTTAACGTCCGTCGATGTCGGTTTTTTTTCCATAACCGATTAATCAAAAATTTAATATCGATTATACTCAATATATCAAGTATTTCCCGCGCGCAATATGAAGCCTAAAAAAAGCACTTGGTATACTCATGGAGGTAGAAATATATATACCGAAGACTAACAGTTTAATAGGGTTACATTTAAACCTGTTTCTGTCTGATCCCCCAAACTTTGTTTTAGTTCAATATCAAATTGCGTAGTCCCGCCCCCATTATTTCTGCTTTTACAACAAAGTATGATCGCCGCTGCCGCTGGCTTGGCTAATTGTGAACGCTCACCACAATTCTCGATTCGTGATTGGCCGTCTCAAAATGACACAGCCTTTGTGAGGTGCGTGACCCGCCGACAATGGCGTCAGTTGCCGATGCATTGACATAGAAGTGTCAATCAAGTTGTCAGATGGGCGCTGGCGGGCAGCTTTGAGTTGAGATTGTGTTGAAATAAATCTAATTTCGTGCGGTCAGAACTACATTAGGTAAACAGGCCTGTGTTCTATGTGGAGAATGAAGTGTGCTAGGAGCGTGGCGCTTCAAACTTTGTCAACACTAAAGTAGTTAGGGAAAAAAACATTTAAGAGCCAAAATTATAAACAAATTATTCGAAAATTCATTGAAATTATGTAGTAAGAGAGAGAATTACACATATTTATTTCAAAAATTAGTTGTTTAATTTTAATAGACCGTATCATGCCTCGAAATAAACAACGGCACTGACGGGCACTGAGACGTGATGCTCTCGAAAATAACGACAATTCACAAGCCCTTTTTTATCCAACTGCCGTCGATGGCCCGTTTGTATTGTAAGATGCCTACTATGTTTACACTTTTACAGTTGAGAATAGTTGAGATAATCATCGAAAAAAATTACTAGAAAGTCCCACAAAACACAGACCTACACATGTACCACTCCGCGATCACAATTTATACAATGCCCGCAGCAGTGGTACTACTATAAAGGCTAGAAACATTGAACGAGACTGATCGTGTCTGCGCATGCTTGGGCAAATGGGTTTTCCCCCCGAATTGCAATAACCACCAACGCTGGTGTGCACGCTTAAACCGTACAACAGCATGTCTTCGCTGGTACGCACACAATAGCCGCCGACAGCATGGTCTGCGAAGCATAAAATTATAGTTCCGCGGAAATGTTAGATTGTTTACGAAAACAACACAACGTGTAGGCTTTATTTGACCAAAATGACGCCAATTACGATACCTTGGATCGATAGAAAGATTATTTTTCAGTATAACATAACACTTTGTTCTTTGTTTTGTTTTGGGGAAGTTTTTGTGGGCTATTTTTGCCAAGTCAAAAATGCTGTGATGAAGACGCATTGATTTTGATCACATGTGCGATTGGAAGTTGCATCTTAAACAGCCGATAGGCTGAGGCAGCAACGTCGGTTTCTTTTGAGGTTTTTACTGTGCGCTCGCCGCTGTCGTGAACTTCTGCGGTGGGCGGCTGATGGCGAAACACAAAGAACAGGGAGACAGACATACTTGGTTGTAAAAAGTATTTTATTTAACAGGGCAACTCAAAATGATGAAACTCAATAATGGTGACGGCTTTTCTAATACTCAAACACAGATTTCTTTTTTAATAATCCGACACTCTTTTGGTATTTTCGATATCATTTAGGAACATCGAAAATTTCAAAACATCAAAAAAATTTGATATATCGAAAACATCAAAATTTTTCGATATTTTGATATGATTAAAAAAGTGACATTGGCGATTTCGATGTCAAAACAAATATCGAGTTTTTGAGTATTTTCAATACATCGACGGACGTTGTAATGGCTAAAACAAAAGAAGTGTTGTCCGAGCAATAACTCCAGAAGGACTAGGCGTATCAATTCCAAACTTGGTTTGTGGACTTGTCTTGGAATCCCCTAGAAGCCTATTGTTTTTGGACCCCCTAATAAGCTTGGGCGATATTGCTTTAATTCCACAATGTCGGATGTACTGTCTAGTAGTGCTGGGCGAATAGTGAAATTTTGTTATTCGGATACCGCTGGCCAACTATCCGAAATTAACCGGATACTCGAATAATTTTTTCGCCACGAGAGGGCGCTATTTAAAAAAAAATATAAAAAAAATATTTTTGTTTGCCAATAGAGGGCGCTGTTCGTTTGTGAATGAGATCTTATGGGCGGATTGATATCAGTTTTAGACAGTGTCACTCGGTTCATTCATAAAAATGACCAGATCTAATTTAAAGATGGCGATTTGCTTTTTCTTTTGATCGTTATTGACTCTACGTGAAGGAAAACTTGTGTAATCTTTGGACAAATTACGTCAGAAATGTCATTGTTTTAACTCTTCACGGAGGTGAGCATAGTTAAATACTTAATTTATACTGTTTTATGCTGTCTTAACAGAAGTTTCATAAGGATTCAGACGAAACATTTATATCTGTTGTCGCCCGACGTTTGCGGATATTCGGATAGTTAAAGAATATCCGGTTACTCGGTTGTTATTACAGAATTATCCGGTTTGTACAGAGGTATTTGCGCCCTATGCGGATATCCGGTTAAGAAAAAAAAGGCATTCGCGGTTACGGATAGGAAAACCTATTCGCCATTAACCGGATATTCGAATAATTCGCCCAGGCCTACTGTCTAGGCCTGGGCGAATTATTCAAATATTTTTTTTCTTAACTGGATACCCGCAATGGGCGCGAATACCTATTCAAAACCGGATAGTTCTGTAATTACAACCAAGTAACCGGATATTCTTTAATATCTGAATATCCGCGGACGTTGGGCGACAACTGATAGGAATGTTTTGTCTGAATCCTTATGAAACTTCTATTAAGACAGCATAAAACAGCATAAATTAAGTATTTAACTATGCTCACCTCCGTGAAGAGTTGAAATAATGACATTTCTGACGTAATTGTACAAAGATTACGAAAGTTTTCCTTCACGTAGAGTCAATTCAGATCAAAAGAAAAAGCAAATCGCCATCTTTAAATTAGATCCGGTTATTTTTATGAATGAACCGAGTAACACTGTCTAATATCAACCCGCCCATAAGATCTCATTCACAAACTAACAGCGCCCCTTCTAGCGGCAATTTTTTTCCCAGTTTTTAAATTTTTAATAGCGCCCTCTAGCGGCGGAAAAACCTATTCGAATATCCGGTTAATTTCAGATGGTTGGCCAGCGGTAACCGAATACCCAAATTTCACTATTCGCCCAGCACTGGTACTGTCTATCTATTGTGCAAACCTTGGCCTTTCAGTTACACACACATACTGACATCAAGAGTCTTTTGAAGTGTCTACTGCGCATGACTGTTCTAACATGTGTGCATATTTTGGTAGATCCCGCCCATTTCATTCTAATTAACCAATAAGCATCCATAATGCACATGTGATGACTTCTGATGGGTTGTGGTTTGTGTTATGATCCCAATGTGGTTTTCATTTTGCGGCACACGGCGGGCCGGCTCCACTCACAGGGGGAAAATTCTACAATTGTATTGCTTCTGTAGTGTCTGTGTGAGACCGCCTTGCTCCACACACAGGGGAAAATAATACAATTGTATTACTTCTGTAGTGTTTGTGTGAGACCGCCTGGGCGCTAAAGACTTTGATGTTGTTTTTTCAAAGAAACCCTGTCATTTTGGGATCAATTGGGGAATCCTGCAGTTGGTTCTGGGACTATATATTTTTTGAAACAGCCCTTTCTGGTTGCAAGACGTCTCAATGAGGGAATACATCATGATACTTCATCAAAACCACGAATATGCCAATCATTTGATTAACAAAAAATCTAGACGATATGGTAATCATTAAAGAAATGGTATCGCGATTTTCGATAACATCGAGATATCGCCCAAGCTTACCACTAAGGTAAAAATGTAAAGGTCTTTGTGGCTAAAAAAAGAAAAGAAAGTTGTCCGAGTAATAGACTGCAAGTCTCGCGCAGATTTGAACTTCCGGGACCATTGTGGTCCCAACCTTATGGAGTTTTACGTTGGGGAGATTTTGTTTCGTCCATTACTCTAGTTTAATATAGTTTATGACCATAAAAATGACATATGTTGTTAAAAATGTAATACTAATTAACAACATATATAAAAGTAAAAATAAAGTCAACATAATAACAAAGAAAAACCGATATTTAAACTTGACCTCAGGTCAAGTTACTTGTAAAAAATTAAGCATTTGTGCCCATCTCCGATCACGAAACTTATGCAGACGCTTGTTTTGGCCGCGTGGGGTGGAAAGCCTTTTCATTGGTCGCTTAGGCGTCGGCTTCCTCTTTAAAATGCGTCACGCGTTTATCTAACGCCCTTGCGACCATCGTGCGTCCGCGTATAAACCAGCTAAATTTCAGTAGTTTCACATTCGGGCGTAGATTTACAAAAGGGGTTTCAAACATTGATCTCCATTAATGGTTTCAAAACATTTAAGATCAAACAAACATCCTTGTCCCAGAGTTTTACTTTTGTCTATACATAGACTTTAACCGATAATTGTGTATTAGTTTAAAAAGCTAAAACTAATTTAAACAAGCTCTAATGGGTATTTTTGTTGTTCAGATTCGGCATTAAGAAAAAAATAAAGCAAAGATTTGATTCATAACAAATTAAGTTCTTCAGTTGTCGTGTTTTCTCGCTCCGGTGCGCGCGAGACTTGCACAGTCTATAACTCCAGAAGGACTAGGCGTATCAATTCCAAACTTGGTCAGTGGACTTGTCTTGGGATCCCCAGAAGCCTTTTGTTGTTGGACCCTTATTTAATGAACTATTCTGTGATTGTTTGTTACAGAGGTCATTTAGAGGATGTATATGATCTATCCTGGTCACCTGATGGGACTCGTCTACTCTCTGGATCAGTGGATAACAGCGCAATCATCTGGGACGTAACTAAAGGTAACAACAACTTCACTTCCTCGCTTTGTTTTCATTTCAATGCAGGGTTTACACTCAAACTATCCCGATTGGTATATATTTTTGACCCCCCCTAATCCTTCTCTCAATGCTTATGAGAAAGGTCCGTATACAGGAATCCAGGCAGTGTCTTACTTGAAAGCCAATTAATATCCTGGCAGGGCTCAAATTTGAATGGAAAATGCACAAGCTTGCAGGGCTTGCAGATCAAATGTTTTACTGGACTGAATTTATTTTACAAAACCAGAATCTAAATTAGTTGAACAAGCATTTAAACAATAGCAATTTCATTTGTGTAATGTTTACTTACAGCTTATGTGTAATTTGATAATGGTGAAAGACAATTGAAAGATAGTTGTCATGGTCAGTCAACTTTTTATCACAAATATATTTCATAATGAGGTATGTTATCAAATTGAAATAACAAGACAAGACCACTATGCTTGTCCTATTGTGAGTTTACTGGCCCAATGCTCACAGACCTCAGGCTTGCGGTCCAGTGTTGAATTCAAACCCTGATTCTTACTGGGCTGTAATGTTATTGGAGCCCTGAAACATTCCTTAAATTGGATCCTGACAACAAATAGTATTAATTTTAAAATGCTTTAAATGAACTCATTTTCAGTATAATGTAAGCAATGCGAATTTACTTGGTATTTCTGCTGCCATCAATTGTCTAAAAGTCTCTTATTGATTGCTCTATTGTTTTAGGTGAAAAGCTTGTAATTTTGAAAGATCATCGTAGTTTTGTACAGGGAGTGGCATGGGATCCATTGGGCAAGTACTGCGCTACATTGAGCTGTGATAGGTAAGTTAGATTATACAACTCAAGGTAAAACAGGCATGCAACTTTTCCTTGGATCAGCTGATTTAATCTTTTTTTTAAATCTCAGTTTTACCATTCAAAATTGAAAAATACCATACAAAATCATTGACATTTTGTAATTTCCTCTATTCAGTATTCAGTATTGGGACACAAGTGTTTATCCCAGGTTATGCCTGTTGCTAGACATGGCTTGCTTTTTTGAAAATATTGTACTTTATTTGGTCCCTGGTAGTAGGATGTACAAGTATTGCGCTCACATTCTTTGGCTGTGTACAACATTCATCACATTACTAACAGCAATGTGTCAGGCCTGAGGTGCCTCTCGCTACCTTCGTAAATCCACAAAACCAGCCATCTGAACCCTTCGACAGGGTAGAAGCCTCCGCTGCACCTACATATATCACAGCTAATACAACCAATGGCCTACAACATGATCAAGCTGTTCAAGCTGCCTAGGATCAACCTGGATGGCACAGACGAATTTCTAACATTGGACATATCCGTTGTAACAACGTCTCGAGCCGAGTTCGGCCCTAGTAGCGTCAACTAGCGTGGACTGGAGTTTCATCTTTGAGAGGGCAAGGCCATTTTCATTATGCAAAGGGCACTTCCATGGCCTGCGTACAATTCATGGCCTGATGTGTGCAGACTCAAAGAGTAGACTCGCTCAGTGGTTGAAACTTATTACAGGGATGCCAGTTTTCCGGCTATTGCCGGAATTCAGGCTTTTTCAAATTTTCCCCGAATTTTTCCGGCGCTCCATGTTTCATCTGGCCGAAAAAAAAAAATATATATATATTTTTTTTATCTTTTGGTTTGAGGGGTGGGTGGGGGGGGGGTGACCCCCTTTCCTTGGCAGCGAATTGTTTCAGGCTCTGAGGGAAAGAGTCACTGGCATCCCTGTTATTACTAGCCAGCAGGGACAGTAGAAAACAAGTTGCGTTTCTCCAGAAAACCTGGTGGCCTGATACCATTTTCTTATTTCAAACTAATCTTACCAGCAATGATTTCCAGAGCATGTGCAGACGAGTGTAGTCTTAGATGAAGGCATTTGTTACTGCTATTTTGATGCTATCGCGTATTGCATTGTTATATTTCACCTGCAGAGTGCGTATGCTTATTCTATCGCATTGTTCAGAAAGAGCCTTCTCGTGCTACGTACAATGTGTCTTGCCTTTATTGTAGTATGTAAAGACTTATAGTGTAAATTATTGTTTGGAATGAAGTGACTGCTTTGTTTGTCCAACATCAGGATAGCAGTGCAGTCTGCGTTCTGCTGAACTACTGAATGAAGTTTTTAACAGTTATCCGAAGTTCACAGACAGTTCAGATTGAAATTCATTTAAATGTTTGAACGCTTAACCACAAGTCCAAAGTTCTGTTTAACTATTTTGGAAAACTATGCACAATCCTATGTCCAATCGCAATGTTCTAACTATTTATGTTTTTTTGTGTCATTGGTTCTACAGGTCACTGCGTTTATACAACCTAAATAATAATCGCTGTGCGTTTAATATAGTCAAGATGACTATGTCATCAACCAGCAACAATGGAGAGGTATGTTTTCATTCTCAGCAAATGATGTTTGCATTATGTTTCCAGTTAAATGGAAATTAGACTTCATCGTTGGTTTTTAGAAACGAAAAAATATTTCTATCCTCCTACCTTTGATAAACAAACCATACAACCAATCTCTGAAAATCAAATTTGATGCTCACATTTAAGGGAATTAACGGAAAAACTGGTTAAGATTTTCAAGGAATTAAAGCCATTGGACACTTTCGGTAAACAGTATTGTCCAAAGGCCCACACTTCGTGTATCACAATTTATATATAAAATAACAAACCTGTGAAAATTTAGGCTCAATCGGTCATCGGAGTTGGGAGAAAATAACGGGAAAACCCACCCTTGTTTCCACCCTTGTGTCAGACATATGTTTTAAATAAATCTGTAATTCTCGATATCAAGAATTGATATCTGTTTTAATGTTTTCTCAAAAAGTAAAGCATTTCATGGAATAAACCCTGTAAGTTATTTATAAATCTGTGAACTTCTTTTTTTTTCTTGTTCCGAAAGTGTCCAATGGCTTTAAATTCTGCAGTGATAAATTGTGATTTTTTTAAAATGCTATTTTCAGAACTTTGAGAGTTTTTCAGCAGAAGTAACTCTATTGAGAAAAGGGGGTCGTGTGAACTTTATAATCAGTAAGCTTTAAAAAGAAGTTCATAAATACCCCAGACAGTTTCTCTACTCCTATGTGTGGAGAGCGCGTCACGTGGGGGTGTTTAAACGGTTGATAATGACTAGTGTTCATAACCAGCTGGCTTTCGTGTGTCAGGCGCTGAAGATTATCACGCGGAACGCTATTCACAGCGCGTAATCTACTTCTAAGCGCGCATGCATAATCTATTTCTAAGCGCGCGTGCGTACACACAACCCACGCGAAACAGACTCTTCACAAGGCAGTTTTGAAGAAAAGAAATTCAAACCTTGATTTTTCTACTGTCAAAGTGTATGTAATTGTATTTTTTTAACGTTTTTTAACAAAAGGGCATTTATGAATTGAAATAAAAGAGTAGTGACTCATTCTTAAATGTCCGTTTAAAACCTTGGAGGGTCGTTGCCGTGCGCTTAAGGCCCTCGCCTTTATCACATGGCAATTTGACCCTGCCGCCTTTAAACGGCCGTGTAAGAACTCGTCGCTACCCTTTTATTCCCTTTTATTTGATTGTTGACAATACTGTACTTTTTCTATTAAAGCTGGTCTGTTTGTAAATTTTATCTATTTTGTTTTGATCTTATTTGTAGAGTACAACAAAGCAGTGTCGCTTGTTCCATGATGACAGTATGAAATCTTTCTTCCGTCGTTTGACGTTTAGTCCCGATGGTCAGCTTCTTATAGTCCCTTCTGGTTCCTTAGAGGTGGGAGATTCCTCCACATCATGTAACACCACATACATCTTTACACGGTCTTCAGTACCAAGGTAATACTTTACCGCTTGGAATTGTATATTTGTTGTCTTTTTCTTGGCATGATTTCTTGGCACTGGACACTAATGTCAATAATAATAATAATATCAAAGTCTTATAAAGCTCACGCATCTACCAACAAGGTACTCAAGGCGCTTAGTATATATATTTATACAGAAAGAGAGATTATTGAAAAGTAGGATATGAAACTTTGCATGGTGGAAATACAATATAGAAAGGTTTGCTGTAACACCATGTAACGACTATCTCTAATGAGTTGGGGTGGTTCTGAAAAGAACCGTTGGTTTCAACTCGACGTTTCGATCAGTATGCTCTGATCGTCTTCTGGAGAAAGATTATTGAAAGTTATGAATTCTGAGACCCAATGTAGCACCTTATAATAGTAATAATAATAATAATAATAACAATAATAATAATAACCCATTTTTATATGTCCCAAAGCGCTTCATATTATTACCCCTGGTCACTGGGCCTTAAATCACTCCTTAAATTATCTAAGCTCCCTGGTGGGGAGTATGCAGCCTGTGCCACATTAATATGCGCTACTCAGCTAAATCAATCACAAGAACCATCTCTGCCCTCACAGGTACCCATTTACCCCTGGGTGGAGAGAAGCAATTATAGTTAAGTATCTTGCTCAAGGACACAAGTGTCGTGACCGGGATTCAAACTCACACTCTGCTGAACAGAAGCACCAGAGCTCGAGTTCGGTGCTCTTATCCGCTCGAACCCCTTCTCTTTTCGATAAGTGCACTAGGTTCTTTTACATGCATTACACAACACATAGGACCAACAGCTTTATGTCCCATCCGAAGGACGAAGCAATGGTTAAGTGTCTTGCTTAAGGACACAAGTGTCACGGCTTGGGATTCAAACCCACACTCTGCTGATCAGAAACACCAGAGTTTGAATTCGGTGCTCTTAACCGCTCGGCCACGACACTTGGTAATTGTGAGACATTCTGCAACATTTTCCCTTGTTATGTACACTTTGAAACTCCCAACTTGTATGAATTTGCTGTCCATCGTTGTACAATCTGTCATAGGTCAAACCAAATTTTACTAGCCATCTTTCCTCCATGAATTTGTTCTTTTATTTTGTTAAGGTTTTCTATTGTAGCCTTGAGCGATCAATCAAAGGGGCCAATACATATTGTTCGCAGTAATTTAGCCCATATTAGATCTTCACAATAAAAGTGAATTCTGAATTCAAAATGGAATGCATTGATTTAATTGTAGACCAGTGATGTATCTGCCTGGTGCTACCAAAGCCACTATTGCTGTACGATGCTGTCCTATTTTATTTGAACTGCGTAAACCAGAGGAGGAGCTTAAGGAACCCAAAGATGATTCAGTCCATGATGGTGAGTTAGTTGCATTTCTCAAGATCAGGGCCTGAATTTTACTGGACCGAAGGGCTGAGGCCGGTGGATTTAGTGTCGGGCAAGTAAACTTATGACCAGACAAGTCCAGCAATATTGTCCAGCAAATTGTCCAGTAATATTGTCTAACAATTGAATAACAATACCTCACAGTGTGATATCTTGAATAACAATACCTCACACAGGCCTCAAATTTCCCGGCGGCCACGACGGCCATGGCCGCCGGTGCCCTTCTAACTGGCCGTGGTGCCCCGAGAAAATTGGACGTTTTCGCGGCCAAAAAGGCCGTGCCCTTTTTCTCCGATGGCCGCCGTGCCCTTTTTGAGATCAAAATTTACGTTTTGATACCGTCCGTCTGTGTGCACATAAAATCAAACACTTACATGTACATCCTATATTAATACACGCACACAGAGCGCGGTCGGTTGTGAAGTCCATTGAAACGGACGGCAGCATGCAGTGCATGTGTGTGCACGATGCAGAACGAACGACAGACGTGCATCCATACACATTGTGTACTCGAAGTTTATACACGGGCCGGATGTACTTGCAACGACCATTTGAGAACAATCGCACTGGTACTCATTTTGCAACACGCGTACCCACGCATGGTTGTCCATGATGGGTACCAGCTAATCACAATTTCGGTTTCATTCGAAGTTGGGCGTTCGCCTATTCCACTGGTATTGTGCTTGTTCACTGGTACTCGTACATGTTTGTGCACGTGGGCCATGTTACGTAAATCACGCATCATGTACATGTACATGAAAGGTACATGTACATGAAAGGTACATGTACATGGTACATGTATGTCCGTTGAATAAATCTCCGCTCTACACACAGTCAAGTGACAGCTCATTATTTACGTCCCGCCGTCGCAACAAAATCTCCGCTGCACACAGTTAAGTGACAGTTCATTGTTTACGTCTGGCCATCGCAACAAAAAATTCATGCGTACTTTTACTTCCCATTAATCAATAAAATTAAACACATTTAAAAAAACTTGATGTTTTTTGTTAAAGGAAAGCAAAAGTAATGAAATGGTTAATTAAAATAGCCTTCATGGACCTTAACAGAAATCGTTTAACGATCTTTATTTTTTATGGCCTTGATACCCTTTTTCAAATTTTAAGTTGGCCTTGGTGCCCTACCTCATGGCCTTGGTGCCCTTTCAAAATTTGACAAATTCAAGGCCAAAGTGGCCTTGCCCTAAAAATCGGGAAATTTGAGGCCTGCTCACAGTATGATATCTTGAATAACAATACCTCACAGTATGATATCTTGAATAACAATACCTCACAGTATGATATCTTGAATAACAATACCTCACAGTATGATATCTTGAATAACAATACCTCACAGTATGATATCTTGAATAACAATACCTCACAGTATGATATCTTGAATAACAATACCTCACAGTATGATATCTTGAATAACAATACCTCACAGTATGATATCTTGAATAACAATACCTCACAGTGTGATATCTTGAATAACAATACCTCACAGTGTGATATCTTGAATAACAATACCTCACAGTATGATATCTTGAATAACAATACCTCACAGTATGATATCTTGAATAACAATACCTCACAGTGTGATATCTTGAATAACAATACCTCACAGTATGATATCTTGAAGAGAAACAATACCTCACAGTGTGATATCTTGAAGAGAAACAATACCTCACAGTGTGATATCTTGAAGAGAAACAAATGTTGTTCAAATGTTGACTTTGAGTCAGAAAAAAACCTTTCAATTCTGTTGGAGTAATGAAGTATACTTTGAATAGCAACAAAGTCAGATGAGATAATACTTCTCTTACAGATGTCTTAGTGCATTTTAATTAATGTTGTCACGACTCAGGAAGTTGTTCTACCTTTTCTATTCTGGTCTTGTACAGACATTTCTAGTCCATAAAAGTTGTGTGCTACAAGCCCTGCATTCTTGTGGATTTTTCTCCTAAATTCTAGCCCTGAAGATGCGTGTGAATGCTCTTACATGGTGTTTTTTGTATTGTGTTTATTACGACACAAGTCTTTTTTCCCCGATCCCATTTTAAGTTTGTCATCATTCCAGTGTGAACCATACCAACTTGACTAAGTTTGCTCCAATAAATACTAGAATCCAAAAGAAATAATGCCTGGAGAAAATTTTTGATTCAGGAATTTTTCTTTCAGAATCTGTGATGTTTTTAGACTTTCCTTTCACTTAAAAAAGAAGAAGAATTCTTTGCAGGTCGCTTTTCCAGAGAGTGAGACCAATGTGTGTGTGACTTAATGAATGATCACCAGAATAGCTGATTTAGCTTGTTACCCTAAACAAGTTAACCAATGGTTGACCAGCCTGGGTTTGAGTTAAAACTTGTAAACCTTAATTCATAAATACCTCGGACAGTTTTGCTATTCCTATTGGTGGAGAGCACGTCATGTGGGTGTGTATAAATCTTTGTTTATGACCGGTAAAAAGTGTTGAAACATGGGCGTGACACGCGAGCTCGCACCTGTGCTTATAAGACAGTTTCTTCATTCCTATTGTAGAGAGCAACAGCCGGGACAGTTGTGCCACATCACGCGATACGCGCGACGCCCACAGCATTCCCTTATAAGGAGTTGTTTACCCGAGTGCGGCGGAGGGCTTTACCATTTCATAGCTGGAGAGTTGTTGTGTTGAAAGAAATCATTGAACAATTATAATTTTCGGTTTTCAACTAGTGGTTTAAACCCGCCGAGGCCTGGTTCTTGATAATTTACCTCGACTTCGTCTCGGTAAAATTATCAAAAACCAGGCCTCGTTGGGAATAAACCACTAGTTGAAAACCTCTTCACCACACATTCCCTTAGTAAACCATGGTGCACACTCGAACTTGCTCATAGTAAGTGAGAAAAGTTGGCTTAGTGACGGCTTTAAAAGAGGCTAAGACTGATAGCATTTTATTTAATTCTTGTTTTACAGAGTCAATGGACACATCCACAGTCACAAACGATGTAACGGCGGAGAAATCGGACAACCCTAAAGAAATGTCACCATCTGTTGATACGGAACCCAGTAATAATGAACCCATCTCCTTATTCAAGTAAGATCAGTTAGAGGACGTTTCAAAAATAGCATTTGATATACAGTCATCGCAACTTTTGCAGAACTTTGAGTTTCAGAAAAGCATCATTAAGCCTGGAATATAAATGTTATCATTACTTGCAAACCTTAACAGAAATTGTTCCAAGAAATCCTGCTTCATTATCATTTAATGTTTTTTATTTTTTTTTATTCTGTTTCTTTTTTCTGGAATCGTAACAAAATCGCAGGCGACCTCGCAATTAAATTGTTTGAGCTTTACACTTCGTATTTTCCTGTAAACCTACTATTTTTTGTTAAAAAAAAGGAAAAATCGTACGAAAGTAGCTCACTTCTACCTGGAACAATAGGTGTCAAAAATGCATCAAAGACCACAACAGAACTTCTAAAATACCCTTGTAGACCCCGGCCCTAAGGGACTTCGCGCTGCAACATTTGCAATAAACTGAATTTTTTTTCTGTCCTTTTGTCATCACCCATTCTCATGCCTGACTTACGCATTGGCGTATATTTTCGTGAAATAGGCTGCTGGCCTGCTGAATTATAAAATCTGTTGGAGATTGTACAGAATGATTTTATGAGACAAAGCAACCATAAAATACAACACCTTGAAAGGAATACAAGCTGAGGTGGCAAATATTCCTGCACAATACCAGAAACACCCGGGCTTTAAATAACCCTCCTCTTTAACCTTTTTGGTCCTACGTTTTAACATCCCATCCTAAGGATGAAGCAATAATGGTTAAGTGTCTTGCTGAAGGATGCAAGTGTTGCGACCGGGGCTTAAACCCATAGTCTGCTGATCAGAAACACCAGAGCTTGAGTCAAATGCGCTTGACTGCTCGGCCAGGACATACCACAAATAAGAATCCACTCGACAAACTTTAAATGGTGTTGCTGCAAAATCAAACCATAGGCCTACTGTTGCTCCACTATACAAGGCTTCATTTTTTATTAAGTGCATTTTTGTTCTTGGGCAATAACGCTATTATGTTTACTTTTCCAACAGTCTTCCATACAGAATTGTCTTTGCAGTGTTGACTGAAGACAGTCTTATCCTCTATGACTCTCAACAAAGTATTCCTTTTGGAATGATTTCAAATATCCACTATCACCAACTCAGTGATGTCACATGGTGAGAATACACTTGTCAATACTGACAATCATTTATTCTCAAAAATAGAATTAGCTGATTGCAAACTGCCTACCAACAAAGGACCTATGGTATAAATGCTAAAAATGTTAATGGCCTGACATTTCAACCCTAGCAGAGTCTTTCTCAACGGCTAAATGACAACACAACAAACATAAACAGGTATCAATTTTTTGCATTGATACCATTGGTTGGTCGTTTTGGTTAGTAAATTGTTTGCAGCAGCTAATTCTATTTTCTCAGAATCTAATTGTAAGATAAAGTCTGGACTATTCCATTTTTTGAGGTGAAGGCGAGTGAAATGGAAAAGACGGATTTTGCCGAGTGTTTATATTCTGAGACAATGCATAAAACAAAATGCAAGTTTCTTTTAAAGCTATTTTCTCAACTGGTAAAGAAGGCGGCTTCCGCTGAAACCATTTCTCTGGAGGACTGTAAATGTTAATAATCTGCTGGGTTGAAGTAAATTACTTGTACTTTGATCAGTTAATGATAGTAGTCCCGGCTGATTTTCTACCGTCCGCCCAGGTACCGTAGCAGGACAATTCTTTTCTGGGAAGTTTCATGGATTCCGAAAATCTACTCCGCTGTATTAGAATATAAAGCAAGACAGTTCTTTAAAGAACAAAATCTACCTGGCAGGTAGAGACACACAGGGTGTTACTGCAAATCAAATATATATTAATAATTTCTAAAATTTTATTCCATTGATTTAGGTCACCAGACGGACGAGTTTTAGTTGTGTCCTCCACAGACGGCTTCTGTTCATTGGTCACTTTCGAGGAAGGAGAAATTGGTATTCCTTTTGAAAAAGCACCGGTAAAACCAATAGCAACAGAGGCACCAAAGGTCAATTCTCAAGCTGCAGGGTCAACTTCAGTTTCATCCAATCAGGCTCAGCCACCTCCTTTGAATATTCATGATGTGAAAGCAAATCAGGGAGAGGCTATGATTATTAGAAAGATTGAGCCAAGGAGAGTGTCACCTACTGGCCCTACCAACAATCCTCCAGCCAAAACCAACAGGTAAATTCACTTGTTCTTTGTGAATGTGCACACACAGTTTTAAATCGTAGTTATCAGGCATGCAACTTTTCAGCTGATCAGCTGATTTCCTCTTTTTCTTTTCAGAACAGTGCCATAGGAAACTGAAAAACACTGTACAAAAGTTATGTGTGATCGGCCATTTGCTTTTCTTTTTTGGAATTAGAAAGTTACATGTCTGAGTAATTAAAGGAACACCGAGCCTTGGATCGGTTGAGTTGGTCTTTGAAAAGCGTTTGTAACCGTTTGTTATAAAATGCATATGGTTAGAAAGATGTTTAAAAAGTAGAATACAATGATCCAAACAAAATTGCTTCGAAATTGCATGGTTTTCCATTTACTTTGCAAACTAACACGGTTGGCCATGGCCGACCGTGTTAGTCGACGAGGTATAAGGAATACCACACAAGTGATATTTCGAGTGATACTTGTGTGGATCATTATATTCTACTTTTAAAATATCTCTCTAACCATGCATTTTATAACAAATGGTTACAAACGCTTTTCATAGACCAGCTTGACCGATCCAAGGCATCGTGTTTCTTTAAACCCACTGGTACGTTCACTTTTTACTGCTTTTCGAAAGCACATTAGTTTGCTTGTCGTAAGCTGGGCAGAAAGAAAGGAAAAAGGGTGAAAATAAGCAAGACAGGTTGTCATGAAGTTATGTTTGCTACTAAGAGAGGTTGCAACAACACCAAGTGGATCTCTTTTTAAGTAGTGTTGGTTCTGAAAAGAACCGGTGGTTAACGACTCAACGTTTCAATCAGTATGCTCTGATCGTCTTCAGGAAAATTAACTTGATCAGAGCATACTGACCGAAGCGTTGAGTCGTTAACCACAGGTTCTTTTAAGAACCAACACTACTCAGAAAGAGATATCCACATGGTGTTACCGCAGCCCTCTCTTAGTTTATATTATTCTACCGCAAAGTTTCAAATCTTTCTTTTTTATTCTCGAGGAAAACAAGTTGTAGCTGGATCAATTAAAAATGTTTTACCTGTTTTTTTTTTTGCTGATTTGAATTTTGATGGCTTGATTGATTTTTAGTACTGGTGCAAGACGGATTTGTACCACCCTACTGTCCAGCCCCACTGTTGGTGAGATTCCTCAAAGAGTATCTTCAAGTCAGAGCTCCCCTACTACCAGCAACAATTCCCTGTCACCATCAACGTCCTGCCTAACTACCCAGCCCCAGCCTAGCAGACAATCACTAAATGGTGAGTCATGTTCAACAATAACCGTGTCTTAGCCTAGGGGTTAAGATCACCGGATTCAAGCTTAGTGTTTCTGATCAGCAGAGTGTGGGTTCAAATCCCGGTCGTGACATTTACGTCCTTAAGCAAGACGCTTAAGCATGCTTGCTTCGTAAAGTTGGGGAGGTGGTGCTTTCTGCTCTACCAGTTAGGATGATACCCAAGCCTACATCTGTATGGACTCTAAAGGGGGTAACCCTGTTTCAGCCCTAGGAGTAGGTAGCAACGGCCCCTTGAAAAGTTGTTGATTTGTAGCCCACACCTTGGAGTGGTTTTCAGGCCTTGAGTGTCTGGCGACTTGCATAAAAATAATAAAAATAAAAAACAAATAAATAAAGTAACCAAACTGGCATTTATAATAAACTAAGCTCAATATCATGTTTACTCCTCGGTCCCATAGGCTGAAAGGGGTACTGTCCTTGCTTACTGCGTCCATCTGTTCATCCCTCCATTTTGCTCTTATGAGACCATGTTGTGGGTGACAAATGTTTTCCCAGCCACACTTGCAGGTTACTTTTCTACACGTGGAGAGATTTTAAACGAAGAGATCCATCCACATGTTAGACCCACAATGACATCCGTTCGGCTTGGCACTACTGCTTCCGAACCGAACTTGACTATGAAGTGAAATCTCAACCCTGTTAAAACACAGTCGGGAAAATTGGGCTGATATCAGCCCAGCCAATAAACTGTCCTTAGATTTGGCTGATTTTTATGTTCAGGACATTGCTTGCTTGAAGCAGTTTGCCTGCCTCAAATGCACCAGAATACTCTTTTGGTATATAACAAGGTGATATGGGGTATTATACATCAAGCTATTTATGAGTATTATAAGTTAACACAATCACGCTCATGGATTACAGAGAACAAAGGCCGAGTTGGATAGGGAAGGCAGATGCGCTATATTTGTCTGTATTCCACAAGCACAAGTGTGATAACGAATTTTATCTTTCAGCCTCATTGAGTCAATGAGGTTAGGTTTTGTTTTTGTTTTGGGTTTTGCACACGCACAATTTAGAATGTAATTTTTGCATTGACCGTATGCAGAGCGTGGTGCATTGAAACTCACAATACGCAGAGTGCAATTTAAAAAACTGGGAGTAGGTTATAGCTTTTTATATCACACTCATTTTTGAGCATCTGATTGGAGGATTAGCGCAGACTGGAAGATAAAACTGATTATGTCAACTTAGCAAAACTGTTGTGCGTTTATTTCTTTATTCTGAACCAACAGCCAACTGAATCGGGGGCTATACAGGGCATCAAGTCAGCTGTGTCATGTCATGACTTCATAAGGCCTTGTTCAATCATTCAAATACCTTATTTTTGATTATGATTTATTTTTTCAGCAGTCCAACCAAGACGTATCCAGCTCACCACCATCAAACAAACTGATGGTGAAATAGCCCCAGAAACCCAAACCACCACAATCCAACCCCCAGTCAATGTCAACATGCCGGTAGAAATACCTACTTCTTCTGGAAACCCAGCAGTTCTTATGCAACAGGATAACAGAACCATTATCGGAGCTCCAATGGAGGGTATTGAAGAATCGTCACAAGGGCAAACTGATAAGGAAGCTGTATTAACCAATCAGACACCACCAGCTGGTCAGGTGACACCCAGACGCATTGTGTTAACCAAACTAGATTAAAATGCTACTTTGACATTGTAGTATGAAGGAAAGACTTAGCAAACATAACTTGTGTCCAAGTATTGGGAAATATGTTTTGATTTGTTTCATGACGCTATGTTTGCTGACTTTTGTGGCTCAAAATGTACATTTGTACTGTTTCCATCAGGATGTATTAAATGGCTTGAGCAAGCCACCTCTACAATTGCTTCTCTTCACCCAGTGGTATAAATGGGTACCTGCGAGGGTAGAGGTTTCTATTGTGTTTGGAAAAGTATTTGGAGGAGCTTGGGGCTGTATACCTTTCAATGAGCTGAGAAACATTGGCCCAATGACCTGCATCAATTTCACAAAGACAGTCCTAACTTCAAACTAGTCCCAGGGCTTTTAAAGACACTGGATACTATTGGTAATTGTCAAAGACCAGTCTTCTCACTTAGTGTATCTCAACATATGCATAAAATAACAAACCTGTAAAAATTTGGGCTCAATTGGTCGTCAAATTTGTGAGAGAATAATGGAAGAAAAAACGCCATTGTTGCACAAGTTGTGTGCTTTCAGATGCTTGATTTCAAGACCTCAAAATCAAATTCTGAGGTTTCGAAATCAAATTCAGATATTTAAGTGAGAAATTACTTTTTTTCTCAAAAAGTATGTTACTTATTAATATAATAATGGACACTTTTAAAGCACCGGTATCCGCCGCAAGCGGAGCTCATGGCGCTACTCTACAAAAGAACAACTACTAAGCAATGAAAGTAGCAAAACAAAATAAGAAAATAAACTTAACAAAAAGCCTCTCTATGAAGATGAGTTTTTAAACTGATGTTGAATGTGTTGAGTGATTTGGAGAATTTCACAGTGTTCGGGAGGGAGTTCCAAAAGCTTTGGTGCTGCGCTCTGAAAACTTCTCTCCCCCCATCGACGTTTAGTTGTTTTTTCCTGGATGAGTTTGTGTTTTGTAGACCGTAAGCCACGATGTCCTGTGGTGTATATCTGCACAAGATCACTTAAATATGCTGCCAATGTTCCTGATTGACAAGAAAACAGACTATAGATGTTGCTATCACCTGGCTTGCCAGAGGGAGCTGTTTCTCACATTGTTTTATCTTATCAACAACTCTCCATTACTCATTATCAAGTAAGTTTTTATGCTAATAATTATTTTGAGTAATTACCAAGTGTTCATTGCCTTTATTTAAGGAGTTGTTACAAATTTAAGGCTAGTCCTAAATTAGGATGTAACTCATCCTAACTGGAGATAGACTTGTATTAACTCTTAATGAAATCCACCCGTAGGGCACTAATGTAAAGCGCATGGATACGTTATTGTAAAATGTGCTTCATAAGAACTTCATATATGTAGTTATTAATATTGGGTGGTAATCTGCCGTGAACTAATGGACATTGATCCAACAGTCTTTCATGGAGGACTTTGCCAAAACCATGCTCTTCTTTTTCCATAAAATGTTCCCATAAGGTTT
This sequence comes from Asterias amurensis, assembly GCF_032118995.1. Taxonomy (NCBI): domain Eukaryota; kingdom Metazoa; phylum Echinodermata; class Asteroidea; order Forcipulatida; family Asteriidae; genus Asterias; species Asterias amurensis. The sequence continues at coordinate 7,437,990 of NC_092661.1, forward strand.
CAAGAATATCTCATTCCAGACCAGCATCATTAGAGAGTAGTCTTTACTCAAATTTCATTTATTTGCAAACATGTAGCAAAAAACCCACAATGTGGTACACTTTATGTCTACTTTGATCAAAAGTATAAAGTAAGGTTTTATATCAATTATCTACAGCACTGAATTTGTACATATTTTACAGAAAAACGTGATAGAATCTTAAAATATACAAAGAGTTGCTTCTACTTGATGTGACGAATAAAAATATAAAAACAGCAAAATTGTTGTTGTTCAGTTTTCTTGGTAAATTGTAAGTATCTTGCATCTATGAAAAAAAAAGCATTAGGAAAAGACCACACAAAACAACAAAGCAATGTGTAAATTTGTGCATAAAAAGGCTGTACTGAAATCATCTGTAAATACATTATTTCTCTGAACAAAGTCTTACTAATACTACTCACTAATACTACCCAAGAGTACACAAACCCAATTCATAGTATTTTTGACTTTGTGTTGATTTCAAAACATAAAGTAATTCCTGAAACCAATGAGTTTAAGTATCGCGGACATGGAAATGGGTTGGTTTCTCAGTCAGAATTTCAATATTCACTTGCTGTGTAGTTACAATTTATTAGGTGTATCCTACATTGTAAATCAATATCTAATGCAGTCAAGTCAGGGAAATTGTTGTGGAAGACACAATTTTTTGGATTAAAAGTTCAAAAGACAGTATTCTTTATTTTCTTTGTGTACAAAGTAAAGATGGCGCAGCGTGCCGACTACACTTCAACACCAATTGAATGATTTCACTTGTTTCAATATAGCTCTGTAGGCCCACCACCATTGCATTCAGTACTTTGCTATGGAAGACCTTCATATACAACGTATACAGAATTCAGCAGCTCGTCTAGTTTCTCGCACAAAGAAATCAGACCACATCACTCCTGTTCTGCGCTCCTTACACTGGCTCCCTGTGTCTCAAAGGATCCAATTTAAAGTTAAACATGGTCTAGCCTCTAAATATATCTCAGAATTACTTATTCCTAAAAAGCAACCTACAACTCGTGTTTTTCAATCATCATCTACTGCCCACCTGGAATTCAACTCTAGTCCTATCCCCCGCACTCGCTATGGAAACCGCTCCTTCTCAATCGCCACTCTTTGGAAAAATCTTCCCGTTCACATCCGTGCCTCATCTACACTGGACTCATTTAAAACCGCTCTAAAAACACACTTATTTAAATCCATCTAGTCTATTCAGTTTCTGCTATTTCATCCCACTTTTAATTGTGATTTTTTGTTATCTTACACTTCCTGTTCAGCGCTTAGAAACCTTGTATTAAGCGCTGTATAAATGCATGTTTTTTATGTAATCAACGTCAGGCTGAGAGCAAGTTTGAGTGCACACATTTAGTCGACCCGTGATCGACTAGCAACGTACTTGCGCAGTGACATACTCACTTGAACGACTCATTGGAAGCCTAGTCAACCATTGGTACCATGGTATAGAGCATTCCATTGCCTTCTGCCGTTCCCTTCTGCGCTTTACACATGTAAGCATGGAACAGGCTATCCGAGCAAGGAAGAAACCATAGTCCTGAGGCTGGTTCCAAATGGACAACCATAGTGGTCAAAGTTAATATTCTTTATCCCCGATGCAAATTTAACATCTATTATATCGTTGCGGTACCCGCTGCCAAAACATAGGATTCGAACTGCCTCTAGCTGCCGGGCAACCTCGGTAGTCTAGTTGGTAAGAAACTGCTCTAGAATTGCAAGGGTCGTGGGTTCGAATCCCACCCAAGTAACATGCCTGTGATATTTTTTCACAGGACTCGGGAAGTACTGAGTATACAGTGCTAACACACATCGGTGTATGGGTAAAAACCAAAATTAACATAGTGGTCAACCAATGGTCGACCAGCCTAGGTTCGATTAAAAATAGTCAACCTTTAGTTAACCCTGGAGTGCACTCAAACTTTCTCTGAATTGACAATGTAGACTGGTCCCATTGCATTCCAAAAATCCATGATTATAGTGATATTGCTTAACATAGGGAACATGACAAAGATGGTGGTAATATCTTCTCCCAGTATTCTTCTACAAGCTTCAAAAAGAACAAACTCTCATCCAGCCTTGCAGATCGTCCCATTTACAAATACAAATAAATAACTGCCGAGTGTCCAAACATCTGATCTTAAAATCACTCCCTACACGGTGATATATTTTCTGCTTTCTTCACTTCCAAATGGGGCACCAAGTGGAATAGCTGGTTCCCATACATCTAACTGTTGTACAGAGTTAAGTTCCTCGCGATACTTTCGTCTTCTTTCCTTGATGGAGAAACGCTCACTGGAAAAATTGACAAATACATTTCAGTAGGTCATTATGAACATTTGTGGTGCAATTACTTCCCCTATGATATTTGCTTCACTGCTATTTGTCACAAACCAGCTCAAAGTTTAGCACAGACATGATGAGGCTGGTGAATTTTCAAATGAATAACATACATATACCTCGTTACAAAACAATCTTTGTGAAAAAATGGTGACTGAATGTGACTGAATGTGACTGAATGTGACTGAATGTGACTGAATGTGCCAACTAACTTTTCAATTGCCTTTCAAAAGTATCAAAGTATCCTTACAAACACAAATGAAATTGATATCGTTTTAAGTGCTTGTTTAACTCATTTTGATTCTGTTCTTGTAAAATAAATCCGTGTCCAGTAAAAATTTTGAGATGCAAGTCTGGTGAAATGTCCGCCCAAATTGAGCCTAAAAGCAAAATATCCAGGTACCCTTACATTGAGGACAATTAGAACAGACATGAAGAATACAGGGAACAAGATGAACACAGCTATCAGAGGTAAACTGAAGGATTTAAATAAACCTTTTTATTAAGCGCCCAAGAAAATTTGTGTCATTTGATTGGACGATAGGCGGGCACGAGGCATTCGTTTTTTTTTACATCATTTCACTGACAGACTGAGCTTGCACTTCTGGTACATCCTTTTTGCACAACTGCATGCCAGACCATCACCATTCGCCTTGTTGACTGGGACAATGCCAAATCTTTCAACTCAAGAAAGTACTCTCACCATTGCATTCATAAACACTCATTATTTGTATATTATTTAACACCCAAGCCGATCCATTGGAGGGTTGTCCGTCACATGATAAAAAATAAAATAAATGTACCATTGCAGGCTATGTCATTCACTGTGCATTTTTCAGTCCATTCTTTGATAATGCAGCAGTACAGTAACTGCAAGGCATTCTACATTATGGCGCCCGCATGTCTCAAAATATGCACAGTACAAACTCCAAACAAGTTAAACAAAAAACAAACTCCAAGTGTCAAACAAAAAGAACTGGGTAGGCCTATTTTCACAATTAAATATTGTATGCTTTGTTTTCAAAGTTTCATCCAATTAAATTGACAAAGATCTACTTGGATGTTATAAAAAACAAATAATGAATGTTTTTTATTTGTGCAATACATGTAGTGGGAATATATTTTCATTTATTGAAAGATGGATGGTTTCATTCAACTTGGATCCGCCTCGTTGAATGGAACATTCCATCTTTCATCTTTCAATATTTGCATCATTGCACTCATAAACATTCATTATAATATTAAACTTACCTTGGATAACTTGGCAAGTCTTGAAGAGGGACAAACGTGTCATGTTTTTTCCGTACATCACCGCTGCAAGGACAAATACATATATAAAAACACATTACTCTATGTGTTCAAAGTATTTCTTTACTGTAAATAATCAGTCAGAGACTGTGCAAAGTTTGATTTTTTTGTTAGCCCTTCCAATTGTAGTTGTACATGATTTTGATATGAACACCTACATACCCTACCACGTCATGTATTGGGTTTTTCTTCTGTTTTTGACAAAGAAAAACGCTTGTTCAAAAATAAAAGAACAGGGTCCAATTTTTACAATGAAGTTTCAACAAAATAACAGGGAGGAAAACTTTGTATTATGATATCACATGAGTGATTTCATTCAAGGTGATCTTTTGATCTTTTACACTACAGCTCTGTTCAATATAGTCTTATTTCTATGCAAGTGGTAAAACAAGTCTAAGTTTGGAAGTTGAATAGCATTAATGCCATTTGTGTGATGTCAAATCTTTGTGACTGGTTTCAAAAGAGAGTTAAAATTAATATTGAAATAAAATGAATAAAATGTGCCAATGTATCAATTAACAACTTGATTTAAAATCCTTTTCTCCGGTCAACTCTCTCACATTTTTTGGTGTTTCTAATTTCATAACTTTTTAGAGGCCATTGGACACTTTCTGAACAGAACAAAAATTAAAAGTTCACAGATTTACAAATAACTTACAGGGTTTACCGAAGGTAATGGTGAAAGACTTCCCTTGAAATAGCAGTCCATGAAAACTTTAAAACAATTATAAATTCGCGATATCGAGAATTACGGATTTATTTTAAACACATGTCATGACACAGGGAAATGTGCAGAAACAAGGGTGGGTTTTCCCGTTATGACCGATTGAGCCTTAAATTTCACAGGTTCGATATTTTATGTGTAAGTTGTGATACACAAAGTGAGGGCCTTTGGATAATAATATTTACCAAAAGTGTCCAATGGCTTTAAAGCGCAGATTATGCTCTTTTTTAAATGTATCAACAAGTAAAAAATGACCGGGGTCGACAAACGACTCACTTTGCTTGATCGCATCATATTATGTGCATGTTATCTTCACTTTAAATGCAATTTGATTCTCAAAATGGCAGACAATGGGCAGACAGTTGCTGCATGTGTCATTAGTACAACAGGTCAATACAATAATGAATAAAAGTGTCTCCATACTGCTTCCTTACCCAAAGTTAACAATAGGTCTTGTGGAGCCAAAGTTGTGGAATTGAGGAGAATATTCTACAGCTTGATAAGACTTATCTCCTGATGCAGCGGCAGGGATATAACCTCTTCTTTCAAATGTGGATGGCACTAAATGGAAGACAGAAAACAAACACATTATTTATTACAGCTTAGCATAGCGTGTCATGGCCTACTGTTTAAGAGCACAGTATTCAAACTCTGGTGTTTCTGATCAGCAGAGTGTGGGTTCGAGTCCCATTTAGACACTTAACCATGACGCTTCGTCCTTCGGATGAGACTTAAAGCTGTTGGTCGTATGTACGCACGTAAAAGAACCCAGTACACTTACCGCAAAAAAGAGAAGGGGTTCACGTGGTGTGCCTGGCATGGTTGATTGGCAATAATATAGAGCCACAGCACTTTTCAAACCATTACCGGTACATGGTGTTATGTAAACGGAGTAAGGTCGCATAATTCCTAGTCTTGCATACCTTGCAGGAAAATACTGAACATAGAAGCTTTTCGAGCGTTACTGAGTGACAGATATATGCACTATATAGAAGCAAAAATTAGCGTTATTATGATGCAATAGTAGGATGTAGAACGGTGCCAAATTGCAGATTTCAAAAACTATGCTGAAAAATAATATTGAGTTTAAAGGAGAAAGGTAAATGTTTTCAAAAAAGGTAAACTTCCTCATCACAAACACAATATATAAAGGATTGGGAACCAACTTATACGAGATTGGAAAACACCCACTTAAACAATAATTAAAAGACACAAACTTAGAGGTCACTGATTGTAAATTTGTTATGTTCATGTCAGTTTGTATTCTCAATAGAAATGGTTCTGTTTGGTGTGCACTGTACCATTGAAATTAGAGCAGAACAAAAAACACATTTAAAATCTCCTTTTTTATTTTTGTAATAAACATAAACCTTAAAAAATATGCACACAAGCAAATTCCTTGGCAAATACAAAACTCAGGACTGATTCTACTTCAACAAAGCCTCCACTGCCTCTGGCCTTGGTACCCCTTGAAAGTGCCAGTATAAATGTACACTTGCCTCATATAGACACAAGGACAAACTAACTCGCCCTTCAAACTATTTTTGCAGTTTTCATCGAAGCGGGTCCACCTAATGTACGTTCACCTAATGTTTTTTCAAAACCTAATGTTGTAATTCCTTTTCCTCCAAGTTAATCTTCAATTAAGGTCTGCCACTTCCACTGGTGATTATTCTTGCAGTATCATCAGTATTTCTCCTACTCGCAACTTCTAATTGAACACATACATTGAACAAAATTCTCTCTTGAAGGTCAACAAAATTGAGGCTAAAAATAATAAAAAGAAATGTTCTCACATTTTCTATTTTTTCCCAGCATAATGGAGTGAGTGATTTCCTTTGATGACGTCGTACTTGCTGGATGATTTTTATCTTGAGGTAGTGCATCAGGAGGAAACTGGCATCGTTTGCCGATGTGGAAGCCTTCAGGGTAAAAGGACCACTCAGTCTGAGTCTGGAAAAGAGCACCTGAAAGAAATAACAATACACTTTGAGTTAACTCTGCTTTGTGTTGAAAAGAACTGCTTTTATCTACATTTGTTTTGCAGTAACACCATGTGTGTGTCTACTTGCTTGGTAGAGTTTGGTCTTTAGAGAACTTAAGTAGGATTTGAAACTTTGCATGGTGGAGATAAGATATAGAAGAGTTTGCGGTAACACCATGTAATAACAATCTCTAAATGAGTTGGGGTGGTTCTGAAAAGAACCGTTGGGTTAACTCGACGTTTCGATCAGTATGCTCTGATCGTCTTCTGGAGAATGCTGGACTCTGATGCTGCATGCTGCTTAAGTACTAGGCGGTGGATCAGCGGTGATGCATGAAGGCGGGAAATGTAGGCGGGAAGTGAACTCGATGATGCGTGGTGAAACCTGTTGTGGAGCCTTGGGGGTTGTGTGGGGGGTGTGTGCTCACTGAACCGTGTCAGTAGGAACAAGCACAGGGGACAGTGAGGGTGTGGGGCCTAGGTGACTGAGGGTATAGATGACCCAAAGCAGTCTAATAGTTGGGGCCTAGGGGGTGACCGTGGATATAGAAGATCCATTGGTCGGGAGAAGAGGGAGCCAGATGTCACTGATGTGGAAGCCGATGTCTTGGGGTACGGTGTCATGCTTGTGGATCTCGATGGCCTCTCTAATGCGTCTAGGGTGCCACGCCTGGATGGGAGCGATGATCTCAGCAGCATCCAAGTTCACTCGGTGGTCAGCGATGTGGGAATGCTTGACGATGGCGGATTTATCGAAGTCCCCCCTCCTTCCGTGTGCTCGGTGTTCCTTAAGTCTAGTGGGAAGGTTACGCCCGGTTTCCCCGACATAAACCTTACCACATTCGCATGGAATGCGATAGACTCCGGCACGGGCGAAGGGGTCCTTCTTGTCCTTGTGCGATTGGAGAGAGCCATGGAGTTTCTTCGGGGCGGAGTGATACACCTTGATACCTGCTTCCTTGAAGATGCGTTGGAGGCGATGAGAGGGGGGACCTAGGTATGGTAAACTAACTGTGGGTGTGTGTGTTTGACCTTGGGTATAGGAGACCCTTTGGTCGGGGGGGGACGGGCTTGCTAGTCTTGACTTGCTTGGCGTTGTATCCATTCCGCTGTAGAGAAGTGGTGATGTGCTGCAACTCATGCTGGAGGCTATCCGGATCACAAATGGTATAAGCCCGTTGAACCAGCGCACGGTTGACTGACGACTTGATGGCTGGATGATGGAAAGACCGCTGATGCAGGTAGCGGTCGGTGTGGGTGGGTTTCCGGTAAATGCTGTGATGTAGGGTGCCGTCTTGGTTTCTTGTAATGAGAACATCCAGAAAGGGTAACTTTCCGGAATGTTCTTGCTCCATGGTGAACTTGATACTGGAGTGTTGTTGGTTGAGGTACTGCAGAAATTCATGGAGAGAGTCCTGACCGTGGGGCCACACGACAAAGGTGTCGTCAACGTAGCGGAGCCACAGGCTGGGTCGGAGGTCAGCGGTGAGGAGTGATGAGGACTCGAACTCCTCCATGAATATGTCAGCTAGAACCGGGGATATAGGGGATCCCATGGAGGTCCCAGCTGTCTGCTCGTAGTACTTGCCCTGGAATTGAAAACAACTGGAGGAAACGCATGTGTAAAGCAAATCATGAATTTGGTCAGGTGAAAGACCAGTACGATCAGGGAGGGATGGGTCATGTGATAATCTCTCCTTGGCCAAGAAGCAAGCTTCATCAGTGGGCACATTGGTGAAGAGAGATTCCACATCAAAACTTACCATGATATCAGTGGGTTGTAGGGTTAGGTTGCGGGTAATGTCAACAAACTGGGTGGAATTGGAAACATGGTGTTCAGTGAGACCCACCAGGGGTCGAAGTACTTTAGCTAGGTACTTGGCAGTGTCGTAGGTGGGGGAACCCCTCGAGGCAACTATGGGGCGGAGGGGAACTTCCGGCTTGTGAATCTTGGGATTGCCGAAGAACCTGGGACAGGTGGAGCTGGATGGGCGGAGCCTACGATAGAGTGGGACGGAGAGAGCTCCAGACCGGTGGATGGAAAGGAGTTTGCTGGCAACCCTCTTCTCGATGCTAGGGGTGGGGTCCTTGGGGAGGGGGCGGTATGAACCAAACGGACTCCGCCTCCAAGATCCAGTCCGCAGCCGCCGTTCTTCGTCCATCCTTCAAGCCGCTAGTTCCGCCCTTCTCAAGGAGCGGATATCATCCACCAGATCATCTCTAGCCGGTCTAGATCATGACATCACCCACACCGAGCGGGAACTGCAATCCTCCCTACTCCCGAGAGATTTCTCCAAGATCAGCGCCCTCTCCAGTTCATCCAGCCAACATGCCTTCACGACCGCCCGCAGGAAGCAGATAGCCAAATTCCACAAGTTATACCACCAGAAGCAGAGATCGTCTATATCTCACTTCAATCGCGCACCCTCCGAGAAGATGAGATCTCCTATATCTCTATTCAATCGCGTCCCTGGGCAACCCACAGGATCTCCTATATCCTCACGGCCACCAGTTCACCTCCGTAGTCAACGCGCTTTCCAGAAACACACCGTAGTCAACCTTAGCAACCGGAGTATCACGGAAACCGAGACCAGCGTCCTGTCCCTGGGTATGAACTTTGCCCAGCCCCCCAAGTCCATCCCTACCGAAGAAATTATCCAGTCTACAGAGCAAGCCCTCAAACACCTCAGCAAGACGGAGAAGATTGATGTCCGGATCAAGATAAACGAGGTTCTGCGGAAGGCGAAACCAGCCAAGTCCAACCTTTCCAAGGTTGAGCAGGCAGCCCTCCGAGAACTTCGCCGGGACGAATCCATTCACATCTTGCCTGCTGATAAAGGGAATGCCACTGTCATCATGGACCGCACGGAGTACACTGACAAGGTAAGCAATATTTTATCATCTGGTTCATACCGCCCCCTCCCCAAGGACCCCACCCCTAGCATCGAGAAGAGGGTTGCCAGCAAACTCCTTTCCATCCACCGGTCTGGAGCTCTCTCCGTCCCACTCTATCGTAGGCTCCGCCCATCCAGCTCCACCTGTCCCAGGTTCTTCGGCAATCCCAAGATTCACAAGCCGGAAGTTCCCCTCCGCCCCATAGTTGCCTCGAGGGAATCCCCCACCTACGACACTGCCAAGTACCTAGCTAAAGTACTTCGACCCCTGGTGGGTCTCACTGAACACCATGTTTCCAATTCCACCCAGTTTGTTGACATTACCCGCAACCTAACCCTACAACCCACTGATATCTTGGTAAGTTTTGATGTGGAATCTCTCTTCACCAATGTGCCCACTGATGAAGCTTGCTTCTTGGCCAAGGAGAGATTATCACATGACCCATCCCTCCCTGATCGTACTGGTCTTTCACCTGACCAAATTCATGATTTGCTTTACACATGCGTTTCCTCCAGTTGTTTTCAATTCCAGGGCAAGTACTACGAGCAGACAGCTGGGACCTCCATGGGATCCCCTATATCCCCGGTTCTAGCTGACATATTCATGGAGGAGTTCGAGTCCTCATCACTCCTCACCGCTGACCTCCGACCCAGCCTGTGGCTCCGCTACGTTGACGACACCTTTGTCGTGTGGCCCCACGGTCAGGACTCTCTCCATGAATTTCTGCAGTACCTCAACCAACAACACTCCAGTATCAAGTTCACCATGGAGCAAGAACATTCCGGAAAGTTACCCTTTCTGGATGTTCTCATTACAAGAAACCAAGACGGCACCCTACATCACAGCATTTACCGGAAACCCACCCACACCGACCGCTACCTGCATCAGCGGTCTTTCCATCATCCAGCCATCAAGTCGTCAGTCAACCGTGCGCTGGTTCAACGGGCTTATACCATTTGTGATCCGGATAGCCTCCAGCATGAGTTGCAGCACATCACCACTTCTCTACAGCGGAATGGATACAACGCCAAGCAAGTCAAGACTAGCAAGCCCGTCCCCCCCGACCAAAGGGTCTCCTATACCCAAGGTCAAACACACACACCCACAGTTAGTTTACCATACCTAGGTCCCCCCTCTCATCGCCTCCAACGCATCTTCAAGGAAGCAGGTATCAAGGTGTATCACTCCGCCCCGAAGAAACTCCATGGCTCTCTCCAATCGCACAAGGACAAGAAGGACCCCTCCGCCCGTGCCGGAGTCTATCGCATTCCATGCGAATGTGGTAAGGTTTATGTCGGGGAAACCGGGCGTAACCTTCCCACTAGACTTAAGGAACACCGAGCACACGGAAGGAGGGGGGACTTCGATAAATCCGCCATCGTCAAGCATTCCCACATCGCTGACCACCGAGTGAACTGGGATGCTGCTGAGATCATCGCTCCCATCCAGGCGTGGCACCCTAGACGCATTAGAGAGGCCATCGAGATCCACAAGCATGACACCGTACCCCAAGACATCGGCTTCCACATCAGTGACATCTGGCTCCCTTTTCTCCCGACCAATGGATCTTCTATATCCACGGTCACCCCCTAGGCCCCAACTATTAGACTGCTTTGGGTCATCTATACCCTCAGTCACCTAGGCCCCACACCCTCACTGTCCCCTGTGCTTGTTCCTACTGACACGGTTCAGTGAGCACACACCCCCCACACAACCCCCAAGGCTCCACAACAGGTTTCACCACGCATCATCGAGTTCACTTCCCGCCTACATTTCCCGCCTTCATGCATCACTGCTGATCCACCGCCTAGTACTTAAGCAGCATGCAGCATCAGAGTCCAGCATTCTCCAGAAGACGATCAGAGCATACTGATCGAAACGTCGAGTTAACCCAACGGTTCTTTTCAGAACCACCCCAACTCATTTAGAGATTGTTATTACATGGTGTTACCGCAAACTCTTCTATATTTTAGAGAACTTGTCGTGCTATATATTCTACTACCGTGAAGTAGATTTTCAGATTTTGGGAGACTTCTCAGTTCTGAAAACAACTGTCCTGCTTTTCAACTACTATGACCTGGGTTAAAAGTAGTAGTCCAAGCCTTGATGACCAATTGATGAGCCCAAATATCCACAGGTTATAATGCATGTGTAACCAGGAAAAAGGGTACACTTAGAAAAAGAATGAATAAAACTAAATAAAAATGCTAACTATGGGGGCACATGGTGAAGAAAAACAAAACTTGAAGAAGAGAGCTAGAACACATGTGCTCCCTGCGCTGCCAGGCTGCTATCTGATTATAATTATATACAATACACTGGATGGGTGACTTCACTACCAAAGGATTAAGAACTGTTTACAAACATGTAACAAAAGACTTCTAAAAAAATAACAAACTACATGTACAGGGGTGCAATAAAACAGCTGAAGGGACAATGTAAACAGGAAAGGGCAATTAACTAGAACCTGGAATTAATTAACTTGAATAACAACACAAAGAATTTTCTACCCCTACTACACTCGCCACTACTTAAAACCATTGTTGTCCTCAACAATGTTAGTTTTACACAAAAAGAAACTGAAATGAATTCACAGCAAAAATGAATTTAATACAAAAGAAAACATAGATACAAAAATCAAGGCCAAAAATAACTTAGACGAGCCAAACGTATTAATTCCCGGAAACCCTTAATGTTGAATAAAACCTGTATACTATGTAAAATCGGCCACATCATCGTCTTGGGCAAAACCTCCAACACCGGCTCCTCCTTGCCTTGCCGATAGCACAATGTACCCTCTTTGATTTCGAGGTTGTCCCAAGAGTGCAACAGCCTCTTGACCGCTCCTGGTTCACGTTTCAGCTGATGGGGGCTGGGCTGCTTTTGACCTGAAGATTTCAACTCCACGACTCTGGAGATGACCGTATCTTTAATTTGGGCTGATTTCACGTCAGGGGGAGGAGTTGGCAGGATTGCTTCCTCTACTGCTGTGGTCGAATCTACCTGTTGAAACGATGACGGGCTATAATAAACTGTTGTTGGTGTGGATTGGCCATCAAACTCTCGCCATTGCCTCTGGCAACTTCGGGGTACTTTACTGCACCAAGCAGAACTTCTCCTCTGGCGGTGACTTCCATCCATCTGCATCTGCAGGCTTACCAACAGTTCTCCTTGTCGTTGCTGCTGAGCAACGATGTCTCCAAGGAGATCCTTCACCGTCTCTAACAAGCTCCTCTCCTTAGCAGGCTCCTCCATCGACGGAACTGAAGGTCTTTCTACCGGTTGTGGGTCAAACCCACACATTTGAAGAGTGGTCATAATGGGCACAACCACTGGTTGCAGTATACCCTCATCCCAACCAAATCCAGGGGGTGGTTGCAGGATACCCTCATCCCAACCAAATCCTGGGGGTGGGGATATACATGGCGTCCCATCTGGCAAAATGGTGGAACTCGGCCGTTCAACCATAGTGAAATAAAATGCTCCTTAACTCTGACACTGTGTTTGTAACCCTAAAACTAATGACCGTCCCTACTTTTTAACAAGACCTGGCTAAGTTCTTAAGGAACATAAACCCTACCCGGATTCTCCACCAAAAAAATGTAACCAGGAAAAAGGGTACACTTAGAAAAAGAATGAATAAAACTAAATAAAAATGCTAACTATGGGGGCACTCGCTTGAACAAATGAGAGAAACCAAGATCGGATAGGGCTAAGACGCGAGGAGATGCAAAAAAATAGGAACAGTGACTCAAAATGTAGGTTTCTCAGCAACAAAAATAAAAAATAGCTTTATTGACTATAAATCAATCAACAAAAGCAGTATTAAACAATAAAAAACCTCTAGACCAAACTCAGGATCTAAACTTTCTTCCTTATAAACCGTAAATTAAACCAGTCAAACCTAAACCAAGATATCTAACTGAAACTCAAAAACCAAAACTAAACTAGAGTAAAATTAAAACCCAAACACAGTTAAACCAGATTAAAACTAAAACACAGTGCCAAAGAAAAGTTACAAATTAAAATCAAAATGGCTTTAGGAAACCTGTGTAAATAAAACAACAAGAAATACAATTGATTAAAATACAGTTCTATCAAGTTTAGGAAGAACACATGGTCTTTAAAAAATGCAATCCAATGTTTAAGAAAAAGTAACTTCCAAAGAATCACAGGAATATTACAATTTGTCAAGATATTTATACAATAACAAATGAAAGTATATGCTTACCGAGTCCAGAATAGCAGAAAATACACTTGAAGATGGCAAAATTACATGGTGAAGAAAAACAAAACTTGAAGAAGAGAGCTAGAACACATGTGCTCCCTGCGCTGCCAGGCTGCTATCTGATTATAATTATATACAATACACTGGATGGGTGACTTCACTACCAAAGGATTAAGAACTGTTTACAAACATGTAACAAAAGACTTCTAAAAAAATAACAAACTACATGTACAGGGGTGCAATAAAACAGCTGAAGGGACAATGTAAACAGGAAAGGGCAATTAACTAGAACCTGGAATTAATTAACTTGAATAACAACACAAAGAATTTTCTACCCCTACTACACATGCATTGGGTGCATTTGTTTAGCTTCCCTGGGTCGACCCCGGTCTGTCCCTGGTGCGTTCGAATAGCTTTGAAGTCATTCCTGGGGCTCACCCTTGTCAGCCCCCAGTGCCCTGCTTGTGGAGTGGGTCACTTGAAGGTGACCCGAGGTGCATGTCATTACCACGAGAGGGCGAGTGTGATCGTTCGCTTAGCTCTTGTCAGGGGCTCACCCAAGTGAGCACAGCGGGGTCAACACAGGGAAGCTAATCGAATGCACCCATTGGGATACACCAAGTGAAAATACTGGTCGGTCGGTGACATCACAATACTAACTGTTTCCACTGCCTTTAATATGGTTAGGATATTTTGTGCAAGAACATCATTCATGGGACCTCTGTATCTTATACATGTACAATCAAAGCCAAGACTGCCTACTGTTTGTAATTTGTTGCAAAGAAGAAGAAATGTTTCAACTAATCCAGCAAGATTTTCTGTTTAAAGGGTCTATGTAACTTTTGTAAGACAAAAAACACAATGTCCACAGATTTACACTAAACTTACACAGTTTGAAGATAATGATAGTTGAAAGCTTTCCTGGAAATATTACGTGCTGAGGTGCTGTAGTTTTTGGGAAATGAGTAAAACAATGTCATGAAAATATTTTTCGTCTCATGAGACGAAAATTATTATAATCATTTACAAACGTATTTCCATGACATTGTTTTACTCATTTCTCAAAAACTACAGCACATCAGTAAGTAATATTTGAAGGGAAGCTTTCCACTATCATTATCTTCAAACCCTGTAAGTTTAATGTAAATCTATGGACATTTTGAAAAGGTACCCAAATCCTTTAAAAAAACAATGAAATTATGCTCTGTTATAAAATGGATCTTCATCCATTACCATCCGAGTATCTTAAACATAAAGGGGTTCTAAAAGCTATTTCCCTGGCTAGAAACCTTACCTTGATAGCATCTTAAAGATGGAAGTTTAAAGTCTTCCCTTGGCTCGGGATCAGTTGGGGCAGGGATGTAACGAACACGAGATGACCAATCTAGACCCTTACTGTGGAAAATGAAAAAGAACAAAAAACAGATAAGTAACATTAAGCAATTTTAAAACCTTACCAGAGCAAACCACTCTTCATGTATAAAGATCGAGCTATATTATGTGTTTTTTGCAGTCCTGATAGACACAAAATCCACTAGCACCTATGACAGCTTTCAAATCCACAGAGTTTAAATGCATACCACAGAATACAACTTACAATAAGTAAACCCCTGCAAGAATGAGGGGAATACCAGTTAGTCACCTGACTTGGTATTTTGGCTAGTAAACTTTTTTTCTTGTAGGCAACATTATGTTGTGCTTTTTATAGCTACTTCTTGTGCAGCTCAAAGTTGAGCAATGGTCTCTAAAATTTAACAAAAAAGTTGCTTCTTGGCCTCCAAAGTTGACGACACTAATTACCTGAATGTGATTTATAGGCTATCACACAAGCGCGAGTGGAATACGGAAAAATAAAGCGCTTCTGCCACAGCCAACGAGGCCGAAGGCCAACTTGGATATGGGACGCAGATGTGCTATATTTTCTTTATTCCACGAGCGTGCGCGTGATAACATACTTATGTTCTAGCGTCATTAAAACAACCACAAAAATGTTATTTCATGAAGTTCAGCATGCACGTGCCAAGTTTAGAATTTTTTTGTTCGGTCACCATATGTGGAGCGTGACGCATTAACACTTAGTTCAATAGAAAAAAGTTGGAGTAGGTATGGCTTATTATCTTCAAGTATGCGCTAATCCACTAATCAGATGCTCTAACTACTAGGGGATAAAAGCATATTCTACTTCCTCTGTTTTATGTCCTACTTCCTCTGTTTTTATTACACAGTATATAGACAGCGCAAAAATTACATTCTTAACTTTGTGCGCTTCATTGCAAAAGAACATTCTGAAATTTGAAACTTTGCGCTTTGACGTACGTGAAACTGGAAGATAAATTCGTAAAAACACACGCGCTCGTGGAACACGAAAAAGTATAGCGCGTATGCGTCCCTCGTTGGATATGGGACGCAAAAGTGCTGTATTTTTCTGTATTCCACTCGCTCTTGTGTGATAACTTATATTATCACACTCCGTTTCGAGCATTGTAGGATTAGTGCATACTAAAGATAAGTTGGAATACATTGTCTGAATACTTACTCTGAATATTTAACTTGAAGGCAATGTGGATGAGGATTCCATGTTGGTTGAGATCCTTCTCCATGAGGTATAAACTGACGACCTCTTACTGTAGCTTTATCATAACCACGCTTCTCTGCAAAGTGTCGCCTCTCACGCTCTACATTACAAAAGTACATCATTTTAAGGTACAATTTAAAGATTTGGCATGTGGAGGTTCCTACTAGGGGTAGGGGAACAAATACCCCTTCCCTGTTAGACTTAGTATCCACTAATAGCAAGGAGGAGATAAATGCATTAAACGTCACAGCACCACTCAGGAAAAGTGATCATGCCCTGATAGCAATTGACCTTCAGTGCTATCCAGTCGAAGACAACTCGCCTAAAATTAGATTTAGCTTTGACAAAGGCAACTACGAACAAATGAAGCCTATGTTGGACATTGACTGGGAAGCCAAATTTAAGGAGTGCCCAGAAAATGAGGATCAGCAGTGGAACAAATTCACGACTAAGTGTTGTGAAACAGAATTAAAGTGTATACCGAAGACGATCGTCCGAACTAACAAGAAATTCTTCACAATCCCATTAGACCGGAAATCACTGGGTAAAATTAAGAAGAAAAAAAAAGACTCTGGAATAAATTTATCCAAACAAAATCAGGCAAGGTTTATCAAAACTATTGTAGGCTGAGAAACCAAATCAGGAGGATTACCAGAAAAGCTAAAAAGACTTATGAACAAAACTTAGCCAAACAAGTTAAAACCAATCCGCAGAAGTTCTGGAGTTACACCAATGCTAAAACCAAAAGTTGATCTGGAATTCCAAATTTGTCAAAATCAGGAAACATTGAAGCGGAGGACTTGACAGAAAATGACAGAGAGAAAGCAGATGTCTTGGGTGATTTCTTCTCTTCAGTTTTCACAAGGGAGCCAGAGGGGCATTGGGATTTGCCTGAAACAATCACCGTAGCTCATGAGATGGATCTGGACGTCAGTGAGGACAGTGTACACAAAGCTTTGAGCAACTCAATGTGTCCAAGTCTCCAGGACCTGACAAATTTCATCCTAGGGTACTATATGAACTTAAAGACATTATTAGCAAACCACTAGCCATCGTCTTCCAAACATCACTACGTTCAGGGGTATTGCCAGACGACTGGAAGAGGGCTAATATCACAGCGATTCATAAAAAAGGGAGTAAGAAAGTCGCAGGGAACTACAGACCAATCAGTCTTACCACTGTAAAATGCAAAGTCTCTGAAACCCTCGTCAGAAACTCCCTCGTTGACTACATGAAGGACAATAACTTATTTAGTTCTAAACAATTTGGCTTGGTTAGTGGGAGGTCCACAGTGTTGCAGCTTATCACTGTAACTTGACAAATGGACAGAAATCCTGGACATGGGAGGTTTAATCGACGTAGTGTACTGCGACTTCATGAAAGCATTTGACAAAGTCCCCCATGGACGTCTAATAGACACATTGAAATATTATGGTATTGGAGATCCTCTCTTACAGTGGATTGCAGCATTCCTGAGTAACAGAAAACAGAGGGTGGCTGTTAAGGATACAGTTTTAGAATGGCATGACGTACTCAGTGGAATACCACAAGGATCTGAATTAGGACCAATCTTGTTTGTTATTTACATCAACTCGTTACCAGCGATGGTTCAGGACTCAATGGTATACCTTTTTGCTGATGACACCAAGATTTTTAGATGTATCTTTTCAGAAGAGGACTGTGAATTGCTCCAACATGATGTAGACCGTCTGGTAGGATGGACGAAAAACTCATTACCTAAATTCCACCCCGACAAGTGTACTTTCATGAAAATTGGGAAAACGACAGTGGGAGCTAATAACTACACCATGGGTGAAAATAAGCATCAACTTAAATCAGTTACAGAAGAATGGGGCCTCGGTGTCATCATCGATGAAAAGTTATCCTTCAGCAGTCACATGGCCTCGAAAATAAACAAGGCTAACTCTATTATGGGTCTAATTAGCAACATATGACTACCTGGATAAGGACAGTTTTCTGCTGCTCTACAAAGCAATGGTAAGGCCTCACCTTGAATATGCGAACCAAGTCTGGGCACCTCTCCTCAAGAAACACATCACTGGAATCGAAAACGTCCAAAGACGAGCAACTAAACTTATCCCTGGGTTCAAGGACATGTCGTACGAGGAGAGACTGAAACATCTGAAATTACCAACCTTAGCTTACAGACTAACAAGAGGAGACATGATTGAGATGTTCAAAATACTCACTGGGAAATAAGACTCACATGTAACAAATTTCATCCAACTTAACACCAACAACACAAGGGGTCATCAGTATAAAGTCAACAAGATCAATGCCCGCTTAGATGTAAGAAAATTCTCCTTTGTACACTGATCAGCAGACACATGGAATACTAACCCCTAAGAATAGACTCCCAAACTTTGTTGTGACAGCACCTAGTGTCAATTCCTTTCCTTTGAGGCAAGACTAGACTGTAGATAAGATCTGGTCATCCCAACCCTTCAAATATGACATTGACGAACCAACCCCCACATACATGCGCACAAGCAATGTTAACAATGAAGATCTGATGAAATAGGCCAGCAAAGGCCTACATTCTACAATCAGAAGAGGACCTGCAAGTAAGTGTAAGTACCTGTAACTTAAGTTTTAATTTTGTTGTTGATTTAGTTTAGAGCCCACCACTATAATTGACGAGATTGACACCAGAACATAAACAGATAAAGAGTCGTGTCATGAATAGAAAACAAAGTTGCATTCTACTTTACTATACTTTAATTTATATAGACTTAGGCCTAGTTAGTCTAGTTAGTTATCTAAAAACCCACGAACGAAAAGACATACCAATTCGTCCTGGAACGCCGATCTCCGTGATGACATGAAGTGACATATTATTTACTTCAACTTATTAAGCTAAGCTTTATTTATACAGTTTTTATAGAGATTTTATTGGTCAGGAACAATTCTTTTGTAGAGTAGAAAGGATCACAGATATACAGATTTACTCAGTCAAGAGAACGACACAGATCCCGGCCGCCCACTTATACACGCGACTCGACGACGGACGGACGTAAACAATGAATGTTGTCGTTGAGGGCGCGTGAGTCTTACGTTGCTTGGTTACGATTGGTTACATCATCTTAAGGGTATGTTCCATAGAGCTATATACAGCTCTATCTATGGTATGTTCGAATAGCTTTGACGGCGCTCACCTGGATCAGCCCATTGATCTCCATTATACTGACTGGATAGGACATTGCGCTATGCTGCGTGCATAAACACGCGGCCCAACAATGGCGGCGCAATTCCTTCAAACGGGTAAATTAATGTGCACTTGGTCGGGTTTGAGTCTGTCAGTTGAAGTTGTAAATTGAGAATAGAAATGTGGGGAAAACATGACGATCGATAGTTTGAAGTATGAAAAAGTTTCTGAGTGAAATGCAATAAAGCAAACTAACTTTACATTTGTTTCTATCAAATGCCCTATTAGTATTATGATAATGATATTTAAATTTCTAAACAAAAACTCGGCCAAGAAACTGTATTGGGATTCAGGTACATGTTTTTTTTTATTCTTTCAGTTCATTGAGAAAATGGCAATAAACCATATAAAGACAAAACAAGAGTCGCTCCTACAATAAACAATTCGAGTAGGCACTAGAGTGAGAACTACATACTCGCTAAAATCGAGGGGAAAAAACAAGAAAGATGAAAACAAAATACAATGTGATAAGTGAGAGTTGACTCCATTAACAAATTTAAACTTTTTATTGTTTTATTGTGAAGCTTCTATTCATCATGTTAATTGAAAAACAATCCCAACAGCAAAACTTCCATAACCGTTTTACTGTTCCGCCAGAAATAAATATTTTTATTTTGGTCACAAATAACGAAGTCGGCTATTTCCGAGATGACTGATCCTCTCAACGAACTTGTATCGTCTGTACATAATTCGCATATACTTGTCGCTTTCCCGAACCTTTTAATTATTGATGCTATGACAAACATCTGTTGAAATCCGGGCTTCCCGTCCTCGTCGATTCCAGACAACCATCTGTAACGGAGCGAAAACAAAAATAGTATTGCTCGGTAAAAATAACAAATACTTGGCCTATAATAATTATTTTATGAAAGATAGTTTAAATTTCCGGCTTATATTTGTAACGTTAGATATAATAATAATAATATGAATCGCTAAAAAAATGCAAAGGCCTACTTACTTATGGAAAGACACTCCCTTTGCCGACTCAGTTTTCCCTCCTCCAGTGATTGACAGCCGCGCACGACTTCACCATCAGCATTTTTAGTTTGTTTGATCCGATTCCAATTGTATTTATCCCCAAATGACAATTAAAAGGACGAAAACTTCTCTCTGCTGCAGCAACTCCGTTTAAAAGTGTACAGCGCATTTCGTGTGACGAACGGTCTTCACCCGTTTGAAAAAATACGCGCGCGGCCTGCGTTTGGACGCAGTGGCCTGTCGTCTTTAGACCACAATAGGATGGGGCACAAGGTGGGATGGGACAGGGGGCGGGGTCACAGTGTTAGAATTAACCCTCCAAGTTCCTTCAATAATTACACTTAGCCTCTGTTAGCCTTGCTCAAGGCAGTCGAATTATTCACTCCGAAAAAAGACCGCCGCTGTATAAAAACCCACCCGTATTCACTGTGCGTAACATCGCACGACACGATGCCCCCGTACACTATCCGCATGCGGAGGCCGTCAGGCCGAGCCTCCGCATGCGGTTAGTGGTGTACGAGTGCGATGACTTGTGTGAACAGTATTCGTGCGATGTGACAGTGTGTATACGGGTTGGTCATTCGGTGTGATCGCACACACCATGCACAGGGTATACGGCGGGTGGGTTTACAGCTGCGTCTTTTCGGAGCGAATAATGCGACTGCCTTGAGCAAGGCTATGCCTCTGTCGGACATCTACGTTGGATTGCGCCAGCCCAGCTTTATCACCACAATAATTAGGTGTTCGGCCACAAGCCGAACAACTATTGTTATTGTTCTGTTTTTTTTTTTTTTTTTTTTTTTTCTGCGTGTTCTTCTCCTCGAACGTTCTCGCGCGATTTTCGCAAAAACTAAAGCTTGTATGAACCTGAAACTTACCATATATATTGATCTTAATGAGTAGACGAAACAGCAACATTTTTGGAATGATGACGTCATTGATGACGTCATTACGTTCAAAAAAACGCTAAAAATTGGAGAGTTCATATCTTGAGAACTACAAATGCCACACACAAGATATTTGGTGCATATAAAAGGTCTTGTAATTAGCTACAAAAGTCGTGCACAACGTGACCTCATGTGACTTTTACTTCCGGTTGAAACCGGAAGTACAAAATTTCAAAAGTTCATATCTCAAGAACTATATATCATATTTGCAAAATTTGAATATCAGTTTGAAGATCAGTTATCCTGCTCAAACTTTTGCACAAACATAATGCCAGTTGAATTTTGCCTTCTGGTCGTAAAAGCGCGCGTTTGTGTTGACCTCCATTCATTACGCGTAGAAACCAGATAGTATCGCCATTCATGTATGTGAATGCTACTATTGTATTGTGGGTGTGTGGGTGTGTGTGCGTGTAGTTCATGTAGGCCTACATTGTATCCATGCTCTACGACAATACAGCACTGCGTGGCTGTGGGCATTACGGGTTGTGTATACACATGCAGACTCCGTTGAAGGCGCGCGTAATTCAAATTCCACTACGCTGGGATTCGCCTCATCTTTCTTCGTGCGATTTTGAACAAAATGTTAAACTACTATGAACTTGAAACTTATCATAAACATGAACCTTCATGAGTAGATGAACCCGCAACTTTTTTGGAATGATGACGTCATTGATGACGTCATTATGCTCAGAAACACGTTAAACACTAGAAAATTCATATCTTGAGAACCTCAAATGCTACATACAAGATTCTTTCACTACATGAAACCTCTTGTAATGTTCTACAAATGTTGTACACAACGTGACCTCATTTGACCATTCACCCGAACACCCTGAGTTTGTACACAAACTCTCAATTTCTAGTTGTATATTCATCCCCTGTCCTGCTCTAGGTGAGTTTGATTTTACTTTTATCTTTCTTGTGAACCTAGTTAGGTTTAAAAGTTAAAGTAAAGATCGGCGTGTCGCTTAACATTTAGTTTTAACAACCGCTGCTACTTTCTATTGTGTAAGGATATTGTTTTAGATTTTGATGATTGAAGTTCTAGAAAAGAAGTTCCTTTTTACAAGCTCTTATTTTGAATTGATGTTCTCGCCAATGCCTACAATAAACATCTCTCCGATCTTCTCGAGAAACATGCACCTTTGCAATCTAAAACATTAACACTCCGTCCAAATACATCTTGGTTTACATCTTCAATTAACATCGAGAAACTGAAACGTAAAAAGTTGGAACAACGCTGGCGCAAGAGTCAACTAACCATCAACAAAGACATGTACAAGCTACAAAGGAACAAAGTGGTAAGGCTAATAAATGAGGCCGAATCGCACTACTACCAGAACTTAATAGATGAAAACAGAGGTGATTGGCGTCAGATTTTCCCGGTGATTGATTCGCTTTTGCATCGGAAAGCTGCTACTGTATTACCCACCCATACAACTCCAGTGGAACTCGCTAACCACTTCAGCGGCTTCTTTCAAGAGAAAATAAAGGTGATTAGGAGCGGATGTGAAATCAGCGGTCAACCAAGGAATGCCGATGACCAAGCTTCTGAACTTCCGGTCGGTTGTGAACTCCGCTTAGAGACTGTTTCACAATCACATATTGAGATGACCATTCGTAAGTCTCCTCCGAAGTCTTTTCATCTGGACCCTCTACCAACTAGCCTTCTAAAGACATTTTGATATGAGTTTGGCAACAGACAAAGACTAGTTGCGTATTTGAAGTTTCTTTGGTTTTAGTTTTATGCATCTATCTTTCTTTTATTTACTGAAACTATACTTTTCAGCCAGTGATTATTTTTATCATAGTTTTGCTCTATGGTTTCATACATATATCTTTGCTTTTTAACTTCTTGTTTGGTTTTTAATGTTTTGCATTTACTTTAATTTTATTTAGACTTCTTTTAAGTTTACCATTGTATATAAGTCATTGTAGTCAAAACCAATTCCCACGGTTTTTCATTGTTTATTGTAACGTCCTGATTTCATGGCACCAATGAGTCATTGTTCCATGAAATGTCTTATACCACACACTATGCAAGGGGTGCAGTTTCCCTTAATTGGCTTTTAAATACCCTGTCCATCATTTTGCCTCAGGCATGCACTGGTCTGGGGAATAGTGTGACCTTTTAGCACCCATACTGCACTGGCTAGTGTAACAGTCTCACACAGCTGTTATTGTTTCACACTTAATTTACTTTCAAGATTAGTGATTTCTGTTAAAGGATTATAAGATTTATTATTAGGTATTTAATTTTAGTGTAGTTTATATTTGTGAATGGCATAGTATTAATTTTAAACTTGGCCACTGGACACCGACAGAGGACGGATAGTGTTAGAATTAACCCTCCAAGTTCCTTCAATAATTACACTTTGCCTCTGTCGGACATCTACGTTGGATTGCGCCAGCCCAGCTTTATCACCACAATAATTGTATATTCATCCCCTGTCCTGCTCTAGGCCGAATCCAAATCAAGAGAGCCAGCAGGACAGCGTGTCATCAACTGTAGCCTATTTATCTTCACTGCATTTTCGTCATAACCAGTCGTACCAGAAACAGTAATCCTGTCCCCTGATCAAGGACAAGGACCTGTTTCTGAAGTCCCCATCTCCAAGTTTGTCATCATCTTCACAGCCCAATATCTTCAACTTTGCTCCAATTTGAGTTATCGTCCGTCCAAGTCCACCACCAACAGATAGGCCATTCATTTATTTTTGTTTTATATTTCTATTGTATAAAGTTTCATTGTTATTTTTGTTGCATTTATAATATTGTCGAGACCCGCCGGGTTTACTTCTCTCTTTTGTATTTGAGATTTTATTAGTATCTCATTCACATTGTTTAAATACAGCGTTTTAAAGTCGCCTCTCCCTTTATAGTAGTCGGGATTTGAATAAATCTTTCTTTATATTTTACAACACCACTAAAACAGCGTGTCCCTTGTAAAATTTATTATGTTTCAGCACAGAGTGCGCTAGCCGCACTCAAACCTATTACATATATATAACGAAATAAAAAATATATAGAAAAAAAACAGAAATATATGGAACGAAACATATATAGCGCGAAACAGATATATAAAATGAAAAAAAATATATATAGAACGAAGCGCCCCTTCGACGAATAATGGCCAGGCCGCACAGTGCGGCCTCTTCGTTCTATATATTTGTGTTTCATTCTATATATATATTTCTGTTTCGCGCTATATTAGCATAGTACCACGTACATTAGCATAATAGCAGGAAGCGCCGCCCGCGCGACGGACCAGTATGCTAGACTTGAAATCAAGTCGTTAGACAACAGAGTCGTCGTGCACACTTCCTTACTGCTGATGATAAACGTTTAATTATCGATCGCTGTTATAAGGGTGGCTACTATGGCAAGCCATATGCCCAATAATTCGATAAACACTGTTTATCGACCGATAAACATTGTTTTTCGAGAAAAACTCTGTTTATCACTTGATAAACTTAGTTTATCTCGAAAAACACTGTTTTTCGCCGATAAACAGAGTTGATAAACTTAGTTTATCTCGAAAAACACTGTTTTTCGCCGATAAACAGAGTTTATCGAGATAAACTTAGTTTATCAACTGATAAACACTGTTTATCGAAAAACTGTGTATCAAGCGATAAACAGAGTTTTTCGAAGTGA
The DNA here is from genome assembly GCF_032118995.1 of Asterias amurensis. Lineage (NCBI taxonomy): Eukaryota > Metazoa > Echinodermata > Asteroidea > Forcipulatida > Asteriidae > Asterias > Asterias amurensis. The sequence continues at coordinate 7,462,888 of NC_092661.1, forward strand.
TAAACAGAGTTTTTTGATAAACGATATTTATCAAGTGATAAACACGGTTTATCGAAAAACGGTGTTTATCGGGTCGATAAACACAGTTTTTCGATAAACACAGTTTATCACTTGATAAACAAGGTTTTTTGATAAACATAGTTTTTTCGATAAACACAGTTATGCGCCAACGCCAAATGCTCATTAATTCGATAAACTCTGTTTATCACTTGATGAAGAGTTTTTCGATAAACTATGTTTATCACTTGATAAACACAGTTTGGGCGATAAACATAGTTTGGGCGATAAACATAGTTTTTCGATAAACAGTGTTTATCAGTTGATAAACAGAGTTTTTCGATAAACAGTGTTTATCACTTGATAAACACTGTTTATCGAATTATTGGGCATCTGGCGTCGGCGTGAAACTGTGTGTATCGACCGATTAACACTGTTTTTCGATAAACCGTGTTTATCACTTGATAAACACTGTTTATCGAATTATTGGGCATCTGGCGTCGGCGTAAAACTGTGCTTATCAGTCGATAAACATAGTTTTTCGATAAACAGTGTTTAGCAGTCGATAAACATAGTTTTTCGATAAACAGTGTTTATCAACTGATAAACACTGTTTATCGAATTATTGGCCATCTGGCGTCGGCGTGAAACTGTGTTTATCAGTTGATAAACACAGTTTTCTCGATAAACAGTGTTTATCAACCGATAAAAACTGTTTATCGAATTATTGGGCATCTGGCGTCGGCGTAAAACTGTGTTTATCGACCGATAAACACTGTTTTTCGATAAACAATGTTTATCACTTGTTAAACAGTGTTTATCGAAAAACTCTGTTTATCACCTCGAAAAACTCTGTTTATCGCTCGATAAACATAGTTTTTCGATAAACAGTGTTTATCAGTCGATAAACATTGTTTATCGAAAAACTCTGTTTATCACCTCGAAAAACTGTGTTTATCGCTTGATAAACATAGTTTTTCGATAAACAGTGTTTATCACTTGATAAACTATGTTTATCTCGAAAAACAGTGTTTATCGGTCGAAAAACAGTGTTTATCGGCGATAAACTTAGTTTATCGGTGATAAACAGTGTTTATCGAATTATTGGGCATATGGCTTGCCATAGGCTACACGACTGGACATGTTAACTCAAAATGTTCAATGATCTTAGATCATCACATAGCCATAGTAGACAATTTTCCAAATTTGGAGGAACAAACTGCAACTTAAATTCAGGATGGTTTATGACGATTCAGTTCCAAGTGCAGCTGAAAGAAAAATTTATTACAAAAATAATTGCAGATTATGGGAGCGTTTTTAGGACAATGGGTCGTATGAATAAAAAGTAGTACTTACTTTTACTTGAAAATTTCAAGTATTTACTACCATCCATATGAATAAAAGGAAGTAAAAACTGTTACTTAAAAGTATTTACTAAAATGCTAAAAGTATCTACTTTTACCAAAAAGTAAATTCTTTTAATTTTAGCACTTACTTACTTCCATATGAATAAAACGGAGAATATACTACAAAATGCAAGTAAAAACTAGTGATTTTTCTAGGTAGCTCCAGAGCTACCTTGGGCACAGAAGTAAAAGGCTCGTCCGAAGAAATGACAGTGTTTATGAATGTTCCTCACAGGATAAATGTTTTAGTCCAAAGGAAAGACATCACTGAAATATTAAATAGACACATAACAGTGTTTCACAACAGAAACAATACACACAAACTCAAACTGCTTTTAATCAAACTTGTTTATGTATGCTGAGGATAAAATAAAACCGTTTGTAAAAAATCCGTTTTGCATCATTACAGTAAGCTTTTTAAAAAGATATAAAGAATTTTTTTAACTCAGAAATTAATGCCTCGATCATTAAGGCTTATTGTTCATTAAATCAGAAGAAGTAATTTTTTAAACAATTAAATGCATTTCAATAGAATGTTGTTCGTGTTATTATTAAAACTTTTAAATTTAAGTTAAATAGCTATGCTCATATCCAGCTCTCATCTTCTCTATACAGCGCTGTCATGCTCAACTCCAAGTTTCAAAAGCTTAACAAAAACGTTTTTATTCTGTGTGTCCAGATAAGTCGTCTTCATCAAAATGTTGTCAGAATAAAAACCTCATGGCTGACTTGAAGATTTCTATGTTTCTGTTAAATCAAATGCCGCTTTGGCTGTGTGTGTGTGAGTGCGTACGTAGACGTGAATGGGAGTTGTAATACAAAGGAAACCTTTTGTTAAGAGCCATTCAGCCATGGTATATCAGAAGTATTTACTCCAAAGCATTAAGTGAATATTTTGCAGTAAAAGAATGGGTTTATTCATACGGAATTTAGAAGATGCTTTTACTGAATGCTTCTACTTGGAAGTTTATGCTTTTACTTTTTGCTAGTACTTGTCAGTAAATACTACTTTTTATTCATACGACCCATTGCCCTAACAAATTCACGGCTATTTCGCCCCGGCGATTTATTTCGACCGCGGGTGATTTTTTGTCGTTTTTTAAAACGAAATACGTTAATGTTTGTTAGCATTATACCGTGACTGAAGAATTAAACACTTTACCAGTATGTACGGCATAATAAAGCCTAAATTTACGGCATTATCTATCAATCTTTTTATCCAATACACGCAAGTGCCATACGCTACGCCGTCCTACTGGAACGCTGGCAGCGCATGAGAAAACCTGTGTCTTTTTTTGACACTTTTGATGCATCCTCAACGATTGCCACATTGTCTCTGACAGGAAGTAGAATATAATGAAAGACCAGTTTTAACGAAAACGGTAACAAAATAGGTGAAATGTCTTAAAATGCTTTCAGTCAATAATATTAATTGAAAGCATTTTAATAATGTTCAGCTTTTTTATGGAAATTAATTTTGACGCACGCCGTCAGCGGCAGAAGTGTGGTAAGTTTTTTTTTAAACAATGAGGTGCGGGCCTATTTTTGTAATCAATAATTACGAAAAAAGTGTCAAAGTATCAACATTACATTTAATTTATAAACAAAAACATTGGGCCTGTAAACTTGTTTAAATAGCATTCATGTTAACAACTTTTGTTCGGTTTTGTAGTTGCTGTTCATGGTTCAAGTCAAGAGAGGGCGCTGTAGCCAAACACTATTTTCCAAGACTAGTGCCCGCCCGCCCACGAGTAAAACGCGTGCGCGATCACTAGATCTAGTACGTGACCATGTTTCAGCCAGCCAGAATACAGAACAAGCAAGTGGTTACCTATAATGGAATTTATTACTCAACTAGTCATTCCTCAATAGCTGCGACTTCCACTAGTCGCGAATCTTTAACTCCCATTGCCCAAGATGCATCGCGACATATTGTTTGTCGAAGCACAATAAAGTAAAACTCATGCTGAAAGGATTGAAAGATTGTGTTTTGAAATTCGTGAATAGTCGTGGGCGACAAAAGTGTTTAACCAAGCAGGAATTCGATCGCGACTACAGTACATAGTCGTAACTACAGTACGTAGTCGTAGCAGCACGACCGAGAGTGAGTTGAATAGCGTTGTTGCGACTCGACTAAGCAATTAAATGTTGCAGTTTCCCATGAGTTGTTCCAAAAGATATGGTTACGTTCCAAGCTACGCCGACATTCCAAGATACGCTTACTTTCCTTCCAGTTACGCTATAATTCCATTAAAAGGTACGCTTCAATCACGAGTCAAGTTACGCTTACGTTCCAAGATACGCAACAGCGCTTACGTTCCAATATATGCTTACGTTTCGTCCAGTTACCCTTTCAATCAAGGGTACACTTTCAACCCGAGTCAAGCTACGCTTACGCTCCAAGATACGAAGCCACGCTACGTTCCAAGATCACTTACGTTTCTTCATGTTATGCTTAATTTTTAGCAAAAGGTGTGCTTTCATTCTAAGCTACGCTTACGTTTCAAGATTCGCAGTGACGCTTACGTTTCAAGATACGCAGCTACGCTTACGTTTCAAGATACACTTACGTTCTCTCATGGACGCTTTCGAATCCCTCAAGATTCCCTTCCCTTCCCCAAGATGCTTTACAAATATCGTTCACATACCAGGGCCCACCAGTTTCATCTGTTGAGCAGAAAATACTGCTTAAAAAATTTCTTTACTAGCCAAAGTTTTTGGTATTTGGCACCAGCCACAAGTCCATACATTTCAATTTTTAGTACTTTTTGATATTCAAGCTCTAGTCTTGATGACCCATATTTTAATTTTTCATAATAACGTGCACTACCTTGTTTTGCAACACATTCCAATCATCCTCGCCTGACACACTACATAATTCATCCCCCTCTAGCCACCCTTACCGTTAGCATAATCGATTCTCCTTCCTTTGTTTCAAGTTACCATCTTAAATCCTTTAATAATAACCTTTTGTACTATTAGTGCTATTATTTGTTTTTATGCTGATAAACAAGTCGTTGAAGTTTTGGTGTGGTAGTTGAAGAAAATACTTGGTTTTGTTTAGAGTCTCAGAGAAGTTCTTCGTGCACCACTTTTGTTATAAATACTATCAATGAACATTGCATAAAAAATTGTCAACCCCGGCGTAATTTACTTCATAATATCAGCAATGCCTGCTTCTCAAGGTATTATGGCTTTTGATTTGTAATCTGTTAAAAAAAAACATTGGCACCGTGTTCTTGGTTTATTTGTAGTCATTTAGTATTCATGTTATTGATCTTGAATGTTTGCTGGCTGAAGTGAGTTCCCCTAGTGTTAATACTCTGAAAGTTGGATTCACCTTTGCAGTTTGTTCCCCAACATTGGGAAAATTTCTCTTTGGCTGTGTGATTATCCAAAGGTCATTGACATTTATTAGTTAACGTGTTCAGTCGTGTAGCCATCCTTTCAACAGCGATAGTTAATTCAACGTTTATCATCAGCAGTAAGGAAGTGTGCACGACGACTCTGTTATCTAACGACTTGATTTCAGGTCTAAAATACTGGTCCGTCGCGCGGGCGGCGCTTCCTGCTATTTATGCTTATGTTCGTGATACTATGCTAATGTTCGTGCCGTGCTACTATGCTAATGTTCGTGCTATTATGCTAATGTTGTACAACCCCTGGCCCTTATTCGTCGAAGGGGGCGCTTCGTTCTACATATTTTTGTTTCGTTCTATATATTTCTGATTCGATCTATATTTATGTTTCGTCCCATATATTTCTGATTCGATCTATATAATTATGTTTCGTCCCATATATTTCTGTTTTGTTCTATATTATTTTTATATTATTATTTCGTTATATATCAAATATTATTTCGTTATATAGATATATATTTCATTCTACATACATTTTATTTCGTTCTATATATTTTGGTTACGTTCTATATATATTTTTTTTCGTTCTATATATTTATTTTCGTTCTATATAATTTTTATTTCGTTTTCTATATTTTTATTTCGTTCTATATATACTTTATTTCGTTCTATATATTTTTATTTCATTCTATATATTTATTTCGTTCTATATATTTCATATTTCGTTCTATATATTTTTTATTTCGTCCTGCATATATTTATTTCGTTCTATATATATTGGTTTCATTCTGTATATATTGGTTCCATTCTATATATATTGGTTTCGTAACAAAGTCATAAACGGCGCCCCATACAACCCGCGGTGCTTACTCGGGTGAGCCTCTGAAAAGAGCTAAAGGAACGACCACTCCCCGCTCTCGTAGTGACGTCATGCACCTGGGGCCAGCCCCCAAGTGACCCACTCCACAAGCAGGGCACTGGGGGCCGACCCGGGTGAGCCCCCCTCGAACGCACCGGGCAGTCCAGGGTCGACCCAGACCCAGGGAAGCTAAGGCCGTGTCCGAAATATCTATGCTACAGCTCTACGGCTAGATCGCGCGCGTCTGCCTATTCTTCAACACTGGTAGACGCGCTGATCTAGACGTAGCTGTAGTCTGGAAAACCTGGGTTTTTAGCTCAACTACGCGTTAATAATGACTCCCAAATGCCATTACCGAACGTGTAGTTGGTGAGCCATTATTGAACGTAGTTTGGGAGCAATAATTGAACGTTTAGTTGTCATCTGTTTTTTGGCGACTCAACATCGATACAATCCTTTTTAAAAAGGGGATTCATGGGAAGAAGAAAAAATAATAATAAAAATAGAACTTCCTACCACAGCGCGAGTGCATTAGTTAACAACCGTATCACTGAAGTTCCGTCCCGGAAAGAATGATGTTTCACTTCGTTCGTCGATAGACCGGCTGCTTTAGTAGCAAACAAACAAATCATGTGTTTTCCAACGACATGTGGACGCCGAAACATCGAACAAAAAACTTACCAAGAATTAATTCCATTTTTGTTTAGCTTTGGTGCGCATCTCATGTGGGAAGTGGATAAACAAGCTGCCTTTTCATTTAGATACCTCAATAGTTTGACGCAGTTTCGGGTAATTTTGACACAGATTCAATCACTCATAAAAACGTCTATTCAATAATGCAAAAAGAAACAGCCAGCCGACAAAAGTGTGAGCCCTATAAAGCCAAGTTTCGGCAAGGATTGAGAACGCAAGGGGGCGGGATGCCAGAAATGGTTGGTATACAAGTTCACTCCGAGTCTGTAAACTTCACCATAACTCCTGAGCTAGGTATGCTAGAGAGAAAATCAGAGAACCTGTGTGTGGCTTGGATATTCCCGCATCGGATATTAAACTTTTGGGGATCCTGCAACAAGTCCGTTGTGCTAAACAGATGTTTAAGCAAGCCTACTCCCAATGGTCGGCACGAAGAGTGTTTTCCGGACTTCAACACCAGCCGTTCTGAAGAGAAATTAAAAAAACAAAGGCATATATCACCCTGAAGAAATTACTGGATCTGCACCAACAGAGAGCCCTAAATCAAGGGCTACAAGTTCATGTTTGTTTCGTGTCAGTGGTGATTGTCTGCGGGCACTGCGGGACACAGGCGGCGAAAGAGCTACCCGTCACCCTAACTCCGAAAAAGGCTCCAAATGTTAGTTTTTCTGGGGGGAAAAATGACAATTTTATACGAAGGCTCATATCATATCGGAGAAACAGTTAGGTGCGTTCGATAATAGCTTCCATGGGATGGGTCGACCCTGCGGCGGTGCTCATCACTCGGGTGAGCCCCTGACAAGAGCTAATCGAACGATCACACTCGCCCTCTCGTTGCTCCTCAGGTCACCCCAAGTGGCCCACTCCACAAGCAGGGCACTGGGGCTGACCCGGGTGAGCCCGTTAAAGCTATTTGAACGTACCGGGGCAGACCGGGGTCGACCCAGGGAAGCTAAAAGAACGCACCCATTTTCACAACCCACAAAAGAAGCTATCGAGCGCTAGCCTGAACATAAAAACCGGCGTGTAGTTTGACCTTTGACCTCACACAGATACACGCACATGTTCGACACCAACTTAGGGTGCGTTCGATTAGCTTGCCCGGGTCGACCCCGGTGTGTGACACTTTCTTTAACGAGGACGAACGTGTGCAGATAAATATCCACGTTCGTCCTGGGGAAAAAACCTGCCACACACCGGGGTCGACCCAGGGAAGCTAAACGAACGCACCCAAATTACCATCCACCATGTATGTGCATGGGTGCATTCGTTTAGCTTCCCTGGGTCGACCCCGGTCTGCCCTGGTGCGTTCGAATAGCTTTGACGGGGCTCACCTGGGTCAGCGCCAGTGCCCTGCTTGTGAAGTGGTTCACTTTAATAGGGTGACCTGGGGTGCATGCCGTCACCACGAGAGGGCGAGTGTGATCGTTCGATTAGCTCTTGTCAGGGGCTCACCCGAGTGAGCACAGCGGGGTCAACCCAGGGGGAAGCTAACCGAACAAACCCACTGTTAACAGTTGGGTGCGTTCGATAATAGCTTCCCTGGGATGGGTCGACCCTGCGACGGTGCTCATCACTCGGGTAAGCCCCTGACAAGAGCTAATCGAACGATCACACTCGCCCTCTCTTGGTGACGCCATGCACCTGGGGCTAGCCCCAAGTGACCCACTCCACGAGCAGTGCACTTGGGGCTGACCCGGGTGAACCCCTGGAATTACGTTGAAGCTATTCGAATGCACCGGGCGCAGACCAGGGTCGACCTAGGGAAGCTAAACGAACGCGCCGTTAATACCACACACGTAGACACACTTGCGGACGACCGAAAGTGGGCTTTCCATATCTGTGCTTTGATTGTCCAACCGAGGTGACCTCAGACCAATAAACAAAACTATGGTAAATTGTATCCAATGATATCATTGTACCCAATGGAATCACTGGATCTGAATAGCAGCTACCGAGCTACCTGTCTTTATCCTTGCGGATAAGTCAAATCGAACGCACCCATAGTGTACTGTTGTCCATACTCTGTTATCCAGTTGCCAACAAAAAAGAGGGCGCACTTCTTGCTCACAACCCGCAATCTGCAAGATTTAGGGTGTTGAATATGTAGGCTAATGAGCAGCGTGTGCAACAACACCACTACGCAGCAGCGCCTAAAACAAACTCAGCACGCCGGACAGATTCTTCAAAGAATCATAACATTCTCACTGACACATTTATTACAAAACTGATTAATATTCGACAAAAATACTTAAAAGAGGGGGGAGAAATTGAGCTAATGGGTGGGGGCCATGCAGCACATGTGACGGTCGCGGCTTTTAATGGGCGGATCAATCAGGTACTAATGCGTCTGTTTCCGTAGTCTTAATACTGGTATTATTCTCATAATTGGCGCTAAATGCCTTCATTTGATTAGATAGCAGAAGGACATTGTCGCCCAGTATGCTAAACCACAGTCTGTCACGGTTGTCTGCTTTGTATTGATGTTTGCTAGACTCCCTACCCGTCCTCACCCCCTTCCCCCTCCCCCACCCAGCTCTCCCCGCGGCTCATCGGTCGTCAGGCTTTATTCATGAGTTAATTTCATATAAACACGAGAGATTGTTTATGTGTATCTCTAAGTATCAACTTGTTCTGTATGTTAAATTTGAAATGAAAAGCCATTTTTATTATTCAATTATAAGAAGTTAAACTCATCTTCAGAACCGCCAGGCTACACGCAAGGGGACACATGTCAACTAGTACAATGTTGTATAGGATTTGAGGCATTGCATGGTGAGGTATCAATGTACATTTTGGTTTGCGGTAACACCATGTGTGTTCCAGGGTAATATTTAAAAAGCAGGACAGTTCTTTTCAGAACTGAGAAGTCTCCCGAACCTCCGATTATCTACTCCGCGCCAGTAGAATAAAAGCAAGACAGTTCTCTAAAAACAAGCTCTACCTGCTACCTGGCAAGTAGATACACACATTGTGTTGCCGCAAACCAAATATACATTAGTACAAAGTTTAAACATCGCTTGCTCATTAATTTTCAAAGGAAGTAAAATACAGAGCGAGACCAAAAGTACACTTTTTTTATCACAGTATTCCCTTTCGTTGATTCAATGTTTGAAAATCGATAAGAACCATTCTCTATGCTGTTTTTGGTGCGCATGTAGTTCACGTGATTGACTCGCACTAGTAGAGTGTGGGCCTACTTTAGTTTTTAATCCACATCGCTATAATTCGTTGAATATCGAATGCGATCGATACAAATGTTCAGAATCATTTCCTTTCGAAGCAAAAAAACAAATAATATATATATTTTGAAAATTTAATCAGAGAAGGGCGTTACTGACAATATTATTCTGAATATTTAAATCAAAATTCTAGATACCATAAATACTCGTCAATTACTTTCAATTGACAATATCTATGCTGTAAACACAATTGAAGTATATTTTGATATATTGAGATCTTTCGAGTGGCCCATCTTAATCTAGGTTAAAGGAACAATCAGCAAAGAAAATCCCTGCCAAAGCTTTCTGTTTAATAAAAACTTTAATTGATTTGATTTATTTTAGTTTTGTCCCTAAGGGGGGAAGTACCATTGCATTTGGCCGGCCTCCGCCATTCTGATATAATGGAAGGGTTGATAGTCATCACGGCCGAACCGTCTTCTCTATAGGTGAGTGTTTTAGTTTGATGTACCATCATCCACATCGACATGACACTATCAAACAACGAACACTCTAGCCCAGATACTTGTTTGTATATTTTCTCTTTAATTATCCTTAAGGGATAATTTTGGGCCACTGTGGCTCCAAGTTATACCGCTCTGCTTCTATTAACTACGCTTTCAAACTAGCCAGATGGCAGTATTGCGTGGTGAACCATCCAACCAACCAGTGAGATTGCCTGCTCGTAGCTTGTCATGATGCAGCATGTGCGGGTTGGCCCCTTAAGGACCCGGCAGATTTGACTTAACTCATCCTTTCTTGACGATGGGGAGCCTGTTGATGCCTCAGCGTTCAAACCAAGCCCTACGGCTCTTTAAATATCCAAACCCATGTCGATAAAATCACTTTACGCCTAAACTCGGCGGACAGGGCGATATCTAGTGAGATGAATCTAATTCCGTTTACGATGCGAAAAGTTGAAAGGTTCTTTTCAAAAATTAATTTCAAAAGAGAGACCCTTAGATCCTCATAAGATAGTGGTAAAATTTATTATGAGGGTTAGGAGAAAATGTAGAAAGAAAACCGAGAAAACCAAACACCGAAGCTTTTGTTGGTTCATCGCTCTGATTAAGACATCGCAATTTTAACGAAACGACCCTATCGCGAAGGCCTCACTTGAATGCCTCGACGAAAGAGATGCAGCCATTATCTGTTCAGACTGTTGTATGTTGTGCATATCTCACCTACCCAAGATATTCTTCTTGCATCCATGTTCAGACTGCAGTATTATCTCCCCTACCCAAGATATTCTTGTGACAAGCAGCCCAAACAGAGAGCGCAAATAAAGCACATGACATACAACAAATTTCCAACATGGCGACACATTAGGAGTTCCATGCAACGCCAACTCGACCTTTTCGTTGGTTCCCCTCGAATAACACACCCATCTCTACACAGTTTAAACAATTACAAAGGAACAATTTTAGTGACTTTGTTATCAACTGCCTCTACCAGCACAGAGCCGGATTTCCTCCAAATTGTCTAACCACCGGCGGGTACAATTTCATCAGTTAATTCAAATAAAGTTTTAAACTATTACTTAAAGACACCGGACACTTTTGTTAATTGTCAAAGAATAATCTTCACAGCTGGTGTATCTCAACATATTTTGTATGCATAAAATAACAAACCTGTGAAAATGTTAGCTCATATTATTTGTTTTATAATCATTGGTAAAGAGGTTTATGCAATAATGTGTAAGAGTTTATTGTGTTGTGATGATGGCGAATTTGAAATAAATTGAGAAAACAAAATGACAGTTGTTGCTGTATGTTTCACTCCGTCGTCGAAGATGCGAGATATTAATGAAAAGGAAAAAAAAACACCCTTGTCGCACCATGGTCACACGAAGTTAGATGCTTTCAGATGCTTGATGATCGAGACCTCAAATTCTTAATCTGAGGTCTCGAAATCAAATTCGTGGAAAATTACATTTTTCTCGAAAACTATACGTCACTTCAGAAGGAGCTGTTTCTCGCAATGTTGTATACCACCAACCTCTCCCCATTACTCTTAAACGAGAAAGGTTTTATGATAATGATTATTGTGAGTAATTACCAATAGTGTCCACCATCTTTAAGTACATAAAAGCTTCCATAAAAATCGTCAATTAAAGTCAACGAAATTAATCAGTAGATTCGAAATTTCGCGCGGAGGAAAACAATATTTGCAGTGACATTTTGTTGTTAACAAAATGGCGACAAATCAACGCTTCGATCAGATGGGCATTTTTACTCTCAAACCATACTTGAGAAGTAATACAGCATCTACAACTTCACACAAACAAATGGAATTATGATCTCCCTGTACGCAAACTACTGCTTCTATTGAATATCTAGTGAAGAACTGTCTTTAGAAATGTCATCGAACACGTCGATTCGGTTCCATGAGCTCTATAGAAAGTCACTGATACAATTAATTTGAAATGTTAACGCTGCCGGAAACACTAAACTTATTATGCTGAAAAACGAAAAAGTGGAATTATGTTTGATCCAGCTAATTAATAAGCATTATTACTATTATATCTACATATTATGAGTATTTGTTTATATGGCCCAGTGCCTAATTTCATAAAACATGTAAGCAGCTGTTTTGTGCTTACGGAGCGTCCCTTAAAGCTATTATACACTTTCGGTAAACAGTATTGTCCAAGTCCCACACTTCGTGTATCACAACTTACATATAAAACAACAAACCTGTGAAAATTTAGGCTCAATCGGTCATCGGAGTCGGGAGACAAACATTTTTAATGAACAATTGCAACGTTAAAATATTTTTGTAAAATCAATCTTTTACTTCCAGTTTTTTTCATGTAATATATAATATATATTTCTATAGACTTTTGTGGCTTGTAGTGTTTTTTTGTTTTGTTTTATATAATATTTTAAATAATCTTATGTAAATTTTGTAAAATTGTTGTTTAAAAGGTCGAAATGAATTTCCCATCGTGGATAATAAAGTGAATTGAATTGAATTGAATTGAAGGCCGTGTCTGAATTAGCGGCTACAGCCTACGGCTATGGCTATATTTCCGCGTCATCGTGCGTTGGAATATGGGAAGTCCTTAGCAACACACTTAGCAACAGTCGTAGCCGTAGCTGTAGCTGCCAATGCGGATACGGCCCAAGTAGCAATATATACCAGCCCCGTATTGCACAATTCAAATACAACTATAGTCGTCTGTTTTCGCTACTCATTTAATGGGCACCGCGCAACGATGTGACGCCATGGATGGTCTGTCTGCATGGTAGCCACATCCCAAAGTAGTGAATGAATAGCCAGAGAATAATCCACAAAACTTGATCGATACATTAGAATATTTCACATTCAAACTATGGGTGGGGGCCTGAAAGAGCCTGCGCTCTTGTTTTAAAATAAGAACGTTGAATCTTTATTGTTTGAACACAGGGGGCATTACCAAAATGGCGGCAGTATGAATAAGTGTCTACCTTAGATTTATGCCGACTGCTACCGTTATATGCTGCTTACGCTGTGAGTCCACCGGCTTATTAGGCCCTTCTTAAATCTGTTCATTCATCCTGCTTTATATTAAGAAGTCAATAATGATCTGCGTTGCCGACTAAAGTTTGTCCTTTTACGAATGTTCCAGTTTGACTTATAATGAATGTGATCTCCTCCATTTGAACTATTTGCACAATGCGGTGCTGTTCCTTTTACACGGCGGTAACACCTGCTTAGTGGCCCGGGTGCTAATCAAACCCCATCTCTAAATTGGGTTAATTGCATGTGCTTTTCAATGATCAGTTAAAGGTGATAAAACTGGTTGTGGCGTTGTGTGCTGAGCGTATGGCGGTAAGCACGTGGACCCATAATTACAGTGATAGGCTTTGTTACTTGAGACGTGCTCCTAAAAAGTAATGCATGTGGACTTGATGAGCCGTATTTACTTTCTTCATTGGTTGAGGGTACCCCCATCATTTACCATTTCAATTTGAGTGGAAGAAGTAAATAAATTATACTTTTTATATTGAGGTATACGTTTTATTGGGTGACGCCTTTAAAAAAGACTTTGGGATCTTCTTTATTTCCAAAAAGTCAATTGAATATTTTCTTGAAGGGCGATACTTTAGTGATTGCTGGTTGGGGGGGGGGGGGGGTGGGGTGCAGTGAAAGGTTGTCCAGAGACCCGTATATGACCTATTTGACCATGGCCCTATTTCTTGAAGCTGTTTAGCGGAATATTCTGCTCAAAAAACAACTTAATGTAAGTTTGGCCGGTAACCTGTTTCTGGTAAGCAATGCTTTTCTGTGCTTATCACGTTTTTTTGCTTACAGGTTTTATGAAGATGGGGCTTGTGTGGAAAGAGGGCGGCCCACTGTAAGCGGCCCACAGTTCCACTGCGTGCGGTGTGTTTACCCGGGTATTACAATAATAATGTAGAGCTAAATGTAGATGCTGAAGATTATGGTTGTCTGTGCAGTTTGGTGTGATTTGAAAAGATTGATCATTTCATTAAAAAAGGTCAATGTAAGTTTCAAAGCGCCGTCTTCCGAATAACTTTTGCTGCTGTTTGAGTTTGTCGCTCATATTAAGTGCAACATTGTAGAGGCCGGGCTTTTGTCAGTTCAGTTCATTTATTTTTACAGTATTCTCAAGTATAACAGTCAAATACAATACAGTATTATGTAAACAGGGTGTGAAACTGTAGAGGAACCCATAAAAAAAGCACAGCTTGTAACTATTCTAAAAATAGTCCGACTTCCCTTTAAAGCAAAGAGTTATGGAATCCTTATCATTGTTCAGGAGAACCCGGTAAAGGTGTGCACAGAACTAAGTTTTCAATTGGAGACATTGGAACACCAGGTGGCAACAGACTAATCAGATATATAATTCCATTGTTACGTCTTCTGAGCAGGCACACGTTATCGAGAACAATGGAATAACCTGATGGTCAGTCTGCTGCCACCTAGCGCCTCAAAGTCCCAATTGAATATATAGGAAAACTTGTTGAATTGTAGTTTGCGCACACTTTGGTTTTGCTTCAAGTGTTTTCTCACAGTCTAAGAAGACAGTATCTGGGCATTGTTCCCGGCTGCAACCACCTTTATATTAGCGTCTTGAACAAGTTCCACTGATATACAAATAACAACTCAGCTTCAAGACTGTTTTGCTCGTTGAGCTTCGATTTGGAGAAGATAATAACAATATTGCTACACAATGAACATGACTCACGCCATCGATTTACACTACCATGAATCTTGGAAAATTAATAATCAGAAATTTTGAACCACCAACCCATTTAGTGCAACCACACTTAACTTTCCCTCCAAATACATAAACCCATGAATGCATGTTAAAATAGTGAAATGGAGAATTTTAAAATGTAATATCTGGAATAATTTGAAGGCTGCTTTCTCCACAGACCATTGCAGACTGTTTACAACATTGACACTTTAGATAGGACAGTTTGATAGAATTACCACATGATATGAAAGCAAAGCCCAACTGTGCAAGCCTGGAAACTTAGGGTCTGCTTACAGAATATAAAGCACCGACAGATGGTCTGAAACCGTCCAAAATGGTCTGCTATAGAAGTAACTATTTCTATACTGGACTCAATGGGTGTGACCCACAGCCCTTTTTAGCGATTGTGTTAGGGGTGACCCACCCCGGGTCTAGAAAGTTTCTGATTGACCCACTCACAACCCTTGGTTAGGGGTGACCCTGCCCGGGTCTCGAAAGGTTCTGATGGACCCACTCACAACCCTTGGTTAGGGGTGACCCTGCCCGGGTCTCGAAAGGTTCTGATGGACCCACTCACAACCCTTGGTTAGGGGTGACCCTGCCCGGGTCTAGAAAGTTTCTGATGGACCCACTCACAACCCTTGGTTAGGGGTGACCCTGCCCGGGTCTCGAAAGGTTCTGATGGACCCACTCACAACCCTTGGTTAGGGGTGACCCTGCCCGGGTCTCGAAAGGTTCTGATGGACCCACTCACAACCCTTGGTTAGGGGTGACCCTGCCCGGGTCTCGAAAGGTTCTGATGGACCCACTCACAACCCTTGGTTAGGGGTGACCCTGCCCGGGTCTAGAAAGTTTCTGATGGACCCACTCACAACCCTTGGTTAGGGGTGACCCTGCCCGGGTCTAGAAATTTTCTGATGGACCCACTCGCAGCCCTTGGCTAGGGGTGACCCTGCCCGGGTCTAGAAAGTTTCTGATGGACCCACTCACAACCCTTGGTTAGGGTGACCCTGCCCGGGTCTAGAAAGTTTCTGATGGACCCACTCACAACCCTTGGTTAGGTTGACCCTGCCCGGGTCTAGAAATTTTCTGATGGACCCACTCACAACCCTTGGTTAGGTTGACCCTGCCCGGGTCTAGAAAGTTTCTGATGGACCCACTCACAACCCTTGGTTAGGGGTGACCCTGCCCGGGTCTAGAAAGGTTCTGATGGACCCACTCGCAGCCCTTGGCTAGGGGTGACCCAGCCCGGGTCTAGAAACTTTCTGCTGAACCCACACAAACCCCTTTAGTGACTTTGTTTTGTGACCAGGGTATAGAAACTTGCTAGACCTTGTATCATGTGACGTATGATACGCGAGGGTTGTGATTGGTCGAGTTTTGGTATAGCAAGTATTTGTCGCTTACATACGTTGTTGACTGTGATCTTGACTAGGATGCGTATACACAACGATGGAGTCAATTTGATTCAAGTGTGTATTGAAGAGGATAAACTGGGGCAGAGTTGATGGGAAGTAGGCTGGGATACAGGGTGTGTGTTCTTAGACAGGGGAAACAAATACAGGTTCGGGGACTGGGTTTGGGATGGTCAGGCCGCAGATCACGCGATAAAATCAATGTCGTTCCACGTATTTATTGAATGTCTGCAGGCTCACTCTCCTCAAGTAACGTATAGGCTTCGAGCTGGTAATTTCTCACTCAAATATTAAAAGACTTCAGGCCCGAAGCCTTTTTATTTTGCACCTTAAAACACAAAATTGTGCACTAAGGGTGTTTTCTTATATTATTCTCATGCAACTTCGATGATTATATTGAGTCTAAATTTTCACAGATTTATTATTTTGTTCATTATGTTGGGATACACCAAGTGAGGATACTGGTCTTTGATAATTACCAAAGTAGTTTCAAGTCTAGACCTTTGCTATGCTGTTTCGAGTTATTTCTTGCAATGTTACCAGTACAGGTACAGGTACCAGTCCATTCAGCTCCATCAGAATGCTTTAGATGCTACACACTGACCACGGTCAAGACACGTCAGATAACGTTTGGCTGGAGACAGATTCAAAAATAGCTGTTCTTTTATTCTTCACTTCACAAAGCCAGTATTTTCTAAAGATCTCACTTTATTTTCAAATCAAAGTAAAAAAACACAACACATTGTCACAAAAGGAAGGCAGACATAAAAAGTATTTTATTTAATCCTCTAATTTTCCAGGTTGTCATGAATTACCCTCCACAAGTCACGTTTACGATTTCATGGTCTCAACTGGAGTGAAATCACAAACAATTTCCTTCGGAATCGACTGTTTGTTAAACAGCCACATCTTTGATTAGTTCGTTATCGAGCTGTGTACTTATAGCTATAGTACTTGTTATAAATTATCCAGTGCTTAGAATAAAGCCGTGTCTTCACCTACTAAGTATAATTGTCATTATTTTCAAAATACTTGACAAATGGAGATAGTGGTTTTACTGAATACGAAGCTAAAAATAAACAACAGTATTTTAAAATTCATAGCAAAAACAATATTCAAAGCCTCTTTGCCTTATCATTTTGCATGGTTAGTTGATGCGTTGTCATAAACTATTTTTCTACTTTAGACCGATCAATCACATCGTTCAATAACTTATGTGATGATGATTTTGTGTAAAAAAAATTCTAATAATAGACCTCGGAAAGCGGGTCATCCCAAAATTGCCTAAAACCCAACAAAAGCTGGAACGTCTGAGGCCGGCATTTATCTGGGTTAATACATTCAGATATTGTAATTGGTGAGGATGTTATACAGAAGTCCACTGACAGCCCAATAGATGAACAGAATAGAGCTCTAAACTTAATAACTGTAAATGTGATCTATAATCATAGGAATAAATTGGCCCGCGCCAACAAACCCAAACTGTATGCGGGTTCACCCCTGTACCGACCTGGCCGGTTGTACTCTAGTCCAAACTCTAGGTTAGAGACAGGGGACTTGTAAGAAGCGATCATGCCCATTGCCTAAGTTTGTTGATAAGCACATCTGCTTTGAGCTTCGCTGAATGGTCCATTTGAAAAGAAGGTGGCCGTCTGTCACCTAAATCTAGACCCATCTACAGTGGTCCAAAGTGATTGTTTGTATACCCTCTCTCTATAATATAACACTACCTCACTGATTAGATTTCAGCATCTCACTAAACGGTCCCATCCCATCATATCACATCACAAACTTTATCGATTTTGACATTTTTCGGACCGGTTTTCATCGATTTGCTAGTGCAATTACGCTGTACCGAAAGCCAGATTGTGTAGCCACTCTTTGTCCTTAATTTTATCCAATTCCATGTTTTACAAAATTAGCGATTTCTGTCTGGCCGTCTGCGAGATTGATGGGGCAAAAAGCACAGATTTTGTGTACTAACAGGTTATTTGCTGTGCCGCTTGTCATATACTTAATGTAACGTATTAAGTGACTTGGGGCTTGCTCACCCGCGCTCCTCTCTCTATAGCACCGCGATCCTGTATGTGTGGGAATTTTTCTCAATAGAAACACATGTTGACTGACGCACACAAAAGGCATACAATAGCGCGTGCGTCTCGCACAATACAGTGCATACACCACGTCCCTTTGCTTTTGGGTGCCTGCCGTAGTGTGGCCGTGCGGTCCACGGGCACATCAGCAGAGCTGCACGGCGAAAGCTTATACTCGCTAGCCACTGTCTGGCTCAATTGTTTTAGGCCGGGCAAAACGTTTTCATATGTACGATTAATATTCGTTTATACACAAGCTAGCCTTTCCTGTGCCTGGCGATTCAGGCATGTGATCAACAAAGCCCACTCCCCTTCTTTTTTCCCCTCCAAGCGTTAAAAAGGTTTCGCGTTTATGCTGGTCCGACGGCAGCTAAAAGCGAGACAGAATGTGAGCAAAAAGGAACTTAACGAAAAAACGAGTATGGTAGTTGGTAGTCTAAAATACAACTTGTAAAGACAAACAATAGATGCACCTGCCATATCACAAACTCTGTGCAGACGTGCACTTTATCAAATTCACACCAAAATTCAAACTTTTAAGGAGTCCCTCTAAACCTCCCAGCCAGCCGTCTAGTTCTTGATGGTGGTGTGCTATTATGACCAGTGCGGCATTTTGTTCCTTTTCCCCCAATATACCACTACCTGCACAACTAATACATCCCTTACTCGCCTTACCATTATCTTTTCTTTCTACTTTTTCTTGTTCACCAACAATAATATCAATCGTCGTATGTTCGGCTGTTTGTTATCTGTGGTCTTACAGCTTGGATTTCTCGCATCTTATGTGCAGCATATGTAGTCCATCCCTTTTTTGTTTTGTACCAGTGCAAACTCGAAATTTAATAACTTTTTTCTTTGTGCTTGTTGCAGACTAACGAAGAAACCCTGTAATCTCAATATGTAATGAAGCTGACTCCATGTCATTTTAATAGCTGGTTTTAGCAACCTAAGAAACACGCTCCAAGCACTTAAACAAGTCCAGGGATTTAAAACCTTTCGGGTTTCTTTTGCAGGCTGGTGATCCGGCGGTTCCTGCGAGCGTGTTGGCCAATATATAGACCCGGTGTTCCACTACACTCATATTTCAGCTACTTCGCCCCGGAGCGCTACGTTCTATGCGCAATCAATGATATGCTAGACCTGCCCACTTTGCTAAAATGAACTGATATTGAAATGGAGTGTCCTACGTGGGCCATATCCGCACATGGAACAATCATCTCAGTTTGCATCTACGGATACTTCTTATAACCAGTAGACCTTGTTAAAGAGAAATGAGGAGAACAACCCTAAGGGAACTATGCAGTATATCTACCAGACATATAACCACGCCTTGCATTTTGCCATTTTTAATTCCCTGGTTTAAGCGGGAAACCATCAGCCATTACGCGCCACTTTTCACTCTTTTGTGTACAACTGAACCAGGGTTGTGCTGAACCAAACGAAGCACCAATCAAATCTGGTGTTCATACTGTAATAATGTTTAAGCGTTGACCAGTTCAGTTAGGACAAATAAAGAAAGGGAAACCAATCTTTTTTAAACGGTTGGAAACAAATAGATAATTTTATCCCTTGTATTAAGTGCAGTAAGTTGATGCAGTGTTTAGAGAGCAACTCTGCGATGGTAATTGCAACACACTGCCCTAAGTGAAACAGCTTTCTATCTTGAACAATATAGGCGCCAGCATCGTAACGATTGGTTAAGTTTGTATGAATGTACTTTCCATACATGACTTGTAAAATATCATATAGTATAAAGGATGAAAATGTTGCCATATGGAGCTACATTTGCCGTTTTTACCAAAAATACCGAGAGCCTTTGTGTTTTCAATTTGGAAAAATACTGGGTGGGAAGGTATGGGCCTACACAAAATGAGTCTGACATTACCGGGAGTGGTTCCATAAGAGCATCATGCATGGGGCGGTTTTAACTCATGCAGTGACGCCACAAGAGCACTGGTAGACAGCCATTATGCAAACTCATGTAACTCGGGATGACAACTCCATGGGAAACTAACTTAATAATCACCTCAAAATGGCCAGTTTACCCTAAAGAAATTGGTAGTAATCTAATTTAAATATTAAAAAATTCATACTAATGTTTCAATGCCTGTGCAAATTGTTGCCTAAACAAATATAGGCCTTCTACAAAGACGCAAATTTGAAAAAATTTGCAATCGACAAAATGAGACGATCAAAAGAAGGTATACACAAATGTTGTGATTATTATCAATGAGGACCTTCACATTACGGGCAATGAGTCGGGAAACTTCGATAAATAAACACCCAACAAAACATTTAATTTGAGGAAATCGATTTGTAGAAATTAAAAGTTCGGCGAGAATGGTCTTCATTTGTGTCAAAGTTTTCTGCATACAATGTCGGCAATCGGCTCTTTATATGACGGCATTTTGTATCACACTTATTTCTTGAATCGTGATTGATGTTTTTTATTGCAGTTATACATCGATTACAATTTTAAAACAAACATAAATGACAACTCATAACAAAAGAAAGACAAAACCACTTTTAAGTTCGAAGCTCACTTAGCATAAAGTTGACTTTTGCTAAATCCCGTCCATCTGAATTACTGTAAATATCCCTGTTCACGTTTAGTTGAACAGGGAATGCAACTATAGCAATGATTGAACCATATTTAAATTACTTTATGGTAATGACTGCATGACGAATGGTGCAAATTGGACCTGAGTATTAGATTCCAATTTGTTTCATTTCATTTCAATCTTTATCTTTGTTCGTGTAAAAGCAAAGAGTTGTGCATTATAACACGCTCTGTGTTAAGAGCCAACCGATGAATAAAATTATTTGAAAGGAGATATATTTCTCCTTAAAATTAAAGTCAGAAATGTATATTTTGCGGATGGTCTTTAATCAAAGTGTGGACATCTGTTTTGTGTCTCATTCAAGTTTAAGTCTGACAAACGTGTACTTTCGTTGAATGAATGTATACTTGGACCATTTCTGCATGTTCTTTTCTGCAGGACCCTTTTCTATGCTTCTCAGTGACAGAAAAAAACTAAATTTATTACTTTTTTGTTTCTTTATTGTGTTTTACCGTTAATGTTGATTCATTGTTGTTATTGCCAATATTCAGATGTTTGTATTATTTGTTTTCAGGCGATTGAGCTTCTTGAAAACGAAGTAAATATATATGGTTATGTTTACCAGCAAGCACACATATGAAGACATTGACTATAAAACTCGTTAGAAGAAAGTATTTTAATAAATACCAGGATGCTTTACAAATTTTCAAGTAGCAGTCCGCATAGGTAATTAGTTAATGAAAAATAAGCATTCCACATATTACAACAAATTGTTGCCGTTGGTAATGTGACTTTCATCTCAAAAATAAACTAAACATTTCCAATATTATTAATTCTTATTTAGATTTAGATTCACTTACCAAATGTCATGTTTAAGGCCAGATTAAAACTCACGCAACCAGTGCATTGTTCAGGTTGTGTAAGCCACGATTGCTTTATTTGTTTACTGCGACCAGCTTTCTTAAGTTATCATTGCTTGTAAAACCACGACAATTTACCTGAATCCGATTCAGATCTCAGAACAGAGTTTCACAACGGCGTCTTAATCACATAAACCCCTCCCCGTTTGTTGACATAAAATAGGTATCTGTTTAGGAAACGGGCAAAATGAAAACAATATTGGAAAGAAATGAACCAACGGTGCCCACAGGGTTTGTTACGGCGGGGGAAATGTACGCGGGGTTCGGGCTTGATTTTAAGCCCGAAGTTGCAGCATGGCTTGTCAGTGTAATTACGGCAATATGCCGGGTAGAAGTAGCTTACGGATATTATGAAAATGTATTTAACGACGGGGGTCCAACTCTTAGAAGCCCACAAAACCAACAAATGTGCTTCGTAAACCACGGTCTCACAGGCGAGTAAAATTAAGATTTAGTGCCAGAAGTTAACCAATAACCCCAATTCGATTTGTGTTAATCAAAGTCGGCTTGGTGAATGGTTGTTATACACGCTGCAGTGTCTAAAGTGTTGATCTGGAGACAATACAAATCAGTCATGCGGTTATAGGGCTAAACACCATCTAATATCCAGCAAATTAGTGCCTGTGGATTAGGTATACTATACTGTCATACAGACAGGCCGCATAAAACATATTATTAATATCAATGAGAAAGGGTGGGCTGTAAATGCCTCCAAGCGTTGTAAATCAATTAGGTCTAGAACCTGTAAAGCATTCCGGTTGTTATCCTAGTTAGTTATTGGTAAAATGTAAAGGAGACGCTATACCAGTGGGGCGTGGAATCACATGGGGGCGTATATACATGAGATGATTCTTACTGGGAATTCTAAACATTATTGAAACCATTTGCACTTGTTACTTGTACTTGGTTGTGCACTTCTGCGGTGATCAGCCTTGGGCCTATCTCAATCTAAATGCAAAAAACACTGTTAAAAATAATTTCATTGAGACGGATGGGGCTCTGTAATCACATCAAAAGACGGAAAATGTGACAAAGCTATGCACGATGTGCTTTTACTTAGGTAAACTCCATTAACAACCGAAGAAATAACAGCAATACTGTTTCCTGTTTGGGAGTGAGGTTCCGTTTCCAGCATTTCTTATAATTATTACTGAGGTTCCGATATACGGATGTATGAGGTTTCTCTGATACGACGTTTCTAGAATTAGTTTCTTTAATTTATATTAAAGGCACTGGGCATTGTTTGGTCATCACTCAAACTTATTTTTAGCATGATAAACTGACTTGGTACCAAGCAATGTGGAGCTGTTGATAGTATAAAACATTGTGCGAAACAGCTCCCTCCGAAGTAACGACGTTTTTGAGAAAGAAGTAGTTCCTCACTCAAACAGTAATGTTTGTTATAATGTAGGGATAAACCAAGTGAGATTACTAATATTCATATAATTATTGTGTTCTTGTTGGGGGTTCTGTGGATTCAGTGATTTCCGCTTTTAGAACTCTTATTTCGGGGTTTGGTTTGCTAAACATTTTCTGGGGTTGAACTGCATTGTGTAGTTCTGGATTTTGTTTCTATTTAAGAAAATGTCTGATGTTTCGTTCTTTTATGTTTCTGAGGATTTTGTATATTTCGATTGAGTCTTGACTTTTATGAGTTTCTCTTTTCTTTGGTTCATGAATGTTTGCAAGGTTTATTGTATTTATTTGTTCCCTAAATTTCTGGGTTTGAGGGTTCGATGTTTATCCAAAATATATGAATCTGTAATAAGGTTTCTGTGTGTGTATCTGTGGCTATAGTAGGAGGTTTCCGAGTTTGTGCTTTCACTGCTTGCCGAAACTCCTGGGGTTTTCGTAACAGTTTTTACTATTAGACGGGTTCTTATGTGGCTCTAGAGCTAATAGTTCAAAAGTTATCCTAATTTTAGGTGGTTATAGTTGCAGCGATCGTTACGACAAGGTCACTCGTTGACCAATGGAGTTTGTTGTATTGATGGTTTGTGTTTGTTGAATGACCGACGTCTGACCTGAGTGGATAGGCCTATGTTGTGACCGTGAAGCATTGACTTATATCCATCCATTGTTACTGTATCATATTATCTATTGTCATGTATATAACGTACCACTCAAAGTTTATTATTGCCGAAGAACATCATTTGCTGGTATGCCGAACAAAGCCAGGCCATTGTTAGTTTTGAAACATTGCACAGTTATGACACCGCCTAAAGCGTTAACGCCCAGCCTGTCCGAGGATCACACTAAACTGAATTGGGTCGGGTCTGGTATTGTTGTAGTCCAGATTGACAGTTGAAAGTCACGGTAGAGACTTATACCCAGCTCCACAACTTTTGAAGAAAGAAACAAAAATGTTATAACAAAATGATAACATTTATTACCCTCGTACGGCATCAAATTCATTATTCACGTTTCGGTGATATTTGCTCTTTGTTTAAAGATGTTCTTCGGTACCAGTTTTATGTGGGCTCCGCTGGGATCATTTTGGACCTTGTGTTGTGTTTTGTGTGTGTCCAGGAGTTTATTTGGTGTCTACCAGGTGTAGAGTTATGGCTAGTCCTAAGCTAGGGTGAGTAACTCGTCCTAACTTGAGATAAGACTAGTCTTAATTCTTTGTAAACATCCACCCCAGGTCCCTCTTACTTTTATGGGTGTTTATTGAAGGTTTTGTATTTGCTTTTGTTTTAATGTTTACTGTTGTGTTATTTCAATCCATTATAAGTGCAATATCCTTTTTATAATGATATAATTGTGTTTATCGTTGGTACGGGTCTGGTTGTATCTCAAGATTTATATTTTCACATAACCATTACTAGTGAAATGATTATCAAAATGCTTTATACTATCGAAAACTGTGCTTCTACACCAAAGGTTTTTATTTCTAGCAATTTTCAGAGTAATTACCAAACTTAGACTTTCCCTTTAAGACTGCTAGATCAGTTGGAGACAAACATAGCCTAGTTTAGTTTGAAACAGTTTAGTCGAGTTATACCACAAGACACCGACGGCACCAGACATCGTGTAAATCGAGCATTAAGACATTACCGCCTGACTAAGATGAACCGTTACCGTTGAAGAACTATGGTTCTCCCTCCCCACCACGTTAGGAAAATATGCAGATTTCTTAGGCAAGAATATTATTGTACCATTGTCCTTAATTAGTTGTACTTAGGCTGAGGTACCGCGCCGACGCGGCTAGCACCAAGGACCCGTAACAGTGACTGGCTCAGCGGCCCGTAGCTCCCCCGTGCACATGCGCAACAAGTAGGCGCTCGTTTTCAATAAAACCAGTCGTCGCCCGGTAAAACGCTGCAAAACTGGTCTTTGTTGACTCCACTGGCTCACAGCTGTTTCTCGATCAATTTTTCTCATCGGTCTCTTTCCCACTTTTTTGTTGTTGAAGTGAAAAATATTTTCCATCTGTGTGTAGATAAGCCTTGCTTTTTTTGTACGGGATGAATTGCGTTCGTGATTGCGAACTGTTTGCCATTAGTGTCTCGTCAGTTGCTTGGATGGTGCACCCATGATCAACACCCAAGCTCCTAGTGTCGTTGTCACCACCCATCTCTAAGGAATGTTCCCGGCCGTAGACTCGCCCCATGTTCCCCCACTGGTCGGACGATCTGGGTCCGCTAAAAGCTCGGACATTGAGACCAGTGTATGGACATCGACTGAGATCCCAGCGGATGTTAGCTTGGGTCCGTTTGATGGAGAGTTTCGCCTCGGTGTCAACATGAAAGACAGTAGGGACAGCCCGTATATGCTGGAGGTGAGTTCAACACATAAATAAAATCTAGTTATGAACGAACTTAAAGAAAGGCATCGAATAAAGACAACAACAATACAATAGCCATGTTGCAGGGGGTTACACGTGTGATTTGACAACATGAACAAGTGACAACCAGTAATATAAAAACAAAATATCAATTTTAGATATTTCAAAAGAGGTTTTTGTACAGCACAGGAACGAAAAAGAATAACTTATAACTAGCTAAATGAATTTAATCTTTAAGAGACAGTGTAAAAACCCAATGCTTAGATCATTATTTGAAGCCTAAGAAATTAACTTGCACTGTATAGAAACGCATCACTGTCTCAGCCAAACTCCGAGATGACCGTAGGCCCGTGAGTTTTCATTGAGAAAAGCCCAGTTTACACTGAAGACAAACCAATTTATTTTGTTCAAACGTCACGTCAAAATGACGGTGTTCTGGGTTGCCTCATTTCGTAAATGATTTTTAAAACAATAACAGGACACCTAAATATTAGTTATTATATATCATTATAAAATAATATCAATCACCGATGTGATTTATATACATTTGAAACAAAAATTTGCGAATGCTTCGCGGCGACTCACTCTTCAGTATTAAGGAAGGAGTTCTGCATCACGCGATTGTCTTTTAACTGATTGTCCTTTTTTCCAGTGTGGTAATTGGAAATCACAATCTTGTGGGCCTATATATACGCCGAGAATGAGCTGAGCCTCCAGTGAGTTAGGCTGGGGTTCGTTTTTAGAAGGTAGTCAAACTCTTACTGCATCAATTCAGGGGGTTGATACTTAGAGGGATAAAGCTAACTATTTATGTCAGTCTTGAGGTAACGCCAATTTAGTTGTGATTTTTGACAAGCGCATGACAAGCGTCTGATTAGATCACAGTGAAGTTTTGGAAAAAGTTTAACTCTGGTTTCCTTCCAGAGTTTGGACTTCAAGTTATTTATACGATTATCTCTCTAAATGCAAAAGAGTGGAAAAATCACTTTTTGAAGAGCCATAATATGAGGGACAACTCTTTTTTCGAGTGGTCTTCTGGGATTGAAGTTTGCATCTTTTTGAGTGATTTTTCACTCTGTCCCAGGAGTGAAACCCCTCTAAAAGAGTGAAATAACCACCGCTCTTTTTAAAGAACCATAAAATGAGGGACAACTCGTAATGTAAAGAATTTTGTTTTTTACTCTTTTACATTTAGAGAGATAGGCTTTAAGTAATAGTGAAATAAGTAGGCCTATACGAACCGAATGAGGTTTTCAAGTCCAATTGATATATAGTTGGTTGTAATGTGTTCCAATGGCTGATGTGGCATCTGATTTATTTTATGGTGCCACGGTTTACTCCTAAAACAAATTAATAGCAAGGACTTGTCGCTTGTATTTCAAGCATTTGTGTATTTTTGTCCATTTTGGAAAAAGAGCTGTTGACTATACTCTAATTCAAATAAGCCTCATTTTTAAAGGAACACGTTGCCTTGGATCGGACGAGTTGATCTATAAAAAGCGTTTGAAACCGTGTGTTATGAAATTCATATGGTTAGAAAGATGTTTTAAAGTAGAATATAATGATCCACACAGGCATCGCTCAAAAATGCACCGGTTTTCTTTGACGTCGCGAACTAACATGGTCGGCCATTTATGGGGGCAAAATTTGACCCCATAAACGGCCGACCGTGTTAGTCGACGAGGTAAAAGGAAAACCGTGCAGTTTCGAGGCATTTTTGTGTGGATCATTGTACTATACTTTTACAACATCTTTCTACCCTCCAAGGCAACGTGTTCCTTTTAAGGCACTGGACACTTTTGGTTATTACTTTAAATTATTGTTAGCATAACAAATTACTTGGTAATGAGCAGTGGAGAGCTTTTGGTTGTACATTGTAAGAAACGGCTCCCTCTGAAGTAACGTAGTTTTTTTTTAAAGAGATAATTTCTCAATCCAATTTTAAATGATTTGAGACCTGAAACCCTTTTGAGGCATTTGAGAGCACAAACATTTGTAGAACAAGGGTGTTTTTCCTTCGTTGTTCTCTGGCAACTTCGACGACCAATATTGAGTTCAAATTTTCACAGATTTGTAATTATATGCATATGTTGGGATACATCAAGTGAGACTACTGGTCTTTGACAATTACTAAAGGTGTCCAGTGCCTTTAATTAAGAAGTAATGATCCGTGAAATTACGTCCCTTTTAACACAAAACGTGCACATTTTCCAACTTCCATTCTGAATAAATACATTGCCGAATAAAATATAAAAGATGTTTAATTTTGATTTTGAAAGAGAGTTACATGTTCCGCTCCCATGATCTTTTAGATGCAATAAATGTAATGGCCACCCCTCCCCCTTTCTCCCACGCTGCCTTGAAGAGTAATTGGATTAACTTATCACAATAAAACAACTTGAATTATTATGATTGGGTGTAAGAGGAGGTACCCTTAACTTTGTGGGCACACATTGTTTTGGATAACAACCCTTGTTGTGTGCCCAACGCGTTGCCCCCACATTGTCATCAAAACACAAATAGCTTTTGTTGACCAAACCGTGGGACTGAGAAAGTGGTACATTTCTCGTTTTTGTTTTTGTTTTTTTGTACAACCCGTATCTCTGAACAGCCATAGGCCCTTTTTTTCGCGTCATTTTATTTATTTATCGTTTTTAAACCAAATTTGTTTTATACCGTCCCCTTTTTGTTAACAAACTCAAAATTAATGTTTATTTTTTTAATGGCGATAATGTTCACGAAAATGAATCACTTCCCGGGCTCTACAATGGAGCTTTCAGAAAGCTAACGGTGGCAGCAGACTTATAAAAGTAAATGTCCATTGTTTGGCGTGGTTCTGAGCATGACCACAATTCTGAAGAACAATGGATTTATACCTAGTCGGCTTCAATCTTTAACCCCCCCCCCCCACCAAGAGTCCCGTTTTGCCCGCCCCATTAACACACCTTCTTACCATCCACGGGCTACTTTTAGATTAAGCCCAATGTTTTGGAACCAAGTCCTTTTGGGGCGGGGGGGGGGACACAGTCGATGAACCCGGTGTTTGGATCCAATACCACCTTTCAACCTGGGGCCAATTTCATAAAGCTGTTAAGCAGAAAATACTGATTGACAAATTTCTTTGCTAAGCAAAAAATTAGTGGGGCATCAGTAGTGATGAAGTATCTATTAGTTACAATGCGTTCTTTGCCTTCCCAGGATTATTTCACTCAAGTCCAGTGCAGTGTAGTTCCCACATAATTCAACACAAGCAGTCAATCTTGTTTATCACGAAAAAAAAAACCCGAATGTGGCCTGATTAGTTACCGACCCTCCCATGTGTTGAAAAGGCATCATCATCATCATGATTGCAACTTCCCACAACAGAACAATGACACAACAATGACATAGTATACTAACGACAAAACACAAAACCACGACGGTGAATCTTTGTAGGGTGAAGGTTGATTAGAGTGTACTTTTCAGAGGTATTTTAAGACATTGCCTTTTTTACAAGTAGAATGTAGTTTATCATCCATTCCAGACGTCTCTTGAAGACAACCAAGATAAAGTGATCGAAACGTCAAGATGCGTTCATTAGACAATACACGGACACCAGTTCAATGTGAAACGTTGACCTAAACATAGACATGACCCCAAAAGTCCTCCAACCTTTAACTTTATTCCATCTCAAATCTGTTAGTAAAAACTCGTCAACTCATTTCACTAATTGGACAATAATTCCCTTATATTATTTTATCACCAATTCGGTAGTAATTCCTTCCAGTACCAATGCGTAGCCTATGGGCACAGTCGTTAAAAAAACAAAGCATGTCCTTGAGCAAGTAATGAACGTCTGCATGTATTGCTTTAACAACATGCTAGCTATAGTCACTTACCCGAATAACTTACCATTAATTTAACAGCAAATTAAACGCGTATTATACAAGCATAAGTCAACTTGTAGATTGTTTGGGCAATGCCAGTCTCTTCCTTTGTGAATAAAGCTCTCAATTCGCAAATTAGGAAGTATGGTTGTTAATTAAGCAAATGTGAACATACATCGCACCGCGAACGAGAGGTTGTCAAAACATGGACCGTTTGAGTCCCGGATAGGCTATCCCTGAATTGATGCAAAAGGGTTACGGCACCAAAACCCCATCAGTTTTTTTTAAGGAATCCCTTTTTTAATCGATAGAAGGATAAAGCACAACGACAGTGGCAGTTTTGATATACAAAAAAAAGAATAAATTGCGGCCTGGGCCCGGTTTTGCAAAAATTCATTTTTTGTTCTCGAGTGTGGTGTTTGTCCGGAACCGTGTTTTTTGTATACTATTTCATTCCCAATTCACATTCGGTTTCCGTGTGGACCTATTTCAACTCGTCACTGACCACTGCTAGAGCGTCTAATTAAACAGCATTATCTCCAAACCAAAGTTGCTGGTAACAAACCCCTTGTACTTTCCATCGCTTCAAAAACATCCTTATTGCGAAGAAAAAGAATTCGCGGGCAATCAATACAACCAAGTTTTATGATGCGTGAAGTCCGCTTGTCACTTAAGATGCAATGGCATGGAGGAATTCAAGTCATGCAGGCGGGGACGTGGATCCAGTGATCCACCTCATCAACCAGTCAGTGAAAAGTTGTCTGCTGTTAATTAATTGATATAGTTTCAAGGATTTTTAACGGGAGTGAAATCAATCATTATATTCGAATTGTGCCGTCAGTGACTGGTGATTCTCGCTCTAGCTGAGTGTACGTGGAGCTGGAAAGCAATAGATAAAATAACACACTAACACATTCACATCAACTTCAGAACAATAATACTTGTAGTAAGTTTGACACCTTGCGGTCTCAGCTGATTGTAAAGTGAGTCAAGTCTGACGCCGTGCGGTCTCAGCCGAGTTTAAAGTGAGTCAAGTCTGATAGGGTCGATATTTGGCACTATACTTGATCAAGATGGGTCAAATTAGACGCACTGGGTCTCAGCCAAGTATAAAGTAAGTCAAGTCAAACAGGAACGATGCATGGCACCCTACCTGACCAAGGTGAGTCAAGTTCGACGCCGTGCGATCTCATCCGAGTTTAAAGTGAGTCAATACTGACAGGGTCCATGTAAGGCACCCTACTTTACCAAGGTGGGACGACTTAAAGTCAAGTTAAACAGGGTCAAAGTTGGGCACCCTTCTTGATCAAAGTGGGTCAAATTGGACACCTTGGGGTCTCAGCCGATTATAAAGTGGGTCAAGTCTAACAGGGTCGACGTTAGGCACCCTACTTGACCAAGGTGGGTCAACTACATTGCAGTTTTGGCCGTTTATAGTGAGTTAAGTCTGACATCTTGCTGGACCCGATGTGAGTCAAATCAAGATACGTGTGCTGATCGGAGTAAATATTTCATGGTAACATAAAATAAACGATATTAATGTTTAATACTGCTCCAAATCATTGTTTTTCAACTCTTTAGGTCAAGTTTTCTGAAGGCCGGTTAGTTAGTGGCCCTGACTCTCATCCTACCCGTTGGATGCGGTTTGTAGCCGCGGCACACGACGACCACGAGCAGAATCTGTCTGCCGTTCGTTCTCCGGAGGGGCGAGTGATGTTCCGTACAACTCGAAGCATCTTGCGTGGAGAGGAGCTCCTAGTGTGGTACTCCAGTGGCTTTGCTGAATACCTGGGGATGCCTACCACTATCAATCGATATAGAGGTATGTAACTTGAGCAGTATACAACATTAACAAATGGTGGACCATAGCCTAAAATACACTTTCTCGGAAACAAACGACGTTATTGGTCATAATTTGTTGGCAACTCTTGTTCTTTCTATCCATATGAGCCAATAATGTTTATTTTATGTTCATTTTATGTGGAATTGCCAATTGATATATAATACATAATAGTTAGACTCGCAAAAAAGTTTTCCCTAAAAGAGTTTGTTGTAGTTTGGTTCTTGTTTCTTAATTTGTTTGACAAATTTTGGTGTGCACTTCTCTAATTGTTTTTACAGTACATTCTGCTTTCTTTTTTATTTTTGCTGTATAATTTTACCATTTGTTACTCTTTATTGTAAAGAGCGTTGAGGCGTCTGAATAATCTAATAACAATATCTAAAGACAAAGCCACTCATTTCACATAATGTACAGACCGGTTGCATAGTCGTCAGGTTCCCTGTGTGCAATCAATGCTGAATATTGATATCTTCAAACTAAAAAGAGGACCAGACTTTTATTTCTTCCAGCGCTATTCCGGTTAACCTTCGGTTAGACAGTTAGGTGGTGTTAATAACCACACCAAGTGTTGTGTACATATCAATGTGTTGTTTAACCAAAGACATATTTTCACACGTTACCATGTGGAATGACATTACTTACCGGTCCAGGAAATGCAGTCAGCTGGTGAGTCCAAATGTTTCAATAATTATTCACACGGGAATATCGATGCTTTCAAAAACTGTAATGAGTCATTAGTGTTCACGCAGACACAACGTATGACAATAGTAAACGCTGGGCCAAAGTAGCAAAACGTAAAATAATTTTCACAAGGATGCTGAGCGTGAAATACTGATGACGTATCACTATTAACAATAAACCAGACCTGGTCATGCCCAATTCTAAGTACGCAAACTTCAGCTTGAGTTGTTGGACAATTGGTATGTTTTGTTGTAGTTTTAGGGTAAAAGAACATCGGGTGTTGAAAATTTGTTGAAATTTCCCCTCTTTTTTCATATTGTCACATTGCTGAAATGAAGGCGTATGAAATAGTGAGTGAGATGTCTCGGCTTTCTGCTTGCCTTCCGTCTTACACCTTGTGTCGGCCTTCTCCGTCTAGCATGGAGCTTGCTTTACCATCTAGCTAGGCCTTGAGCTTGCTTACCTCTCTAGGCTAGGCCTTGAGCTTCCTTACCTTTCTAGGCTAGGCCTTGAGCTGGCTTACCCAGACCTTGAGCTGGCTTACCCAGACCTTGAGCTGGCTTACCTCTCTAGGCTAGGCCTTGAGCTGGCTTACCCCTCTAGCTAGGCCTTGAGCTTGCTTACCTCTCTAGGCTAGGCCTTGAGCTGGCTTACCCCTCTAGCTAGGCCTTGAGCTGGCTTACCCCTCTAGCTAGGCCTTGAGCTTGCTTACCTCTCTAGGCTAGGCCTTGAGCTGGCTTACCCCTCTAGCTAGGCCTTGAGCTGGCTTACCCCTCTAGCTAGGCCTTGAGCTTGCTTACCTCTCTAGGCTAGGCCTTGAGCTGGCTTACCCCTCTAGCTAGGCCTTGAGCTTGCTTACCTCTCTAGGCTATGCCTTGAGCTGGCTTACCCCTCTAGCTAGGCCTTGAGCTCGCTTACCTCTCTAGGCTAGGCCTTGAGCTTGCTTACCCCTCGGATGGCGTAAAGCGCTCGCCTCTCACCAAGGTGACCCCGGTTCGATTCCCGGTCGGGGCCATATGTGAGTTGAGTTATGCGTTGGTTCTCTGCTGTGCCACGAGGGTTTTCC
The DNA here is from genome assembly GCF_032118995.1 of Asterias amurensis. Classification (NCBI taxonomy): domain Eukaryota; kingdom Metazoa; phylum Echinodermata; class Asteroidea; order Forcipulatida; family Asteriidae; genus Asterias; species Asterias amurensis. The sequence goes on from NC_092661.1 coordinate 7,495,861, forward strand.
AGACTATCCGGTTTTCCTCCCTCAGGAAAAAATCAAACACTTTCGATCTTGGCTGTGCTCCGTGGTCATAATGGGTTGATGTGGCTGGCAGCTGAATGCGCCCTTGCATGTCTGCTTCTCGAACACGTTGTAGCCGCGTCCTTCGCAATTCAGCTCTAGCTGCGAGTAAGGACGATTAGCCCCCCCCCCCCCCCAAATAATTAAAATTATTATTTATGTCTGGAGCTTGCCTCACATTGTGCTAGCTAGGCCTGGAGCTCGTCTACGCATTGTGCTAGCTAAGCCTGTGGCTTGCTTAACCATCTAGCTAGGCCTGGAGCTTCCTTACCCTCTAGCTAACCTGGAGCTTGCTTACCCCTCTAGTATGCCTGGTGCTTGCCTCATATTGTGCTAGCTAGGCCTGGTGCTTGCCTAACCCTCTATAGTATGCCTGGTGCTTGCCTCATATTGTGCTAGCTAGGCCTGGAGCTTGCTTAACCCTCTAGAATGCCTGGTGCTTGCCTCACATTGTGCTAGCTAGGGGCTTGCCTCACATTGTGCTAGGTCTGGAGCTTGCCTCATATTGTGCTAGCTAGGCCTGGAGCTTGCTTAACCCTCTAGAATACCTGGTGCTTGCCTCATATTGTGCTAGCTAGGCCTGGAGCTTGCTTAACACTCTAGATTGCCTGGTGCTTGCCTCACATTGTGCTAGCTAGGGGCTTGCCTCACATTGTGCTAGGTCTGGAGCTTGCCTCACATTGTGCTAGCTAGGCATGGAGCTTGCTTAACCCTCTAGAATGCCTGGTGCTTGCCTCACATTGTGCTAGCTAGGGGCTTGCCTCACATTGTGCTAGGTCTGGAGCTTGCCTCACATTGTGCTAGCTAGGCATGGAGCTTGCCTAACCCTCTAGAATGCCTGGTGCTTGCCTCACATTGTGCTAGCTAGGGGCTTGTCTCACATTGTGCTAGGCCAGGAGCTTGCCTCATATTGTGCTAGCTAGGCCTGGAGCTTGCTTAACCCTCTAGAATACCTGGTGCTTGCCTCACATTGTGCTAGCTAGGCCTGGTGCTTGCCTAACCCTCTATAGTATGCCTGGTGCTTGCCTCATATTGTGCTAGCTAGGCCTGGAGCTTGCTTAACCCTCTAGAATGCCTGGTGCTTGCCTCAAATTGTGCTAGCTAGGGGCTTGCCTCACATTGTGCTAGGTCTGGAGCTTGCCTCATATTGTGCTAGCTAGGCCTGGAGCTTGCTTAACCCTCTAGAATACCTGGTGCTTGCCTCACATTGTGCTAGCTAGGCCTGGTGCTTGCCTAACCCTCTATAGTATGCCTGGTGCTTGCCTCATATTGTGCTAGCTAGGCCTGGAGCTTGCTTAACCCTCTAGAATGCCTGGTGCTTGCCTCACATCGTGCTAGCTAGGGGCTTGCCTCACATTGTGCTAGGCCAGGAGCTTGCCTCATATTGTGCTAGCTAGGCCTGGAGCTTGCTTAACCCTCTAGAATGACTGGTCCTTGCCTCACATTGTGCTAGCTAGGGGCTTGCCTCACATTGTGCTAGGTCTGGAGCTTGCCTCACATTGTGCTAGCTAGGCCTGGAGCTTGCTTAACCCTCTAGAATGCCTGGTGCTTGCCTCACATTGTGCTAGCTAGGGGCTTGCCTCACATTGTGCTAGGTCTGGAGCTTGCCTCACATTGTGCTAGCTAGGCCTGGAGCTTGCTTAACCCTCTAGAATGCCTGGTGCTTGCCTCACATTGTGCTAGGTCTGGAGCTTGCCTCACATTGTGCTCGCTAGGGGCTTGCCTCACATTGTGCTAGGCCAGGAGCTTGCCTCATATTGTGCTAGCTAGGCCTGGAGCTTGCTTAACCCTCTAGAATGCCTGGTGCTTGCCTCACATTGTGCTAGCTAGGCCTGGAGCCTCACATTGTGCTAGGTCTGGAGCTTGCCTCACATTGTGCTAGCTAGGCCTGGAGCTTGCGTAACCCTCTAGAATGCCTGGTGCTTGCCTCACATTGTGCTAGCTAGGCCAGGAGCTTGCCTCACATTGTGCTAGGTCTGGAGCTTGCCTCACATTGTGCTAGCTAGGCCTGGAGCTTGCTTAACCCTCTAGAATGCCTGGTACTTGCCTCACATCGTGCTAGCTAGGCCTGGAGCTTGCTTAACCCTCTAGAATGCCTGGTACTTGCCTCACATTGTGCTAGCTAGGCCTGGAGCTTGCTTAACCCTCTAGAATGCCTGGTGCTTGCCTCACATTGTGCTAGGTCTGGAGCTTGCCTCACATTGTGATATGCCTGGAGCTTGCCTCTAATCGACAACTTTTTGTTACTGTGTTTGTCTGGATTTGGGTAAACTGTGGGTCAAATGTAGCGAGTTCGCGGCCTCCATCCCCACACCAACCAGAAGGTTAGCCTACCTAGTCAGCTCAATTGGTCTGTAGATATTAGCTCAGGTCGACTAGTGTGAAATGACACCATAGTGTCTTCAATAATATGTCACTCAATTACAGAGAGTCTCTTTACACGGTGCTACTTTTTTCAATCTTCAGTATTGCCAATAATGAGTATAGTTTAACAATCGTCTTGTTTCCACCTCGGAGTCTCATTTGTAAGATAACTGGTTCGACCACTGTACGCGTTTTGTCGTCTCGAGTGCGACGTAAGAGCTCTTTTGGCTGACTTCTTATTCTGTCATTCTCTTCAGTGGTGTAGCTATTTTCCAGTGGTTTGCTTGTCGGCGGGTTTGTTAACTAGTGCCCTTATTAGGAGCACACGTTCCAGGCGGTATGAATGGGGTGCAATGGTATTGTCCAACCCTCCATGCACTTACAATACACAGGAGGTCATTCAGAGAACCCCCCCTAAAAAGAATCAATGAATTCCTTTTCGGAACTTACGACCAAGGAATTACAGTATTAGTGGGGATTTAGACGGCTTGGTTGAGCTAAGAGGAAGAAACCAAGCTGTCCACTGAACGCCCTGGAGCAATATTAGCCCTATACTGTCTCGGTATTACAACAAGAAAAAAGAAAGTATGTACAGCTCGGTTCAATTAACCCACGGTAGCACCTATAGGATCGTCAGCCACTAATCGGATTTGCCTATTCATCTATGTATAAACTGAAGCCGTACCAAAGAAAAAAATGCTCGTATTTAATCATCAAAAGTTTGTCTATCTTGGAGATAAGCTAAAAAGAGGGACTTTGTTAGGATGGAGGTACCTGTATACACGAGGTGATTGTCCCTGTGGTGAAGTGTTGTACTTGCAGTCAGGTATCAGCTTGGTAACATTTGGGCTCTTGAATTCAAGCGCGAATGTAAGACGTAATTGACGGTACCTGACCGGGTTATCCAGGTTTATTCTGGCGGTAAATTGGAAGCTCTCATCATCATCATCATCACGGTATGTTACTATAGATGTTTAGCCCACATTTGAACACAATGACTTTGCCAAATGATAATTTTTTTGTAAAAAGATTAACTCTTCTTGGAAAACTTTCCGTGTCCTGCCACCACCTTTTTTTTTAACGAAAAGGTATGTGTCGTTTAGGTAAATTATAATACTATTTTATTTCATTGCGAATGAAACAGTGGTGGCAGGATACGGAAGTTTTTTTCTGTTCTTGACACAATGATAAAATATGGTTATAGTATTTTACTAAATCTGCTCTTTGTGTTTGCTTGACAACATTGTTTGATAACGAATGATATGATTGACGACATTACGAACGCAGTTATTGTCAACAAATTCAACTTGACCTTTTTCATTTGAGCGTGACTTATAAAAAAGCAGTGAAATTGGGTTGGATGTTTGCGACTTGAAAGTTGCAATGTCATAAAACATAATTCAGCAAATATAAAAACCATCCACACTCTGTGACCCCTCAAACTTGAAGAACAAACCTGTGTAAAATAAGGCTCAATCGGTCATTCACGAGATCACTAGAAAATCGTTTCATGTGCTCATAGTCACAGAACATTGAGTTTAGTCCCTTTAAGTTACTTACATTCAGTATTCTGAAACCAAATGTTTTTGGAACCGTTCGATTGTTTTAATCATATAATTATAATTATATACTTTCAACTGCTGCTGATAAGATTCTAACCAAAAGTTTTTTTTATTGTCATTAATTTTAAGTATGATTACCAAACGTCATACCTTCCCTGAAGATCATAGCCATACTTGTTTCTAGTTTCTCTCAAAACTATTAAGCATTGCAGGCAACAACCATTCAATGAGAGTTTTCCACAATATTCATTTGTATTCCAGTGTGTGCAAACTATTATCGTTTTGATAGTTGTTTAGCCTTCGGGAAAGACCCTGCTAAGGTCGAAACGTCAGGCGATGTTGTTACAGTTTATATCCTGCGTAATTTTGTGACGTTTTAGACGTTGGCAATTTAAATAAACACTGTTCTTTTGGGTATTTGTATTTTCTCGATTTTACAATGGAAACATATAAAGGGGATCTGTAGGGGTTCAGAGGACTTTTTTGGATTTTCAGCCATTTTGCTGCTATTCGCCAACTTCTAATCTGCGTTTTGTTTTAACGCGCTGTGAAAGGGATGGTACACGTTTGGTAATTACTCAAAACAAATATTAACTAAAAAACTTACTTGATAACAAGCAATGGAGAGCTGCCAATAGTATAAAACATTGTGGGAAACGACTCCCTCTGAAGTAACTTGGTTTTTGAGAAAGAGGTAATTTCTCACTAAAATATTAAAAGACTTATAGCTATAGAAGTCTTTCATTCCTATGTGAAAGCACACAAATTCGTCCGAAAAGGGTGCCCCCATCATTTTCTCGCAACGTCGATGACCAATTGAGCCAAAGTTTTCACAGGCTTGTTATTTTATGCTTATGATGGGATACACCAATGTCAAAAACTGGTCTTTGACAATCCCAAACGTGTACAGCGCCTTTAAGCAATATTGTTTAAAAGAAAAACCAATTTGACGACTTATGACGTGGTTGCGCATGTCTGTTCGTTTCATGAAGATCACCTTATAATTCCGACTGATTCAGACGGGGTGAATAACATATGATTGCAACAGTAATAGTCTACAGTTCCTTAGGCCACTGCCACGGTACAAAAACATCGTCAGTTTCAATCTAATTCGTTTGGACATTAAATAATTTTTGCCCGTTTTGAAATGAAAGAGTTTTCTGAAGGGAAACGACAAACCCGATTGACTCCAGTGCTGGTGGCGATAAGCAAAATGCAAGCCGATCAAGAATGGCGTGGAAGCTTTAAAGGCACTGGACACTTTCGGTAATTGCCAAAGATTAGTTTTCTCACTTGGTGTAAACACACTATGCATAAAATAACAAATCTGTGGAAATCTGAAGGATTCAGCTGAAGTCATTTTGAGTGAGGTTACCTCTTTCTCGCAAACTGTTACTTCAGAGGGAGCCGTTTCTCACAAAGATTTATGTTACCAACAGCTCTTCATTGCTCGTTACCAAGTATTTTTTTATAACAATTATTTTTAGTAGTTACCAATAGTGTCCAGTGCCTTTAAACCATCAATTCACCACATGAGTTCAACTTACATCTTGACCCTCGATTCTGGCTCAGTCTAAACATTGCATTGTCAGTAACAATCCTATATAATAAATACCAAAATGATATTTTTGTGTAAACGTTTCCATCAAAAACACTCAAAATACGACGGAGGGATTATGATCCAGTTGTATTTTTCCTGTTTATCAAATTATAAAGTAATCATGCACATGTTTAATATCACATTGTGAGATAGTCCTAACAGTTTCTCCAGAATTGCTGACTTGATTGTTAGTGCTTAATTAACGTTTCAATCATTCATCACAAGTATAGAAACTTATATTTAATGATTTTTTTTTAAAGAACAGTTCAAATCCAAGACAAGGACCAGCTTCCTAATCCCCGTTAGAAGTTAGACCTCATACATACCTCCTTTAGTAAATGGTTTGCATTCAATAGATGACGATCGAAGTTGGGATAATACGAACACCAGGTGTGAGGGTTCTCTTGCCCATGTGATTAAGCGGGTAACAGTGGAGTAGAGCCCCGCTCTAAATCCCCCATATCGATCGCCATGCTGCGTTGCGTATACAGCTAGTGTTCGATTGTCCCACATTGGGTGTTCTTTAGCTTCGGCGAAATAGAAGGATTTAGATAAACTGATTCTGCTTCTAAAGAGTTTATGCATTTTACTGTGAGATCTATAGCTTGGGAATTACGTGGTTTCCATAGTGAGTTATAACCAAATTGTGGTATGAATACAGTTTGACCGCAAGGCCGTTACGATAAGTCTCTTAATCCCAATGGCTTATTAGCGTACTGGAATCCAACTGGGTTGCCATACAAATAGTGTTTGCAAACATTGAGTTTAAAATGTATCCTGCTACCACTGCTAGTCTGTGCTTAGCGAGTTAAAGTAAGGCTTTACTTAACTAATGGATAACGTCCAATTTCTCTGTGATGTTTTGCCGAATTTGGTGCAACCGCTAGCAAAATAAACGGGAACTCGTGAGACAAAACAACTTATTACCAATACAAATTTATGTGGTTGACTTGCGAGACTTAAACATAATCTAGAACAACATTCTTGATCGAACTATATTATTAACTAAACTACTTAAGTTCGTTAGATTAACTTTGAATAAAATAAAGATTGAAAACTTTGACCATGTATTTTAAATTGAAAATGCATACATTCTGGCATCGTGAAAGACTCTATGCCGCCCGATCCCATGTTTCGTTCATGTCCCTTTATTAACCTTTGCAGAAGAATGTATTAAATCAGCACGCAACACCATATCTACAATCAGTAATTACAACAAATGGTTCTTCAACTGCTGTCATCAATCTGTTATCAAACTCCAGAAAGAATGGATCTGTTTAGTTTTTATCTGTTCCGGGTACTCCCATTCGAATATCTTATAAAGCGATCTGATGACATGCACTTTTTGTAATAACCTAAAACACTCTTGTAAGGAAATTGTCATCAAAGACTTTACTTGCCCGATATGTAATTGTAATTTCTTTGTCACTAGACACCAGTGAGTGTATATCTTTGTGTTTTTATCTGGTCTTGGGCCAACCCTTATACTCTCAGACATTATCTTAAAGCCATTATACACTTTTGGTAAACAGTATTGTCCAAGTCCCACACTTCGTGTTTCACAACTTATATATAAAATAACAATCCTGTGGAAATTTAGGCTCAATCGGACATCGGATGAGGGAGAAAATAACGGGAAAACCCACTCCTGTTTTCGCGCGTTTCGCCGTGTCATGACATGTGTTTATAACAAATCCGTAATTCTCGTTAACGAGAATTTATATTGTTTTACCGTTTTCTCAAAAAGTAAAGCATTTCATGGACTAATATTTCAAGCGAAGTCTTTCACCATTACCTTCTGTAAACCCTGTAAATTATTTGTAAATCTGTGAACTTTTTTTTTTCTGTACCGAAAGGGTCCAATGGCTTTAAAGCTTCTTACACAATTTGGTAACAAACTGAAATACTTTGGAGGAATTGTCATCAAAGACTTTACTTGCCCGATATGTAACTGTAATTACTTTGTCACTAGACACCAGTGAGTGTATATCTTTGTGTTTTTATCTGGTCTTGGGCCAACCCTTATACTCTCAGACATTATCTTAAAGCTTCTTACACAATTTGGTAACAAACTGAAATACTTTGGAGGAATTATCATCAAAAACTTTACTTGCCGGACATTAAAAAAACATTTTTTAGAAGCTGTTGACCTGACACGATGTTACGGAAGACGATAGATGAGGAGTTCTTTGTATGCGCAAACCAACTTGAATTGTGAGTGGGCTATTTTTCATAACTTCAAACGCATTTTTCCCGAACGTGCCTCCTTAAGTAATTTGTTTTGGAATAAAACATTCCTGTCCGTGGAAGATCAGATAACTTGATGTTTGTGTCTAATGATCATTCAAGAAAACTCTCAGTCCTCTCTCGAAGTATCTCATAATGTCTTCAAGTTTTCTGTGGGGTAAGTCGTGTTTATGGAAGATAAAGTATGAAGATTGAACCTAACACACTATGATTTTTTAACCACAATAGTATATTTTCTAAGTTGATATAGGCAAGAATGAGTATAGGCGTATCACCACATGCAGTCGTGCGAAATCGAATCCTAAATTGCATGATATGCAATAAAAGTAAAGACCCTCAGGCCAGCGATCTAACAACCAACTTGTAGGCCTTTTGTATAAACAACAGATGTATGGATAGACAGTGATGTAAATTAGCATTATGAATGCCTTGTATGCATTATTAGTGCTGGATCTGTGTGGTATAACACGCAGGTATTTTGTGTAGACTAGCCAATAAGCGCGCCACACACCACCTGTGGAGTTCACACACAGTTGCAAGTAGCACAGGCCGCTTACTTTGTCTTTACAACGTCCGTCACTGGACCTGAAAATTGCACTTATCAAATTGAACTGGTATTGTGGCTTATATTTGATTGTTCTATATCTGGGTGGTGTGTATACTTTCTGGATGTGGCATTGGCTATTGTTGAATCAAATTACTGAATGGATGCGTGCGACATGAAGGCAGAGTGAGGGGTATATAGGCAAGGGAACAATGTCAGAAATTGAAACGTGTGAGGACACTTTCTTATAAGTTCATTTACAACTTGCCATTATTTTAGGAATAGATCTTCATTTTCCCCGGGCATGCACTGGGATTTGGTGACCGGCAATTTTAATATTCTTGCAAAATTGATATGTGAATTCTCAGCACTGTTCCTACTCTTCCCAATGACTTTCATAGGGGCCTACATAGTTAAAGTTCAACACTGCTTATTAGTTGTGCTTTGATAAGTTGTGTCACAATATTTTTTAGTAACTGGCCGGTCCGGTTACTTCATGAGGGTCTGCGTTTTAGATTACGTTATAATTTTGTGTACGGTCGTTTGCTACCCTCTTTACTTTGTTCTTCTGGTATCTATGCATTGTCTTTTTGTAGGGAGCATTTGATAAGTTTTGATGTAGGAAAAGTTCAGTATAATCCACAATCATGGCTTACGCTTGTTGTTATAAAGATACCAATGAACAGCAGATAGCAAGTAATTCTTTGCAGATTTTGTTTTCAAAAACACTTGTTTGTCATGAACACAGCGGTTGATTACGGACATTGAGATAATTACTGCAGTAAGTGGTCTTAAAAATGCTGTTTCAAATGGACGCTTATAAAAGCATATGGATTTCAATATTGTACAATATTGCATTTTTGCCTATTACTGATACTTCCCCCCTGTTGATCTAAAAATAAAAAATACAACAAAGAAGCACAGCGTCTCCTCATTAGCAAATCAATTGTCACAATTAAATCCTAGAAAACTTAACAACTTTGAAGAGCTGTAGATCTCGCTAGAGGCAAGGTAAACGATTTGACGTCAGTTCCCGCGCCAATCCATAAAGACTTGTTGAATAATATTGCATATGATCATTCTGATTCACTATGCATAAAGTTCTCTCCAAACTCGTCCAATTTGCCCGCAAAGCAAAATCATTCAGTTTGCCTGAGATCGATGTGCAGTACAAAGAGACACCTGAGAGAAAAACAAGTCTCTGCTTCAGGCTCAGATTGAGATCTCGAAAAATCGTTGAAGAATGCAACAAATTTGAAGCAAAACGAGTGGTTGAACCAGTGGATCGAATTGGATCAATAGCCATACCAGGCAGGCATTACATGTAATGTATTCTACGGCTAGACTGCCACCATGGTATAATGACATTGTGCCGTGGCTGTCCGCGCCACACGGACCACTTCTAGCGTGAAAAACCTGGCCGCACCGGCCGTTGATTCTCATGATTTGCCCGTACGTGTTTGCCACATCGACCGTTAGATCTGGTCAGGGTGCAAGGGTTATCTGACGGAGGTTAATCGATCGAAGCGAACTTCACGCAAGATATAAAGGCAATTTACTTTGTGCTTCAAACTCTGGGTATGGGGATAAGAGAGAAGACATTATTGTATACGACGGCTAGAATAGGAAACTGTCTTATTAAAAAAGGTAATGTATTGTTGCTTATTAAAAAGTATTTAGTATAATTAAATATTGGGTAATTAGGTAATTAGGCTACTCCACAAATAATTAATGACAATAAAAACTAGTGGTTTGGGAGTTGTTGGTCTTTTAAAGCATTGTTAAAGTAGTGAAGTTTTAGAGAAGGGGTAAAAAAAACAGAATCTTGGACCTAAAGCCTTTCTCATCAGAAGTTCTGAAAGCACAGTGCAACAAGCTTTTTTTCTCATTTTTTTAAGTGGCTTCTTATCTCATATCGCTCGTGTTCGTAGTGACTCTCGGGCGCTTCAACATTCGGCATTTTCCTGCAAGGTATGTGGGACTACATTTTTTTTTGCAACTTCGATGACCTACAGAGTTCAAACTTTTACAGCTTTGTTATGCTATGTTGGGATACACAAAAGCGCGAATACTGGTCTTAGACAATTATTACCAAAAGTCTACCGGCCTTTAAACTGAATTCAACGAAAATGTTTGCATGCTGTGATGGCGAAAACGTATTGTGATAACCACATTTCTATAAAAAAAGTGACATTTTTTCAAGTGTGTCAGCCTAATCAAAAATCAATTATAATCAACTGTATAACACTCCAAAGTAATTTGCATCATAAGAGATTTAATGTGTAAAGGTTGCAGAATGTTTGTTTCTATGTGAAAGCGGATTATGGGCCAGATGTTGGGTTATCGAATCGATAGTCGATAACACATCGACAATGTTCACATTGAATCCGTACAAACCTTGAATTGGTTAAATCAACGAAGTATGAATACAGTTTAAAGTTTCATAGTGTAAAATATTGTTAACGTCAGCATAATTTGTTATTCTGTAATTTTTTATTAATTGCACTGCTATGAGTTTGTTCAACAAAGCAAATTTCCATATTAGCCTATTATGGACAACAGGCGATTTGAATTGATTTGAACTGAATTTGGCAGATTATTACAGACATCTTTTAGAAATTACCCTTTAGACTATTTACAGCTCACCCTTCGATTATCACTCAAACTAAAATACCTCAAAGAGAGAGTTTGTTCATCGACAACTTTAAGCAATGGTGGATGGAACTCAACTCAATAAAGTTAAACCTTTTCTTAAAATGAAATAAAAAAATTTCCGTTTTGAAACATTGTCAAGCGGTATACAACTGTGTCGAACTGTTTCTAGTTATACACTCGACAAACCTTGCATGATTTTGCGACAACGGGACCATTTTATTTGATGCATTTTTTCAGAGTATGGTTGTAAAAAGTTGAAAAAGATAAATATTAATGTTCCTGTTTATTTCCATGTACTCTTGCTAAGCAGGAACAGTAAATTTCCATCTATTGCTTAGCAGCAACAGTTGTTTCTGCAACAGTTGTTTCAAAGGAACTAGCTGTAAACCACAAACAAATTTTGATCCTTGCAACCCGCAAAGTTTATATAACAAATAATAATAAATTTACAGTTTTTCAAGCCCAATCAGCGTTAAAAAGGAGCTTTATGCAGAAACATGTTTTGCCAATTTATAAAATAATGAAGGAGAACAAAGGATTGAAATTAATGTAGACTTCCATAATGCAAAAAACTGACTCTTGGTTGGTTTTCTGGCCATGATGGCAGACATCTGCCAAACACCGGCTGGCGGATTACACTTGCGGCTAATATAAATTAATGTATAATTTTGTACTAGCGAAACAAATGTTCTTTTGTGTGTTTGATTAGCACAAGGGGTCTCTAATGCAGAGATCTGTATTCACGTTGTATGTCATTTAAACTATTATCAATATAATGTGTGGAGTATGTGGAACAGACCAGAACCAAACATGCAAATCACAATTTTATATAAAATCGATTGCAACTATTGCATATTAAATAGTCATTATTGGATTTTGAAAAGGCTGAAATGCGTCCAGTGCTTTGGATAATAGTATTTTGGTTTGAAATTGTGTTTATTTATTTGTAATGATAATAAAAACTGCTTATCAGTCAAGCCAAAAACGGATTTGGAAATATGCTTCTTTCTGCATGGTAACCCCAGCTATTGTCGTTAGGGTACGAGGATTGTGACAAAAGATTACGACAGTGCATGGTTCAATCCAACAGATTTACAATTCCTTTTAGAAAGAGAGATAAGAAACTGTCCTCAGTCTTAGATTTTGGGACAAAGAAGTCAAGCTATTAGGAGTTTGTGCCAAGCTTTGGATCAAGCAATGGTTAGGCCTATCGTTTGCAGCTGTACCCAGTAATCGGTGGATTAATCCGATTCGAACGGACTGGTGTAATACGGGTACAAACTGTGAGCCTCTTTTGACAAGACTCTGAATTCGTTAACAGAGCAGCCTTGGGTGTCACATCATTTGAATCTAGAAATCCCATCAGAAAGTAAGAATTGTAATCAAAAACCAGCGCTTTAATCCGCTTTCTTCGTCGCAAAACCAGTGACAATATAACCCGTTGGGTATCAGCCTAAATGTGGCATTGGAGGGGTTTTATCTGGAGGCGGTGAGTGCTCATTATCTACAGGACACGAAGATGAAGAAAAGAAGACATTCACAGAGTGACACAAAAGGAATTAGGATGAAATGTTGGCCAACATGATGATTGAGGCTTTGTCGGTACAACAGACTGTCGTACAATAGCCACACCATCTTACCTGACAATACAAGCCTTGCTTGCCTCTTCAATCTAACAGACGGAGACTTTAAGATGCCTGGATTGGCCGCTGGATCAAACCTACACAGAAAGAAAACGGTTTAAGCAGACATTCTTTCTTGTCCATAGAGTCAATATTTTGCCTGATACGTTACAGAGGAGTGTCACAACTTGTGTATTTGGATACAAGTATGCCTAGTGTCTATGTAAGGGCCTTGTTGAAGGGTCATCTTAAAGCAAGGACTATTAACATGTTGTACTGATGTATAGTCTTAAAAGCAAACAGTGTGTGAATGATTCCAAGACTCAGCATATACACACATAAAGATACATAGCCTGATTATGTCAAGACTCGCATTCATTGGTGCTGTTTATCACCTTTCTTTTTAAACAAACGTCGGTAACCGGTCTTATGTTCTTTCTCTAAAATATATATATATATATATTTGGCAGTCTGATGGCCTGTCTGTGAATTATTTTTATCTCGGCCCTAAAAGGATTTTCACTGCCACAATGAACACCCTTCCATCCCCACCTCTGAACAAAACGAAAATTAAACGACAAAAACGTTTATGTTGCCAGTAATAACCCATTCCAAATCTCAACTTCATGTAATTGATTGTGGGGTGCCCTGGGCCCTTCCCTCATTTTTGTTTACCGGAGGTTTGGAGCGAAGTCGAACAATGGCAAAGGGCCAAACTTTAAAAAGTGTAACATAATATGTGACTAAATTGTTCTTTGTGTGTATTTGATTTGCAGGTAAGGACGGCTACAGATGCCCAAGGTGTCCCAAGACGTTTAGGTATCCCAACACTCTAAAATCCCATCTTCGCTTCAGATGTACAATCACAGCTCGTGGTGAGACGAGCGCCCTCACATGTCGACCGACTGTCAGTAAGACGGATCGCAACATTTGCTCCGGCAGTGCATTTCACCGAATCGCTTCAACTTCATCTGGGGACAGTAAATCCATTGCCGCTTCTCCGCAGATTACCTGCGCAAACGGGCATCACCATAACCAGCACGGGGTACCAGGGGTCCCAGGGGATGGTAACTGTGATATGATGGATATTTATAGTTTAGCCCGGAGTGCTCTAACCGGGGCCGGAACCGGACGCATAAGTCAATCCGTTAGTATTATTGGTGACGGTACCGGATCAGCGTTCCGGCCGCATAACTCTAGACTGCGCTCGGTGGAGGTAGAGAATTCACCTCGGAAGGAGAAAGAAGGGTTCCGTGTTGTCCGCAGTAAAGACTCTATCAACATTGGTGGGAATTCATTACTTCCCTCTGCGTCCCCGTCTACGTCATCCGCTTCTAGGGTTGGTCAAGACGAACGTAAAGTTCCATTCACTGTGGAGAAAATGTTCGGTTTGCCACGCCCAGCTAGTCCACAGCTTGCCCACCACAACTCTGTCATTGGCGAGTCACTTCTCCAACAGCGACAAAAAGCACTGGAACGAAACTGTCTTCCTGCAGGGTACCAGCCATGTCCCGTCTCAGCGCATCACCATCACCATGCTGAGACACCAGTTGCTATTGGTTCCCTCCACCGACCCCTTGATCCGTACGCTGGTTTCCCGTACAGATTCTACCATCATCAACACACCCAACCTGGTTTACATCCTGGGCTATCCCGCTATGGAACTGTTGTCCCAGTCCATACGAATGGTGACCTGTATGGTTCCAGTGGACCCTGTTTCTCTTACAAATTCCCGTTCCCTGCTGGTCTCCTACGTTACCCGGATGCAACTGCACCCCTGGTCGCCTCGGCAGCAAGTGACGTCATGGATTTGAATAAATATGCTAATTTAGAACGCAGTTTGACCGGTCAGGGAATGACAGGCTTCCATGACCCTCAACTTTTCACCAATCATCACCAAGCTCCCAACGGTAAGGCCAAGAGGGGCCACTTGTGTATTTACTGCGGTAAGCTGTACTCGCGCAAGTATGGTCTCAAGATTCATCTACGGACACATACTGGCTACAAACCTCTGAAATGTAAGGTTTGCCTTCGTCCATTTGGTGATCCTAGCAATCTCAACAAACACATTCGTCTCCATGCTGAGGGTGATACTCCGTACCGGTGTCAATACTGCGGCAAGGTGCTGGTAAGACGCCGTGATCTCGACCGGCACATCCGATCACGTCACCCCAATGAAAGCGAGAAACGAGAGCAAGAAGCAGCCAGCTCCGGCCTCGTGGTGGTATCGCCGCCAATAGCCAAGGAGATAGACGGGGTGAAGACTCCGGAATACGGCGAGGAGAATGTCGTGTCATCGCCGGACGACGTGGATGAAGACGACGACGATGACGATGAAGGAGATGGTGATGATGAAGATGAAGATGAACTTGACGATGACATGCAATCTGAACTGGTAGTGTGACATCAAACAGACTCACTCAGTAGTTACACTTCATCCCATTGTAGTATAGTGCAAAGTCAAGTTTTGAGACGCAATACAATTCACACAGATGAATTTGCTTATTGGGGCAATTTGAGACGCTGGTGGCAGCAGACATTTCAAGTAAAGTCACATCGTTGATCTACACACGTCACCCATTTTCAAAAACCTAAGTATACTGCCACCAAACATCAACGGTACCAATGTGCTCAACGGTGTGTTGCAAAGTATGTCTGTTTCTGGAAAAATTGAATCGACTTTCACAGACACGACACTGTCTTTTTAAAGTATATGTCCCGCGGTACACTTTGTTTGTAGGCTACCCAGTCAAGACAGTTTGAGCAATTTTGTTGCACGCTATAACCGTGTGCTCACATAGTGGCAATACGTCTTGTACGTGTCGTTGGCTATTATCCATTGCCCATTTTCATAGAGCTGCTTAAAGGCACTTGACCCTTTTGGTATTTAACTCAAAATATTGTTAGCATAAAAACTTACTTGGTTACGAGCACTCTGGAGAGCTGTTGATAGTATAAAACGAGAAACGGCTCCATCTGAAGTAACGGAGTTTTTGAGAAAGAAGTACATTTCTAATTTGCCACTAAAAGACCTCAGGTGTCAAATCCAATGCGTCTGAAAGCATACAATTTGTGTGACAAAGGTGTTTTTTCTTCCACTTTTTTTCTCGCAAGTTCGAAGACCATTTTAGTCAAAATGTTCACATGTTTGTTATTTGACGCATGCTTGTTGAGATACACCAAGTGAGAAGACCGGTCTTTGACAACCAACAAAATATTGCTCAAGAATTTCATGCTTAGCTGAAATGAGCTGGGTACCAGTCACAACTTGTACATGTGAAATGGTACTGGTAGCCTAATTCTGTAAAGCACAATTTTTTAATGTTTAGCTACTTGTTGTGCTTTATCAGCTCGATGAAATTGGGCCCCCAGATCTCGTTATATCTTGACGCTTGCTCTGCCTCAACCTCTCGTATCATTTGTATGAGTTATATTGGAACACATTATAAGAAATTGTTTTGCATTCATTTCTGCAATGCTTGAAGTTATCCTACAAACCCGCCCAATATACACACAATAAACTCAAAAAAGACACTAGACACTATTGGTAATTGTCAAAGACTAGCCTTTACAGTTGTTGTATCTCAACATAATATGCATAAAATAACAAATTGATCTTAATCGGTCTTCGAAGTTGCGAGATAATAATGAAAGAAAAAGATGGTTCATTTGGAGACCTCAAGTTCTCAATCTGAGGTCTCGAAATCAAATTCGTGGAAAACTACTTCTTTCTCGAAAACTATGGCACTTCAGAGGGAGCCGTTTCTAACAATGTTTTATACCATCAACCTCTACCCATTACTCGTCACCAAGAAAGGTTTTATGCTAATAATTATTTTGAGTAATTACCAATAGTGTTCACTGCCCTTTAAACGGGATCAGACGTAAAAGATAATTATTTATAAGCATAATTGTTTTCTTGGTTTAGTTTTATTTGAGGTTTAAAGTAGCCCAACCCACCAACCAGCACAGTTGATAAAAATTCCATTGAACATATTTCTGCGAGTAGGGGGCCTAATTGTATTGAGACCATCCGATGCATGATGAGGCAAGACCATGTGAAAGAAACGAGCCAATGGCTACCCGTAACTTTTCAACTTCTCCATTTCTCCCGTGTGGTAGACACCATTGCTGACAGCACTATGGGATAATTACCATCGTAATCAATCTTAATCGACTGAAACACATTTGTAATAGTGTTAGTACACCACCACTCTGAGAATCGGCCCAGACTAGGTCAATCTAAACTAGGTCAATCTAAACTAGGTCATCAACCTGACATTGACAGGCAGGGCGTTTAGGTCTAACCCCAGATAGAGAACCACAGTGCACACATCTTCATAAAGCCAGTAAGCACAAAAACTTGCTAAGCTCAGAAAAGTATTGCTTAATGTAAAAAGGTAATTAGCCAAAATTAATTTAAGTTGAATGGTGCCCCACTTAATGTTTGCTTAGCAAAGATATTTTGTTTGAACAGTGGCACAGCTAACCTAAGTTGGTTCAGAATCATGAAGTTTCTGCTGACGCCCTCTATGTTTATATAAATCCAATCCATCCTGACCTTCTTCTCATTCAAACCAGTGTTACGAAACCGAGGCTGAAAAGACAACGATCGGATGTCTTGATTGTAATTACAGCCACAGTGTGTTTGGTCGACTTTGTAAATAATCTTCGAGGCCAAACAAAACAAGTTGTTATGTACAGGCACCCTTTAATGAAATTTTGCGCAGTGAATAACAAATGTTTCTGAGCAAACCTTATTTTAATCAATAATCATTCTTAATGATCCTAATAGAACATGGAAACATTAACTTATTGTAAGTAATTATAACTTTCAAAAATGTGCAATAACGAATTGTTTATAACAATGTTCACGACAGTGTAATTACTTTATCGGTATAAAGAATTATAATAAGTCTTCTAATTATTTATACATATATCGGCGTCCAAAATACTTTGTTTATTATTCTTCGTGCATGAATATAGCTTTTCTTTATAAGTTGCTGTTATAAATTATTGGCTTTATATTATACAGTGCACTAAGAAACTCGTGCACGCAAGACGTTGGGCCTGTTACAACCATTCAACATCGGTGTTTATTTAATTCAACGCACATTATTTTAGTGCTAACTTGCCAACTCTGGCGATAATTGTTGAAAGACAATAGTATTGCGTGTTTGCAGAAAGGGTTGCTGATTGTGGTCATAAAATTTAAAGGTAACTCCATCAGTTACTGGGTCGGTTTGGGTTGAGAGGGCTTTTGAAGATCCATCGACCAATTATGCAAAAATGCACAAAACAATGGACTGCAAAAAAAGTCAAACACAAAACAGTCGAGATTTACACAAACTCTCTGTGGAGGGGCGTTGTGTTGGAGTTCATTCAACAATAAGTTGTACAAGGTCCACAAAGAACGGTGCTTTTGTTGTCAGCTGTTATCATTTAGTGCGACCCTATTTCCATGGCTCTGTTTTGTTTAATACTTTGGTAATTGGATATTATAAGTTTGGTTAACATCGATCCCCAATGATTTCATTGGACTAGCTGTAATTCAACCAGCAATAATTATAGTTTTTCTGTATAGTAAACTTTGTATTCTACCTGTTTTACTTAAATTTATAATTAAAAGGCTCACCGAATAAAACAAAGGGAATTACAGTTTTGGTTGTTCATTTATATTTTTGTTCTGTCGTTCAAACTAGTTGTCTTTTCTACATCTAACCTAATAGCAACAAGGCCGTCTAAAGTTATCAACTGTTTCAGTCAATTAAAACGAGTAGGTCTTCGAGAGGGCTGTCCCGTCCGAGGCGACCGTCTCTTCGAGGACATTAAACGCTGCAAACCACAATATGATGCCAAGTTGTTCAGTGGGTGGGATCAATACTCCTAAATATTGCGCTCTCTCAGCAACCTTGAAAAGTGTAAACTTTGCAAACCATCGTCTTCTCTGCGCGTTGTGTTGTTTTTGTGTAAAAGTTTACTTGTACCACTGTACTTTACTTGAAAACCGATGGCAAACTTTTCGTCGCGCGACTTACAAAATTAATTCGTGACACACGAGGGCGCTGCGTAGTTTATCGCCGTCGTAGTGAAAGGTCGCAGACCAAATTGGGTACAATGTAACGAGCGACAGTCTCACTCTTCAAGAAACCAAGTATAATATTTTCTAACAGTCCACTACACTTAATTTTTCTCGTTAATTTTTGGGTAGTTAACCACTTTCGGCTCATAAAAAATAAACGCTACAAATCAGAATTGACTGCTAAAATTGGCAGATTCCATCTTGCAAGAATGATCCTACAACTTTGAGAAGACAATGACCACAGCACAGGGGACCCCCATATTGGATTATTTTGACCCCCAATTCACCAGTCTAAAAACAAACAACCAAACATGTCATTGACACAGGTTGATTTGCAGAAAAGGGTCGTTAACATGTTATCATTGATGAGACTCCATGCATGAGTTTCTCTATATCCAGTGTAGTGTGGTGCACACATTAGTCAGAAAAGAATATCAAAAAAGAATATATGTACATGTATCAGCATTTTTAGCAGGCGCCCGTTTCCTAAGGGTTACATAGCGCATACAGAAGATGCGAAAAAAAAACCTCAAGATGTTCCAATGTAAAGTCAAATAAAAACAGTCAAGTTAATCTCAACATGTAATTGTTTCTCAAAACAAATGAATACTTTATTTATTTACAATCACAATACATACATTCTAGTATGTGTCAAAGATGGAATACACCTTTGTTCTTTCTGATATGTACAACCAAAAATATATACATGTAACAGTTTATTTGCAAAATTCATGCACAGGTGTAGTATCATGTGAACTGACCTTAAATAACTGCATCCTAGGAAAGTTACATTCTGCATGGAAATGGTATCCCATGTATTTGGGATAATCTTAGCAAAATTTTAATGTTCAAGGCCTTTGGTCAATGGAAAAAGTAATCTGTGTATCTTGAAGAAGGGTGTAGAGCCTAAAGGCCCGGTCACACAGGCCCCGATAACGAGAACGAAAACGGTAATGATAAAAATGCACGCCCTCGATTGGTTGAATGAGCGTGGGCGTATTCTGCGTGGAGCAATTCAACCAATCGCGAGCGTGCATTTTTATCGTTATCGTTCTCGTTATCGGGGCCTGTGTGACCGGGCCTTAACGCCCTTCTTCCGCACATGGCAAAGGTTATGAAAAAACTTAAACCCATTGTAAGTTTGCTTCAAGAAACATTTGCTCAAGCTGAGGCAAGTGACTCACACTTTTTGTACTTGTCACAAACCTTGCAAACATTTTGCACTAGTTGGATGTGGGTATTATCATTCACCAGATTGCCAAAGACCTGACCGTTTAAATGGAAACCTTTTAAATGCAAATGCTTCTGGGTTCAATCTCACAAAGAGTTAGGACTAGTCCTAGGAGATATTAGAAAACGTATGGCTAGTCGAGATAAGACTAGTCTTAACTCTTTGTGAAATCCACCCCTGGTGATTCTCTCTTTGTACAACCTTCATATGATCAACATTAAATGAGCGTAATGGAGTTCGCCCTTCAATGATGAAACCTTTCTTGGGAAGTGGGATTCAGACCCTCAGTCTGTTCTTAACACATTCAATGATGTAAATTTAAAAACTGAGTGAATTGCTTATATTTTGTACATACCGGTAAACTTGCTACAACCCAACATTGTTATGAGTGGACGGAATACTCAACTGATTCTATACAGAAATAATATACATATTTTTTTTAATTTAACAGAGTAAGTTGGAATTCTGGAAGCTGCTAGAGCATTTGGGTTTGAATACAATACATCAAATCAAATCATTTGGAAGTTAAACAATTTATATATATTTTTATACCAAAATAAATATATTTCAATAGGAAGAACTTCTATACTTTTTAAATTTTTTTTCAGAATCAATGATACATTTTTCACATCAACTAAAAATGGAAATCTTGCAGAGAATTGAGTGGACTGGACACTATTAATGGGTTAACATCGACTTGACTCAAATACTCCTAAATAATGCTTGAATGTATGCACACTATACAAAACACCATATCCAGTGCGAATGTGAAATTTGAACTGGTAATATACGAACAAGTTTTGAAGGCAGATTAAAGGCACTGGAAACTAATGGTAACTACTCAAAATAATTGTTATCATATTGACTTGGTAACGAGCAATGGAGAGCTGCTGATAGTATAAAACATTGTGAGAAACGGCTCCCTCTGAAGTAACATAGTTTTTTGAGAAAGCGATGTTTTTTCTTTCATTATTCTCTTGCAACTTTGATGACCATATGAGTTCAAATTTTCCCAGATTTGTTATACACAAAGTGAGAATACTGATCTTCTACATTTACCAAATGTGTCCAGTGCCTTTAAAGACAATCATGTCATCAAATGCAAAGTTGAGAGATGAAATTTAAGGAAAGTGAAATGGCATGAAAACTATAAGGCATATTAACATTACCAAATATTACAGCAGCATCTTGCATAAGAACACTATTCCCAGCTCAACATTTGCCGAGAAATGTTCTACTAAGCAGAATACAGTTACCAGCTAAAACATTGAGTGTCTGGTTCCCTGCTTATTTCTACTTAGCAAAAGGAATGATGCAACGCTGTTTGGATGGTAACATTAATGTGTCTCATTGTTAACCAGTCCTTAGTGTTAATAAGTGAGACCTTTCATGCGGAGTGTATTTATTTATTCATCACCATCTTCTTCAGGGTCTTCATCAGCAGTAGCTCCATCTGCTGGAGCTGTTTCAGGCCGACTCTCCTCTCCGTCACCAACATCTTCCTGTGCAGTCTGCAAAAACAAGAAAACATAGAAACTCATTAACTCACTGTTTGAATGTGTAGGGCATTAAATTGTTACCATAAACTGCCACCATACATGGACCTTCCAGGGCCCAATTTCAAAGAGCTGCTAAGCACAAAAATTTGCTTAGCAGGAAATTTCTTCATTACCAACCACTTGTTTTTCAGGAAAAGCAAACAGCAGCTGAATACCAGTAACAAGCAATATGCAACACATGGAAATTTGGTTGGTTAAATCCTGTTTTTATCAGGGAAGAAATTTATGCTAAGCAAATTTTTGTGCTAAGCAGCTCTATTATTGGGCCCAGGCTAGCATTGGTTTTAAACTACACTGGACCACAGGCTAGTAAACTCAACATCTGACAAGCCCTGTGGTCTTGTAAGTGTCAATTGAATTATAATCAAGGCTGCTCCATTGTGTTATATTTTTGTGAAAAGAATGTTGACTTTATGAATCTGTTCAAAACATTTTAATTCTGGTCTTGTGAAATAAATTCTAGTCTTGTAAACATTTTACAATGCAAAGACAAAATATCTGAAGTTTGAATGTTTCAAACAGTATGCAGGTAAGTCTGCTGCTGTAAAGTACGCTAAGAATGTAGTGCAAAACACTTTGTGCATGGTTGAAGAATAGGCAAACGCGCGCGATTTAACTGTAGCCGAAGTCGCCATTTTGATGGATCAACCTACCTCTGGTCCCCCTTCAGCAGGTACAGCGCCCTCTGTTGGTGCTGCAGCACCTTCCTCTTTAAGCTGTTCATTAAGTAATACTTGTGCAGCAGCAGCAATCCTCTCTGCATCACGCTGGGATTCTTCCAACTTAAAGTACTCCGCTGCACGAGCTTTGACGACATCACGGATAATTGCTGTCGAATTGAACCAAGAACAAACATTTAGTACTGTCAAAGATCACAAAAAGGTGGAAACCAGAAATCCAAGCTTACACTTTTAATAACATGCTTTCAGCTGTTCTAAAAATATTGTTTCCCTCCGAGAGATACTTTTAAATCAAAATTTTCGAGTCAAATTCGAAAAAGACCCAAATGCTTGAACCGTGACAACTGTACCGCCTGGCCCCAAAATAAGAGTTGGAGGCTAAGAGGTACAGTGTAAATAGTGTACAGGTATGAAACGTATTCAAGAGTATTTTTGGTGGACTGGCAAGGAAAATAAAAACAATTCTCCTGAAGACGAACAGAGTATACTGTTGAAAAGGTCAAGACCAAACTGGCCTATTTCAGAGCCAACACTCCCTCAAAAGAGAATTATTACATGGTTGTACATGCAAGTTTACTAATATCTATAGTTTAATCTTATTTTATGGAAGGCTTGAGACTTACCATCCAGCATAGTCCTTCCGAGTACTGACTTTCCGATAACTTTCTCTACCTCTTCCATAATCCAGGGTAAGAAACCATTCTCTACATCTCTCTCTACTGGATCATAGAAGTAGCCATTATCGCTCAATGTACCAAACACTGATGGGATGAGATCAGCAAGGTAGCTCTGGGCAAACGCTCTGGCACCAATCTTCTCTGTTGTCTCTTTCTCTTTCTTTAGGACCTCACGCTGTTGTTTCATTCGTCTTTCCTGTTTCCATGGATAAAATGATCACAACATTAGATTTAACATGCAAAAGAAATGACACAAAAGACCATACCTTCCAGGCTACAATGCTGGCCATATCTCGTTTGCCCCCCTCCCCCCCCCCCTGCCCCCTTTCACTGTTGGTTCTTATTGTTGCACGGTCTTCTTCTGCATTGCAGTCAACATTGAGTGGGGGCACGGGGGAGAGAATGTCAGGGGAAGTGGACAGGAGTGGCCCAAGCAGTTTGACCAGAATTGTAGCACTGAGTGCATATGGAATGTTGTGGTAATGGCTAGTTGGGCAGGAGAGTGTACTAACAGTAATAGGATTAATAATCCCAGTATTCAGTGTAGGCATTCTAGATTGTAAGTGTTTCAACACTGATGATTAAAATAAATACAACATGACTTTTACTGTTGATAATGATAGTTCAGCCCAACCTAAGTGTGTAGCATTAAAAATTACTGAACGGTGTGATGTTAACTTCACAACAACACAGTATGTCCGAAAAACCTTTACAGGCAATTTTGGAGAAACATAAATACATTTGTTGATCTTTGCAATGTTTACCTTTTCCTCTCGGTGCCGTCTCTCTTGCTCCTCAAGCCTCTGTGTTTCAACCAACTCAGCATTCCTAAGCTCTTCAAACGCTCTCTGTTGAGCATTGAGATTGGCTAATTCTTCTTCTTCCATAACCTCAAGAAGAGCTTGTTCTACTGTCTTGCCAACTAGAACCTCTAAGATTGGCTTCACTTCAATGTCAAAGTCAAATAGCTGCAGGGAAAATGACAAGATTAATTAATTTGCAGAACTTGAGACCTTGCAAATACGGCACCAAGTTGGGGTAGCTGTATGTAATGTTGTCAATGATGCAGCTTAAAGGGGCTGTTTTGTCGTGATCAATTGAGAGCGAGCGCGCATGTAGTGACAGGGTGAGAGTTTATGTATAGCCACTGGCATGCTTTGATCATGACTTATTCCCTTTAATTGTTTTGATCCCTATGCTCCGACTGTCTTAACTAAAATGAGCTTGCTAGTCACCATTACAACACGTAAGAAAGGTCTTACTTAAATGTGAATGCTGATATTACAAAGAATGTCTTAAACTGCAAAAATTTACAAAACCATACTCTATACAACTAATGGTACATTTGGAAACTTCATATTTGAAACTATGATAACAATTTGACATGCAAGCTGTTGATAAAATACTTGCAAAAAGTAAATCTTAGCATATACTTACATCTCCTTCATAAATTTGTGTAGCTACATCCATTCCTGTTTTAGCTGGAACAAAGAGTGGGGTTGGTGGTCTGTCCAAGAAGGCATCAGTTTGACATTCAATATCTGCCTCCTCGACCCTGTCACTAAGCTCCTCCAAGTAAAGCTCTGTCTGAACATCAATGTGTTTCCGACCCTCCACTGGGTCTGGGGACCTTGGGCGCAGTTGGTCTTTGGCTCGTTTGGCTGCAATCTTACGCCTTCTGACCTCTTGCTGTCTTTGGATTTCAATGGGATCTGGCTGAGCTGTCTGTGTAAGGAACAAATGATCCAAATTTAGTTAAAGACACACAGGGTTGAACTGGAAAAAACTATACTCGGGATAATTACAGAGGAAGGGAAACAACCAAATATACTTGTTGATGTTCTCATTTTCCAATAGATAACGTCCTCATAAGAGTGGGGGAAAAACTATGTTTTAAACTTCACAATAAAATGGTGTACCATTCCAGTGCAAAACTTGTCAACATCCAAAACATCTGATGACATGTTCTGTGAAAAGTTAGTAATAAACAACGAATTTGATAAACAACCATCTGCTGTAAATTGCAACAATATAATAATGTTGTAGGTGTTGGGAGTTGGCAATGGAAAAGAAAGTTACCAAACCAACAATGTTCATTCTTATTTTTGTGTCAGCTTGTTAAACTTTAAATATATTTATAATTTTGAGTTGCGCCGACTTTATAGTAAAAAGGTTACTTTTTCCATGGTACTTTAATAATAGACTGGTACTTACTGCTGGGAGTGTATGTTGTGCGTATGTGTTGCCGCGCACAATGCGCCTGTCATACATGATATTGCCATAGGGAACTGCTCCAGTTCTGATAAAAAGAACAAAGAAAAACATTCAATCTTGACTGTATTTATTATAAAGATATAAAGCCTGGTTTATACTTCCTGCGTATGCAACTTTTGCTGTCACTGCTGTTTTCGCAGCGAATGTTTCTATGTTGAACACATTATTTATGTCAACAATTGTATCGCATTCGCAGGAAGTATGAACCGGGCCGTGCTTTATTAACAACAAATCTGATCCTACACACATGTCAACATTCCTCATGCATGTCAACATTGTAAGTGACTCGTGTATTTTAATTTAAATAGGGACTAAAATAAAAAAAGATTGGCATGGTTGTGGAAGTTATGAACCGACTTCGTAGTTTAGGTCTATCCCTATCCTAGACCCAGTAACTGGGGCGCTGTACTCCTTTTCAACAATTTTTGACTTTATCTGTCGTACTAGCGCCCCAGGGAATGGCACAGAATTTTAACGAATACCCAGTTTTTCGCGACACCCAGCCACAAAAAATGCCTCAAAATGCCAAAAAGACCAAAAAAACTAGCTCAAAAATCGCCTACTCTATTCTCGATACGTCTAGGATGTAACATCAGGCATTTAATTGTACTCACGATCATTTTTTAAACTCCAAATCGATGATTTTTAACTCCGCATCGTGGAGCGATTGACAAGTCTGCGATTTTCGGATGTGTATGGTAACGAAACATGGCGTCGCGTTGTGGGTGGATGTCCATCAACGGCTGTTTAATGCTGCACTTGTTACAGGCGTTGCAGCGAATGCTATACATTGTACACGGGGATGGGTACAGGCGCTGCAGCTAGCGAGTGCCCACGTGCGTTCAATCATGGGCAACGTAACTTACACGGTGCCGGATTGTTGGAAAAATATCAGAAAGGGGGTGAAAGGTTCTCAGAAAGGGAATATTGTCTGAAAGAGGGGATTTTTCTGGTCATCGCCCCCCCCAAAAAAAAGAAAAAAAAAAAAAAAAGGGGGAAAAATATGATAAATAAATAAAAACCGCTGTACTTCATCTAGGCCTACGATTTTTGTGCACGGTTAAATTGCTTCTTATAATGTTTAGTGCTGCCAGTGTCACTGTAGAATTTTTTTTATTATTTATTTATCATCTTTTTTCCCCCTTTTTTTTTTTCCTTTTTTTTTTTTGGGGGGGGGGGGGGGGCGATGACCAGAAAAATCCAGACCAGTAGACTTCATCCAGAACCATCCAGCTTCATCCAGCAGACTTCAGACCAGAAAAATCATATTTATCATATTTTTCCCCCTTTTTTTTTTTTTTTTTTTTTTTTTCTTTTTTTTGGGGGGGGCGATGACCAGAAAAATCCCCTCTTTCAGACAATATTCCCTTTCTGAGAACCTTTCACCCCCTTTCTGATAATTTTCCAACAACCCGGCACCGTGTAAGTTACGTTGCCCATGATTGAACGCACGTGGGCACTCGCTAGCTGCAGCGCCTGTACCCATCCCCGTGTACAATGTATAGCATTCGCTGCAACGCCTGTAACAAGTGTAGCATTAAACAGCCGTTGATGGACATCCACCCACAACGCGACGCCATGTTTCGTTACCATACACATCCGAAAATCGCAGACTTGTCGATCGCTCCACGATGCGGAGTTAAAATTCATCGATTTGGAGTTTAAAAAATGATCGTGAGTACAATTAAATGCCTGATGTTACATCCTAGACGTATCGAGAATAGAGTAGGCGATTTTTGAGCTAGTTTTTTTTGGTCTTTTTGTCATTTTGAGGCATTTTTTGTGGCTGGGTGTCGCGAAAAACTGGGTATTCGTTAAAATTCTGTGCCATTCCCTGGGGCGCTAGTACGACAGATAAAGTCAAAAATTGTTGAAAAGGAGTACAGCGCCCCAGTTACTGGGTCTATCCCTATCCTATGTATAAGTTCTTGTAATACTAATAGGCCTATGGTTTCAACACCTGTATGCCAATAGATAAATTACAGCCAATGTTGGGATTGCAAAGTTCCTGGATCGCCAATAATTCTGAGTCTGAGTTTTTAGTCCGGTCTCAAATAAATAATAATCCTCAGTAATGGCTCTGTCTGGATTGATTTTAGTTTAGTATTCCTGTAGAATTTCGTTCCTGTTGTAGTAAACTAGATTATTATATATGGTTATTAAAAAACAATATCTGCATTATCAATCATGAACATATCATTATAAGAAATAAATCCCCATACCCCGGCATAAATAAACGCAATTTCAAACTAAAATAGTAGTTTATCAAATTGTCAAACCATAAGATAATTCCAACTCACTGTTGTTGTTGCTGCACTTGCAATGGATCCCTGTATTTCTTGCGCTGTGGAACTGCTCTCGGCTGACTGGCGAACGTGTACGTTCCGCTCTTTTGTGGTAAAACTGTTGCCATTTTGGCCAAGTTTGTATTTAAGTAGTGTTAATAAAAATAGTAAGCGAATAAACTTTCGGAAACAGATTAAATGTCAATTCCTTGTCGACGAGTTATTGCAGGTTTTGTGCTTATTTGTTGCTGAACTGCTGAGTGTATCTTGTACTTTCTTGAATGTAAAAATGATTATGCGCTGAGGACCTTTTCACACCTTTAAGATTAACATAACAAGAAGCTCAATATTACTACGCCTCCTACATTTTCATAGATTTTGTGGGATTGCAAAAGTTTTATTTCTTCAAATTGATAACACAGTTTTGAAAACATACTAATAATGTTCTAGTTGTAAAATATTCTTTAGATAAAGCTTTCAAATTGTTATTTTGGTGGCATATTTTGGGCTAAATTACTGCGTAGAGATACATAAAGGGCTGACATGCGCTGTAAATAATGGCGCCATGACAACAAGACCGTCAGTAACATTGAATGGCACGTTCTTGTCGTTGATGGCAGCATCATGAATTCCCTGAATGTGACCTCGCCGGAAGCAGTTACGAAACGTGACACACACACAATAAGTGTGGTCAAAAGAAGTCGGCCGCAGCGGTACAGTCGTTGATGAATTGAATGTTATTTCAATTTGTGGGAAATGTACCGTCTTTTATTCATAATGATTAATGGTTGTAAGAAGCCGGCGTGAGTTGTAAGTTTTGTTGCCTAGGTCAGCTCTCTCCACCCCCGCCCCACGGATTGAAGTCAAGCCGGTGACCGTCAAAAATATCACGTACTTCTTATCTTATCTTGCAACTTCGCTTGCAATTAGCATTTCCATTTTTTTTTTACAAACATCAGTGTCATTCCCCCCTCGTGAGTTGTGTGTTCTGAAGCAATTATGGCTTCTGTTTTTATGAAAACTTTCCCATCTGCTTTCCGCTCCTTGGTGTCATCTTCTACCTCGAGACTCCAACTGTTAAACAACACTTACAGAACGTTTGAAGAACGGTTGGGCTCGCCGTCACTTTCGCCATGTTCACCCGGGTCCTCAGGGATGTTTTCACGGTACAGCTCTTCTTGCACCACCTGCAGCAGTTTGAAATGGCATTGTTTATCTTCTTCTAATGACAACAGGTTATCAGTCGGTATCAAAGGCAAACATACATTCGCCCACATTGGACCATGTAGGTCGTTTTCACTTGGTGTTCCTGTTTCTAAAAAGAGAGAATTGTAAGTTTTTACAGTTGGGAGTTGAACATGCTTTATTTATAATGGATTGAAATTGATCAAACCTAAATCAAAACAAATGTTTGTTTATTTAATATTTATCTATTTTAATGATTTTGTTACAACCGGTTTTAATAAGTTTAAATATCTGCACAGGTGAGGTAGGCACGGTCTCATAATTAGTCGGGTTCCATCAACTACTTATCATGAATGGTACGGAATTGAAGAAATCAGACTGATGAGACCATGCGCAAATTGAAAACATGCAAGTTGTCAAGACCGTCGAGAAAATTCACACTCAAAATTAATTTGATTTTTACTCAAAACCTGTGATACATATTTGAACAATTCCAAGTGTAGGGCTATCTGTAGTTGCGATAACGGCCGTCGGGAGGAGGGTTACGTTATCGCAACTAGGCTATCTGCAACTTCTGAAGCATTAGAATTAGATCTGTAAGTTTCATGATGCAGATCGTTGCAGATGGTTTTTCAAAAAAGCGAAAGGTATTGATACCAGACGTGCTGGGGCCAAGGATACGGAGTGGACTAGACCCATTTATGGGGCTTGCACCTGCCCACCTAGATATCTTTTTATACTTCAACAAATGATTGAATGTTGATCATTGATTCACTTGGGCTTGGTAATCCTAAAAATACTAATAATATAGCAGATTACCTGTAATTCCAACAATTGGTACATCGAGAGGATCAAGGTTTGTAATTTCATGCAAGTTTAATTAACCAAGTCTCCTTTTTAATCTTCCCTGTTTGTCTTCTCTGTACATCATGGCCAGGAGTAAATAAGGGGGAAAAGGAGGCCGGAATCTGTTATTTTCTCTCTCTAAATTTGGCAAATGAATTAACCCCCCCCCCCCAAAAAAAAAAAAAAAAAAAAAACCCCAAAACAAGGTGCAGTGCCCCAGACACTAGGTCTAGCCTGAGTCCAATGCCCTGCCCTAGATTGTACCACTGGCCTGAAAGTAACTTCATTCTTTATTAATCCTGTCATTTGATTTTAACTTTGTTCTCTTTCTAGAGTGACTATTCACTTTATCAATAGGGATGGAGAGAAATTGACGGTAAAGACAAGCACTGGACAAAATCTACTGGATGTTGTCGTTGATAATGACTTGGACATTGATGGATATGGTAAAACCTGACTCATATCCCCAATCAAATACCTTTATTTATTATCAAAAATAGCAAACAAGTACTACCCTAATGTTATTTTGGTTTTACCCATATACACTGATGTGTGTAGCACTGTATACTCAGTACTTTCCTGAGTGCTGTTAAAAAATCACAGGCATATTACTCGGGTGGAATTCAAACCCACAACCTGCCTGCCTTTAGCTACCGGGCTATCTCTGTGGGGGTACCGGACACTTCGGCACCTTGCAAACTCGGCACCAGCAAACTCGGCACCTCGCAAACTCAGCACCTCGCGAACTCGGCACCAAAAATGTCGGCACCAAACAAACTCGGCACCGGCCTGTTTTGGTCCAACAAACTCGGCACCAAACAAACTCGGCACCGGCCTATTTATAGGTCCAAAACCAAACTCTGCACCAACAGCAAATACCACCCGAAGAGTAGTATTAACACCATAAAAACTGGTTTGATATTAGTTGAAATAACTAGTAGTTATGCTAGCTTATATGACCATAACTGCTTCCGAACTTTCGAAAAATTGGCATCGGACATTTCCCCCCCCTTTTTACGTCCGCACGTTATTATTATTATTTTTTTTCAATCATGTTGGTGTGAAAGTGCATCGCTATGTGTTGATGTAATGGGCTTTGAAAGTGTTATCGTTTGACTGACAATGACTTTTTGACTGACAATGACTTTTTGATTTTGAAGATATTGTGATTTGGGAGCGTGTTTAGCCTACACATGAGGGCCGTCGGTCGTGGGGGACTTTTGCGCCCCACAACGCCGCGGCGGCAGCGACAGTTCAGCGTGTTCACCCGGTGTTTAGTGGAATCGTGAAACGATCATCTTGTAATAAAACACAGTGCACGACAGTCTGTAACAGAAATTATTTACACGTACTCTATTTTGAATTAGTGTTTCATTGGATCAAAGTTTCTTGTAAATGTTCCCAAAAAATACTTGGACATAGAAATTACGTATTTTCGACTCAAAAATGTCTTCACCATGACAGTGAAAAATACATATTAATTATTAGGTATGTATTGTCGGTACGACATCGAACCCGTTTACACACGACGAGGATCAAGATTTATTTCAGTTTTCAACTGGGTGCCGAGTTTGTAACCGTGGCAGATTAAGTGTTTTCAACCAGGTGCCGAGTTTGTAGTTGTGCATGTGCCGAGTTTGTGGGTGCCGAGTTTGCAAGGTGCCGAGGTTGTGGGTGCCGAGTTTGAGAGGTGCCGAGTTTGCTGGTGCCGAGTTTGCAAGGTGCCGAAGTGTCCGGTATTCCTCTGTGGTCTGTATATGACACTGCTCTTGCAACGGTGTGGGTTTAAACCCTACCCAAGATATGACTGTAAATTTGTTAAACAGAGTTTGGGAAAGTTAAGTATACACATATGTACAGTGCTAACACACATCAGTGTATAATGGGTAAAAACCCAAATTAATATTTTGTATCCAAGATGCAAATTTCCATCTAAAAGTACGGCCATATATAAAAACTTGATTCCTGTGAGGGCAA
This sequence comes from Asterias amurensis, assembly GCF_032118995.1. Classification (NCBI taxonomy): domain Eukaryota; kingdom Metazoa; phylum Echinodermata; class Asteroidea; order Forcipulatida; family Asteriidae; genus Asterias; species Asterias amurensis. Next base: position 7,527,308 of record NC_092661.1, read on the forward strand.
TGCAGATTCTTGTGAATAAGGGACACCCCAATCACTCGACATCTAATTTTGTACTAGGGCAATTATAGGGTAGGGGTGTAGGTTGTTTCTAAGTTGAAAATTCAAAACCAAAAGCTTGTGTGAAGTGTACAGATCAGTGAACAAGTCAGGGATGAGAAATTATTTTAAGAATTTTTTCTGAATTCAGATTTTGTGTTCCTGTCTGCTGAATAAAACAGGTGTTTTCTTCAGCTATAATAACCCTACTCTTTGATACTTCTCTATAGCACTACGGATGGTATTCCCAAAAGTTCCTTGAATTCTATAACTCCAAGGGTGAATAATTCGAAATGTAATGATTTCAATATAAAAAGCTTCTTAAATTTGGATTCAATTTTGAGACATTTTTGTCTGCAATGACTCAAAACCTGAAAAGCTTTTTGGATATTGGAAGGACAAGTTAACTGCTGCTGGTTAAAGGCAGTGGACACTATTGGTCATTTTCAAAGACTAGCTTTCACAGTTAGTGTATCTCAACATATGCATAAAATAACAAACCTGTGAAAATTTGAGCTCAATCGGTCATCAAAGTTGCGAGATAATAATGAAAGAAAAATAACCCTATGTCACACCAAGTTGTGTTCTAAATCTGAGGTCTCGAAATAAAATTCGTGGAAAATTACTTCTTTCTCGAAAACTATGGCACTTCAGAGGGAGCTGTTTCTCACAATGTTTTATACCACCAACCTCTCCCCATTACTCGTCACCAAGAAAGGCTTTATGCCAATAATTATTTTGAGTAATTACCAATAGTGTCCACTGGCTTTAATGGGTAAAATATGTATGCCTTCAGTAAACACAATGCCGGATGTCTTGTTTTTGAAAGGGCAAGGACACGTACAAATTATCTCCTAGACAGAGCAAGGGCACCAAGGCATTTTCTCCTTGGTAAAGGGCACGCTATGAGAAAGTTGAAGTTCCGTTTCTGGAGCATTTAAAGGGCACGAAGGCAATGACCACCATGGGGCACGGAGGCAAGCACCTTTGTTGCCTCTATGAAGCACAAGGGGAAGTATACAGGGTTGCACATCAGTGTAAGGGTTAACACAAAATCATTTTCTTTTTTTCTGGTGCAATTACCACAACATATAAAAGTTGTAAATTAATTGTTATTGAATAATTTTAACCATTTCGATTTATTATTGGTGTTACAGGTGCTTGTGAAGGAACTCTTTCCTGCTCCACTTGTCACCTATTCTTCTCAGAGGAACTCTTCAAGAATTTACCAAAGCCCTCTGATGAAGAGCTGGATATGCTTGATTTAGCATACGGACAAACAGACACGTATGTCATACTTAACATTTCCATCTGTGTTATCTGTGTTTTTTTAAAATACTTATCATACAGCACATTATGCAACAGTGTTTAACTCTTAAACTGTCTGACCATTCAATCATCTACTTAACTTTGAATGATAGATGTACTGTGAAGCCAGCACTATGTGGTGAATGTGTCTACACAGTACACAGTCAACCCTCCTACTGGCTGATCATTTAAGAGCATACCACATAACTTTGAATGATAGATGCACTGTGAAGCCTGCACTATCATGTGGTGAATGTGTCTACACAGTACACAGTCAACCCTCCTACTGTCTGACCATTCATTATCATCCACAAAGCTTTAAATGAAAGACGCACCATCTCAGCCTGCGATATGATATAATGTGGTGAATGAATCTACACAGTCCACAATCAACTATCCCACTGTCTGACCATTTAATAGTATCTACATATTAAATTGTCAGAGATTTGTGTGTTCATGGGTAGCTTTCAATGACATGAAAGTGTAACTCTGGTTGTGAAGCCAATGACTCTCAGAAAAGTGAACTTAGTCAATAAAAAACAGCCAATAACCCCATGTAAAAAACAAACAGTTTTAGATGTAGGAGGATAACCCCTGAGAAATATTTGAGGGAAAACGATGCAGTCATGTAGGGAGTTGTGGGGTTTGAACATGGGTCCTAGAGGTGGAAGGCGAGGAAAGATACTAAGACGCCAATGTGACAGCTCCAAACAGTATTTATTTGGCATTAGTATAAAAACGCTGTTGGTTTGTTTGTTTACTTACAGGTCTCGCCTTGGATGCCAAGTTGTCCTTACAAAAGACATGGATGGCATGACGTTTGTTGTCCCTGATGGGGTATCTGATGCCAGAGACGTATAATCATTGAATCGTAATCATCTAGTGTTGTCAAAATTAGACTTGTGGACAAGTCCTTTATGGTCTGCCGTTGTGAGATAGTTGAGTCATGGTGATTTGGGTAATGAATCATGTTTCGGCGATCGAATACTGCTCTTGCAAGATCACTGCTCTGGCACAAAGCCGGCTCTTGACTACTACTCTCCCATGTAATGAGACTGAACAGCAACAGAGGCTGAGTCTTGCAGCCAGCAGTCTCGCGAGAACATTGCCAGTGTCGCGGGAATCGCGGAGAGAGTCGAAACACTACAAACAGGACAGACATTTTTTTATCGACTTGTCCACAAGTCTACCCCAAAATAGGCTTCACACACTGTGCATTTGAATATCTTATTTTGCTGAAACTATTCCACATGCAGGGTTTGAATTTTACACTGGATAACTGGCACAAGGCCAGTAGTTTTAGTGTCTGGCCAGTCAACTTTTGACTGGACAAGTCCAGCAGTTTTGTGTTTTTTTAGATAATAAAATATTAATATTATTGAGAAAAAAAAATAACTCACTGTGTCACATATTGAACACAAAATAAAATGTTAAATATTGACTTATTATAATAAAGGCCAAAATGAATGTTAAAATATAATAAGGTACAGATGTTTAATTGCTAGAAAATATAATAACTGTCAATTCTACTGAGTTATGACAGATGAAGTCAAATCTATCTTAAAAGTTTGTTCAAATAAAAACAATCAACTGAGGAATTTTGTTCCCTTACTTTGATTCTGGTCTTGTAAAAGGAATTCAGGTTCATTAAATGTTTTGAGCCACAAGCCGTGTGGTCTTGTGGATTTCCCTCCAAAAATCCAAGCCCTGACTGGTACACAGAAACCTAGTCTTTTATTATTTGGGCGAGAAATCACCTCTTTTAGTTTCTCAAAAACTATGTTACTTCAAAGGGAGCTGTTTCTCACATTGTTTTATACATCACCAGCTCTTCATTGCTCCTGCCAAAGTATGTTTTTATGCTAACAATTATTTTGAGTAATATTGCCATTAGTGTCAAGTGCCTTTAAGGCGGGACACTTGGAAGATCAATGAACACTGCGATCTAAAACTAGCACTAACACCAATGTATACATGTAATCCACTCACCCTTGTAGAAAGTATTTTTGTATTCTCATTGTACAGAAACAGAGAACATCTTAACATATTAAATTGAGACAAAATAATGAGCTTAGTTTTCAATTTGAGGGGTGTTAGAGATGTTAATTGAGTAAAATAATTTGACTTGTAGTTTGGTTTAGCATTTACTGTAGTCAGAGAAAGTAAATAGAACAAATTCATTATTAAGTGTTGAAGGGTAAAGTATAAATAAAGGCCAAAATTAATGAGAAAATATAATCAGGTACAGATATTTTAATTGCTAGAGAATGTTTCTATATGAAATTGACTCTGCTTTCGTTTATGCACATAGAAATAATAACTTTATGCAACCGTCTTTATGTGTGTCCTGTGCGAAACCATGGGGGGGGGGGAGGTAAACCCCGGGTAAAAATTCGGTTCCGAAAAAGGGGGGAGAGAGAAGCAAGAATTTAAGTCCGTTTCCAAAAAACAATAGAAAACAGGCTGCTGATTGCCTTCAAACGAAAATGTTTCTCCCAGATGTTGAACAGATAGTACCTTTTAATTTGAGGATTTAAATTGTTGAAGATTTCTAATCAATGAGTAATCTTCAGACGAAATAACTTTTGCAAGATGTTTTCAGCACCGTTGGAGGAAGAAATAGTTTGCACCGTCTCTTTAAAAGTAAAGTTTAAAAACGGATATCACAGTGCAGATTATTTTTCTATTGGTTTGCCATTTTCGTGCATATTTAATGCTAAAAATGACTTCAAAATCTAACCGGATAACAGCATTATGTGAGTGACTCAAATCGCATGTCTAGTTGAAATAAAAACAATTCAACAAATCGATGGACTAAAGAAAAGGCAAACAATTGTAATTATACAACTTGACAAACAGGATAGAGGGCGCTATCCAACTCAAATGGAGGCCGCCCGCCCCCAAATTTTTTCTGCACATCCATGAGAATTGCCATCCTCAAACCATAACAAATTCGGATTTGTATCGATTTAGGAAAACAAATTCCCTTTTGAAAAGCACTTCGACGGTGGCAATTTTGTAGTGCAGAGAGAAAACAAAATTTCGCCCGTCCCAAAAAGGCAGCTTATAATAGCACCGGGCCTTTTCGAAACCACGAGGGTCTGGGCGGCTTATGCTTTGTTTAAAACCCTGCAATAGCTAGACTTGATGACAAGTCGTTAGGCGATGCCTATTTGTCTGCCTTTCATGCAACAGTCACAGTGCGATGTTACACATGCAACAGTCGTAGGTAGCGCGACTGACTCACACACACATACTGGGATCGAGGGTGTGTGTATCGTCCCCGCAGCTACACCGCGCTGTAACTACACACCGCGCTTAACAATTACCGTCTTGACTTCAAGACTATGCAATAGCTTGCGTTTTGAAAGTTACTGACTGAGCCCGAAGCTAGTCCAAGTTTTGGTTTCGAAAAGGGTCAGTGGCTGTTTTTTCATTAATATTATGGTATACCGCCCCCTATCTAGATACCGCCTTCGTGCACCCAACAATTAATGAAAAAATAATCTTTGTTTTTTCGAATTCTGGTTTTAACAATCAAAGTCTGCTCTCTGCAGTAAGGACTGAGGGTATCATGATAGATTTTAGTAAACAAAATCTTAGTGCTCGCTCCATGATTGGAACCTGGAGATGGGGGTAAGCAAATTGCTTTTAGGGTACCCACGATTGGTCGCCCTTGATTGACAGCCCATGGCATCAGCTCAAAAAACGCTGGCTCCAAACCTGTGACGTCACCGTTACGCCCGTTTCGTGTGGACGGCCATTTTTGAATCTCCACACAGTAGTTTCGTCGAAGTTTCAAGTAAAGAGACCGGTAAGTGTAGATTTCAACGGAATTTAAGCTTTTAAATTTAGTGTTTAAGGGAGCACAATTTTATTTATTAGAAAATGTGTGTTTGTTGAGGTGACACTTTTGGAAAGGTGTATTTGAAGTCATTTGAAGTGGTTGATTTCCACGGAGAAGTTGGGCTACGGAGCGTGCACTGTGTCCTTGTTACACCGCCATGTCAGTGGCATGACACACCGCTAGAACACGCTACTTCAACGAGGGTGGACCCGTCCATAGGGCGTTCTCGTTTATTGGACGCCCGCAGTGTCAATAGTACTGATAGTTAACTAGATTAGTCACTCATTGTTGGTTATTCTGAGTGAACATTCTCCGGAAGACTTTACAGTTGAGGGATTTAAAATTATGTGTGTCATCAAAATACAAAAGAAAGGGAAATAGCCTACTGTTTGTTCATACATCCAGAGCTGAGATGTCACAAATTTGTTAAGCAAAGTAAACCTTTTGATTGTGGTCACTGTAAAATAATTCTTTTGTAAAACTAGTCTGGAGTCATACCCATCATTTATTAGCCTATTATAAAAAAGTAATATTAATGAAAGGTCGGTCAAAGGAGGAAGGTGGGTACTTGATTCTGGTATTTGTAAATGTGAAATTTGGAAAGACAGAAAATTGTCTCTTTCAATTCATTCTCGGGACTGTTTTGACATGTCTTGAGTTGTCTACTTAGAATGCCTCTTTTTTTTTGTGGTTGCACTAATTGTTTTAACAATGCCAGTGTACGTATCATCAGCATTTTTAAGTTTGTTGTAATATTTGTTTTCTTTCAATTATTAATTTTTGTTGATGTTTGGTTCACAGGAGCAAAATATATCTGACGCAAAGGCTTTCTACGGGAGAATTGTGACGATTTCAGGAGAGATAACCTGCCAAGCTGCTACAGGCAGAAATTCATTCTCATTTATTGGGACAACAACAACAAAACACACAAGATGCCTAAAACAGTAAGTAAACAAGAATAGTCAGTCCCGAGTCCTTTTATATCAAATTGACAAAGTGAAGGATTAAAAAGGACTAAGGTCTGTAAGCCAGGGTAAGGCGCACGTTGTATGTGTACAAGTGAGAAGAGGAAACAACAGAATTGAGGCTACAGCACAGGCTAGCCAGACTGCTGAGCCAAACGGTTGTAATACATGTCGTTCTATCAACACAAAGCATGTAGAACAAAGTTGAAGAAGGAAGGTGCAGTTTGCAAAAATAACATGTACATACTGTACAGTAAATGTCCGTGTTACACTAACGTGAGTGTAGATTTTTAAACATGACAGCTCAATCTTTACGCGAGACATATATTTTTAACTTGTAGTACAAATTATATTTCCCTTCAGTGTGATATCACTTTTCTATGGCTATAATATTTAAAAAATATTTATAAAGAGTGCACGTGTCATAGTTTGGTATATTTTTATGAAGAAACAATCAGTTATTCGTATGGTTATTCACTTTTTATACTACAAAAAAAACTGAGCAGATTTAAACATTTTCATCCATGATATTGAATTTTCTACGATTATTTGCCCATATTGTGTCGTTTGTACATGTACCAATGGTGCAAGTTTCCACTTAACCTGCATTCTATCATGAGGTCTTGATAAAGATACATATGTAGGCTACCCATACGCCTACATAGTATCAAAGATGACATTTGATGTGGATCAAACACCAGACTCCCCAGAGTGTAGCGACACATGTTCAATGTATAGGGAGACACTCTTCTTGAAGTGTAGACAGGCACAGAAGTGTGGGTGTAGTTTCTGCACCTTACATTTTTGTGTTTCCTTAGAAAGAATCACACACAACAAGTATGCAAAAATAACTTGCATTCGTTTTTGGACTTGCAGTTTTTCTAAAGTTGTATGGCAAATGCAACTCATGCTGGTTGTCTTCATATCAATACAGGGTTTGCCATCCCAGATTTACAGCACGCACAAAATATTAAATAATTTTATAAAAGAGGAATTGTGTTGATGAATAATGGCAGTGTATTTCCTGTGGATATATGAGAGACGTGCCCGTTTACAGGCGTGCAACTTTTGAGCCGATCAGCTGACTACATCGTTTTTGGTTTCTCATCTGTCCCAATGAAATTTGAAAAACACATTACAAAGATTTGCTGTGGCTGGCACTTTCCTCTCTAATTGAAAACAAAAACTGCAGTCGGGTGCCGACAATTTAGGAGGGGTGGGAGGCTTGTAAAAATTTCAAAAACCAATTAGTTTATTATTAAACATCTTTTTTAAACATAGGCCTAATAAATGCAATAAGTGGCAGTGTTTATAATGATAAAAGGTTATGCGGAGCAGTCTGTTTTTTTAGATAGATGAACAGCTTGTTTTTATATCGACAATAAATAGGAGTGAGTTGCTTTCTTAAGAAGGCCTTGACGTTCATTTCCAATTCAAATTGTACTGCATTGCTTCTCCAGCTCATTCAAAAGGGGCTTACTACTTACAGTAACTTGTTTGAGAATTGGTTTCAAGGTTTATGGAGTCTGAGGAATTAATTTTTGAATTAAATGTGTCCAATTGAACAATTGAACTCAAATAGCATAAATAATGCATGCAGTTGGTTTTTGATGGCAAGTTCTGTATTCCCTCGGAAGTGAAAAGCTCATGCTGAAAAAATTGTTGGTCAAATCACTCTCATTGACTTTATGCATAACGTATACATTATTGTATGCAGTGTGCTTTAAATAAGGGTATCAATGTGTGGTGAAGAGGTTTTCAACTAGTGGTTTAATCCCAATGAAGGCTGGTTCTTGATAATTTTACCGAGACGAAGTTGAGGTAAATTATCAAGAACCAGGCCTCGGCGGATTTAAACCACTAGTTGAAAACTGATTCAACACACTTTAAATTCCCATTCATAAATACCTTTATAATACCTCATAAACACCCCTCCAGCTATGAAATGGTAAGGCCCTCGGGTAAACAACTCCTTATAAGGGAATACTGTGCGCGTCGCGCGTATCGCGTGATGTGGCACAACTGTTTCAGCCGTTGCTCTCGACCAATAGGATTGAAAAAACTGTCTTATAAGCACAGGTGCAAGCTCGCATGTCACGCCCATGTTTCAAGACTTTTTACTGGTCATAAACAAAGGTTTATACACACCCACGTGACGCGCTCTCCACCAATAGGAATAGCGAAACTGTCTGAGGTATTTAGGAATAACAATTTGTTGTTACTAAAATGTAAACCAACAAACTGCAGATTTACATTGTAGAAATTTATTCCAACAACATATAACAACATATTACATTATATAGTTTGCACAAAGTTCAACTATTTTGTGGTTCACATTACTTCCTGAACTGAACAATACACTCATACCTTTGCGTGTTTGAGTATTGTCCTGTTGATATGTACTGAGGGCAGATTGAGTGGTTCAAATTATTTCTTTGCATTTTGGGGATAAAGAAATTTTGGTTTGCATGAAGACTGACAAAATATAGTATCAGTACCAGGTTAGAGCACCAAGCTTTTTGTACTAGCTTGCATGAAAGCAAAACAGATTAATATCTCACTTGAATTACCAATGTGATTATAAGAACTGTTCAACGAAAGTGGAATGAAATGTAGAAATGTTGTATAAAACCAACAGAACAAACATGGTTCAATGAGGTGGCACATTGACCAAACTTTTACCTAGTTGCGAATCAGTTTGCCAAGACAAGATTGTGTCTCTGCACATTGTTTGCTGTCTGAATCTGATAAACAGAATTTACCATTTACCATAAAAGGTAATCATCTATAAATAATACAATTGTTATCAATCGCCTTCAAATGGATTAATATTTTAATGCTAAACTCCAAGGTATGCCAACCTTCTTCATACCTGTGTTACTAAGGAGGACTTTCCACACAGAGCTAACTGTAATGTACATTGTACATGTAGGTCCAAGGGAGTACGTACATAGTACCTTAGAGCAAGGACATGATTAGGTGCTTTGAATGTTGTATTCTGTACCAATGATTGTCACACCCATACAGTATCTTTGATCTTTGAACCCTATAGCTAACCTTTATCTGCCTCAGCCACAGGTAAGCCCTCACCCCTATTAAAACGTGTATGTTTATGGCCCATGTGCTGAGGTATGTGGCACATGTAGTTATGTCACCCTAATAAACATTGACCTGTGGAACTGAACAGTGTGCAGTGTTTTAGTGCCCATAGCATTGTACAAATGCACTAAACAGAATGTCTAAAGTAGACATGTTGGTCAGAAGTTACAAAGATCCTATTATATTTACCTTCCCCTAATGTATACCGAATCCCTATTTTATCATGGAAATTGACAAGGCCTAGATCAGGGCTATGGCCTTTCTGGAAATTGTGTCTAACAATGTATGCCTACATGTTACAACTTGTTGATTTGTCAGTCCAATCCGATTAGAAAGTTCTCCTCTTTAAAGCCATTGGACCCTTTCGGTACAGAAAAAAAAAAAAAAGTTCACAGATTTACAAATAATTTACAGGGTTTATAGAAGGTAATGGTGAAAGACTTCTCTTGAAATATTAGTCCATGAAATGCTTTACTTTTTGAGAAAACGGTAAAACAATGTAAATTCTCGTCAACGAGAATTACGGATTTGTTATAAACACATGTCATGACATGGCGAAACGCGCGAAAACAGGAGTGGGTTTTCCCGTTATTTTGTCCCGACTCCGATGTCCGATTGAGCCTAAATTTCCACAGGATTGTTATTTTATATATAAGTTGTGATACACGAAGTGTGGGACTTGGACAATACTGTTTACCGAAAGTGTACAATGGCTTTAATACAAAGCAAAAAGGTAGTCAGTTGATGTACGTATGAGGGGATTGATTGTATATGATTATGTTCTTGGTATAATGTCATATGAGATGCAGACCATGGGCAAATATGCCTGCTGTATGTCTGGTTCAGACATTCCATACGTATGTATGGGATGACCAATACATCTTCCAGCAAACTGAGCATTCTATATATGTAATGTGTATCTAGTCAAATATCTTTTGTCTTTGTACAATTCTATGACACTTTGGCAATTGGAAATTTGACTAGTTCTAATGTTCAAATTTGGATCTGGTTTAAAATACAAAAAAATTGTGGGTTTGAATATGTTGACTGTTTCAGCAATTTGCAAGTATTGTTTTATCATGAAAACAGAGTATTTTGTGTGGAAGAAACTCATTTTACAACTTAGGCCTACAGTTTGTTAAATATCAAGAAGTACGTTATTTATTTGAAAAGGCAGTTCATATTGAACTTTATTTACAATGAAATGTTGAAGGTCTGTGGAACTGAGGAACCATCAGAGGAATATTCCTAGAAGTCTGGTTTAACAGCAAAACTGTTATTTTTTAATCTTGAAGATACTATAATCCTTGTGATCAATGTAAGATTTTCCTACTTCTAAGGCCAATCATCATTCCTGGTGGAAGGATTTCTTAGTGGGAGGGATAAACTGCATATATCTATAAAAAAACCTGTGCAGTGTGAATTGTGTAAACATTGATCATCATAAAAGTGATACATTTATTAGTCCAGCGGTGCCTGCATGAAAAATGCATCCACGTACACGAATAAGTCATTACAAAAATGCACTTGCCTAAAATATTAAACCAACCTGAAAAGTTTTATGACAGCTGTGGTTTGGTTAATGATGAACTTTTTTTAGATGCTTGAAGTCATCAAGTTTGATAATGTTCATTAAGTCTAGCTTGAGATACATGTGCGGCTATTGACCCAATTCACCTGACATCATCAGAATAATATTGTATGCGCCATCTTGGTGGGGCGAGGTCACTGTGCCTTGTTTAGTGAAGTGCACATTTTAGGCGACGGGGCATTTACACGTAAACCCATTGACCACCAAAATGGTAAGCGTGGCACAGTCGCCGCGAGTGACCTGCATGCAAGGGGTCAATGATTGGAATAATGTTGCAATTATGTCCAGGTAATATTAAAGGAACACGTTGCCTTGGATCGGACGAGTTGGTCTATTAAAAGCGTTTGAAACCGTTGGTTATGAAATGCATGTGGTTAGAAAGATGTTTTAAAGTAGAATATAATAGTCCACACAAGTATCACTCGAAACTGCACGGTTTTCCTTTTACGTCGCGAACTTTCACGGTCGGCCATTTATGGGAGTTAAAATTTTGACTCCCATAAATGGCCGACCGTGTTAGTCGACAGGGTAAAAAGAAAACCACGCAATTTGGAGGCATATTTGTGTAGATCATTGTATTCTACTTTTACAATATCTTTCTAACCGTATACATTTTACAACAAACGGTTACTGAACGATTTTCAAAGACCAACTCGACTGATCCAAGGCAACGTGTTCCTTTAATCAAAGAGCATGACTCTGAATAAGGAAACAATTATTTTATTAAAAATGTACCATACATTAGAAACTAAATGCACTATAGTTTATCTGTAAATGACACCTCGGTGCGCATATCAAAGAACAAAAGCTTATTTAAACATTGTGTTTACATAAGGTTTTGTACTATTGTAGACACACCCATCTGATGAATGGATCAAATGGCTTCCACTGACCTTAAGCTTATGCTATACAAATTGGATGCATATAAGATACCGCTCAACCCTACCGGATGGTTTTATACAGCATGGATTACTGGATAAGGTTTTCAAAATTTAAGCAATTTATAAATCGTAGTGCAGTCATCTGGGTATTTTCCATGTCTTAATTATTCCATGTACAAATACTCATGAACATTATCTCCAGCATCTTGTTTGGTTTCTGTACATTACACCCTGTACATTTACACAGAAACCAAACGGAGACTGAAGTAGGACAACTATGGTTGTTCCCCTTTTTGTTTGTTCTAAATCAATAATAAGAACACGAGTTTTACTCGAGGAAATGTGACTATGATCATTGAAAGCAACAGTTTTGTTTTAAAAGCGTTAGTACTTAACATGCTCATACTGTTTACATTTTTTTGTTTGCAACATAAAAAAATAGTTTAAAGATACCTGTTAATAAAAATACATCACGTTATTAAAAATGCAGCCTTTGACTTTCTTAATCTGAATGAATTGATTTTACGCCAAACCAAGCAAATGTGCATATTATTTAATTTTCTACTGTTTGTTTGTTTTCCCCAGACTAATGTTCGGGTGACGACGATGGATGCTGAGCTGGAGTTTGCCATCCAGTACAACACAACCGGCAAACAACTCTTCGATCAGGTAATGGACCCTTCCCATGAAATATGCTAATTACATTCACGCATGCGTACATACCCTATTGGTTGGCAAGCACCATAGAGTTGTGCACTAAGCAGACGCGCAATCGTGTCTGCGTCAAGCACCCATTAGCCTTGTGAAAAAAAGCGCGATATACCCTCATTTTGCCTCAAGTGCGCTATGTGTAATTTACATATTTCATGGGAAGGGTCTATTGTACACATTCAACATCAGGCCTATATCATTCAAATGCTATTTTAATACTACACATAGCCCATTCTAAACATCAATTAAATAGTGCACATAAATGAACTTAAAAAATGTTAACAGGAACAAAGACATGAGCAAATGGGGGACGCCCTGTTGAAGAAAATTCTAAAACAAAATGTCAACAGAAGCCTGTGCCTTTGTTTGTAATTTTTTTTCATAATGTTTAATCTATCCTTCCCAAGGGGGAATAATAATAATAATTTGTGCCTTGTTCCAGCTGCTGCAATGAAAACAGGGAAGTGTGAAATATAATAGCACATTGTCCTTGCAGACATCACTGTTTCACAGTTAGCTCATGACACTAGGGTTATCATGCTAGTATTGTTCACTGTTAGACGTTATGAAGGAAAGCTTCTTAATAATCCATTTCATTTCATGTTTGTTTAACCACTATCACACTCTTTAAAAAACCCATACACATAAACAAATTCATGTGCCGCATATTAAATGGAAGGTATACATTTAGTAATCACTCTTAAAATTAATGTCAATAACACTTTACCTGGTAAAAGGTACAACAGCTGTTGACAAAGCATTTTGAGAATCATATAACTTTAAAACAGTGTGATAAATGGGAAAATGTTTAGTTTAATCCCCCGAGTATGAATCTGAGATACGTTTCTGTTCGTCAGATACGTTTTTTCCAGATTGTGTATTCCAACTACAGATTATTCTTCCTGTGTGAACAAAACCACTCTGAGTTAAAGGAACACATTGCCTTGGATCGGTCGAGTTGGTCTTTGAAAGCGTTTGTAACCATTTGTTATAAAATGCATGATAAGAAAGATATTTTAAAGTCACCTGCCGTCGATTTCACAAAACTCTTCCTAACTTAAGACTAATCTTAGGACTTAGGACGGGTCCCAAGCCTGCACTGTAGCATGCGGACTTTAAGATTAATCCTAAGTTAAGACGAGTTACTCGTCCTAACTTGAGATAAGACGAGTCCTAACTCTTTGTGAAATCGACCCCTGGAGGTGGTATTTTGTCAAAATAAAGCTTTTGTCACTATTTTATATGTTTGTTTTGATGAGTGGAACGTGAATAAACAGTTAACTATGGTTCTAAAAATAGTTATTATCTTATTTACAAATTGAAGAGTAGGCCCCGACCCGAGAGGGCGCTGTTCGTGACGTCAATTAAGGCGCGATATTTGAAGAGAAAATGATACACAGCGCTGAAAAAGACGTCGGACTGGACCACTAGGCACTATTGCTCTTGTGAGTCTGACCAGCCATGTAGACTGACCCCTTCTTTAGTTGTTTTGCTGCATCCAGCAGCAATACACTTGGTCGGCATTGCCGGAAAAATGCAAGAAAAAAACTTTTTTTTCGGAACGAACAAACTCACGACTTGGACTTGCATGTACTTTGCACGTGTGTTTACTCTTCCCATCAAGGGGTAGGCGAAGTCAACCCCCAAACAACTTTATCTATTTTTTAAACATATAAATCGTTACAAACAATTACTATAAAAAATTGTTTTAATGTTAGGCCGAGTAAAAAAAAAACCCATGTTTCACGCCCGGGTTTTTAAAAAAAAGGAGGAAGAGGGGCTTTTTATTTTTTTTATTTTATTTCAAGATGGCCGCCATTCTTTGTTAAAATGTCAAATATCCATTGTTTTTTTTACTGCTGAAATACACAAAATATAAATGAAACAATTTAGACGAGGCATTCAGACAAGACATTCAGATTGTTTATGCTGAGATCATTTAAAATAACCCTATTTAAAAATATAAAAAAATAAAATGTGCATAAAAAAAAAAGGAGGTGGCCTGTAAAAAGGAAGCGGGTGGGGACGCTAAACATGTTTCTTTTTTTACTTGGTCTTACTAAACATATACCCTTATATTTAAAAAAAATAAAAATTCTATTTCCAGGAGACTTAAAAGTAGAATATAATGATCCACACAAGTATCACTCGAAATTGCATGGTTTTCCTTTAACCTCATCGACAAACACGGTCAGCCATTTATGGGAGTAAAATCTTTGGCTCCCATAAATGGCCGACTGTGTTTTTTCGCAAAGTACAAAGAAACCCACGCAATTTTGAGGCAAATGTAGGGGTGTGGATCATTGTATTCTACTTTAAAACATCTTTCTAACCATGCATTTTATAACAAACAATTACAAACGTTTTTCAAAGACCAATTCGACCGATCCAAGGCAACGTGTTCCTTTAATTGGCGATAACTCTAAGACACTACCACCTTTTAACACTTAATTTTCACGGGTTAGTTTTATTGTTCCATGCCAAGATTAAAACAATTCAATGGTTAAAAAAACAGGTAACGTTCCCTTTAAAGATGGCAAGAAAAGGCAATTACTGTGGGTGTGCCTTGCTTTTACTGTGGTGTTATTTTTAGTGGAGTCTCAATGAGTGACAATACATGTTAGCCGTTTTCAGGGAAAAACATTGTATCCTTTCGTTGGTGTTGCTTACTGGGCACATCTGCTGTGTACACATCACACACTTTCAATGTACGATTATGAGAGGAAACAAAAGGAAGGAAATGGTCTAGATCACTTGGCCTCATTTAACCCTTCGTTTGCAACTCAATCAATTGCCCTACATGTACACTGGAACCATGTGTAGAAAGTATGTACAGCATGCACCTTTTCCTATTGTAAGGTTTGTTGAAGGCTGGCCAGAGGACATTGGAAAAGTTGGTCATTGCCTAATGGGTGCTTTTCAATGTACACCATAATTTGTGTAGAATGTGTGTGGGTGTTTGAATGTAGTATATGGCTGAGTGACTTTCACTGGAACAATGTCAAATATCTTGTGTACAAAACATGTTACCTAGTGGCAGTAGAAGTACGTATATTGACAGATTGTGTAAATCCTAAGTCAGTAATGTTAGTTTGATTGTTCACTTGATTACGCGAACAATACATGTTTGATGAAAGAGTCAAACTGACCTGATTTTTTAGATTTACAAATGCCAAGCTGTTGGACTTTAGGCTTCCTGTTTAGCATGGTAGGCAGTTCAGTAAACAATTAACCATGTACTAAAATATCTTAATATTTCAATTAGAAATATATATGCTCATAAATTTTGCGGTGATTTTTGTCCATGGCACATGCATGATCTACTTGTTTATAAATGGCTTATGTGAGTCACATGTAGAGACATGGGGGTCTTTCACCACCTTGAATCATGCAGTAGTGTCATATGGTAATCAGCATGGAACAGCTGGCTGCTCTAGTCTTATCCTACTCAGGCATGCTGGCCTAACAAGCACTATTGCTATGTTGTTGTCATAGTAACAGACTAGGTGTCTGTTTGAGTTGGCACAGCAATAATAAACAGCAGTGGCCTTTTAAGGTTACAGGTACAACGTTTAAAGGGGCTCTACAAGAGTAGTTTTGTTGTTGGTTTTGTTGAGGGTAGTAAGCCCGTACCGGCTACATGGTTAAAGACACTGGAAACTATTAGTAATTGTCAAAGACTACATGTAGTCACCTCACCATTTGCGTAAAATAACCTCACCATTTGCATAAAATAACAATCCTGTGAAAATTTGTGCTCAATTGGTCGTCGAAGTTCCGAGATAATAACGAAAGGAAAAACGCCCTTGTCACAGGAAGTTGTGTGCATTCAGATGCTTGATTTCGTGACCTCAAATTCTAAATCTGAGGTCTCGAGACCAAATTCGTGGAAAATTACTTGTTTCTCGAAAACTCTGTCACTTCAGAGGGAGCCGTTTCTCACAATGTTTGATACTATCAATCTCTTCCCATTACATGAGAGTCCCCCATTTTTTTCATATATTGGAATTTTTTGTCAAGAAACACGTTAAACCCAGAAGTAACAGACCTGACAAGGCTGTCGGCCTAGCGGCCTTCGCATGCGGGTTAGTGGTACGAGCGCGGATGACTTGTGCACAGTAGTTGTACGGTGTGCGTTGAGCGATGTGACGGTGATGGTTGGGTCGTGCGGTGTGAATACACACAGCAAGCACAGTGTATACGGTTGGGTTTACAGCTGTGTCTTTTTGTAATGAATAATGCGACTGCCTTGAGCAAGGCTAATAAGTTTACCGATAGTCCATTTTCAATGTAGAGAAGGTCAGTTACTTAAAACTTTCTACCACACAGGAATGTAGAGAGTGATGTAATTGGAGGTGTTGGGTTTGATTTGTAACGATAGCTTAAACAGCTAAACACCCTGAAAAAAGGACATCAGTAGTCATACATGTATTGTATGCATCAGCACTTTTATGTTTTGTTATGTTGAAACTTGCCTTTATATTATGCTCATAAATGTTGGCATAAC
Organism: Asterias amurensis; assembly: GCF_032118995.1. Lineage (NCBI taxonomy): Eukaryota > Metazoa > Echinodermata > Asteroidea > Forcipulatida > Asteriidae > Asterias > Asterias amurensis. The sequence continues at coordinate 7,544,253 of NC_092661.1, forward strand.
ATTAATTTAATTTGTTTGTTTCAGTCATTTTACTGTCAACAAAGATGTGAGCACTTCCTAGGTATTTGATACTGTTAATCAGTTTGTAGACTCAATATTTAAGCCTTTTCTCCAATTCTCAAACAGCTTGTCTCTTGGTGAAGACAAATTGTTTGACATTTTGGAACAAAGTGCTTCCCGTACACATTGTGTATAACTAAAGAGAAATCTTGGCTAAGTTTGTCCAGGGCTGCAAAATGTTCACTGAGTGTTTATAGTACACACATGTATGCCCCAAACTGCTAACACCAACTTGATTGCATGCGAATTAAAACCGAAACCTTTGTTTTAATTTGTTGAATACGACAAGAAGTTTTGATTTAGGTCAAATGTACGTACAAACCCTTTCTCTCAGGCTGAGTTTACACTCTGTAAGATAAATCCAAAGATTTAATTATTTTTGTTTTCTTTTTGTTTAATGCTGCAGGTTGTGAAGACAATAGGCCTTCGGGAAATTTGGTATTTTGGTCTAAGATTTACAGACACTGATAACTACTCCACATGGCTTAAATTAAACAAAAAGGTAAGTGTAGTTTCCTCAAAATGACAAATGATGTACCTTTAATAATGTTGATTGTGCCACTGGTAAGCATCAAACCATCTCAATTTGCAATTTTGCGATCCAGGGTCAAACAGAAATGAAAGGTTGTTATTAAGTACTTCGTAACAATTATTGGAAATGAAGAGTGAACAGTATAAATTCTTAGTTAAATTGTATTCACTTTCTTTCACTGAGTTCAAAAATCATACAAATGATTGCATTTACAGTGTACTGTATAATCATTGAGCAGCCAGCTGTACTTGACATACACTGAACAGTGGTTGTGAAATCAACAAGGAAGTGGTTGTCCACTTTAACTGGCAATGATGGGCCTTTGTTGGCCAGGGTTGTTCATGATTTTATGATTTTTCAAAGATCCATCTTTCCTTAATTATTTCCTATGCAAAATTGCTGGACAAAATTGTTCCCTGCAATGTACATAAGAGCCTCACACAACTGGTCTCAGATGTGTTTTTACATTTATGTAAGACTTATTTACATAACATCAAAGTGGTTCTGGGAAGATCCCTTTTGTAATCCTGTCTTAAGATCAAAGTCCACATTAATGTTACACCCATTAATCATGTTGCATTCTTGGTGTAGATGTATGTGGCATTATATTGTTTGTGATAGCGTGTATTATATTTGCACATCTAACCATTGATAGTGATACATGTACAGACTAGTGTATTACATAACGGTTGCCCTGGGCATGGGAGTTTCTTGGGTATCATTTTTGAAATTGTATTTTTAATATGATTATTCGATTACGTTTTCCCTCAAAGTACATTTTTTTTTTTTTTTTTAGAGTCAAACTACAGTACACCCTGTACATTATCCCGTTGGTTTGGCCTACATGTATTTAATTCCACTGTGTGCCACGCCCACTTCACATAAACTGGCCCCACTGATTAATAACGGCCCATACGAATTGCATTTATCTAGTTTCTATAATATATGATGTTTTATATTAGACAGTTGTAATTTGGGGGTTAAATTACACATACAAATGCCAGCTTTGGAGCCGTAAGGAGGGAAAACTTTTGGCTGCAGCAAATGCGAACACTTGTGATGCATTAACTTAGCGATAACATTAGACTTTGCACATAGTGAAGTATAGTACTGCATTATTTAGAAATTGGTTGATACTTGCGCATTTAAATCAGACAGTCGTGATCCTATCATATATGATTGGTCTGTGGAAAACAAATTCTGACAGTTGTACAATACGTGGTTAGACTTCTGGGGCTTGAAATCAAAAGGTTGTAGGTTCAAATCTTACCAAGCTAACCGCTGATTTCACAAACACTAGAATCAGTATATATTTTTTCCCTTCTGAGTCTCAGTTTCTTGATTTGTGCGATTTATAATCCTAGATGTTAAACCAATGTTAGAATGTTAGGTGTGAGTTTGAGTTCCTTTGAGTGACCAGGGTTGAAAGAGCGATCATCCAAACAAGCAACATGACTTGAAACACTCAACCCATGTACAAGTACATGTACCTGGTACCTGGTACCTGGTACATGTAGTTGTGGTGGATTTGTAAGGTGTGTTTCTGTTTTAGGCCTAATTGTTTAGTAAACCTTGACATATTTCATCAGTGTTGTAGACTGATAGGAATTCCAAAGCTTGCCAATTAAACACAAGCCATCTCCATGGTATAAGGTTTTTTTTTCCCCCATGAGCTACTAAAAAGAGAATTGGGCGAAATCCTAGCAGTGACCCTCAAACTGGACCAAGCAAACAACCATGGTAGGATACCACAAGTGTTAAGTCAACTGCTAGGATTGTTATGTACTGAGACCACACCTTGATATCATTGCACTATACACTGGAATCTGGTGAACATAGGGTTCAAGTGTAGACTACAACTGGAAATACAAAGTCCACCTCTTATCCATTATACACCCACTTTGTTAATAACAAAATGTTATGTTGGGTTCAACCAATAGTGTATCACAAATTATGGATATCAATATAAACCACAAGGGAAACTGACTGGGTAAATTTTGAAATGATTTTTTGGGGTTGAACAAATTATGGATGACTAAATTTTTCCAAGTTTTCTAAAAAGTTATCAAGCGGGATTGTGTTTAACACTTCAGTCACAGTATAGACGGGTTTAATTAATTCATTGCAACTCGCACACTTTCTAACATTGTCTCAAAACTAATGTGCCTAATTTACAAGGACTATGAAAGAGCTATCCTGTTAAACTACACGTACATAATATGTAGTAGAAGATAGTTTGTATCAATAATGTGTCAGTGTCTTTGAATTGAAAATAAATCGTAACTCAAGTCAAGTTTTCTTGCGAAAGTATCATGAAGTGTGCATTTTAGAACTGGTTCCTATTGAAAAGTATTGCAATTTGTGATTTTCAATACTTTCAAATATGAATCGGTTCTAAAATGCAAACTTTATGATACTTTTGCAAGAAAACTTGATTTGAATTTTGATTTGTGATTCCAAATCGCACTTCTAAACATTGTGAAATAGCCTTAGAACTTTAGAACAACCGCCCAATCTTTTCCAAATATAAAGGGTCACCAGTTTTTCAATTAGTTTTTAGGTTCGACTTATGGATTGGTTTACAAAGTTTACTAATTTATGAACCTTTTATTGATGGCAACCAGTCTCACACCCACTGTGTTGGTTCTGTTAGCCATCTCAGCCCCGTTTGAGTCCATGTTGTTTAGAAATTAAATACCACAGGAACAAAAAGGTAGTTCCTTTTATGCATTATAAAGAGTATTGTACACTGTATGGTGTATGGTTGCAGCATTATAATAGCATGTGGTATTCAGTGAGTCAGACTGGTTGGTTCTGATTAGGGCCTTAGCTATGTATGGTCTCCTTAACAAAAGATGGCTGCTCAGTGACCTCAAAATTATGAAAGGGTGTTGGTTGTTGACCTTATATGGGCATACCACTGTTCACTGGTACAATGGATGGCAAATGGAGAGATTGTCTGTAGTCAATGATTTCTCTTGTCCAGTTTTGATAACACTTGTTTTATTATTATGATTTGATTTATTCTCTAGTTTTCTATAAACACACTACACAACACTATGCGAAGCAGGAGAAGGTTACCAGCCAAAATACCATGTCACATGCACATTTTGTGACTGGTATCCTGTTATTTTTGCTAAGCAGAACACGTTTTAGCAATAGTTTCTGCTTTTAAAAGCAGAATTGGGCTCGATCTTGCAGATTCACTCCTTATTTCACATACAGGGGATTACAGTGTGCATTGTGGAGGTCAGATGCATTACAGCATGAATGCTGTGTTGTACAATGTACTGTAGTCCCCATTGGAATGCTTTATTTGATTATATGGTGGAGGTAACAAATACTCCATGGTTATAATTGAATGCATGAATAGATCCATCAGAGAGCATTCCATCCAAATCAAAGGTATTTCTATTACTTAGTGGTTGAACAAAGCCTTTCCAAACAAAGGGAAAGTAATACATCAATATTGACAAATACATGTAGCTGAGACAGTTTCCTTGTTCGGCAGTGCATCTACTTTGTGCTAACAGCTTCTCTAATCTCATAAAAATAAATCATAGAGTGTATGATTGTCTAAAGGAATAGTTTGTGTATGAAAGTTGATCTTGCTCCTGACAAGTATTCCAACTTTTTAGATACATTCATAAGGATCATGAAAATATAAAACACTCAATAAGTTGTCACATGTATAAATTTATTGACATGTTTGTCTAGCGTGTTAGTTTTCCACTCTTTCTTCTATTAAAACTATCGTTAAAATGTTTCCTTTTTTTTTGTTATAAAGAAGAAGGAAAAAAGGGAGGCTGCCTGTAAAAAGGAAGCGGTAGACGCTAAACATGTTTTTTTTCTTGCCCTAATTGTTAGCCTGCATGGTTTTGCAGTGAGAAATTACTTCATTTAAAGGGAACATGAACATCTTTTCACCTCCATTTCGTTTGGAAAATAAGTCAATTTAGTTTGATTTTTTAGGCTAATGTATGCATTACATGGATCTAGAACGTGCCCGAAAATGCAGTTGTTACCTGCAAAAACTGTTAAGAGGGAGTAATCTCATTTTAACAAATGAACTTTCAGCCATGAGAGTACAGTTTGAAATACCCAAGGTAAATACTGTCAAAGATCAAACAGACTGCTTTGTCATGGGCTGATGGAGAATTTATTATAGCAATAAAGAGGTGTATTAACATAACAGTGTAAAGTACACCTCTAGCAGTTGGCTCACCCCCTTATAATATTTTGAAGTGCAGTTTATGGTGAATTCAGCACCATTATCCTATTGCTTTTTTGATAAAGATGTGCCATGTTATCAGATAAGTCTAATACTTTGCATATTAACTGGTGTATTCCAGGCAATTGAGTTTAACACAGTACGTACGTATACATACATTTTTGGTTTTTATTACCCATACACCGATGTGTGTTAGCACTGAATACTCAGTACTTTCCCGAGTCCTGTGAAAAAATATCACAGGCATACTCGGTTGGGATTCAAACCAACAACCCTTGCAATTCTAGAGCAGTGTCAGGAAACATTTATTAACATAAAAGTTTCAAGGTGTCTCGTTACGTACAGTAGTCTGGATTGCAATTTCAAACCTGTATTGTAATGTCTTATTGTACATTATACACAAAGGCCATGGTTTTGTTGCCTTGTTTTTGGCCTCGGTGCCCCTTCAAAAATATCCTGTAGAAGTTAACATTTTCCAAAGGAAGTGCTCTAAGTTGCGGGGTAAAAAATGGCCTTACCTTCTGAAAAAAGAATGCCACGTCTGCATGTGCACTGTATTTCACTTGGGCAAAAACACAGTTGAAGTGAGTTCGTTACCATGGGTACAACTGTTCCTGTGAGTGCCATTATGTGATCTCTCTGTCCATTGAGTACTCAATCACGCTGTCACCATCATGGTCATGTTTGTTTCCCTGTTTCCAATAACAGTAATGAATGCTTACATTCATTGCGCATGGCACCAGACTATTATTTGGTCCAGCAATGTTTCCTGCAAGAAATTTTTTTGGGGGCATGCGGATTGGCTTTATTTATTTGAGTACAAGTTAAACTTGGTTTGAATAGGACTACAACTCTGGTACACTATGTCTGTTGTACTCATGTACTCCATGTACAATAACATGTTTCCATTGTACATAATATGTAACGTTTCATGACTACTGCTCTAAAGTCCCAGAAGCTAAAACATCAGAACACGGGTTTGTATCTTGGCCAGTCAAGGATGTACCTATCCTTGGGCAAAACACTTAACTATAATGGCTCCTAATTACCCAGGAGTAAATGTTAGCTGTTAGCCAGTATTGGGGTTAGGTTAGTTGTTGGTTCTGCATATTGCTATAGGAGTTGAGATGGCTTGAGGAATGATGAACATTTGGGGAGAGGAGGGGGTGATAGACTAGAGCTGAGAGTGCCTACCCATGAGTTCTGTACATGGATACCATGATATTTACCTGATTTTTCTCTCATTTTTCTTTCCCCTCAGGTTGCATCTCAGGATGTCATGAAGCAGGAGCCACTCCAGTTCCAATTCAGAGCCAAATTTTTCCCTGAAGATGTTGGAGAAGAGCTCATCCAAGAAGTAACAAGGGTAAGGAAGAATGTGGCTTGAATAATGGCTTCTGAACACAAGAGCATTACCAGTAAAAGAGCAATGCCGCAGGACACTGGGGATGTAGCTATCAGTATGCAATGTGCATGTCATGACACATGCCTGTTTCTTTGCTAAAATGGGTATTTGAATGTCTGATCACGGTGTGTGCTAAGAGACACTTCAGCCAAGGTTGAGACAGCCATGGCTTCCATATTGTTAAATTTGTGTGGAAGGAAGAGCAGTTTTTCTAAACATTTCTAGCCTGTGTTTACAAGGGAGTCGGTCACTGCAGAATGCATTCACAAACTATTAGCAGTCAGGTCTTCAACAGGTCTAAGTACATTTTCTGTAAAAGCAGTCCAATGTGGGTTTGTTCTGAAGCAATCTTCTTCCAAAATTTGAACCATATTTTACACAGTCATCCCAAACTGCAAACAGTTTAAAGGAACACGTTGCCTTGGATCGGTCGTGTTGGTCTTTGAAAAGCATTTGTAACCGTTTGATTAGAAAGATATTTTAAAAGTAGAATGTAATGATACACACAACTATCACTCGAAATTGCATGGTTTTCGTTTTACCTTGTCGACAAACACGGTCAGCCATTTATGGGTGTCAAATTTTTGACTCTCATAAATGGCCGACCGTGTTAGTTTGCAAAGTAAAAGGAAAACAACGCAATTTCGAGGCAAATGTTTGTGGATCATTGTATTCTACTTTTAAAACATCTTTCTGACCATATGCATTTTATAACAAACGGTTACAAACGCTTTTCAAAGACCAACTCGATCAATCCAAGGCAATGTGTTCCTTTAAGACATGTCACAAAATCAATGAAGAATGAGAGGGGCCCAGCTGCTCTATGACTGGATGCCTCTTTGGATTGCACTTTCTGAGTATGTCTCTATCACAGAACGATTCAACCACAGGACTACATTATTTAAAATATTCAATATATTGGGATATTTCGAAGTCACACTTCCAGGGGTTACGATCGAGGCATTCTAGGGAAAACAACTGGGATGCGAGATCAATCACCACTGGGAAGAAGTTGATGTGTTGTGGACTAGATTTGATCACTTTTGATGGATTTACAAACTTGCATTCCAGCCGTCAATTTCACCAAACTCTTCCTAACTTTCGATTTATTTTAGGACTTACAAAAACCGTATTCATAGATGTTAGGACACATTAAACCCAAAGTTAAGATGATTTACTCGCCCTAACAGATATAAGATTAATCCTAGCATTTTCGTGAAATCAGCTTCAGTCTTTCCGCAGGGTTTAAAAAAGAAATGCTGCGACCATTCCATCGAGCTTTGATAAGTAACTTGACGTGTATTGTTTTCTTCCTATACAGCGTTTGTTCTTCTTGCAAGTGAAGGAAGCCATCTTGAATGATGATATTTATTGCCCACCAGAGACTTCAGTTCTCCTTGCCTCATATGCTGTCCAGGCCAAGTATGGGTCCTATGATGGTAAAAAACACAAGGCTGGTTTCCTGTCCAATGACCGCATTCTCCCATCAAGGTAAAAGCAATTTGTATAGTATCTATCTAATTAACCATTATTATATAGCGCATAACATGTAGTGATTAAACAAGTCCTTACGCGCTGTAGCACATCCAAATAACATAAAGAAGGGCTCTTAGGCACTCATTTTCCAATAGGTAGGGTCCTTATGAAAATGGGGATAAAGTAACAAGTCTCCAACCTCACGTTAAAATGATGTAAAAGTCTCCTCTTTTGTTATACTCTTTAGAACGAAATTTAAAACTTGACCTCATTGGACATCGCAAAGAAAAGAGTTGGTGCATTCCAAGAGGAGTGTCTGTGCTAATTATAAGCCCATGTTTTATGTCGTTTTGATTGAATATCATCAGAATTCAGGAATGAATTGAAAATTCTCTTTAGAAAACTATACAGACCATTTAGAAATGAGACATTGAATGTTTCTGGATTTGTTGACTCTCGTTTACTTAGGGTGATGGATCAACACAAGATGGACAAGGTTCAATGGGAGGAGAGAATTGTCAACTGGTACAAGGAACACAAAACAATGATGAGGTAAGATTGTCAATCAAGAAATTCACTTTGTTCTCTCATTGCAAGGAATGGCATCTGTTCAGTATTCTTTTTGTATACAAAATGAACTGGAGGAAGGCCTTTGATTGTCAAATCGCTTGACTACATGTACCTTGGGTAGTCGTAACCACTCACCCGCTTATCACACACAGTGCTCAGTAAACATAGAGGGCCTTGATTGTGTTACTTAAGGTTTTTCAAATTGATTATTGCCGGGTTTCAAGCTATTGTGATTGCATTCAGACTATGTGAGCAACTTCAGTCCCAAAACAGGAACCGTTTTCCCATTGGACTTTTTTGTAGAATGGCAAAATTTAGTCCAGTGGAGACGCAGAGTAAACTGACTTCCCTGTCAAATTACCTCGACCTTGAGTAATACTAACAGGCCGAAAGAGGTTACGGAAGGCAGCTACGGTAACTTACAGAAACAGCTCCCCGCTGTTTACTTACCGCAACCACGCTGTAGCAAGAAACATCGCAGAATATAAAGTTCAGGATGGAATGACGGTAGAATTTCACCAAAGCCAGTCACGGTAACTTTCCGTGTGGCCATGGAAGGGAAAAAACAAATTCTCATCTCTGCAATTGTGATGATCTGTTGATTTCTACTTTATATTCAGTGCAGTTAGTGAAGGTTTTTCCCTACCCATCTGAAACTCCCTTTGAATGACCCATCAAGTATTAATGACCCAATTTCTGCTTAATCAATCTTTCAGGGAGGACGCTATGATGGAATACCTTAAGATTGCTCAAGATCTGGAGATGTACGGAGTCAATTACTTTGATATCAAGAACAAGAAAGGCACGGGTGTATTTCTTGGTGTCGATGCCCTTGGCCTTAACATTTATGAGAAGAGTGATAAGTAAGTACTTGTAGATGTCCCTGTTCGCATCACTATGACTTTGGAAGTCTTTAAATGCTAGTTTCTTAACTTTGCAGTCTTTCTGACACCAATACTTTTCTGAATGATTGCTACTGATCAGTGATTTCGTAAGATTTTATTTGTTTTACAATCCAAGACTTAAATTGTACCTTTAAAGCAAGAGTATGGCTTTAAAGTGAAGGTATACCATTAATCACTCCAAAAATGAATGACCCAACAAACTTACTACGAAGCACTACAGCTGTTGAAAATGTATAACATTTTGAGAAATGATTTCCTTCTAAGGAATGTGGTTTTAGAGAGTGATTCAAAAACAGTTCAATCAAAGAAATGTTTCTACTCGAAATAATTCTAAGATTGTGTATTCCAATTTTGAATTATTCTTCCTGCGCGTACATTACCCCTGCAGAATTTCGGCAATATCTTAAAAACACTGACAACTTTTGAATTTTCAAAGTTAAATTTATCTATGTTTATTTATGAAGGATTAAAAGAACCAAACAGTTCTAAAAACCAAAGGTATGCATTGCCTTTTAAGTACTTTACTTTATGAAATAAAAACATCTTGTATTAGCCAATCAGATAATGTATCTGTTTTATTCACTTGTGATTAACAGTGTTTTCACGCAGGATTGTACAGAAAGTGTGACATTAAATCCAATTCTGTGTCACTCGGTCAATAACCTGCTAGAATATATTGATACAGGCTTAAGACAGTGACCAATCTGTCAATTTGGTTGTGTTACTGAGTCAGCCTGCATACATTCTATGGCATTATACATGTATAGTACTATTGTCTAAAAGAAAGACGATATATCCTCAATGCAGTTGTATTTGCCACATAACATAAAAACTCAAGACTGTTGAGTGTTTAGAAAACATCCACAATTTTGACTCATTTCTTTTGTAGGCTCTCACCAAAGGTTGGCTTCCCATGGAGTGAAATTCGTAACATCTCATTCAACGACAAGAAGTTTGTTATTAAACCGATTGACAAGAAAGCACCTGTAAGTATACATTGTTAATGCCATTAATCAGTTAGGATTTTAAAGCTTATTTTACAAAGTCTTTTTGTTCTGTAGCTATACAGTTAAGACCTTATAGTTGGGTTTTGATTTGCAGCCTTTATGCTGTTTGGAAGAATGCTTAGTGATGCAGATTGGCTGGCACATTGACTTGATGCTTGTATGAGGACTGGGTATGGATACAGCAAACCCTGAGACCCATTGCCCCTGGTCTTGGCCTTCATGCCCCTTCAAACATGCCCCGTAGACTTGCAGATTTTCCAATGGAAGTGCCCTTTGCAAAATGCATATGGCCTTGCCACCTCAAAGATGAAATTCCAGGCCAGATTTTATAACAGTTGACAGATTAAACAATCACTATGTTATTAATGCAGGATTGTACAGAAAGAGTGACATTGAATCCAATTTAGTGTCACTCAGTCAATAACCTGCTAGATTATATTGATACAGGCTTAAGACAGTGACCAATCTGTCAATGTGGTTGTGTCACTGAGTCAGCCTGCATACATTCTATGGCATTATACATTACTATTGTCCAAGTGCGTACTTATTGTTGCATTAACAAAATTAGCTTTTGGGTGAATTGTGAAGCGAGCTTTAGTATGGTGTGCAGTTTCCTCTGTACCACTTGCTATATGTGAAGGTGACCATGATACTCCTACATTAATAGCTGAAGGATATGATATGTAGCATGGATTGTCTTTTCCCAACAGCAACATTTGCACACCAAATTTAAATGTTGATAGGTCATGAAAGAAAAATTACCCAATTCTTTAGCTATGAAAGCAAATGGTTTGGCAATGAGGATTGGTTAACAAGTAGACCGTGAATAAGACGGATTGATTTAAACAAAGATAACTAACTTTGCTTTACTGAATTCACTCATGTTCTTGCATCCCCTTTTTCTTTGTTTCTCTCTGATAGGACTTTGTCTTCTATGCCCCACGGCTACGCATCAACAAGCGAATCTTGGCGCTATGTATGGGCAACCATGAGCTGTACATGCGCAGACGTAAACCAGACACGATTGAGGTACAGCAAATGAAAGCACAGGCTCGGGAGGATAAACTCAACAAACAGACAGAGCGGTAAGTTCACTCCGAATAACTTATCAAGCAGAAATAACAAAGTCTATATTTGGTGGAAATTGCAAAACGAGAACCAAGTATTTTGGTTGTAACATTTTCTCTGGAATAAGAATGTAAAAGGCCAATACTTCCCTGGCATGAAGCTTTTGGGGTTTCCTCTGTGACAAATATACAACCTCTAACCAGGAATCTAATTTATATCTAAGACTGCAGCAGACTGCATGGCTTGAAGTCCAAAATTTTAACTGAACTTGAATGTATTTTAAGAAAAATTTAACAAGCACTGAGAAAACACCTATTTCTTTTGTAAAATGTATATGTGTTCTTTGATACTCAACAGAATTGAAAGATATTTGTCAGATTCATAGTCAACAGTTTTTTACAGAGAAATTACACAATGAGGTATTTTTTTTCACTTGAAAAACACAAGACCACTGGGACTGAATTCAGGGGCCTTTCATAGTTACAGTTTGACCCCTGAATAGCACGCCTCATGGTTATTACCTTTAATACTTTATTTTACAGAGCCCAGCTTCAGAAAGAGGCAGAATTACGCCAGAAAGCCGAGAAGGAGAAGGAAGAATTAGAGAAGAGATTTGAGATGTTTGAGAGACAGCATCAAGAAGCATTAGAAGGTAAAACATCATTTCTGTATCTTCATCTAGCTGAATAATTTAACTGGAAACTGGTTAGCTCCATTGAGGTATTTAGCATGGACAAGGCCCAAGTTCGTAGGGCTGCTTAAAGGAACACGTTGCCTTGGATCGGACGAGTTGGTCTTTAAAAAGCATTTGTAACCGTTTGTTATAAAATGCATATGGTTAGAAAGATGTTGTAAAAGTAGAATACAATGATCTACACAAATATCCATCGAAATTGCGTGGTTTTCCTTTTACATCGTCAACTAGCACGGTCGGCCATTTATGGGAGTCAAATTTTTGACTCCCATAAATGGCCGACCGTGTTTCTTCGCAATGTAAAAGGAAAACCGTGAAATTCCTAGGCATGTTTGTGTGGATCATGATATTCTACTTTTAAATTATCTATCTAACCATATGCATTTCAAAACAAACGGTTTCCAACGCTTTTCAAAGACCAACTCGACCGATCCAAGGTAACGTGCTCCTTTAAGCAGACAGTATTTGCTCACTGCTTTCCTGCTCAGCAAATTGAAGCTTGAAACCAGTCACAAACATTACATATAACATAGTTTATTGTCACAAAGTTGTCTTGTGCTTTAAGTTATGTTCTACTTGCTTTTGTAGTAGCTCTATGAAAATTCAAAAGCGAGCAGTGTGCATTGTTTACTTCCAATGCTTTTAAAATATGACAGATTAAGTAGGGTTGTACAAACAGGATACTTGGAAAACCAAATGTTACCACAATGTACCAATTACCTCCCCTGTGTGGGAGCCTTGTGCGCTAGGCCTGGGCGAATTATTCGAATATCCGGTTAATGGCGAATAGGTTTTCCTATCCGTAACCGCGAATGCCTTTTTTTTCTTAACCGGATATCCGCATAGGGCGCAAATACCTATTTATAAACCGGATAGTTTTGTAATTACTACCAAGTAACCGGATATTCTTTTAATATCCGAATATCCGCAGACGTCGGGCGACAACTGATAGGAATGTTTTGTCTGAATCCTTATGAAACTTCTATTAAGACAGCATAAAACAGCATAAATTAAGTATTTAACTATGCTCACCTCCGTGAAGAGTTAAAACAGTGACATTTCTGACGTAATTTGTTCAAAGATTACGAAAGTTTTCCTTCACGTAGAGTCAATCACGATCAAAAGAAAAAGTAAATCGCCATCTCTAAACTAGATCCGGTTATTTTTAAGAATGAACCGAGTGACACTGTCTAAAACTAATATCAATCCGCCCATACGATCTCATTTTTAAAATTTTTTTTTAATAGCGCCCTCTAGCAGCGAAAAAAACTATTCGAATATCCGGTTAATTTCGGATAGTTGGCCAGCGGTATCCGGATATCAAAATTTCACTATTCGCCCAGCACTATTGTGCACCACCTTGCTGAACTGCAGACCACAATGGGATCATATTACACGAACCACAACCCATCCACAACTCGTTTTGTGAATGAGAAGTCACCCCATGTGCATTATAGATGCTTATTGGTTAGCTAGAATGAAATAGGCAGGATATACACACATGTAAGAACAGTCATGGGCAGTAGACACTTTAAAAGACACTTTATGTGTGTGTAACTCATAGAGCTATAACACCATGGGTAGACAGTACACCTCACAGATCCATACCTCGATTTGTTTACATTTTATAAGTATTAAAATTGGGCATAGTAAAATGTCAGAATTTTAGACTTCAAATATAAATCGCAATTTAATTGATACTTTTTTTGACGATATATCGCGGGATTACCAAAGGTATACTTTTGCCGTTTAACTACTTTACTTGATTTAGTGTATAGCCAATCAGAATATCTAGGCAATGTTTTATCCACTTTGTATTGACAGTGTTCTCACTGTGTTAAATGCAGGATTGTACAGAAAGTGTGACATTGAATCCAATTTAGTGTCACCTGGTCAATAACCTGCTAGATTATATTGATACAGGCTTAAGACAGTGACCAATCTGTCAGTTTGGTTGTGTCACTGAGTCAGCCTGCATACATTCTATGGCATTATACATGTATAGTACTATTGTCTAAAAGAAAGACGATACATTCTCAATGCAGTTGTATTAGTAATATTAACATATCTGTATGTCCCGGCATGGGCCTCCTGTCACAAGCCTTGCTTGGAGGCAATATTCTCTAGAGTGCAGGGGTTATGGGTTTGAGTCCCACTTGAGTCTTTCACTGGTGGAGGGGTGGGGGAGCATCAAGTTTACTGTGCTTTTCACACATTGGTGTATGATTTCAAAATAATATTCCTTAAAAAGACTTAGCTAGGTCTTTTAATATTTTAGTGAGATATTACTTCTCTTGTACGCTATTGGTTATTGCCAAAGACCAGTGTTCTCACTTGGTGTATCCCATCACAGGCATAAAATAACAAGCATATGAAAATTTTAGCTCAATTGGTCATCGAAGATGCGAGAAAATAATTAAAGAAAAAGCACCCTTGTGGGATGAATTTGTGTGCTTTCAGATAGGAATAAAAGACTTCTAGGTCTTTTAATATTTTAGTGAGAAATTACTTCTTTTTTAAAAACTACGTTACCTCACAGTGAGTCGTTTCCCACAATGTTTTATACTATCAACAGCTCTCCAATGCTCGTTGCCAAGTCCGTTTTTAAGTTAATGTTTGTTTGAGTAATTACCTAACGTGTACCTTCCCTTTAAATTAACACAATTTTACTTGAAGGGATGTAATAGCACCTTGCTTTTATCAAATTAGTTGGTGAAGTATGAGTGAAACTTGGAGAGAAGGGGGCATGTTTTGTCAGGCATTGATATTAAAGCCTGTCCTGTCTGAATGTGCTTACTCTGAATGGCTGCAGTTGCAATGAGCTTGACTTTAACCTGTGATTTCATTTGATTTACTCCAGCTGTCCAGAAAGCCAATCTGACTGCTCAAGAGCTGTCTGAGCAGAAGGCCCAAGCAGAGAGAGAAGCTTTTGAGATCGAGCAACGGCGTCTTGAACTTGAGAAACAGAACTTGCAGGAAGAGAAGGAGTTGATCCGTCTACAGCATGAGAAAGAAGAAGAAGCAATGGCTAGACATGAGACGGAAGAACGATTAAGGAGACAGGAAGAGGCACATCGACAAATCCTGGAGGAAAGTGAACGCAAGAAGATGGAAGCTGAGGAGTTAACTCTGAGGGTAAGTTGACTAGTGGTTAAATGAGTCATGAATTATTTAGATGAGTCTTGGTGGGTATGTGGGTCATGAATGGTTAAAGTAAATAGATAGTGGGTTCGAATTCCCAGCCGTGACACTTGTGTCCTTAAGCAAGACACTTGACCATTGCTTCGTCCTTCGGATGGGACGTAAAGCCGTTAGTCCCATGTGTTGTGTAACGCATGTAAAAGAACCCAGTGCACTTATCGAAAAGAGAAGGGGTTCGCCCCGGTGTTCCTGGCTGCTTAATGCGCCGTAGCACCTTGTAAACCCTTATAAGGTGCTAAATAATTGGGTCTCAAAATCCATCACTGCAATAACCTATCTTTCTGAAAGTTTGTATAATACTCAGCGCCTTGAGTACCTTGTTTGGTAGATACGTGCGCTGTATAAGACTTTGATATTATTATGATTTAGAGGAGTAATGAGTTCTGAGTGATACAGATGAGTAGGGAGTTGTGAAAGCTGTAGATGAGTCATAAACAGGGGGATGTGATTTCTCTGTTTTTAACTTGAATTCCATTTTCTATATCTGTACTTTGTAACTAAATCATTTTCATAAGAAAATGAAGATAATACCATATGGATAATGGAACACCCCAGATTGCAGAGTATGGTTTTCCAAACTAGAGATCAATGTATCTAAGCAGGCTTCAGCACTCTGAAGCTTTTGCACTTGCAAGCTTCCACGCTTTGCGCTTGCAAGCTTTCACGCTTTGTGCTCATAGTTCAGTTTTTGTTTCAACAACTATCACATCCCTGCATAAGTGATATAGATGAGTAATTGAATCTGGTTATGGTTGTTTTTTCAGTTGGCAGCTGCTGAGGAGGAGAAACGTTTACAGTCGCTGGCTTATGAGGAAGCTCTGGCATCTGCCCACAAGACCATGCCTAAAGAAGATGAAGTAGAAGAAGCTGATATGCTGATTGATCATGAGATGCGTTTAGATCAATCTGAGCTGGAACGTGTCACTAATGCAGAGAAGAACAAGAGACTCCAAGAGCAGCTCGATGTAAGTCAGCATTTACATATCTCAACATTTTTCCCTTTTCTTTGTTTAACTCAATTCAAGTCAACATTTATTTCATATTACTCTTATGGAACGGTTTGCGGTAACACCATGTATTGACAAATCTCTATGAGTTGGGGTGGTTCTGAAAAGAAGCTTATGGTTTTAACTCAACGTTTCCATCAGTATGCTCTGATCGTCTTCTGGAGAAAGCTGCAGAGAAAGCTTCCGGAGAAAGCTTTCTCCAGAAGATGATCAGAGCATACTGATCAAAACGTCGAGTTGAAACCAAAGGTTCTTTTCAGAACCACCCCAACTCATTAGAGATTGTCATTACATGGTGTTACCGCAAACCTTTCCATATCGTATTTCCGCCATGCACAGTTTCAAATCCTACTCGTACTACTCTTCTCAAGATACAACTTATAACAAATATTACAAAGATAAGCAAAATATTGAGCACAGAGGATGGAGGGAAAATAGTTAATCTATCTTCTGTTTACCAAACTGATCTATGTGCATTTTGTTAATTGCTGTTCCCGTGGGCATTTGAGATCTCAGCTGAATTCAACTTCTGTTTCATGTAGCAGAGTTTGCACATTTGATGATAATAATAATAACACTGAGTTCTTATATTGCTTTGTCGCACATGATGGGTTTCAAAGGACTCAGGACTTATGTTTTCCTGTAGGGTTTGCAGAGCTACATTTTGAAGTATGACACTTATTCCTTTACAGCACCTTTTAAAGGGTTACAAGATTCTATGGCGCAATATTTCGGTTGCTTTCTATTTCTAGGCAAATTTGTTCTTCTTTATCCACTCTCTAAAACATTTAAAAGTTATCATTGTTAGATCAATCATTTATTTATGTGTAGATTTCTAATGGTGCTTCTTTGTGTGTCCCATTCATAGATGCTGAAGATTGAATTAAAAGAGACTCAGGATTCCAAATTTCAGACAGACAATGATAAACTTCACCAGGAGAACGTCAAAGCAGGAAGAGATAAGTACAAGACCCTTAAGCAGATCCGCCTGGGAAATACCAAGCAGAGAGTAGATGAATTTGAGAACATGTAAATGGTAAACAAACAAACTCAGAAGAAAACCTTGTTGTACATGACACATTGTATTAAGAGATCCTCAGCTTTTCCACCCAGTGCCAATGATTTCAACTACCACTTTGCCATTTTCAATATCAATGGTTTGGAATTATTTCAAACCATCATTGCACTTCTGGTGTGTATTTTGACAATGTAGGTTGCACTTTGGAAGGGACTAGGAGGCCATTATCACACGGCAGCCATCTTTGATATGGTCTTTTTAGAATCTTGGGCCGTATTCAAATTGGCGTTTACAGCTATAGCTGCTGTTAAGGGTGTTGCTATGGTTGGTGTATACTTGTACGCATGATGACGCAGAAATCTAGCAGTAGCCTTAGCTTTACATGTTAGCTGCCAATTCGGACACGGCCTTACATCCATGCTGAGGATAGAAGCAAAACCGTCTGGTTCCTGTGCATGAATGAATAAGAATCATGGTGTGTATTTATTGATGCGAACGAGGAACCAGACCAATATGGCTGCAGTGTGGTAATGGTCTATTTGTGTTGTGTGAACAATAAGCACTGTGGTGGAATCTGTAGGCTTGTACACACAATTACAGTTAGACTCGACTTGAATTCTATGCCTGTTATCGGTGCTTATTAATCAACCACCCGTGTGAAGTCCATTGTGAGCCTTGTCTGTTAACAAAAACATGCATGGATTTTTTTAATAGAAAGAATTTAATTACAATGCTTGACTGTTTTTAAAACAATTTGTCATCAGTCAAGGCTTGTCGTGGACTGGTCATGAGGAACTTTGTGTTGTTACTTTTTATTAATTCATTTTAGTTGATTTCATGATAATGTTAACCCAGAAATTATAAATCAAGTCGTTAGTTATTTTGTTGTGTTTATTCTGGGTCCCCCCACGCAAATTACTTCCAAATATATATTTAAAATATTAATAAATAAATATCAGAGTAATGATAGAAGGTACTTAGACTGGAAAGTCATTTTGTTTGTTTATGTTTTTAGAGGCATTTTTGTTTTGTTTAAAAAAAAACCTGTGTATAAACTTATCTACCACTATTACTGCAGTAGCAACATCTGTGCACATACCGCGCTTTTATTTTTTGGCATTTTGTGAAGTATCAGTAGCACCAATTGGGTTGGGATTCAGTGCCCATGTAGGAATTCTTGTTGACTAAGAAATGGGTTAAAGTTGTCATTTGTAGATCTGTTTTATGAGTATTCTGAAGCTTGAAGCATATATTATTTTTATCTACATGTAGCTTGGGCAAATTGTATCCAATAAGAAATCTTTGTCCTTTGTAATCCAACAAACCCATCCCAATCCACACCTCCAAGGGCAAACTAATCCTGATCCTGTTGCCAATTCCAGTCTTAGTAAATGCCCAAACCACTGCACTACTGATAACATGACTTTTGCATTACTGAAGCATTTAAAAATGGAGAGAAAAAACTAAGTGAAAGGGTTTATGGAGGTTTAGTTAGCCGTATCAGTGATAATCAAGCACTTTATTACTCAATCTATAGGCCTACAAGATACAATGGAGTTGTGGTTCAGTTTGTTGTCATGTTGTGGGGGAGAAGTTTACGTTGCCTCAAAAAGTTTGTTATAAAGCACATGCCAAAAATCTTGATTGCCTTATTACTGTCATTTGTTAGGTTGCTGTACATAATGCCATGTGAAATGACATTTCTGGCAATGAATGCAAAGAAATGTATTGAGATATTTTACATGAATGAAGTGCCTTGAGTTAGCTTTATCTCAAAGGCTTCTTAATAACTGCTTTGAAACACAGGCATCTTTTGCCAAGCAATGGTTTAATACACATAAAACTGGACTTGTTGGGCCTCTAGGTGGCAGCAGACTGACAGTAAGTTTTTTGAAAATGCACCAGTTTGCAAATGCGTTTTACACGCGTGTTAGCCATAAAATGAGGTGCATGCTGGTCTAGATATACCAAATAGTCATAATCTGGACCAACATGCACCTCATTTTACAACTAGAAGTCCTTATGGGTTTGTGTGCTGCCACCTATCTTCAAAAAAGTCTCCAGCAAAAGTTGAACCTAAGATTGTAGTAAGTTACCTGTTTAATGTTAAAGTGCCACACGTTGTCTATAAGGGTGAGTTTGCTTTTGTGTTTTTACATTTCCTTTTTGAATTGATAAATGTGTAGAAAAAAGTATCACTTTAATTAAAAAAAAAAAAAACTTGTTTTCTTTTCTTTTTTGTTATCACGTTTAGCCTATTATTCCCTAGATAAAATATTTTCTAAGAAATTTATACCTGTTTGGGCATAATCAAAATAATTATAGGTTTAAATAATCTGTTTTAATTTTGCTTCGAAATATGGATTGGAAAAAGTAAAAAAAAGTGTAGCATTATAGGCAGGCGGTTTGTATATTTTAGAGATCAGAGAGATAAAATCCAAGGGAAATAGCAGTAATGGAGTGTTCCTTTCTGTTGTTGGGTTTGGATTCGGGTATTAAAACCAATCAATTAAAGCCGTAAGAGCCAATTATTTATTATTCTTGGATTAAACAATCAAAGTGGGAAATATTCATCCTGCATGGAAATTTGCGAGTGTGTGGCGTAGGTTTGGGATCAAGCATAATTAACAGCAGACGTATGTTTAGAAATACAAGCAAGGAGTTTTTGTTCTAGTTAATGATTCATGTACCCTCATGGCTGTTTCAGTACTCAACAATTATAAAAAATGCCATCTGCTGCTTTATTATAACTAGATTATTATAAAAAAACAACAAAGAAAGACAAAAAAAAAGAATCAAGAAAATCGGTGAAATCGGTATTTAATATGCAAGCTGTAGTTGTAGACGTAGAGTAGCTGGGAATTTATAGATGGACAAATATTTTGAAGGCTTCTGTAAGCAAGGATAAATTGAAGTATATTTACATAAATGTATATGTATACTTGCACATAGTGGGATCTTGTATTCCGTAACATTTGATATAAATGTGTGATTGCGATGGAAAACATGAAATTTGATGATTATTTTTGCAGGTCTTTGTTTATATAGAATAATGTTGACATTCCGTTATTTGGGCGAGGTTTCAGCTTGTAGTATTAGGTTGAAATTAGGGCCAAGTTCATGGTCCACAAGTTTGCTAAGAGAATGTTTGCGTAGCAGAAGCAGTCCTTTGCTTGACACTGTAATCTGACCAGGCTTTACTTTCAGCTTAATCTATCATGTTCTGTCATGTACAATGTTTTGTACCTTTCCAAAATCTTTATTTGCATAGGGTTATACTCCCAGGCTTTGCTTTCTGCTTAAAACAATATAGACCTTACCCCAAATACTCGCTACGCGCACAATAGACGTGGAATGAGGTGCATGCTGGTCTAGCTAGCTATCAAATCTGATCACTAGCTAGACCAGCATGCACCTCATTCAACCGTTTGCGCTTAAGCAATGGTATTTGCGAAAAGGTTCAACCATGATCTCATTTCTAGAGTGACCCATTCATAACCTGCTTTATAACACATGCATCATATTTTATTAATAGAGCAAAGATTGTGTGTTATTAACAACAGTTTGGTGCTCAACTAAAACAAAAGTATGCCCTTATTTTAAAAAATAACTAAATTCTTACACTTTTTTCTATTTCCAATCACATGCATCTATAGGTGTTCCTGTATTACAGAGTTTATAATAAACATTGACAGTTGTGTTCAGTTTTAAATGTATGTATTGGACTGTGGATGCAGTTCATTCACAATGATATGGGATTAAAGTGTCCAGTTATAGGGCATAGACTAAATGAAAAGGTGATGTATTCCAAAGAAGTGTAATTTACTGAAATATTTTCCATAGAAGACATTTCCCATGCTACATGTACATGGGCCCAATTTCATGGCTCTGCTTACTGCTGAAGTCTGCGCTTACGTTTACCATTCTCCATTCTCATGCAAGCACTGAATTTCTGCGCTAACTGTGTGAGCGAAAAATGTTTAGTAACTTGTAGTGCGCACAAGCCAAACTCCCTCCTAACGTGAGAAATGCGCTCAATGTAAGCACCGAATTCCCTGCTTCTGCAAGCCCCGATTCTTTGCTTATGGCAGAGCCATGAAATTTGGCCCTGGTCCCCATCCAATGTCTAGTCATGTCATCACATTCCACTAACAACTATTGAGATCATCGAATGAAATTTACTAAAAAGTACAAATGTCGCCTTAGAACATTGTAGAAGACACTACCTAGTCCCTTACAATGTCCAGATGTATTACTGTAATAGACAAAGCCAAATGTGAACAATTTTCCCCAAGTACAAAGAACAGGGGGAGACCCGTTTGCTCAATCGGGTAGACTGTACAGGAAGCTACTGACCCGGTTCAACCGAGGTTTGGCTTGGGAAAATTGGAAAAAGATTAAGCTAGTTTTGCTAAAATTATATTTGTTTAAAATTTAACTCTTTAACTAAAAAGTTGCAACTACATGTACTCGGACAACTTGATTCTACCTGGGCACCTGCTGATCTTGGTCAAGTTCCCTTGTTGGTAATATCTATCCCAAAAGCTGATATTCCTACAGCAAATAAGGTAACAGACCATTTGCTTTCATAACAGACCATTTGCTTTCATCACAGCCCATATTCATACAACAAATGAGGTAACAGACCATTTGCTTTCGTCACAGCCTCAGTTGGGTTCCATTGTTTCTAATTGAAGAAATAAAAGTTGGTTAAAAAAAATTTAAATGCATGGAAACTCAAACTTTTAGTAAAGTTATCATTTATTGAAATTGCAACAAGTATAACCGATAACATAGCAATTAAGTTAATTGAATAAGTACAAGACTAGCTTCTGCCAAATAACGCATTGTTCTGCAATGGCTTTAAAAATATACCATTACAAAATATCACTTGTAAAATGTTAAAACTACATTGGGATGGATTCAATACCAATATTGTTACAGTCCGTTATTACATTTCAATTAAGCAAACACTAAGATTCAACATTTTAGAAACGATTTAAATTATAACTTGTTAACCTGGAGGCTCACAATTCCGTGAATCGTTTAGTTAATTTATTATTTTTTCACAAAAGGCAAATTAGATTTAAGAGTGACTGGCCCAGTGACTGGGTATAATATATAAGCTTATTTTGATTACACCAAATGAAATACCCATCATTAATTCTGAGAAATCTTCAAATGATATTTTCTCAAATTTAAAACTGCTTATTGAACAGCTAGCAAATCTGTTTTATTACATAAATAAAGAAAACTTACTGTGTAGATTACAAATAATTGAGTGTAGAACAAAAACAATACTAGAGCAAAACTTGAACTGTTCACCTCCAGCACGTTAATCCGGAGGTCAGGTTCAACTCCTGATCTAGTCAATGTTTCTTTGTTCAACCCTAAACCTGCATTATTATTAATCCAACTACCACCAATTTGTTTAAGACATTTGTTTTAACTGAGGAATAGGCCAGTTACAAATGAGCCTACATGTACTTAGCATAATTGATTATGTAAGCATTTTTCTGTTATGGATTGCGTGGTAGTATAAACCCAAACACCAAAAGTACATGTAGTTCTCTCTTGTTGGACTAATGCCTCATCAAATTAAGTTCACTCACTCAGTCACTCACTACATCGACCCAAGTGGTGATTCAAACGCCAACCGTCACTTGTTTAATTCACAATAATATAAACATTGGTTATATTCATTCAAACAAGTAAAAATTTACAAATTATAATGTTATGGCTCTTAAATTCTGTATATTGGGCAAAAACAATGCCAGATTTCCCTAAAGGCCTTTATCATGACATCTTGTGTTCAGTAAATATTACAGCTTTCATTCAATTTGACAGAGAGGGACCAGACTTGTTTTCCCATTTAGCCTTGCTTTGGCTGCATTAGATTGAATAGAAAAAACAAGTAACATGGCTTCATGATAAATGATATTTCTATTTCATTACACTTTAAGTAATAAACCACAAAGATATTGCTAAAATAGTGCCAACATAGAGCCAGATAGCTCAAGTAGAGCACTCACTCCCAGAGGTAGAAGGTTAAAATCCTCATTCAAGTAAATTAGTCTGTGTTCGCACCAAACATTACATGGCTTATATCACTTTAACATAACTTTCTTCAGATTGTGTACAGTCTACAAAAGTACAACATCGACAAAATAAACAACTTATCAATCAAAAAAGAAACAATTAGTGAACGCTTTGGTTACATTTCATTCTCTTCTGTGAATAATTTCAAAGAGCTACAAAGCACAAAAATAATAGCTTGAAACAATTTGGCTTATCAAGAAAAAAGGTTAACAGCTAAAATATCATGCCAATGTGTGCTGCTCGTAACTGGTTCCTAGTTTATTTGTCCACAGCAGAAGCAATGATGTTGCTTAATAGCTCTATGAAATTTGGCACAAGTTAAAACAAAATGTTGGAGAAAAAACAAATCGTCATGACTTATTTTGTTTCAGAAAGAAGAAGAAAAAAACGGCCCAGAGAAACTGAAAAATTCCTTGTAGATAACATTACACTTCAATAGAACTGAGTTAAAACACAAAGTTGCTAGATGTAGACTATAAAAATAACATAATATACATATATTTCACATGCAAAGATTAAGCAGGGGTGCCCATGAGTTATACTAAATCAGATATTTAATGTTTTTGTAAGACTTGTGCTGTGCAGGTTGTAACGTTGATCACAACCCTTCACCAAAAGATAAGTGACAGGCAGAAGCTCCGTCTAAATGTGACAACAGTACTCCAGTAGGGGATGTTCATGTATAGCTATCTTATTCAGGTACATGTAGAGAATAGCATCAGGAGGTAAGAACTATCGAGCTTGAAACAGTTAACGAATTCGCATGGAAGCACTGTTTCCAATGCCTGAGATATACCTCTACCAACTAGGTACATCAATGTGATTTTCATTAAAAATACAAGTTGGTTAAAATGGATGAGATAAGTTCAGAATGGCTGACATAACTTAAGAAAAGCCTTTTAAGGCCTGGTCACACAGGCCCCGATTATGAAAACAAAAACAAGAACGATAAAAAAGCAAGCCCTCTTAATTGGTTGAATTGCTGGACGCAGATTACGCCCACCGATCGAGGGCGTGCATTTTGATCACTATTGGTAATTACTCAAAATAAATATTAGCATAAAACCTTACTTGGTAACGAGTAATGGGGAGAGGTTGATAGTATAAAACATGGTGAGAAACGGCTCACTCTGAAGTAACTTAGTATTCGAGAAAGAAGTAATTTTCCACGAATTTGATTTCGAGACCTCAGATTTAGAACTTGATGTCTCGAAATCAAGCATCTGAAAGCACACAACTTTGTGTTTTTTTTTCTTTCATTGTTAACTCGCATTTTCGATGATCGATTGAGCTGAAGATTTCACAGGTTTGTTATTTTATGCATTTGTTGAGATACAGCAAGTGAGAAGACTTGTCTTAGACAACTGCCAATAGTGTCCAGTATCTTTAACGGACCCGTGTGACGCAGCCTTTAGCCATGATTGGCAATTAATATATATCTCATTTTTGTGTGAAATCGAGTGTTAACTATGTTGTACATTTCTTAATTTGATACTGATTATGCATACAAGAATGACAGTTTAAAATAAACATCAAAATACAACATGTTGTTACTAAAAGGAAGACAACACAAAATACAATCCACCATCAACCAGAACCTTTCATAAGCATAGAGAGCAGTTCCTAAGCTTAAACAAAACTAATATAAGCGTACTTGGTGGGTGAAACAATATTCTAAAATGAAGAAGATCAAAAGGAAGAACTGATAGTTGAGATTGTCGAATGTCAGTTTGGTAATCAGTTTATCTTGGTTGCACGGTAGTTTGACGAAGGCGCTGGTTTGTGATTGTATGAAGCCACACTGGTTTCAAAAGACTAAAATTTGCTGCTTTATAATTTGAATGGGCAGGCTAAATTTGAATAACATTGATTCCAATAAGCTTTCTCAAAAAATTTGTTACTTCATTCAGAAGAAGTGTTTCTCACAATGTTTTATACTACGTATCAACAGCTCCCCATTACTTGTTACCAAGGTTTTATGCTAATAATTATTTTGAGTAATTACCAATAGTGGCAATGGTATTTGGCAACATTTCAACAGCTACCACAGCTAGATCAGCTCTGCCAGTTCTGAAGAATTATAGGTAGACGTTCGCGCGTAGCTGTAGCCGGAGTCGCCGTTGGGGAACTGCTTGAGTATAAATCATCTTAGGTATAGTGTATAGTGCAAAATTGTCACCAACTTGGGTCTCACTGTCATGTCTCTGCTTACTGCAGAATTATGAGCTACTTTAGGAGTGCAATAAAATCAGTACTTTTTTATCAGTAATAAACAACAAGGGGATCTGACCGAATTGTTATAAAACAAGAACTGCAAGTCAAGCATAGGATCAAGGTCTACTACTGGCAATTTTTGGGCATTAACAAAATCTCAGAAAACCCCCAGCTTCCCAACAAAATAAGATCAAATAAATAAAACAAACATGTGAAAAATATTACACAGATATTAATTTCCATTGTATACATGTAAATGGAGTGAGTTGTACAAATTCAAATAATTTGAAGGCCCCTTCTACCCTGAATAGATGTCCATTCCCTCTCCCCCATCCCATTTGGAATCTGACCTTTGAGACAGAGGTGAAAAGATTATACTTGTACATGTATGTATTGTTCTTAACATTCAACAGCCGCAATGAATACTTGATCTTATTATATAAACAAGTGTTTGTGACTACCATGTGCTTGTACTATGAGACACACAACTGGATCATCTTGGAAGACTAGGGTACCAGTGAGAAACACAGCCTCACTTAAAGCCATTGGACCCTTTCGGTAAACACTATTGTCCAAGACCAACACTTCGTGTGTCATAACTTCTATATCAAATAACAAACCTGTGAAAATTTAGGCTCAATCGGTCATCGGAGTCTGGAGAAAATAATGGGAAAACCCACCCGTGTATCCGCGCGTTTCGCCGTGTCATGACATGTGTTTAAAATTAATCCGTAATTCTCGTTAACGAGAATTTATATTGTTTACTGTTTCCTGAAAAAGTAAAGCATTTCATGGAATAATATTTCAAGGGAAGTCTTTCACCACTACCTTCTGTTAACCCTGTAAGTTATTTGTAAATCTGTGAACTTTTTGTTTTTCCTGTACCGAAAGGGTCCAATGGCTTTAAAGGCAGTGGACACTATTGGTAAATACTAAAATTAATTATTAGCATTAAACCTTACTTGGTAATAAGTAATGGGGAGCTGTTGAAAGTAAAAAAAAAAAAATTGTGACAAACGGCTCCCTCTGAAGTAACATAAATTTCGAGAAAGAAGTAACTTTTAAGGAATTTGATTTTGAGACCGCAGAATTAGATTTTGAAGTCTCGAAATCAAGCATCTGAAAGCGCACAATTTTGTGTGACAAGGGTGTTTTTTCTTTCATTATATCTTGCAGCTTCGACGACCAGTTGAGCTCAAATTTTTTATAGTTTTTTGTGTGTGCATATGTTGTGATACACCAACTGAGAAGATTAGTCATTACCAATAGTGTCCAGTGTCTTTAAGAGCAACCATCTTGCAAGTGTGCTTCAGGACCACTGGTGTTGACTTTGGTATGAAAGGCAACAGTACATCACAACAAGTACAAATAAAGTTAGTTTAAACTATTAAACAAAAACCTTAAACATTTAACATACTTTGAATATTGCTCTAATACATGTACATGAATATAACTACATGTACATGTATGTGTACATGTATCGTTAAACGTAAACTACTTAATTTTAACTGAATATGCGTTTAAAAAATCCCTCTAAACTGGATAATGTAATTCTGTTTAAAAATACTTGTTCTGAGTATAACTATTTCATGTAAATGCCTAAGTACAAATTCTATTGATATTTATTTCAAAATGAAATCCCACTTAAAAATATTGCCGTACAAAGAAGACTTAAATTTACAAAAATTAAAAATATTAAGTACACAAAAAGTACATCGTTTTATTGAAGCATTTGTACAACTGTCGAGTTGAATTTGTAAACCGATTGCATATGTTCACAAATAAGTTTAACGCCACGGTAAAGTGATTAATAAGCAACATGACAAACAAATTTCTTAATCTTTTTTTTATAAAACAGTACAGGATTTTTTTTTTATAAGGGGCAAGGCCATAAGTTTTGTTCAAAAAGCACAAAATGTATGTACAATGTCTTTGGGAACATTTCAAAGGCCAAAAGCTGGACAATAAAAAAGTGTTTTCTGACTGGAGACTGGGCAAACTGTTGCACTAGTCCCATTTCAGGCACACCAATAATTGGTTGACACACAAAATGTGTAGAAAAAGGTTACCGGCCATCCTATGGTGAAAAATGTTAATGGCTGGTTCCCACATCTCCAGCTTTGAAAGATACCTGTAAAAAATGAAGAACATCTGCACAACAAAGCAATTGCTCAAAAACAATTGTTAACAATTGTAGGCATTTCTAGTTCTTAAAATGTGGACTCTGTCCATTGTTTAAAAGGCATGCAAATTACTAAAGCAATTTGCGTAGCAGAGCAAAGAAATCATACTAACTTATATTAGAATGAATCAATGATAAATGAGATTACTTGGTAAGTACAAAAACGTCAGTATCCCACTATTGCTTAAGCATCAAAAGCAAAGTCTATAGAGCTCCGAAGTCTTAGGGCTTTATCTATTACTGGAGCGTGAAACAAGAATGTTGCATGGGCACCAATTCAGCTAGCAATTGTTTTATTATACCATTGATATTGAAGGTCATCTGCACTGATCTACTGTTTCATCAAAAGGGTACATGTAGCTTGCTAAATTGGCGTCCACTGAACTTTCCCATTTCAGCCCAAGTTCACTATCTTGTCATCAAGCAGACAAAGCATTTTATCGCGTTTTTTTTAGGGCACCAGAGTAAAGATTGGGGTATAAAAGCAATTGTTGCAAATAAGCAATTTGTGAGCTAGACTGGAATATTGTCTGGTACAATGACTTGCTTAGTTACAAGTAACTACTGACATTTGAATTCCTCAGACTTTAGTAATAGTTGGTATGTTAAAATGGTTCTGGGCAAGCTATTTCATTGCAACCTCCAGATGAGCAAACCCTGGTACCATTGTGCAATACACTTCATTCAGAATGTAACTACGCAAAAGCTTACCCGAATCATGTGACATAGCCTCTGCCACTATCAGAGGATTTCAAAGCAGTAACTTGTGATCCAGCACATAATTGTAACAAACAAAACTCAAATCTAAAATTTAAACGGCTAATTGACTCTGCCTCCTGCATGACGCTCAAAGCTGTGTCAAGATTTACAATCAAACAATTTGTTTAATTTCACTCAATATTTTTTATTTAACAACACAAGCTTGTTATCATGGTGCAAACCATCTTGGTCATGTTCCCTGTATGGACACGACACCATAGCAGTGAGTGTCATTACTCAAAATGGAGCCAGACTACATGTATCTTCCCTCCCTGCTTTGGATAGGCTGTGTCTGAAACGGCCCCTTTGGCTACAGCTACGGCTAGATCAGCGCGTCTGCCAGTGTTGAAGAATAGGCAGACATGAGAGATCTAGCCGCAACTCTAGCCAAAGTCGTCGTTTCAAAAACAGCCATACACTGATTTTAAAGGGAGGTGGAATCAAACAAGATAACTACTCCATGACAATAAGGCTATCTTGGGAACCCCTTTCAAACTACTGTACATTTTTAAGAGCAAATGTTGTGTCAGCCTGAACAGTGAGTTACAAGTGAATATCCGAGTCATCTTTGACTGTTGGAGACTTAGGTACATCTTTCATAACAACATCATCTTTATCACCTCCATTTTCTGTTGTGTCACCGCCTTCCGTTGTCTCTTCTGCTGCTTCATCCTCGGCGACACTATTTTCTTTTCCGTTTTCAACAATCATGGGTTCAGAGTTGTCGGGTGAACTTTCCTTGGCCTCAGTGCTTTCTGGGGTTGCAACTTGGGCAGATGGCTCATCTTGATCGACCATCTCTGCTGATTCATTCTTCTCATCACTAGATTCCCAAATCTTCTCTTCTTCAGCTTGAGCCTCTTCAGCAAGCCGAAGAGCCTCCTCTTTAGCCTTTCTGGCTTGCTCCTCCTCCTTCAACCTATCTTCTTCTTTCTGTCTGTCCTCTTCATCTTTCTGTTCTTGTTCTTCTTCATCTTGTCTTCTCTGCTCAGCTTCCTTCTGTCGCTGTTCTTCTTCTTCCTGCCTCATCAGAGCCTCTTCTTTCTCCTTCTTTTTCCTGGCAATCTCCTCTTTCATCAACCTTTCACTCTCTTCATTTTCCTTCACCTTCAATTGTAAGTTTTCAGCAAAGCTGAGGTGCTCCAGGGCGGATGTCATTCCTTCAAGTCCCTTTTCTACTTCACCAGCTGGCTTGCCAAGACCCGCTGAATCTGCCGCAGAGCCTTGAAACAAAACTCGCAAGGCTGCTGCTTTGTTGATGATTGTCCCAGACGTGGTCTCTATATTTTGTAAAGTACGCAGTAGAGCACTTAGTGACATTCTCTCTTCCGGTGGGATGTCTAGGAGAGGTGCTTCTTCCTTAGCCCCTGGCTCTGGAGATTGTGGTGTTTTGGCACCTGTGGATTTCTGACGTCCAAGAGCTGTACTGACTTTAAGACCTATTCCGCGGAAGAAAGCTTTGGCACCACCAGCTTTAGACTCATCTGGTGTTGTAACTGGTGGGGTGGTTAGGGCAAGATCTGAGCGTGCTTTCTTAGCAGGAGTGTCAGAGTCTGTCGTTGTAACACCCTGAAATTAAAATAGAAACATGTTTTAGAGCTCAACAAAAAGACACTGATAAAAGTAACTACTATAAAATAATATCAACACAATTCCTGCTACTCTGTGGAATTTTTTTTTATGCTCTTATAAATAAAGGGGTTGTCTAAAGTTGTCATTATTGTTTAAAGTTAGTCGTTAGGATTTACAACACAAACTCTCCAAATCCCCTTCCTCTCTGTGTACAAGTGACTTTCAGTCTCCTGCTTTGTCTCTTTCTTCTTCATTTCATGTCAACAATTTGTCAACAATATCGGAATCTTTGATACAAATCTTCTAGCCCTCATCTCTACACTGCAGTATAAAAAAGCTGACATTTATGGACAAAAAACCCCTATGTAAATATGAGAATACAGCTCAGGGACGCTGTGGCGCTCCAAAGGTTTTTTCAAACACAATATAAACCTCTACTCTCACAGGTACCCATTTATATACCCCTGGGTGAAGAGAAGCAATTATGCATTATGATTATAGTGAAGCGTCTTGCTGAAGGACAAAAGTGTGTCCTAACCAGGATTTGAACCCAGACCCCAATGACTAAACCATCAGGACTTGAATTTGATGCTCCAAACCACTTGGCGATGACACCCTAATTTACAACAGGTAAACAGGCTACTTTTGTGACACAACATTCTTGCAAGTACACATCAATACACAAGTCATATGCAAACTTACTTAATGTAGGAATGATTAATAACCCACAGGGTATCATAAACATATATCAGTTATTTTCACATTTGATCCATGCAACAGGCTACTATGCATGCAACCCTATGCATGACTGTTAAGCGTGCAACAATCTACTTTCACATACATAACATTATTGTATAACAATTAAAATTTAAAAGGCGCTATTCCATCAAGATCATTGCGCATGGAAGCAATTACCATGGAAAAAGGTGAGTCTTTAGAACTTCACAAAATGCAGATAGAGAAACAGATTCCCTAATGGCAGTAGAGAGATTGTTTCAAATCATTGGCCCAGCTACACTGACAGCTTTTTTACCTAGAACTTTGTTTGCTCGGGGAACAATCAAGCAAGTTGTGGACCCAAAAAATTGCGGAAGAGTGTAATGTTATCCTAAAGTGGAAATATGAGGTGTAGTTTTGTTCAAGCATTAAAAACAAGAGTAATCTTAAAAAGGATTCGTTCTCTAATTGGTAGCCAATGAAGTTCCCCAATATGCAAAATAATGTAAAAACCCCACAGTGCATCTGTCATGTGATAGTGATTGAAACAGTAAGACTTCAACTCTCGATCATGAATATGTATAAGGTATGAATTTTATTATGAGTGAGCATTCAAATTGAAACTAATCAATGTGTGTTTTAGTAACATATAATCTGTCCTTGGTCTTGACATGGATGGCTCGGTTTCTGTAGCGTGTTCAAGCAAATGCACATTTTAAAATTGTGAAAACACAAACAGTACCAATCACCCTGAGAAAAAAAACCTTTAAAATGCTTTCCTTTTTGAACTAGTGGAAACACAAATTACCTCCCACAATATACCATTAAAAACAAGTCATGGTTTAACAACATTATTTTGACAATTCAACTAATTAATAGCCTGGTCAACAATCCCTTGAGATAGACTTTTTAACAATGGAAATATTTACCAAGTCATATCCAAAGCTCTTTTTGTTTTACAATTTGTTGAACAAAGTCAATTACCTCATACTCGTTAACAGAAGTAAAAAACAAAGTATTAGGATTAGGGTTAGAAGAGTAATCAGATAAATTAAGGATTGGGTGAGTAGGTAGGTTTGTAATTCAATTACAACAAATTGTTATTCTATGTCTCAATGCCTCAAGGGACCGTTGCCTCACAAGCTCTTCTTCTAAAATGGATCCCTTTCGCAGTGTCATATTATATTTATTTTCAACTTCATAAATCTTTACTTTTCTGTACTGTACTCTTTAAAGACAGTGGACACTATCGGTAGTTACTCAAAATAATTATTAGCATAAAACTTACTTGGTTACGAGTAATGGGGAGAGGTTAACAGCATAAAACGTTGTGAGAAACGGCTCCCTCTGAAGTGACTTAGTGTTTGAGAAAGAAGATATTTTCAACAACTTTTATTGCGAAACCTCAGAATTAGATTTTGAGGTCTCAAAATCATCAAGCATCTGAAAGCACACAACTTCGGTGGACCGAGGGTGTTTTTACTTTCATTATTATCTCGCAACTCTGACGACCAATTGACCTCAAACTATCACAGTTTTTTTTTTTTTATGCATATGTTGAGATACACCAAGTGAGAAGACTGGTCTTTGACAATTACCAATAGTGTCCAGTGTCTTTATTTAAAAAACAATAACAATAAAGACTAGTAATGCGTACATATCCACCCTGCTGAGTGTTCGAGGCGCAGTAAAACCGAAAAAGGAAACAAAAGAAAACTAACACAACAAAATTAGTCCTTGAAAACCTGTGACATCAAAAGATAAGTTTTGAGAAGAGATTTGAATGTTGTGGTACAAAGACAAGATATACGATTAAGTGGTACAGAGCGATGAGCTGAAGAAAAAGACCTGTCACCCAGGAGTGTTGAGACTTGGGTTCAAACTGATTGCTCTTGAGTGATAATGTAAAACAGTATTTTATTTTTGAATTATTTTCTTGTACAAGACGTGGTCAGAAGTGATAGTCATGCCATGAGCAGAGTATGAGTTTGAATCCCGGTCGTGACACACTTGTGTCCCTGAGCAAGACACTTTACTATACTTGCTTCTCTCCACCCAGGGGTAAATGGGTACCTGTTAGGGCAGATATAGTTCTTGTGATTGGTTTAGCTGAGTAGCGCATATATTGCGCACAGGCTGTATACTCCCCAGGGAGCTGAGATGGTTTAAGGAATGATTTAAGGCCCAGTGACCAGGGGTAATAATGTCGGAAGCGCTTTGAGACACCCTCGGGCGTGAACAGCGCTATATAGAAATGGGTTATTTTTATTATAATTATTATGAAGTGGAATAATAACAGTAACAGATGATGAAAATGAAACTGAAAGTTTGAGATGAGTGTAACAGGATGATATCATGATTGGGGTTTACCTCCATTTCATCACTTGAACATTCACCATTCTGATAGGAATCATACATGTCCTGAATGCATGCATGTTGAGGGAAAAATGAACACGGTTAATAAACTTCAATCAAATCCAATGCAATACTCACTTGATTGCTCACAATGTCTAAAATTTCAAAATTTGATCACAACACGAATTAATATATAATGGACGAAGCCGAGCAACTTAATAAAGGCAGACTCAAATTCTAGTGGCTAAGACATCAGGCTGTGGGTTCGAATCCCTGTCATCACACTTGAAAAAGTGAACTGTCTAAAATTGCCTTTAGCTTTTGAGCACTGTGAAGAATCTACCATTGCAATGCATAGGGTTAAAAACATGCCTTAGATTTCATTTCAATGGGTCATGCTTTCATCAAACCAACCTCATGCATAATTTGAGACTGAACTAGTTTAGTCTCTGTGTATTTTTTTAATTGATATTCAGTTTCATTTGGCATTAGTCATTCACACAGCAAACAAGATTAACAACCAGCATTGTATAACCCCGGTTGGGCGGGTTGGCCTGCCCAGAACTCTGAGCAAAATACACCGTGCTGCCCAGCACAGATTTCCCCCAGATTGCACTTCAGCAATGATCTTTGGTGGATTTAGAGCCCACCACTAAAATTGGTCGAGCTACAACAGTGTTAACAACTTAATTGGATATAATCAAATGGAGGAATATGAAATGTTGATTGGTACCCAGCTGCAGTTTATTACAGTTATGCAATTTGGGGTTTCTTAGCTGTCCCAATGGAAACCAGGAAAAACCGTTTGACGTGACAGACACTGTCCTCTTTATCTCAAAAATTTCAGAATTATCTCCACATACATCAGTACATGTAGTCTAGAAATATTGTACGCACTAGGAACTTGTTAATGCCCCATCCTTCGCTTCATCTGAAAACTACACAAAAATATTGAAACCTGTGGCACAAATTGTGACTTCTTCCGTTTTCCTTTTTCTTAATATCAGTTTGTAAAATAAAATTGCCCTTTCAAAATGCCACAGTAATGGCATTTTGTTGTATGAGTTGGGATGAGTTTACATTGGTTGTAGTACATCTTGTGGTGTCTTTTACACAATGAAACAATGGACCCCACACAGGAATTATTGGGTCAATCAGAACCCTACAAGGTAGATCTTCAGAAAAGGGAATAATAGAACAACAATAGGACCCCACAAACCAGACCTGTAAGGTTGTGTGTGTGTGTAGATACACATCACACTCAAACCGAGGACCTTTAACAAAAGAGGACAATAGAGCCAACAGTTGGAAAACGTGTACAAAACCAATGGGAGCTGTTGCAAAAAAGTATAAACAAAAGAGGGACAATAGGAGGTCCATGGTTGCAGGCGTATGCTTGGGTGTATGTGTGTACAATATAGCCATGCGTCTTACCATTCTGGGTCTCTTACTGGGAGCTCTTCTTCCTTTACATTTAGGTCTGGATTTACCCAAGTGTTTCAAAGCTGGCGTCTCAACGGTTACTTCATCCAACTGTAAAACAATCATAAATAGGGTTTGAATCTACATTTCATTTTCCTTAATGGTAACCTGTTAACCATTTCTATTGATTCAATTCTAAATTGAGAAATGGAAATATGGAGTCGGGTGCCTGTGATCGTCGGTGCTGGCTCTCTAGTTACTGTGTGTATTTTGAGCCAATCTGTTACAGGTGTTACTTCTTGGGTCTCTCTCTTTAATTTTACACATGACAAACACCAATGTTTGACCCTACCTTTACAGACGCTGGACACTGGATTTTGAGACCTAAATTCGTGGAAAATTACTTCTTTCTCAAACGTCACTTCAGAGGGAGCCGTTTCTCACAATGTCCTATACTATCAACCTCTCCCCATAAAGGTTTTATGCTACTAATTATTTTGAGTATAATTACCAATAGTTAACTTTTTTAAAAGGTTAAACGATTTAACATCGAAACCCTAGACATAATCAGGAAATAAATGAGCGACATTATAAGTCCATCAGAATACAGCACAATTTTTTCCAAAAACCAACATTAACTTAAAGGCAGTGGACACTATTGGTAATTGTCAAAGACTAGCCTTCACAGTTGGTGTATCTCAACATATGCATAAAATAACTAACCTGTGAACATTTGAGCTTAATGGGTCATCGAAGTTCGAGATAATAATGAAAGAAAAAAACACCCTTGTCACACAAAGTTGATTGCGTTTAGACGGTTGATTTCAAGACCTCAAGTTCTAAATCTGAGGTCTCAAAATCAAATTCGTGGAAAATTACTTCTTTCTCATAAACTATGGCACTTCAGAGGGAACTGTTTCTCACAATGTTTTATACCATCAACCTCTCCCCATTACTCGTCACCAAGAAAGTTTTTATGCAAATAATTACTTTGAGTAATTACCAATAGTGTCCACTGCCTTTAACCATTTAGAAAATTATTAATTTTTTTTAAAGGTTAAACGATTTAACATCTCAACCGTAGACACAATCAGGAAATAAATGACGACATTATAAATCCATCAGAATACAGCACAATTTTTTCCAAAAACCAACATTAACTTAAACAATAAATGCTAGTTCAGTATAAAGTGAATATTTGTTTAATCCTGCCTTCATTTCGTTAGCAAATCCAACATTTGAAGTCCTCCATAATTCTGTTTTGTTTTGATAGCATTTCCTCTTTCAGTTCAGTCCCTGTTAAGTATTTGTTTGCAGATCAGTTAAATGTTCTTGACTATTTTAATTTAGTTTTGTATGAGGTTTGTCTAGGTTAAATAAATAATAATATCAATAACAGATATAATCAGGTGAGGTTTGTGATAGCACCATGTGTAAATCTCTTTGGAGTAGTGAGGGTTCTGAAAACCAAGTTGATAACTTAAAGGAACGTTACAGAATTGGTAAGAAACAAAAATCGTGAATATCACAGATTTACATAAAACTTACACGATCTAATGATGATGATAGTAGAAAACATCCCTTGAAATGTTTCTGTCTGAAATGTCATATTTGATGAGAAATAAATAATCTAACTTCGCGTAATTGGAGTTTATCGCTCAGTGAGCGCTTTATTCATTTTTATTTTGACATCAATGCAATGCAAAATTTGTGCTAGGTTTTTCACTATTTTCTCATGACCCAGATGGCCGATCGATCTCAAACTACTACAGGTTTGTAAGTTTATGTATATGGTGGATTACATAAAATGCTTACACTGCCAGCAATTGTTTTGTTAGCAAAAACCCATTCTGTAATGTTCCTTTAACAGATCCTTCTGTGATTATATTCCCACCATATATAAAGTGTCAAATCAAACTTTTAAAAAAATGATGAGAACATAGAATTAGCTGTTACAAGCTGCTTACCAATCGAAAGGACCTATGGTACAGTATATAAGCACAAAAAAAGATAATAGGCTGACATTTCAACCCTAGCAGAGTCTTTCTCAAATCAAAATATGATGTACACTATTTAACATTTGTTTTAACAGAAAAGCCTTTGCAAAAGACTCTTCTTTTTGCTGTTAATTAAGGATAGTTCAGATTGTTATCACTAGTTTCCTTAATGTCCAGGCATATAATATGTGAACCAGCAAAGTCATGTTAAATGATGTTAAAGTACCTATGCTAGTGTTATGGGGGGGGGGGGGATAAGGGAAAGGGGGGGGGGGGTCAAGGCAGGTACCTGTAAGTGTTACTCACATTGATGTTAATGATAGTGATGACATCACCGGATATTGCTTGATTGAGTTGATTAATCCATTTCTCTTGCTCGTTAGTGTCATCACATGAAAGCACCCACTGTAATCAATATCAACAAACAAAATATCCACAACCATCAACTAAAAATCAACACATTCTCTGAAATGACCAGGGACTTTTTCAAAATCTCAGCTATGGTTTTGGGCTTCGGCACCAGACTCTGGCCTCCATCTGTGGGCTACGTTTGATATTGAAACACCACGCACATTGCACACTACTCTGAATATGGTGACAGAGCCCATGCCGAAGCCTAAAGCCAAGGTTTTAAAAATGTCCCTGGTCTCCATTTTATGAAGCCATTATACACTTTCGGTAAACAGTATTTTCCAAGTCCCACACTTCGTGTATCACAACTTATATATAAAATAACAAACCTGTGAAAATTTAGGCTCAATCGGTCGTCGGAGTCGGGAGAAATTAACGAGAAAACCCACTCTTGTTTCTGCATGTTTCGCCGTGTCATGACATGCGTTTAAAATAAATTCGTAATTCTCGCTATCAAAAATTGACAGCAGATACCATCAACCTCTCCCCATTACTCGTTACCAAGAAAGGTTTTATGCTATATAAAGCATTTCATGGAACAATATTTCAAGAGAAGTCTTTCACCATTATCTTCTGTAAACCCTGTAAATTATTTGTAAATCTGTGAACTTTATTATTTGTTTTTGGTTCCGAAAGTGTATAATGGCTTTAAAGAAAATAGTTAAAGCCATTGGATCCTTCAGAAAAAAAAAAAAAAGTTCACAGATTTACAAATAATTTACAGGGTTTACAGAAGGTAATGGTGGAAGACTTCCCTTGAAATATTTGTCCATGAAATGCTTTACTTTTTGAGAAAACGGTAAAACAATATAAATTCTCGTTAGCGAGAATTACGGATTTGTTATAAACACATGTCATGACACGGTGAAACGCACAAAAACAGGAGTGGGTTTTCCCGTTATTTTCTCCCGACTCTGATGTCCGATTGAGCCTAAATTTCTACAGGATTGTTATTTTATATAAGTTGTGATACACGAAGTGTGGGACTTGGACAATACTGTTTACCAAAAGTGTATAATGGCTTTAACAAATTTATCTGTTTAGGAAAGCTTTGCAGCGAACCAGCCATAAGCTATTGTACATTACTCTAAAAGGTTGACTGGGTCATAACTTCAGTCCGAGATCATTTTATACTCTGGGTTGTACGGTTACAGTTGTGACACATTCATGTATCAACTACGAGTACATTTATGCATACATGTACAGCACTACTGATGTTTAAACAATTCTAGATCATTGGGAAAACCCATGTGATCATCACACAAACTTGGATTTCCTTAAAACAGTGGTCTGTTCGCCAACAGGGTTTGTACCAAACTTTTCTTGGGGTTTTGCCAGCGTTTTTCACTGTCCATGTACAGCATATAATCTAATGGCTTCCTGAACATTGTTATTTATAATGGATAGGAATTTGAAGCCACGAGGCCCTCAGTTGTTTTAACTGGAAATTGGCAAGCTGACCACATTCATTTTACTGGATCGGATTTAAAGTCTGATTGATTGAACACTCCGAGTATTGCACCAGTTAATGCTACCTTGTAGCTGACGATTGGCTAGACCTACAATGTATCTGATTGGTCCAATTTTCTTGCTGTAGGTAGTCTGCCCTCAAGCCCTTTTCCCAGATTTTGTCATTTACAGAATTTTTAGTTTTTTAAAGTCTTGTCTTTGACAAGTTTTGTTATTCATGGTTGCTTTGAAATTAAGGCTGTATTTGTCGAGGTTTAGACCTACACGGTGATGTCGTACAGCTGCAGACCATTCCATGAACTGGGGCAAACCCCCCTCTTAAGAAAAAGTGTACTGGGTTCTTTAACCCTTTAACGAGTAGAGACCATAGCAGCACAAGTACCAAAATGCACATAGCGGCTGCAGACGGGCGCAAGATTTGACCTACTTTTTTCGCATAAAGAGGTCAAAGTAAAGGTCATGTCCGCATATGAAACTTTCAAATGAAACAACAATTCTATTTTTAAACACAAACCTGTCTGTTTTCATGTCATTTCTGTTTATATTTTTACATGATACCAAATTGAAAAATAAAAGGAATGAATAATATTACAGTAATATCCGAGTATTGTGATTATTGTACAGAAATGAATGGTCTTTATAAACGGGTTATAATGGCAAATACACAGCACATGGAACATACTGACTGACAAACGAAGCATTATACGTCTTGCTCAACCATGTCAAGGATACAAATGTGAAGACCACTGACCCAGACTGTTCCACTTCCAGATCTCCATCCCCAAAACATTTGACTGATAGACCTCTGATTATTGTCAAAACCCTGGAATATAATAAAACACATTACCTGTTCGTAAGTGGAATCAGCTGGCACCAGAGCAAATCCTCCTTTCTTTTTTCCCTTCTTATCCACAACGTGAATGCATTCTTTGTATTTAGATAGATATACTGTGTGACTCTCATCTACACCACGACCATTATCATCCTGAAACATTTACAAAAGGAAAACAGTATTCACAACATGAAAGTCTGCTCAAGCACAGAAAACTGCTAGAACTTTACTTACACCAGGGTAAAGGTTAGTTAGTAAATAATACCATGCCACCGACACCAACTGTGACTGGTTTCCTGATTATTTCTGTGATTTTATTTAAAATATAAAGTAATAAACCAAAAGGGAACTGACTTGGCTAATTTGAAATAATTTGGGGTTGAACAAAGAAAAATTGACAAGAGTAGGAGTTGAACTTGCAACCATTTGAAAGTGGCATCCCCTATAAAAGGTCACCGTCACCTTAAAAAGGTGATTCTTCTACTGCCGCTTCCCGGGTTGTACAGAAACTTGGATATCCCTAGCCTTTGATCAAGGCGCACGCGGCACAGCGGATAGCACGCACCAAAAATGTAATGCACGAAAAAAGACTATCACTGCGAGCGAAGCGCCTTTACCAACTCGTTTTGGGGGCCTTATGTTTTTCTTTACATTTGCCAACGATTTTGGTGGGAGAAAATGTAACAAATTTAACGCTCTAGTGACGTCATGCAAGTGGCTTCTTATTGGCCAGCAACTCACCACGCTAATGCATTATGCATTACATTTTCTCCCACCCGCTCGTGGTGATAGTCTTTTTTTCGTGCGTTACATTTTTGGGGTTGTGCGTGCCATCCGGTGTGCTGCGTGCGCCTTGACTAAAGGCTAGGATATCCCTGCCTAATTACACGGCAGTTACAGGCTGAATGGCTTCTGACTGGCACCCCAAAACAAATATATTGCCACAATAAGGAGACAATCAACATTAGGGCCGAGTTAGAAGAGTGCCATCACGTTAATCTGGAGGGCACAGGTTCAAGTCCTGCTTGAATCAATTTGTCTTTGTTCAACCCAAAATTATTTACAGTTTAACACGTCAAGAAACGCTTTTTTTATTGCATCATTTTGTATATAAGCTTGAAAAGTTCACATTCCAGGGAATGTTAGAAATGAGAGATGCCCTTTAACACGGAAAGAGTACTTTGGCCTCATCATGGCCTTGCCATGCATGGAGGAAGGAATTCCATTGCTTTACATTGGGACCTATCCAAACTATCACACTTGAATCTTTGTGCAACACAAGGAAAAGGTTTGTATAAAAAACAAACATTTACAAGCTTCGTTGTTAACATGAGGAAATGCTCTCAAATTTGTGACTACCGCGAGAATTTTGGCTACTTTCAATAAGAAATGGAGTTAATGTACACAGTACATCAGTGGTTTGCACACCTTCAATTAAACCTTACTCTATTAAAAGACCATGGAGGTAAAGCTACCTAGCCTCCATGATGATTAGACTTGACAGAGAAAGCACACTGCGTAGTTGTTAATGTAAACAGATTATGAGGAAAGGACTTGGTCAAATCTACTTGTGTTTACATAATGAATCTCCAAGATAATTTCTGACATTCCTTGGTATTTTAATCAGTACTGGTTTGGCAGACTTAATGGCAAACTATTGCATGAGTGCATTAGAGGATCTTTCACCCTTCCTCTGTGCATTCTTTGTGTGAGGCCAAGCTGTACTGGAAAAATATGTTTGTATTTTAAGTTCTGAAAGGAACAATCTTCATTCCATCCTTCACAACCAAGCAATGATGAGTGATGACTATGAATATATTTTCATTTTGTTTAATGGTTTAAAAGGTAGCGTCATAGATTGGCTTTCATCAAAGTAATGCTGAAATATAGGCCAAATATCAATAAATAAGGGAATCAATGTGTGGTGAAGAGGTTTTCAACTTGTGGTTTAATCCCAACGAGGCCTGGTTCTTCATAATTTTACCGAGACGAAGTCGAGGTAAATTATCAAAAACCAGGCCTCGTTGGGTTTTAACAACTAGTTGAAAACCGATTCAACACACTTTGATTCTCATTCATAATATACCTTTTCGGTCAAAAGACATCAACCCAAAAGTAAAATAACTCCTTATAAGGGAGTGTTGTGCGCGTCGCGCGTATCGCGTGATGTGGCACAACTGTCCCGGCTGTTGCTCTCGACCAATAGGAATGAAGAAACTGTCTTACAAGCTCGCGTGTCACGCCCATGTTGTTAACACTTTTTACTGGTCATAAACAAATGTTGGTACACACCCACGCGACGCACTGTCCACCAATAGGAATAGCGAAACTGTCTAAGGTATTTATGAATTACAATAAATGTCACATGCAGCTGATTAGTGTCTACTTGTTGACAGTAAAAAACTGTCACAGTATTTTAAAAACAGGTTTTGGGATAAAATAAAAATATAAAAACTTTTTGACCCTAAATATTTATTGCTTTTTTAAATATTTATTATGTACTCACATTGTATTCAGGGTAAATTTTACAAAGCCAGTGATTTCAGTGTCAGGCCAGTAAGATAAGACAAGTCTGGTAGTCTTTTTTTAAGTTTTCAATTCAACATTCTTGTCTCAATGATGTTCAAATGTAGAGTTTGAGTCTCACAAATATCTTTTAATCCTGCCGAGTATCACCTAGATAAATCTTCTCTTAGTGTGTGTGTTCAAAGTGTGTTCTCATTTTGATTCTAGTCTCTTCTCATTCATTTTGGTAATTGTAGCAGTCCAGTAAACATTCAGAGTCGCGGTCTTGTGGATTTTTCCCCCAGATTCGAGCCCAGCTATATATTCACTATCCTGCTCATGATATTACAATTGATAAAAACAAACTGCAAATGGAAAATTGGATTGTGGATTTGTTTAAAAGTCAATTTCAGATCCTTCCTCCATGGTAGGAGGAAGCTGTGGACTATTTTCCTAAAACGTAAACAGACAAGCAAAATGCCACACATCATTACATGTACCCTGCTGCTCAAATTGATGCACGCTGTGTCTAACTCCATGGTGTTTTGTGATGTAACTCATCCCATAATGAAGACTTACTCCTTTGCTCTTTGACCATAA
Organism: Asterias amurensis; assembly: GCF_032118995.1. Taxonomy (NCBI): domain Eukaryota; kingdom Metazoa; phylum Echinodermata; class Asteroidea; order Forcipulatida; family Asteriidae; genus Asterias; species Asterias amurensis. The sequence goes on from NC_092661.1 coordinate 7,586,562, forward strand.
CATTTACTGAAGAAAGTTGTCTGCGTCAGTAGGGATTGGCAAGTGGAACAAAGAGGACGAGCAGGAATATATTTATGGAGAAGATCTGATAATACATCAGGAGAAAGGCCATGAAGAGCTTTAAAAAGTAAGGAGATTTAACAAATGCGATACGCAATGTTATTGGGAGCCAGTGGAGTTCTTATAAGAAGTGTATTTTGAGTACGAGGTGTACGTGAGCGAGCAGCGGTGATTTGAACTTATTGAACTTTAGGAAGATCTCTATCTGAAAGTCCAGTAAGAAGAGGCCTAGTCTATTTGTTTACAGAACACACTCAACAATCTGTGTTAAATCTATAGTGTTGATTCACAGCTTCTTGGTTGACTCATCAGAGCCCACAAAGTGAATGGTTCCTACATGTACACCATCAACACTACTTTTTACAACCACACCATGGAATTCAAACAGATCAGAAGGGAGTGGTTTATCAATTACCTAAATACATTGACACATGGAGTGGGTAAACAATGTGTTAGCTTGTATCTGGAAAAAAGGGTCTGAAATTTCATGAAAATTAATAGGAGAGTTTACATGTGGTGTGTAATTACTCAGTTTATGACCATAAAAAGCTGTTGATCTAGATAACCCTTTGAGAAACAATCCCCTTAGTGTGGTTTTATAGAGGAATTCAAACACATTTCAATCTGAGAAATATTTCTGCATGAACATTTGTTTATATATGTCTAAGTATTAGACCGTACCATAGGTAATTTTCAAAGCAGTTTGCAACAGCTAATTATATTTTCTTATTCTGACTCTGATAAAAATATGAATGTAGGACTGGACAGGCCATTGAATTGAAAGATATCTACTGTTATATTTTTTAATTACATACATTGTAAACCCTAGCAGAGTCTTCCTCTAAGGTTATAAATGAAAACACAACACAAAAGAAAACAAAACACAAACAACTACAAGTGAAAAAGAAACAGCCACATTAGAAGAAATGAAGAGAGATAGAAATGCCAGAAAATGTTCTTTTTTTAAAACACTACACATGTTGATGCACAGTTCACCCCTATAGCTCCACGCTTCACCAAGGGTAAGATTGAAATAATTCATTAAATTCACCAGAGGGTGACCTGGCAGATCATTGATTGGCTTTGATGAATACTTGACAGCTGTTAAGTTATTGGTGATGAGATGCTATCATTTACACTCCCTCCCTCTGTGCCATTTAGGTCATTACCTATTTATAGCCAATGTGTTTGAGTTCATACCATGACTTCATTTGCTGTCAGTGTCAGAACCCATGGAGTACAAGGATGTTTTGTGGAACACATGGTATACACATGGTATGCAGTGTACATTGTATCGAGAACATTGCACTGGGTAAAGGCCAAGTATACCTTGTATAGGCTAAACTTTGTATTTTTTTACCAATTCGACTTCTTTAACCCCACATTCATATACCTCAGACAGTTTCACTATATTGGTGGGGGCTGTTTAAACCTTTAATAATGACCAGTGTTTATAACTTGACAGCTTGATGCAAGACGTTTCTTGTTACGGGCGATGCAGGTGCTGTCATTGATTTGTCCGCGCTGTGTTGCAGAACGTGTTGCACCAAGAATATACACGCTTGTGCATGAACAGAACCGGAAACTGTCGGAAATAGATGGCAACACACGGACGTCGTACACTGTAACATGTACATGGATGTAGGAACATACAGAGCTTAAGCATTTAAGTTACAGAGTTTCTTACTTTATTACACCTTTTAACCAAAAAGGTATATGAATGGGAATAAAATGGTAGCTAACCTAGTTCTTTCACAGCCGATTAAAACCTCGCAGGGTTGAAATTGCCGTGTGCTTCATCACACGGCAATTCGACCCTGCCGTTTCTAAACGGCCGTGAAAGAACTAGTCGCTACCCTTTACATTGTAATTCCCTTATGTACAATAAGGGAATCAATGTGTTCTGAAGAGGTTTTCAACTAGTGGTTTAAACCAGCCGAGGCCTGGTTCTTGATAATTTTACTGTGACAAAGTCGAGGTAAATTATCAAGAACCAGGCCTCAGTGGGTTTAAACCACTAGTTGAAAACCGATTCAACACGTTTCGATTCCCATTCATAAATACCTATTGATTGGTCAAAAAACATCAAAACTTTTTGGTCAAACAAAAGTAAAATAAATGCAAAAAATATAATTGTTCAATGATTTCTTTCAACACAACACCCCTCTAGCTATGAAATGGTAAGGCCCTCTGGTAAACAACTCCTTTTATGGAGATTGCTGTGTATCGTGATGTGTGGCACAACTGGCCCAGCCTTTGCTATTGACCAATAGGAATGAAGAAAATGGCTTATAAGCACTTGAACTGCAAGCTTGCGTGTCACGCCCATGTTTCAACACTTTTTACTGGTGTTGTATCATCAGTTCAAACACCCCACGTGATGCCCTCTCGACCAATCAGAATGGATAAACTGTCTTATGTATATAAAAAATACAATCAAACTATAAGACCAGTGAAAATTTAATTTCAAAAAATGATTCAGATACGGCCGAAGTCTGGAGTTGTTTTGTTTGTGCAGGAAAAATAGTTCGTCAATTGGGAAACACAATCTGAGAAACATTTCATGCAGTAACACTTTTAAGATTAAAATGTTTTTGTACTGCTATCTCTCATACCACCATCACTATAAAACGCTATGCAATGTCGCGGAATATAAGTCAAGTGGTAACGCAGAACAGGTTTACACCAAAGCCAGTCATGGTCACTTTCTGCGTGGTAACGAGACAAAATCCAATGAGAACAAGGCTTATGATATGCCAAGCACTGAAGTGTATACACGTACACATGTACAGGGCCCACTTTCATCGCTGCTTAAAGTGATGGTGAGCAAATTGTTGTGCTTACTGTAGAAGAAGAATTTGCTACGGTGCAAACATATTTCACAGGTTAGCAGAACAAAATTGGGCAGCTATATTGCGCGTTTACCAAGGATTTGCATTGTGACGTCATTTATTTTCATGCAGTAAGTACCGGATCGTTAGCACGTCTTTTTGTGTGCTTACGGTTAGCAGCACTTTGAAATGGAAATCGCACAGGAAGCGCAAAATCGGCCGCAAAGCAGCGCTATAAAATTGGGCCCTGTAGGTCCCAGTACTGATTACCAAACTTAAAGAACCTCCAAGACCCTACCTGTCCCTCATACAGATGGAGTGCGTCTTGCCTCATAACAGCATATTTCTTCTTCCATTTTGCCACACCCCTCCGCCCCGCCTTTCCGGCCTTCAAGTTGAGCACCCCACTGATGCCCTCACTGGTCAAAATCTTCTGTGGTGGCATGTCTCAGCCTGGTAGGGACGAGTAGAATGGATATTGTAGCTCTGTTTATTAATGCTCAACCTGCAGAAGCTTCAAGTCAATGATGCCAGATGCTTGTGGAATTCAATGGGCGTGATTTACTGGACATATCTGTGAGATAAAAAAAGGGGATTGGAAACATTTTCAGAAAATATATATCAGTTGAGAACCATCTTTGTACTACATAATATGTGCTGCATGTAGGCCTACTGTACATGAAACTATTTTTGTTTTGACACTGAGAAAAACTGTGCAGGTTAGCCAGCTAGAATTTGAGAGGTTAGCCAGCTAGAATCTGAGAGGTTAGCCAGCTAGAATTTGAGAGGTTAGCCATCTAGAATTTGAGAGGTTAGCCAGCTAGAATCTGAGAGCAAAAACCACAAGACTGCAAGGCTTGTACGTAGCTCAACATTTTCACTAGACAAGAAATTTGAGTACAAGACCAGAATCAAAATGAGAAAAATCTTTCTATGACCCGATCACAGACATACATGTAAAAAACCTATAGACGGACAGTAGGGGGCGCCAAACTGAAATTTTGTACTTTCTCAAACCGTGGGCGGAAGTTAACGCGTGACCCGCTGCTTTTAGTACATGTTTTGGTATAACCTTGAGGCAGTGCCCACACCGTCTTAATTATATTTTATAAATTTGCAGAAGATGATGACCCGATGCGGGATTGTAGCCTTAATATGTAAGACAACACTTCATAAATAATCCATATGACTGTTTGCAAATGTTGGGCGTTGAGGTTGAACTGTTAAAATGTCATGTTTACAACCTTTTTCCCCCCCGGGAAATCCAGTCTAAACAACTAACGGCAGAAAAGGTATCTAGCTAATGATCTTACATTGTTTCTTAGACTTAAGTGATTCGTTTACCCTAAACACACACATTTTCTGTCGTCATCTCTTCACTCGCCCATTGCTTTACACGTGTTTTCGCTTGCGTTTTCACAGATTTTGCCCACGGTTTGGGGTATAGTCTGGTGCCGTCACAATTACGGTATCTGGACGTTGATTTCCATAGGTGCTGTCCGTCTATAGGTTCTTTATGTCTGTGGACCCGATACAGTTCAACTTACATGTAAGTTACTGTACATCTGCTTTTATTTTGTAATGGTTTAAAAGCACTACATGTACATGTAAGAGGAGATTGATCTCGTCTGTCTTTGGGATATTCAGTATACTTCTGGAAAGGTATTTTCCAGACTCAAGGTCAGCATTTACACAGTGGGGTATTATTATTCAAGACCCAAAATTGCAGGACTTGTCTCGTCATAAGTTTACTGGACTGAAACTGTGATAGGCCTATGTGATGACCGTCACATCAAACAGTTTTGGACTTTGACAAAAAATGCACTTGAACGATATAAAACAATGCATTTTACACCATTTTTCCCATTTTCATACTGGAATTAAAAAATGAGTGGATCACAAAACTGAATTTGTCCTGGGAGCCCCCTCGATTTTTTAATTTGGTTTGTTTGCTCTATCTGTTGTTGGAATGTGAAGTACGCATGGGCGCCATAGCATGCAGATGCAGCGCTAAAGAATATGCAATGCCATGCTGAGATCATTGAGCTGAGACCAAGTACAATATATAAGCCATGAGCAAGCTACATTATCAACACCTTCACTTGTCTACCACAAAAAATGTTTGGTTACCAAGAATACCAATCCAACTTGTCACTTGGCTTGGATCACTAAAACAGACTTCAACAACACAAAGATGTTCCTTCTTTAGGCAGTCAAGTAACTTTTAAACACAAAGCAACCCCTTAGGGAATGTTAGAGAGGACATATTTAATGGTGCAATGGTGGCTGTGTTGGGGACCTGCTCCTGAATACATGAGATTTTGCTGAGGAAACCAGGAGTGTCATGAATATATGATGGAATCTGCAGCATTAGCAGCTTGAGAAAACTGTCAACAAAAAGAGATATTGTCTCAGTGTGGGAACCATTGCCAGATTTATAATGGGTCTCCCTGGGTTGTCTGGTTTGTGTACCTTGGGGATGTAGAGTGTCAATACTAGAGGACTGCAAAAGAGCAGCGTGCCATGGCCGAGTGGTTTAATAGAGCATCGAATTCAAGTTCTGGTGGTTATTAAGTCACCGGAGTGTGGGTTCGAACCCCGGTCGTGACAATTGTGTCCTTGAGCAAATACTTTACTACATTTGCTTGGGTGCCTGCGACGGTAGGGGTTGATTTGGTTAAATAAAATACAGATAAATTTGTCTTGCTCTTTGAAAAAAAAAAAATTGAAGTGGTTTGGAATGTGCGTGGAAACAAGCTTGACAAAACTCTTTTGCCACCCATTTATACAAAAATGTCACAACAAATGGTCCCATTAGTGTGGATAGACCCAAATCCATGGTCTATAGATGATCTCACCACCATGACCACAAAGGTAGAATTAACAATCTCACAAACTTCCCTGAAAGCAGGAAGTTGTTCATTTAGGCATATCAGAATAATAGGCAATTACACGTATGGCCTTTAATGATCTTGCAGTGCAATTGCTGTTTCCTTAATTGGTTTAACAGGAACATGTACCGTAAGTTTAACTTCAGATGTAACCACTCATTTCAGATACTGTAACCACTCACTAAAAAGAATACAAACAAATCCGTAAAAATAAAAAATAAACAGTTCTAACAACAAAACTAAAAGTTGCAGACCAAGCATGTGACAGAAAAATGTTAGGGAAAGCCCTACTACATCAGATACAATCTGTGGGATAGTGTAAATGACAGATTCTAAAATATTATTTACATGTATGGGTACATGTGAACAATGACTGTGAAGGAAGGTTACTTTTAAACAAACTTCACAAATGAAAACAAGCAGTATCAAGGCTGGGTACACATTTAAAGCATTTTTAGCTCCTAGTTGGCACTAAAGCCACTGACAAAAAAGTTGTATAATAAAATACATAAGTACAAAACCTTTACAATTTTGGAAGGTTGGGAAGGAATCCCACCCCCAATAGCCAATACACCACCAACTCAACTTGCCTGCAATCACCATACCTAAAGTACATGTAAGTACATGTATGGTACCTGTTAAAAGGCTGGCACTGTACAATCCACTAGGAAAACATGGTCTGAGTGTCCAATAAAGCCCAGTGCAGACTAACTGGCAGCACACATGTCTGTACAGTGCATTCTGAAACAAGCTATCCGCCCCAACTTGACAATCGCACCAACTTGGGGCCAAACCCTAATTAATTAACAAATTCAAGTGGGGAGCTCCCAGTCTATCTAGTCCCAAAGATCAATCACAGATTCAGAGTTCTGGCTATCTTGGCCAACTGCGGGCAATCCCTAAAATACCTACAGCTGGGACACCCCAACTTGAACACTCAAGTTTGGGTCCTTGCTCTATGTCCCAACTTAGTTGAGAGGATTGTCAAGTTGTAACGGAAATACAGTGTACACTGTCAGTCTTGGCTCAAAGATTCTACAATAATGGTCAGGTTCTGTTCTGTTTATCATCGAAACAACTGGGGGCGATGACATCAACTTAGTCAACAGATAATGTAGTGGAAATGATTAATTTACACTCTCATTGTAGTGCCAAGTGCTTTGAGTTTCTACATGTACAATAACTTTTATGGGGAAAAGGGTACAATGGGTGGATTGCATAGAGAGTTACGACTAGTCATATCTCGAGTTAGGACGAATTAAGTACTCTTCCTAATTTATCATCCTTATTTACTAGCCTTAAGTTTTTAATAACTCCTAGGACTAATTGTCCTACAAAAGGACTACTATACTGTATCTGTGTGAAATCGACCCCTGGGAATTTTTGTTAGTTGGGCAGGGATGCCATTGAACTACCTTTTGTTAACATTCCTGGCCTAACTTCAACAATCACCATAGGGAAAATCCCTTTCTATTTCCTTATCCACACTATGGAACATGGACAATTATTATGAAACGAGTTAATGCACAACAACACAGGGACACAATGTACATGTCTGGGAATGTACACATTCTGTGTTGCAGCTAAAAAGGCATTGCCATAGGCATGGTGAATGCACTAAAATGTATGACACCATGGAGGTAGAAATAGATGACACTAACTTTATAGTGTAGGCCTATCGTTTGGAAAATCAACTGGGGCTCCAGTTTTGGTGAAAATTCACAGGCTTTACATACAAGCACGGCTTGTACAGCTCACAATTTAAACTGGTCTAACAACTATTTGTAGAAGACCAGAACCAAAATGAGAATACATGTAACTGTATAACTGTAAACAGTTTAACATAAATGTATTTCTGGTAATTAAAAAAAAGTAATTCAGTACGATGTTAATATTATTCAAACATATGTTTTTTACTTGAATTGGGTTTACTGGCCCAGGGCTAAAATTACTGCCTGGCCTAAAACTTGTTGTCTTGCAGTGTACACTTTTACTAGGCTTACACCATGTGCAAAAAGCTATTTTTAATGCATTGCTATCAAGCCCATTGTGAACAATGACTCCCCCTCCCAAAATGTCACTTAACTTATGAGTGTTAAATCATGCTGGAAGTTTTATGAAGGCCACTGTTTTTTACTGTACATGTACTGCACAACGGGTCGGTAAATTAATTATTCTTACTTCTAAGTAGTAAATAAAATGGTTCCCTATTGTAACAAAGCTTGTTATCCTTTAAAAACTCGACAGTATAAGGGTTTGGAGGATCATTTTATCAACAGGCTGTTCAAGTCTCGCCCATACATTCCGGGAAAAAGCTGCATAGTCACAATGTTGATTTTTAAAGGATTCGGGTACTTTTTCAAAATGTCCACAGATTTACATTAAACTTACAGGATTTGAAGATAATGATAGTGGAAAGCTTCTCTTCAAATATTACCAACTAAGGTTGTGTAGTTTTTGAGAAATGAGTAAAACAAGTCACAAAATCATTTTAGTCTCATGAGACCAAAATGATTTTAGCATGTAAAATCCCCTTTAAAACCAGTTATGATATTATACCCAAACCATAGCATAACTGGTTTTTACATGCTAAAACTGAGACGAAAATTATTACTTTTACTCATTTCTCAAAAACTACAGCACCTCAGTAAGTAAAATTTCAAGGGAAGCTTTCTACTAATCTTCAAACTGTGTAATTTAATTGTAAATCTGTGGACATTGTGTTTTTTGTTAGGAAAAAGTACGGTACCCTTTAAGTTTATTCAAACAAATATGGCTTATACAAACAGTGCACTGTTTAGAAAAATAAATTTATCACTCTGATGGATGATGTTTTACAATCAAAATAATTAGAACATCTTATTTTTTAATTCTTCAACCTCAATGATAACTAGATACATAAGTATCTAGTTATCATTGAGGTTGTCCAACATGTCCAAGTTCTTGGTCTGTGTCACCTTGAACACATGTGTGTACACTGTACACAATGTCATTCTGTACACATGTTGGCATTTCAGATCAAAGTTCAAAGATTGAATTTAATACATTAATAGCCTTTACTGTATTTAACCATCATTGGAAAGATATAGGCCAAATTTAATGCGCAGAAGCCAAAAATCTCTGCTAACCCGTGAAGATGACAAACAAGCGCGGCATTCCCTGCTTCTAGAAGCGCTTATTCTTACGGTAATCACGGCCATGAAATTGGGCTTTGATCTTTCATCCACAACCATAGTACATTGTGTAACTTTAGGTGTGGAAGATGAACATGGACTTTATTAAAGCTTTATAACAAAATGCCCTTTGTACACAGGCTTGATTGTGTATACATGTACCTGGTCATCTGAGGTCGATGGGGAATGAGTGCAATGGAAAAAGTCACCCGTGGTAAGGAAAGGGTAAACTGCAACTTTAATCCAGCACGAACTTTGAGGTAACACCACACACTTCTCACTACCCCAGAAGGCAGGATGGTACAATGCGGCTACTCAGCTATGTATTTATCGGAATGAAATACTTTCTGTTTACATGAACAATGTTTCCTTCCTCTTAGTGTTGCTTACATTTGCTTTTATAATATACATGTACAGCTCAGTCTGTAGTAACTGATACTTGACATACATGTAGGCCTATAACACAAAGAGGAACTTAAATTACATAAAAGAGTTCAGTCTTAAAGACCAGTGCCTCACATTGAACCATAGTGGGGATTGGGGTACTTTGTGTAACACAAAACATAATGTCCACAGATTTACATTAACTAAAACTAGTCTGATGATAAATCTAAGGCTTCCCCTAAAGGCAGTGGACACTATTGGTAAATAGGGCCTACTCAAAATAGTTATTACTATTAGTATAAACCTTACTTGGTAATGAGTAATGGGGTGAGGTTGTGAGTTAAAAACATTGTGAGAAACAACTCCCTCTGAAGTAACATAGTTCTCGAGAAAGAAGTAATTTTCCATGAATTTGATTTTGAGACCTCAGAATTAGAATTTGAGGTCTCGAAATCAAGCATCTGAAAGCACACAACTTTGTGTGACAAGGGTGATTTGTTCTATCTTTATTATCTCACAACTTTGACCACAAATTGAGCTCAAATTTTCACAGTGCTTGTTATTTTAAATGCATACGTTGTACACCAAGTGAGAGGACTGGTCTGTGACAATTACCAGTAGTGTCCAATGTTTTAAAATATTGCTTGCCGCAGTGATGTAGTTTTTTTGAGCAATGAGTAAGACAATGTCATGAAAATGCGTTTATGCTAAAATATTTCATCTCACTGAGCGTAAATTATATTCATGACTTGTTTTACTTATTTCTCAAAAAGTACAGCAACCTTTCTAACCATCATCTTCAAACTGTGTAATATAAATCTGTACCCAGACCCTCTAAAAGAATACCTCTTCAAAAAAAAAGGTAAACATTATCACTTATCAGAGTTTTCACTTTTATAAAGAAAATGTTAGTATTCATGTTCAACAATTTGCTCATTTTCAAAGCGTGCACACGTTCTCATAAACGAGCTCGTTAACATGCTAACCACTTAAACAATAATGATAATAATCAATTGCTACAATTAAAGGAACCTGACTACCTATATGAGCAGAGTAAGAAAATGGACCCTTCCCATGAAATATGCTAATTACATTCACGCATGCGTACAGACCCTGCTGGTTGGCAAACACCATAAAGTTGTGCACTAAGCAGGCACGCAATTGCGTCTGCGTCACACACCCATTACTGAGTGTACAAAACAGAAGGATGTTCCCTCATTTTGCCAGCGCCAAGTGACCCTATCCAAGAGCGGGTCACTTGGGGCTGGTCTGAGGTGCTCTGACGTCACCACAAAAAGGGTCACGTGATGATGCAGTTTTTTTTCTTCCAGGTGGAACATGGGTAAATATCTGCACACGTTTGTCCTGAAAAAAAATAGGCGACTTTTCCAGTAAAAATGGAGGTAATTATTAGTGCCCACGTACGATCGTCCTGGAAAAAAAAATAAAATATGCCACTTGGATAAAAAATAAACGGAGCCCCAGATCGTAGAAAGAACAGGTGAATAAGAATTTTGCATAAAAGGTTAATAAAAGCATAATTTTGTCCAAAAAATATTATTTTTCAATTCTGTGAATGAAGTGTTATTTTTTAGATTGTTGAGGTATTATTTGGTTACGTTCCAAGCTACCCAGCTACTCAGCTACGCTTACGTTCCTTCAAGTTACGCTATAATATCAAAAGGTACGTTTTCAAGCTCGAGTCAAGCTGTGCTTACGTTCCAAGCTACGCTTACATTCCAAGTTTTGCTTACGCTCCTTCTCAAGTTACGCTTGAATTACAAAAGGTACGCTTTCAATCCTGAGCCAAGTTACGCTTACGTTCCATACGCAGCTAAGTTTACGTTCCAAGATACCTAGCTACGCTTACATTCCAAGATATGCTTACGTTCCAAAAGACATGGTTACGTTCCAAGCTACGCAGCTACTCAGCTATGCTTTAATACAATCCATATACATCGTTTAGGTTCCAGTTACGCTATAATAAAAAATAAGCTTTCAATTCCGAGTCAAGCTAGGCTTACGTTTCAAGAGATTAAAAAAATCTTTCACTGTGAATAACAGGGCCCATTGATCAGTTTAATCTGTTTAGCAGAAAATACTGCTTACAAAATTTCTTTACTATTCAAAAATTTAGTCGGGCACCAGCAGCCACAAGTTCACAACATCTTAAATTTAATTAAAATTTGGCTGGTATCAGTTTCTGCTATGCAATACTATTTTGTACTAAGTAAATTTTTGTGCCACTATAGGCCTACAAGCATTATGAAATTGGGTCCTGGCACGTCAGTACTCCTAGAACTATTTCGGTTTCGTCTACCACAACTGGAGACAAAAGCCGGACGAAACCGAAATCTGTTGTAGGAGTAGCACGTCGGGAGCATGTACGCCACAATCGCATTCCAAGCTGCATCATGGCTATGCAGTAGTAGGCCCTGGTTTATTGGGGCCAGGAATGCTTTATTTACTTATCACTGTCCCATCATATTCTGGGTTAGTTTTTTGTGTTCTTTGTGCAATCTTTGGATGTACGTCGAAGCAAGACTACCTCCATCGTCGAAGGATTTGCCTGATCCGTATAATGCTGGTTGTTTATAATTTATGGATAGACTAGATCCTTATGCTGCGTCATAGTAAAACATTGCTATAAACAAAGCACCAGTCTACTTACAACATTGTGCGACGATGTCACGAAGTTTTGACAGTTGCAACGGGCGGAAACACGTATACACTGGCCTTTTACCGCTTTTGTTTTTTTAAATCATTTTTGATGATTTTTTTTTACAGCAACCATCTATAAAAACATTATTTATGATTCTACAGCCCTAAATTGCGTAAACGGTGAGCCGGTGTGTCCCTTTAAGAGCAATTATTGTATTTAACCATCATTGGAAAGATCTAAGCCAAATTTAATGCACAGAAGCCAAAAATTCCCTGCTAACTCTTGAAGATGACAAACAAGCGCAGAATTCCCTGCTTCTGTATAGAAGCGCTTATTCTTTGCTTACGGTATCACGGCCATGAAATTGGGTTTTGATCTTTCGGAAAAGTTTCCGTATGGCGCCACCACTTTTTCATTCGAAATAAAATAATATAGTATCTAATTTACCTGATTGATATATCCCTTTTTGTAAAAATTAGTGAAAAAGTGGTGGCGCCATGCGGAAAGTTATCCGATCTTTCATCCACAACCATAGTAACTTTAGGTGTGGAAGATGAACATGGACTATATTAAAAGCTTTATAACAAAATGCCCTTTGTACACAGGCTTGATTGTGTGTACATGTACCTGGTCATCTGAGGTCGATGGGGAGTGAGTGCAATGGAAAAAGTCACCCATAATAAGGAAAGGGTAAACTGCGACCCAGGGAAGCTAATCGAACGCACACACCCAATATTATTATATAATACAATGGGTAACTTTCCGTATGGCGCCACCACTTTTAAACTAATTTTTACAAAAAGGGGTTCTCAATCTCACTCACTAATGACCCCCCTGAGCCTCAGTCAAAGCAAAGGGGGGGAGGTAAAATTCGATATCGAATGAAAAAGTGGTGACGCCATGGGGAAACTTTTCCAATATTTTAACTGTTGTTATTTACCATTATTTTCAACAAACCAGGAAACCAAACAAACAAACATCACAAATATTACAAACATTCAGTTAGTGAAGGTAGGCCTAAGAACAGTCTGACCACACCATGAAGGTAGAATTCTACTTCCATGGTCCGACTGAGCATGCTGAGTGACAGCATGGTCACGGTGACAGCAGTACACATCTGACATCATCATGTCATGTCATCATTTTTTTTCTCTAAAATTAAAAAGTAAGAATATCATATTCTTTTCGTTGGGTGTGCAACTTACCAGAGCTAATTAAGAGTAGAGTACTATAGTTCAGGAAGAGTAAGTCGTCAACCTGCTATTCATAACACAAAGATTATTTCCAGCTGGGTAGAAAATGACAGACGGAGAAACGGCAGCTCTTTTTTGCATGGTAGCACTAGCAGACAGCAGGGCACACACGTACTACCGTGATAAAGAACAAGTATTTACAATTACTACCTTTGTTCCGGGCCGGGCAATTCGCTTGGTATTAAAAAAGAGTGGTCCAGAACGTAAGCTGGAAACCAATACGGTTGTATTCTTCAAGAGTGAGAAAAGCGCCCTCTACTTGTTTATAACTAAAAGGGTGTGGCTGTCGCTCCTTATTACACCCCATTCTTGGATTGGTATAAGAGGTCAACCAATCCGATTTGCACACTAAAAATATTGCATTTTATTTATTTCTTCAGTCTTGTATAGTTTGACAAGTTTGCATCAGTTTGGGGGTGACCTGTCGGATGTGGAGGCCGAGGAAGAATTCTTCCTTTTTCATGGATGAGCAATAGTTGGAAATTCATAGAAGCTTATAAATAAAGACAAATGAACATGAAACTGTAGCGAATACGAGTACAATTATTATTTGCAAGAACCATTGGATGAAACCAGAGTGAAACTTTAATAACAGTTCAAAAAAAAAAAAGACAGACCCCCCCCCCAACAAAAAGAAAACAACCCATCCATTCAATCATCAAAAGAGGGCGGTATACAACTTCAACGGTCTAATGAAAAAAGGGCAGCTCATTCAATTTATGGCTCAAATAATCAATCAAGTGAACAATTCTCATCAAAATCTTATAATAATTTTATGAACTTACATTCAATATTAATCACATCAACACTTCCAACACATTTTAAAAAAAAATATCAAATGAAAATGCACCATGTCTTTGTAGTAATAATACAAACTTTTTTTCCAATTAGAGACTGAAATTTGAAATCAAAGTTCAGTGTTTTGGTATTCATTTTGGTTTTACATGGTTTTACCCATCTCCAGCTTGCAGAATTAGAACAGAAATCTTCCTCAATTATTTCGATCACATTTGGCTGGGGGGGGGGGGGGGCAAGTACTAATCTCCCTAAATCCAGAGTATTGTGGAGGCCGAGGAATAATTTTTTCCTGTTTCCACACCCCCTGTTGTGCTTTTAAATTTTGTTTCCCATACAAACTAAAGCTGTACCATTGTACAACAGTTTTTAAATAATAATGATATCAAGTTATAACCCAAATGAGAAACTGATTGGGCGTGCATTTGAAATAATTTGGGGTTGAACAAAGGAAAATTGACTAGAGCGGGATTTGAACCAACGACCTCCCGCTTAAAGGCAGTGGACACTATTGGTAATTGTCAAAGACTAGCTTTCACAGTTGGTGTATCTCAACATATGCATAAAATAACAAACCTGTGAAAATTTGAGCTCAATCAGTCATCGAACTTGCAAGATAATAATGAAAGAAAAAAACACCCTTGTCACACGAAGTTGTGTGCGTTTAGATGGTTGATTTCAAGACCTCAAGTTCTAAATCTGAGGTCTCGAAATCAAATTCGTGGAAAATTACTTCTTTCTCAAAAACTATGGCACTTCAGAGGGAGCCGATTCTCACAATGTTTTATACCATCAACCTCACCCCATTTCTGGTCACCAAGAAAGGTTTTATGCTAAAAATTATTTTGAGTAATTACCAATAGTGTCCACTGCCTTTAACATGCCAGTGCTTTACCACCTGAGCTATTTAGCCTTATTATGTATGTTGCCTGTCTCCCTGTTTTGTAAATGTTTTGTTCAGGTTTCCACTTGGAAGTGAAGCCATACAACTATTACCCGCCATTTAGCCAGGGATCACCCCTAAGTTCATGATAAAACCTGTCTTTGTTCAATCTCAAATTATTAAATAAATGAACCAGCTAAAAATATACCCTGTCTATACTTCGCAAATTTTTGATTTCATTTAAATTAATGCTCTGGAGACAGGGACAACAAACACTGCTTCAAAATATAGAATAGTATTATTTTAACGAACACCAAACCTTTATTATCAAAGCATTCAAACATCTAAATCATAATGCTTACTGTCTTATTTCTTATGATGCAATATAAGCATTAGAGTGACTTCCGTTAAACTGAAAAGGGGTCAGTCTATTTTCTGCCTTAATTTAAAAGAGTTGCAGCGAACACAATAATGTGTACTTCAGCTGTTTCTTATAATTCTATACTGCCCCTTCAGCCTGTAGAGCCAGCAAGTACAGCTTCAGCCAAAGATAGCCAGCTAGTAAGCCAAATAGCCATGTCTGAATTGCGACTTGTGTTGCTAAGGGCAGCCTATGCTTCAATGCGACTTTACAGTGATTCAATTCTTATATAATAATGTAATATTTTGAATGCATGCTAACAAAGATGGCTGCACCCTCAAAAAGTCAAAATGATAGTACAGCAAAATCACAATTCTGGGACTCACAATACAGAGTTTTACCTGGAGAGGTGTTTATAAAGATGGCAGTAGATTGATTGACATGCCTGTATGCTTCGTTTTTGAAACCGCAAGGGCACCAAGGCGTTTCTCCTTGTAAAGGGCACCCTATGAGGAAATTGTTAATTTATACTGGAGCATTTTAAGGGCACCATATAAATGACCAACGAGCACAGAGGCAATCCCCTTTGTTGGAAAACTCTGTATTTGTTGCCTCCATGAACATGAACTTGAAGTATCAGGTCTGGATTAAAGGCAGTCAGCCAATCCATGTGGAATTATAGTATCACATATACCCACTCACCATAGATTATGCAGCGGTGTTGCGAAGTGTAGTGAGGGATGTGAGCCCTACCGATAGATTTGTTGGACTGCATTTTGAGCTTCTCAATCCAAAAACAAATCACTGAATTAAATAGAACAAGGGCAGCCAGATTTTAAATATTATTTCAATAAGATTCTCCATTTTTCGTTTAATTTTGTATCTTAATATTCAACATTAAATGAATGATTTTTGAATTAGGCAAAATGTGTGTGATTTTTTCAAAGAATATAGATTATCCATAATGCACTGCAAATTCTCTCCAGTTGGGCACTATAGACCTTTATCATGCTGCCTTCATCTTGGTCATGTTCCTGGTATCGAATAACAATAAAGAATGCTAAAAATCATTTTGCAAATAGGAACCAGACTATTTTGTTCTTCCAGCCTCGGTTTGGTAACATTGATATCAATGGGAGATATTCAAATTGGCTACACCATGATAAAGGTCTATATGCTGAATATCTGATTTCTGCAGAGCGCCCTCTCTCAGGAGTTGATCAATGCGTTGTGATATCTCTCATCTATGTTCTGCCAGTTTGCCACGTTGAAGATGGCCTTAACATAGTCGGGTCTCACATTCTTGTATTGCAGATAGTAAGCATGCTCCCAAACATCAATACCAAACAAGGGAACCAGACCTGTAAAATTCAAACACAACATCAGGAGGTACGATATAATTATATTTTTTTAGAATACTACATTACACAACTCACTTGTAATTCAATAGAAATACCACAAAACTACTTTCAGACAATTTTTTATTTTTCTATTCTTATTTATTTATGCAAGTCGCCAAACACACAAGGCCTGAAGGTCACTTCAAGGTGTGGGCTACGACTATTTTGTCCAGAGGCCGTTTCCACCTACTCCTAGGGCTAAAACAGGGTTACCCCTTTTACAGTCCATATGGATGTAGGTTGGGTATCATCAGTCCGAAGCCTTGCCGGTAGAGCAGAAAGCACTACCTCCCCAATTTTATGTAGCAAGTGTCACAGCCGGGACCCGAACCCACACCCTGCTGATCAAACACCAGAGCTTGAATCCGGTGCTCTTAACCGCTCGGCCATGACACTGCTCTAGAATTGCAATGGTCGTGTGTTACACAGTGCTAACACACATTGGTGTATGGGTAAAAACCAAAATTAATATTCTTTATCCCCGATATAAACTTAACATCTATTATATACTTCCAGACTTGTTTTTTTAACAGGTGTACACATTTTAGCTAGTTTAGTTCTCTTCCATTTGTTTCACTTCAACTCTGGATATTTTCTTGGAAATGCTGGGGGAAAAAATGTCACTGAGAGTTACTGCTGGCACAAAGAATCCATGATGAAACACACCAAAGAGAACAAAGATTCTGTTTGAAGCACTGGTGCTCTTCAATGTGAACTACCAATCCCATAAGCTCAATGCATTTCCTTTGGGATTGGATTACTATTGGGGCCAAACTGGGCAACATGTGGACGTAGTTTACAGTGGATTTACGTCATAGGCCTAATTTGATGGAGCTGCTTATGCAGATGATATTGCATAAAAAATGTCTTCAAAGCAAAAATGGCCGGTATACCAGTGATACACGAGTGCACTGGTTGGTGGTCCTATTCTGTGCTTAGTTGCTTTGTGTGCAAGCAGCTTTTGTGTAAAACAATTGCAATGTACAAAACAATTGTGATTACTGAAATAGGTTACCATCCAAATACAATACATGCCTAACGTGACTGGTATTCTTCTTATTTTTGCTTAGCAGAATTTTGTGAGGCAATATTTTCTGATAAATCTTACCTGTTGTGGCCTCCAGTGGATCTTGATTAGCACATGTTGTGATTGCAAGGGTTCGTGTAGTCTTATTGTAGCCCAACCAACCCCAGCCGGATCCCTGGATACCAATAGATGCTGCCGATAACTTCTCTCTCATGTTGTCATAGGAACCAAAATCACGATTAATTGCAGATAATAGATCTCCTGTAATGACAGAAAGGTAATGGTCAGTAAGCAGTGGCGGTATGTTGTATACAGTGCCTTATTCATAAGTCGCATCACTAGACCACCAAGCTTGCCCAGCAGTTCTAGGAGATTTAAATCCTTTATTTCTAGCAGTGTAATAAAAATGTTTTTCAAAGACATCCCTCTAATCTTATCAGTGTCTCATAGAGTTTGCCGACACACTATGGAGATAATCTGAATAGATTAAACCCATGTTTCAAATCCTACTTAAGAAAATACACTCTCGTTAGTTTAAAACCCTAGAGTCTGTTGAGTTACCATAGAGTGGAGAAGTAAGGGTTACGTTTAGCTTTGAACTAGGGACTTGGGATATTTTGCCAGACCTTGCTCTTATCTTAATAATTTTGTTAACCAACTGGCCTAATAAACTCTGGGTTTAACTCGCCACGAGAAGTTTTAGTAGCCCTGATTTCAACCATGTATTGTCATAAATGTATCTTTCAGTATGCATTTATGGTAGCAATCACAACCAGTATAAAAATAGGCAAAAATAGTTACACTCAAACTCTCAAAAAATAAAAAATAAAACATTAAAAAAAATGTATTATTCACATCTGAATGGAAGAAATATGAGCATTTTAAAGCACAGTTTTTTAGTAGCCTACAAGGCAAGTTGAGAGCTGGAATTTACTAGAAGTTTTTTATTAGACAATGATATACCTGTTGGTTCACCACCTCCATTTGGTGACATGACAGTCCAGAAGATTGAGTGATTGATGTGACCTCCTCCATTAAACTTCAGTGCTGGCTGCAGGGCAATTACCTTCCCAATATCACCTGCAATAGAAACATGCTTAAGTGTTATTTAAAGCCAATGGACACTATTGATTGGTCTTTTCTCGACAAAACTTACTATGTACTGAGCAGCGGAGAGCTGTTGATAGTATAAAACATTGTGAGGAACGGCTCCCTCTGAAGTAATGTAGTTTTTGAGGTGCTTTTTTTCTTTCATTATTCTTTTGCAACTGCGATGACTATTTGATTCCAAATTTTCAGAGCTTTGTTATTTTATGCATTCATTGGGATACACCAAGAGGGAATACTGGTCTCTGACAATTACCAAACATGTCCAGTGCCTTTAAAGATAAAGTTCAGAAGAGGTATACCAACAAGAAACTTGATTAAGATTAATCTGGAAGCTCACATTCATGTCGGTACAGTCTTCCATCTGAAATAACTATGAAAGTCAAGTAAATGCCATTTAACGAGCCTTTATAGTCCTTCATTTGATTGTCACAATCAAAACAATCTCAATACACAAGTACAACATCCCTAACACCGCAATTTATTTGTAGCATTTAATAAAAACTACCAGGTTGGTTGCATGGTTTCAACCTACCTATTTCGCAATTTTCTGTATGCTTCTTAGAAGATGAAGACTACAATGGTGAAACAATGATGTAGTTTTTTGTCAGGCATTGAATTTCATCTTTGAGATAGCAAGGCCATTTTCATTTCGCAAAGGGCATTTCCATTGGAAAATCTTAACATATTATTATGGCAGGCCACGGAGGCCATGGCTTGTGTTGCCCTGGCCTTTGCCTTGGTGCCAATAAAAGTTTCTCATAGACTTTTATATTTTCCAATGAAAGCGCCCTTTAAAAATGAAAATGGTCCTGAGAGCACTCTCTCACAGATGAAATTCCAAGCCATGCCCTCTGTGCAATTAATTTACTTAAATAAAACACATTTCAGACTTGTTTAGGTATTGGTAGCTTGTTCTTGTGAGATTAGTCGCAAAAGAACCAGTGCTCTTGGTTTAAATTTAGAGAGCAACCGTGCACACTATCAACTCTTAATAAATAAGCCATTTCAGAATTCCAGGTGCGCATGTCTGTTACTGCTGACAACGCATTTTGCTCATCTCCTGAACCTTTTGACAATACCCGCAGGTATTGTCAAAAGGTTACGGGAGATAGACAAGATGCGTTGTCAGCAGTAACAGACATGCTAAGCTGGAATTCCAAAGTGGCTTATTGATGCATTGTATGCATGTTGGTGGTGCCCTGACATAATAAGCAAACGAAAGGAAGTTTGAATACCAGCATCCGTTGCCTCTTTCAGCTGTTTCTCTGCATTGTTTAGGTTGTTGACATACGTCGCATGATGTTTCTTATGGTGAAGTTCCATAATATCTGCATTAACGACTGGAGCTAATGCGTTGTACTCATACGGCAGGGCTGGTAGTGTATGCTCCTGACGAGCAGCGATGGTGCTTGAGGCACCACGGCAGGCCAACAGCCTGTGGGGTGTAAGAGTAATAATACAGGCTCATGTGAGAAAAAATGTAAACAAAAATAACATCATGGATAGACACAAAGCCATGTGTATCAAATTAAGTACAAGTGCCAGGTTGAACAGAAATTTTGTTTGCGGAGAGACTAATTTTTCTTTTGCAAAATAAAAAAACCCAACCAAAAAACAGTAATATAGGCATGTGTAAACATGGTAAACATGAAGGCCAAACAGTTTTGAATAGAATTTTGTACATTTATGTCACTACTCTTTACTCTTACTAACTCTAAGCCAGGTTCATACTATAGGCCTAATTCCTGTGAATGTGAAGCGAATTTGATGTGGATTTGACGTCACAACTCTGTTTTTTTACTCAGATACTAGGAAGAGTTGAAAACAGCTCAACAACTGCAAATTATTTGTTGCGAATTTGTGATATTCACTTCACATTCCCATTTGCAGGAAGTATGAACTGGGCTTCAGAATGAGGTTCGTGAATTCATTCACAAGATTGACAGACAGTGACACACAGCCACAGGTAGTTAGCACACTCAGTCCTACTGCTTGCCCTCAACTCACTTTCAACACACTTGATACGGCCAACTCACCGTCAACACAAAATATTTCAAATCCACAAAAAAAAGCATAGATCTGTAAAGAAAGTTTTGGCTATTAATTTAAAAGGAGAATTTTCAAATGTTTGAGGCTACAAATTGGTTATAAAAATGGAGTTTTCTCACAGCTACAAAGCCGTTTGCCGACATCTTGCCTTTTCAGCTTGTATGATCGATTTACAAGAAAAAGCACAGTGCATGCATAAATTACACTATCCGCTACTGATCACTGACTTCTCGGGTCAAGAGACAAGACTAATCCATATCCAGGCAGCTGCAGGAAGGCTAGTTACGATAACGTAACCCTCCTCCCCCTTACATTATTGCAACTACAGGAAGGCGTCCTCTGTGAAAAGGCAAGATGCCTGGCTGCTGCCAACACTAACAAAAATAACATGATTTAGCCTAATAAAAAAAAATATAAAAACTTAAATTAAAAGGTAACAAAGTTCGTGAGAAAAAATCTCAGTTTTTAATTGTCATAATTATTTAAAACTGTAAACAGTGTAAACTCATAGTCAAACTATCAAGAACTATTAAGTATTACACATCCCAATCTTACCTGCTACCTAATATCACTCGTGAAAGCATAATTATCACTCGAAAACTTTGTGAATAACAAGTAAAAATAAATACTCCAACTCTAAGCCTCACAGATCTCAACACATGCCTCTTGGTGGCGCTGTGTTATTTTTGGCGCCCTCTGTCGGTAGGCTTGGTCAACGTGTGTTTTTAGAAACGTCAGGAAAGCGAATCTTGCGTGCATTTTTTTCATTTATCTTGTAAATTCAGACACCATGGAGACGATTTTGGAGCAACAAAGGCGTCTACATGAAGAGAAAGAACGGATAATTGAAGCCATGGTTAAAGAAACTCTACACAAGAAAAGTTCGGTGAGAACAGGTTTCGGCAAAATGTATGGTTTTTTTGTATTGACTTTCACTTTGTGTACGACGACGATGCAGGGGAAATTCGACGATGCTGGTCCCGTGGGTTGAAAGGGTACCGTTCACTTCGGCACCTTGCAAACTCGGCACCTGCAAACTCGGTTGAGGATGCTTTCTGATGCACACAGTCTAACTAAAAACTGAAAACTAAAAAACCCACATTTTTAAAGGCAGTGGACACTATTGGTAATACTCAAAAAGTTTATTAGCATAAAACCTTACTTGGTTGGTAACAAGTAATGGGGGGAGGTTGACGGTATAAAACATTGTGAGAAACGGCTCCCTCTGAAGTGGAGTAGTTTTCGAGAAAGAAGTATTTTTCCACAAATTTGATTTCGAGACCTCAAGTTTAGAATTTGAGGTCTCGAAATCAACCATCCAAAAGCACAGAACTCAGTAGTGTGACAAGGGTTTTTATTTTTCATTATTATCTTGCAACTTCGACGACCGATAGAGCTCAAATTTTCACAGGTTTGTTGTTTTATGTATATGTTGAGATACACCAAGTGAGAAGACTGGTCTTTGACAGTTACCACAATAATGTCCAATGTCTTTAAAGGAAATTTATACGAGGTGGTTAATAATGTTACTGTTGTTAATAAAAAATACAGGAGTTAGGTCTTTCATTTCATTTCAATACAAAAAACAACAGGTTACAGTCCACGGGTACCACGGTCAACTTGGTCCAAAGCAAGCCAACTCATTGGGTACCGGACACTTCGGCACCTCGCAAACTCGGCCCCAGTAAACCGGCACTTGGCAAACTCGGCACCCACTCGGCACCAAGAATGTCGGCACCAAACAAACTCGGCACCGGCCTGTTTTGGTCCAACAAACTCGGCACCAAACAAACTCGGCACCGGCTTATTTTGGTCCATCAACCATATCAAACCAAACACCATAAAAACTGGTTTGAATTTAGTTAAAATAATTAGTAGTTATGCTAGCTTATATGACCATAACCGCTTCCGATCTTTCGAAAAATTTGCATCGGAGATTTTTTTTTTCCCGGAAACTTTACGTCCAATCATGTTGGTGAAAGTGCATTGCTATTTGTTGATGTATTGGGCTTTGAAAATTCATGGACAATGTTAGCGTTTGGTTGACAATGACTTTTTGATTTTGAAGAGAGTGTGATTTAGGAGCGTGTTTTGCCTACATGGCGGCCGTCGGCCGTGGGTGACTTTTGCCTCACCACGGCGCGCGGCGGCAGCGACAGTTCAGTGTGCTCACCCGGTTTATTAGTGGAATCTTGCAACTCAGCATAAAGTGGGCTACAATCATCTTGTAATAGAACACAGTGCACGACAGTCTGTATTAGAAATTATTTACACATACTCTTTATTTTGAATTTAATGTTTTATTGGATCAAAGTTTCGTGTAAATGTTCCCAAAAAATACTTGGACATCGAAATTACGTATTTTCGACTCAAAAACGTCTTGAAAGTTTACACAAAATAAGTATTTTAATTTTGATACAGATCTTTGGAAAATACATATTATTTATTAGGTATGTATCGTCAATAGGACGTCGAACCCGTCGTTACACACGACGAGGATCGGGATTTATTTCAATTTCCAACTGGGTGCCGAGTTTGCAACCGTAGCAGATTGAGCGTTTTCAACCAGGTGCCGAGTTTGTAATTGTGCATGTGCCGAGTTTGTGGGTGCCGAGTTTGCAAGGTGCCGAGGTTGTGGGTGCCGAGTTTGAGAGGTGCCGAGTTTGCTGGTGCCGAGTTTGCAAGGTGCCGAAGTGTCCGGTATTCAACTCATTCCCCCAGCCCAGCAGTCAACTCGGTCCCACCAACACCAAGTCAACTCGGTACCAAGTCAACTCGGTCCCAAGTTTCAATCGGTCCCAAGTTTCTTTTCGCTGTCGTCTCTCGTAACAAACAGGTTGACATCTCTCACAAGTCTCCAGTCACGACAATAGTGAGAGTATGCTTTTTTTCTGGTTCTTTTAACTTTGTGCAAATCTTTTTCCTTTTTTTTCACTCGCCAAAATTTGGCTCTATGAGTCCTTTGAACTCTCATAGGCCAGGGGAGTGACAGAAAATCCACTCCGCAATCTCAATTTTAAATTCTTATCGTAATTTAGTCCTCAACTACTCCGTTTTACCACTACAATACAAAACGCGTGACGATCGTGCGCGTATTTTCTTCCCCAGGACAAATGCGGAGAATTATCTGCACATGTTCGTCCTGGAAAGAAAAAATACCCTATCCGTGCTTTGTGTACAAAACATGTCGGGGCGTCTGGGAACACCCTCTTCGTGGTTCCCAGGCACGTGGACATATGTTTTGTACACAAAGCACGGATCGGGTATTTTTCCTACGGCTGTTTGCTGCGTTTGTCACGGAGCTAACTGGTACCCTGTGTGCGCAGCTGAGCTGGTCCTGGACCTGTGGGTTTGTTTTGTACACAAATCACTTTTTGCAAATACAGCAAACAGCTGTGTGTGTAGTGTCAAATATTTTTGTACGACTGTTTTCCAACATAAGGGAATCTACACAAAGATTTTGATAGATTAAACCAATCATGTTTAAACTTGATCTATTGATCTAGAAAAAGCTTGAACACTAAAATGGTGGTGAAGATTTTTAAAATTTCCTTCAGATAAATGATGTTTTTCTTCCTTTTTTTCTATTTGCAGAACCGTGAGCAAATCAACTCTGATCACAGAACAAAGAAACTCCTGGATGTGAGTACAAAATTGTTAGAACAGGAAAGTTATGCTGTACATCTCGATCGATCAGTGCCTTACTAGGAACAACACTCAATGATGTGTACAATAATGTGTAATGAAGAAGTACTATCTAATCTTGTTTTTTAGTCAAGTTAATAGTTCTGTATGGTAAGATTTAGATTACGCAGATGCCTGTTTTCCTGAATTCCAACTTTGTGGGTTGTTCCTTTGATTGTCTTTTAAGAGCACGTCAACAAAATTCAAAATTACAACCAAACTCGTGCAGTTTTGCATTTTACTGAAGCAATTGGAAATTTGTTTTTATACTGGTATAAATACAAGACTTTAGTGAGACTGTGTACTTGAAATCGTCTTGCATGGTTATACAATTGTTGCTTTTGTAAGCACCTGGTGTTATGGTAGTATGCACAAATTTAAATACGTTTGTCAGCAAATTCTGTGTAGTATACTCGAACCGGCACTTTTTGATTGTGGCAGTCAAAATAAACAATAGTTACTTCCAGGGTTTTCAAATGCTATTTTCTTAACTTTGACACTGTTTTAAATCAGAATTTGCTTTTAGGGTTTGGTACCAGTACAAGCTTTATAATCAGTGAGCTTGCAGGTTGAAATAAATCAAAATATATCCTTTTCTTTGAGTATGGCTTGACCTGTTTGATTTTATAGAAACACATGGAAAACACTGCAAAGCTGAGAGACATCTATGAAGATAAAGATGGGTATGTTGCAACAATTACCTCATCAATTAAATTTGACAAAACCACACACTTTGGTTACTTGAGTTGTGTCAGATTGTGCATGCATTGTACTGCATTATGCCCTACCAAACTTATAACGGGTATTAACATGGAACCAGGTATACCAACATAATCCAGCATAATCCAACAGTGTGGCAGTCGGTTACCACACAAGGTTTTTGGATTTGTTAGAATGAGGACGGATCTGTGAATAAACATAAAGGAACTGAGGGTCATTTATAATCCAAGTCTAGCTATTTTCTAATATTGCTAACTTTTGAAACATATTTTGCATTTGCAGTAAAGTTATTTTAAAGCTACCAAGCTTTTAAGAAGTTTTGTACATTCATATTCCTGAAAGGCAAAGTTCACCAGTTAGAAAACTCATTGACAGACCATATTGACTTACAGAACAGTTTTCATAATTTTGACACCATTTCAAGTCCTACCAGGCCTAGAATAACAAGCAGGCCACAGAGCTTGGCCTTGTTGCCCCTTTAAAAGTTTCCCTTAGATTATCAGATTTTCAAATGGAAGTGCCCTTTGCAAAGTGGCATTGCCCTTTTAAATATGAAATTTCAGGCCTGTCATACAAAATAGTACAACAAAACAAAACATAGCTAGACAAGTTTTGAGGTTTGCACTCTTTTCTTATAACAAACTTTGATTTAAATCATACTCGGTTATTAAGATAATATTTTAGCAGTTATCCTTGAACTGTAAGCAAATTGTGTCTCCAGGAAGTCAAGGCTTAGGTGTCCTTTTGTGAACATATGATATTGTGAGTTGCATAGTTCTTTCTCTAATAATCTCCTATTATACTTTTTCTTGATCCTATAGTTTGCGCAAGGAAGAGGTGATGGCATTGTCGGGACCCAATGAGTTCCAAGAATTCTACGCCAGACTCAAGACAATCAAAGATTTCCACAGAAAACACCCCAATGAGGTACAGAGTTTCTTACCCTCCAGCCATTTCTTTCATCTTGCTTGCTCTAAAATCATTGTCACTATAGAGGTCAGAAGGGGGAAACATTTCGGTAATAATAATAACAACTAGTTCTTATATAGTGCATTTCACAAAAACGTATCAATGCCCTTTACATTAGTACCCTGGTTGTTTGCCCAATAACATTCCATTTTTAATCTTTCTCAGCTCCCTGGGGAGTATACAGCCCTGAGCTGACGTGGCGCTATAGTGGCTTTTTTATACACAATATCAACCTCTACCCTCGCAGGTATCCATTTATACCACTGGGTGAAGAGAAGCAACTACATATAGTAAAGCACCTTGCTCAAAAACCAGGATTCGAACCCACACTCTGATGACTTAACCCCCAGAAATGATTTTAATGCTCTTATCCACTCGGCCATGACACCCTTCCATGTAATATATGGGAAGAACATGTATATTGATATAAGGGTACACAATGTACACACAACACAAGTATAGCAGGGTCTATTTGAGTTCACTATAAACCGTCTTCAAAAAGTCCAAAACACATAATACTCACCAGGACAAAATATCCGGAGCACACAACACCCATATATCTCCACTGGCTTCCTGTTAAACATAGAATTCAATTCAAAATCTTGCTTCTTACATTCAAGGCCCTCCATGAATTAGCCCCTTGCTACATTACAGATCTGCTACAACTACAAAACTTGAGACCAGGGCCCAATTTCATAGAGCTGCTAAGCGCATTTTTGTGCTTGGCATGAAATTTCTTCCTTGATAAAAACAGGATTACCAACCAAATCTCCATATGATTTTCAGGACAAGCAAACAACAGCCTTATACATGTAACAAGCAATATGCAAGAAATGGAAAATTGGTTGGTCCTGTGTTTATCGAGGAAGAAATTTCATGCTAAGCAAATTTGTGTGCTTAGCAGCTCTATGAAGTTGGGCCCTGGCCTTGGATCTTCATCTTCATCACACATACTCTATGTTCCCAAAACTCGCCTGGCAAGCTACAGAGACCGTGCCTTTTCCAGCTGCGCACCACATCTCTGGAATTCCTTGCCAGTGGAGTTGAGGGACACACCTGATGTGTCAACATTCAAACACATCCTTAAGACTTATCTTTTCAATCTGTCGTTTAATCAACTACCATAGGGACTTGTTAGTAACTTGTGCCTTTGAATGGTTTACAGATACTGTGCGCCTTATAAATGTTATGGTAATTATTATTATTTGAGTTCTGTTTAGTGATGGATCTTGATGTACTTTCAGATCGCTGTTCCTTTGTCCCATGAATATGAGAGAATGGATGAGGAGAGATCTAAGAGTGGTGAGGATTCTCAGACGCTGGTTGAGTTCACTGATGAAGAAGGATATGGCAAATATCTGGACCTTCATGAATGCTTTGATAAATACGTCAATCTCAAGAATGTAGAGGTAAGAATCAGTTGGACTAATCCAGTGACTGTAGTCCCAATCAGGTGTTTTCTAGGCACCCTGCTGCATTCAAATCCAACACATATGAAGAAAAAACCCTGCTAACTGCAGCAGAATGCAACACAGTTGAAATGAAAACCCTGCTAACAGCAGCAGAATGCAGCACAGTTGAAATGAAAACCCTGCTAACTGCAGCAGAATGCAACACAGTTGAAATGAAAACCCTGCTAACAGCAGCAGAATGCAACACAGTTGAAATGACAACCCTGCTAACAGCAGCAGAATGCAACACAGTTGAAATGAAAACCCTGCTAACAGCAGCAGAATGCAACACAGTTGAAATGAAAACCCTGCTAACTGCAGCAGAATGCAACACAGTTGAAATGACAACCCTGCTAACTGCAGCAGAATGCAACACAGTTGAAATGAAAACCCTGCTAACAGCAGCAGAATGCAACACAGTTGAAATGAAAACCCTGCTAACAGCAGCAGAATGCAACACAGTTGAAATGACAACCCTGCTAACAGCAGCAGAATGCAACACAGTTGAAATGAAAACCCTGCTAACTGCAGCAGAATGCAACACAGTTGAAATGAAAACCCTGCTAACAGCAGCAGAATGCAACACAGTTGAAATGACAACCCTGCTAACAGCAGCAGAATGCAACACAGTTGAAATGAAAACCCTGCTAACTGCAGCAGAATGCAACACAGTTGAAATGAAAACCCTGCTAACAGCAGCAGAATGCAACACAGTTGAAATGACAACCCTGCTAACAGCAGCAGAATGCAACACAGTTGAAATGAAAACCCTGCTAACTGCAGCAGAATGCAACACAGTTGAAATGAAAACCCTGCTAACAGCAGCAGAATGCAACACAGTTGAAATGAAAACCCTGCTAACTGCAGCAGAATGCAACACAGTTGAAATGACAACCCTGCTAACTGCAGCAGAATGCAACACAGTTGAAATGAAAACCCTGCTAACAGCAGCAGAATGCAACACAGTTGAAATGACAACCCTGCTAACAGCAGCAGAATGCAACACAGTTGAAATGAAAACCCTGCTAACTGCAGCAGAATGCAAAATGAAAACCCTACTGTATCAAAATATTTTTATATTTTTATCAAAATATTTTTATATTTTGATATACAATTTTCTTTACAAGGCCGAACGGCCTCTTGAAAGTGAGGGCTATACTTAACTGATTTGGGCTGTTGACCCAAATTAACTGTCACCAGGGGCCGTGCTAGGGGCACGTTGCCACCTATTCACAGGGCTGATACAGGGTTTACCCCCTTTACAGTCCATACAGATGTGGGCATGGGTATAATCCACTAGGAGCCTGGCTGGTAGCAGAATGTCACTACCTTCCCAATTATATTGTCAGTTTTACAAACTGTGCAAACACACCACAGGTATGTGGGGTTTCACACTTATGACACATCTCTTCCTTCCTCTTTTTTTTTCTTCTTACCCAGAAAATTGACTACCTGACGTATCTTGCAAACTTTGACCAGTTATTTTCCATCCAGAAAGATCGGAAGAATGCTGAGTATAGAAGGTTGGTACCGTGATATATCAAGACAAGGCGTCCTTAATAAAGCAGTACAGCGCGTCACAGTTTAGTCCAGGTGGCTGTGTTGTCAGAATTAGGGTTTAGATTATAATTATATTGGCAACAAGTATTCTATTTACCATTGTTTCTCTGCACCCAGGTGTGTACATACATGTATATGTGTTTTCAGAATCTGAGTCTAAATGTAACTATATTTGCAAAAATTCCCATGAAAGCCATTCCCATGAAACA
This sequence comes from Asterias amurensis, assembly GCF_032118995.1. Classification (NCBI taxonomy): domain Eukaryota; kingdom Metazoa; phylum Echinodermata; class Asteroidea; order Forcipulatida; family Asteriidae; genus Asterias; species Asterias amurensis. The sequence continues at coordinate 7,616,034 of NC_092661.1, forward strand.
GACCTACCAAGTCTCACGCATTAGGCGTGAGACTCACGCATTTGGGCTCTGTCTCACGCTCATGCGCACAGCAACTATTTTCTCACGCATTGGGGCCAGACCGGGAAAACATTAAAAAAGAGCGACAATGCATTGCCAAGTGGTGAGCTTTGAAAAATCTCATGCATAGCTGGCCTCTGGACTTGGCATCTCTGATGAAAGCGATTAGTGCTTCTCTGCACCCAGGTGTACAAATTTGTTGTCAGAATCTGAGTCTAAATTACATAAAGTAAAGTACACATTGTAGAACACATGCTTTACAAAGCAATCATATAGTCTTTACGAAGCAATCATAACTGTATGGGAATTTACCTTGGGCTTCAGTTCTCTCATGAGCTTGATATTGCTGCTCGGCAAATATATAGCATTTGAATCATAATGGCGAATGGACCAGTTATAATTGTTATGAAATTAAAAGGGCTCAAATTTTTAGGAGAAACCTTTGTGCTTGTCTTTTTTACCGCCTGATGCTAAAATCACTGGCCTTGTGCCCGCAGTCCTGTTTAAAATTCAAGCCATGCATTGTAATATTGAATAGCACCTTGATATACAATGTAAGAGTCTACCTGATTCAGTTATCTCCATGAGTAGGACAATAAGAAGTAAAGACTCTATGATCTGTCAGTTAATCTGTTTGGATTCCATATCTGTTTTATCCTGATTTCTGCCAGATACCTTGAGCTGCTCTTGGACTATCTTCAGAGTTACACCCGACGCCTGAAGCCCCTTCTTGAGATGTCTGAGGAGTTGGAGAAGGTTCGGATCACCTATGAGAGCCAATGGGAAAGTGGCTCATTCCCTGGATGGGGGGTAAGTAAGGATTGAATAGGAGGACATTTGCAGCGGGGATAAAGGATATACGCATAAGTTTTTTGTGTGTGTACACATCTTTTGATGTTGACTTGTTTAAAAAAATTATTTAAACGTTTTTTGAAACTGTACTCATTTCTCTATGAGCTGTCGTGGTAAACCATCAGAACTCCCAGAGAAATACTGCAAAACCTTTCTAGATTACATCAAGTTTAAAATCCCAGTTAGTTTTTGAAGCAGCTCAGTATTAATGATGAGGTAAGGGCGTCATGTTTTATGCTCTGCCAAGATTCATGTGCGCACCAACTACCTTAAATTGAAACACTGTTTGCGCTAAACTCGGTACGGGCGTGCATACCTGAACATGAATCTCTTTATAACATTTTATAAACAAATATGCACAAAGAAAACGGTTGATTTAATCGGTCCACCCACAACAAGCACTTGTAAGGCATTTTTCACGTGCTTGTTTAGGGGTAATTTATTCGCTAGTTCACAGAGTCTTAATATCACATGTTAATACACCCCAACATGACCTGTCTGTGACCATCTAGAGTGCATAAACTCTCTGAGAAGTATTTATTAGTGATTTTTTTGATTGAGGTAGTTAATGCTTTAATATTGATACTTTCTGATTTAGAAAGAAGCGGCAAGTGCACTGGCACATGCAGGAGCTCATTTGGATCTGTCTGCCTTCTCATCTCCAGAGGTATGTCATTAATTTTTTTTATAGTTTCAAATGTATTTGTATGAGATATCGCCTAACATCACAAGGCCGGACGGCCACGTCAAGGTTAGGGCTACACTTAACTGATTTTGGCTGTTGACAAAATCAACTGCTACCAGATAAGAAAGTTGTTTTGACATGTGAAATGTTTGTTGTATCTTGTGTTAGGAATTGGCATCATTAGGTCTGGATCGTCTTAAGTCAGCTCTGATGGCTCTGGGACTGAAATGTGGCGGAACCTTAGAAGAGAGAGCTCAGCGTCTGTTCAGTACTAAGGGAGTACCCCTAGATCAGCTGGATGCCAGTCTGTTTGCCAAGAGTAAGACAGGCAAAGGAGGCAAAAAGTAAGAGTTCTTATAAAATATTCATTAATACCTGGGATAGGTAGTTTATTCTGATTGACCGAGAGGAGATCACACATTTTTAAACAGGCCATATAATCACTAAACAGATTTATCATGACCTATCCTTAGTGAAGTCAATAGAGGGCTCCATCAGATGATTGCGTGGATTACACAAATATCACTGCCCAATAAGCTTGGGCAACACCACGATATTATCGAATCTCGCGATATTAATTTGTAAACAATTTCGATATCGGTTGATTTGGTTTTTATCGAAATATTGATATATGATCGCGATGTATCGCGCTATTGATTAAGTATCGCAATATCGCGATGTATTTCCTAGCTGAGACATCTTGTACCCCATAGGTTTGGAGTTAAACCAGAAAAATAGGTCATTAGAACACCTCTCTTCTACAACTTTCACTTTCTTTTGAAGACTGTTGATGTCAAATTTAATTAATCGCAATTATATCGAATATCGCGATACATTGTCAGCGATATATAGTGAATAAAATAAATTGATATCGCCCAAGCTTACTGCCCAATTTAAGGTCGCACATTTGCCTCACACGTATTTTAGTTATTACTTGCGTCCGTTAGTTTGAATTTTAAGCGCGCATGTTTGAACTTGTGGAGGAGGTACTTATTGCTCAACACATGCCTAGAATTGTAAAACAGAGTTGAGGTGAGCTGAGACTAAACTGTAAGAATTTTCTTGGCTTTTACAGGGTTTTTGGATGTTGTTATCAGAGAGGTATTTCTCAACTGTGTCTCAGTAAATTATCAAGAAACCAGGGCTCAGTATGTTAAAACCAGTGTAAAACCTCTTCACTGCACTTTGATTTCCATTTTATGTATTGGACTTATGAGAGTGAAGGGCAAACGATTCCCCATTATTTTAGGCTTAACACAGACCTTGGCCTTCACAAAATGACCGACTGGCGTCAGACTCAAAACACTTCGTTTATAGGTTTTAGTGTACCAGTAAACAAAATGACTACCTCTTTCCCATACATAGGCCTGTTTAAAAACCACAGCTTTGATGCTGGCTAAAGGCCTCATCAGTAATTTTGACAACAATAAGGCAGATGATAACTGCAGACAGAGTCTAAGACAAAGATATGCTTTCAAAAAGGCCATGGGTAGTGGCCTGATCCAAGATGACCTCACAAAGCGGCAACATCTTTCCACCAATCCAATCCTCTTTTATATGAGAGCTTTTGAGTGAACAATGTTATGCAGATGTTGATTTGCTTATTTTTTTAAACAGAGACAACGTTGGTAAGCAGAAAGACATGGCATTCTTAGAGGCTCAGGTTTACTTCTTTGCTGAGCTTCTTGGGGTAAGTCTATCAAATTAAAACTTGTTATAGGCTGTCAATTGAGGGCGTTATTCACATTGATAGGTCGTTATTCTCTAAGGAAAGAATATATAAATCGCTTATGAAAATTTCCATGGCGCCTGCAATTTGTCGCAAAAATAACAACCTCCCATGTTCCCAAAGATGTAAAAGGTACCATGTTTCCAAAGATGAAAATATCCCGTGTTTCCAAAGATGAATTATCTCATGTTTCCAAATAAACATCGTATAAATCAAATTAAATCTAGTACCCACTGCTAATAATTGGTCTCAAGCTTGTCTCTAATCACAGAGCAAGCTCGCTGGTCTAGCTGAATGCAGCAAGTCACTTGTCAGAAAGTTTGAAAACAATTCAATTTGGCACTCGGCAAAGACCAAAAATGTTTGTTTGATTGTTTTGCTTTCCGATAGAGTAAAATATGGATTTCCCTTTTTACATATCTAAACATCGTCGTCAAACTTTGCATTTTTAGGAGCAGAGACTTGCAACCCGTGAGAACATTCAGCGCAAGCAGGCCCGGACCGATGCTGAACGTGAAGATGATGAAGAGGAACAATACAGCGATAGTGACAGTGATGATGATGATAATGAAGTCATCTATAACCCTAAGAATCTACCCCTAGGATGGGATGGAAAGGTACTAGTTATTCTATCCCCGCTGCTAAAATATAGGATTCAAACTGCCTCTAGTTACCGGACAACCTCGGTGTCTTACTAGATAGTAAGACACTGCTCCAGAATTGCAGAGGTCACGGGTTCAAATCCCTCCCAAGTAAAACCAAAATTAATATTCTTTATCCCTGATGAAATTTTCCATCTATTAAATGTACTATTGTCATGTCATATCTACGTCAAGTTCCTCAAATGTAATCATGACAGCATAATGATGGATACTGGTTCTATGTTTCCCTTAGAGAGACCAGACTATGTCCCCTTCCAGCCTCATTATGGTTACATTGGTTTGAATGCAATAGAACCAAGATGGCTGCCATAATGAAAATCTGATTTTATAGTCTGCTCAGTTTTCAGGATTTAAGTTCCGTTTAGTAGTAAATATTCATGGTCAGTGTTCTTTACATCGTTGTCTTGCTGTCCTGTCACGGAAGTTGTGTAAATAGCTGAGAAAGACGATAAATAGTTACATACAGAGTAAACTAGACAAAATACAAAATATTGTGCTACGTACGTTACTTCAGAGGGAGCTGTTTCACACAATGTTTTATACTATCAACAGCTCTCCATTGCTCGTTACCAAGTAAGTTTTTATGCTAATAATTATTTTGAACAATTACCAATTGTCTTTGCAGCCGATACCGTACTGGTTATACAAGCTACATGGTTTGAACATCACCTACTCCTGTGAGATTTGTGGAAACCAAACCTACAGAGGTCCTAAAGCCTTCCAGAGACACTTTGCTGTAAGTAGAAAAAAAACCATTGGAATTTACATACACGGGCTTGGAATTTCATCTTTAAGAGGGCAAGACCATTTTCATTAGATGATCTTTAAGTCTTTTGGGATACTGAAGGGGCATCAATGCCAAGACCAGGGCAACAACGATCATAGCTTTTTGTGTTATTCTAGGCCACAACATTCATGGCTGATTTCGGGCGGTGTGTTCTTGGCGAATGATGAGAACACAACCCGAGAAAAATGCACTCGGAACAAGATCACACACCACCTTTCAGCATTGATCAGTCTAGTACAACACAGTACAAAGTGGTGCTAACATCATCATGTTCGTGTGAAAGATACATGAAGAGCAATCCTTGAGAATCCAAGAACACCTCACCCAAACTCGATCCGTATGTACTGTACCCCAACTGAACCCAACATCAATCTGTAATGCCTAATTGTTGATATTGTTGTTTACAGGAATGGCGTCATGCTCATGGAATGAGGTGTTTAGGTATTCCCAACACGGCTCACTTCGCTAATGTTACACTCATTGAAGATGCTCTCTCATGTAAGTCTATTATAGCAAACTATCTATTTACCTCCTTTCAACTTACGTTAAAGGGTTTGTGTACTTTTTATACAACATAAAATACAAATGTCCACAGATTTACATTCAACTTACTACAGGGTTTAAATGTAATTATGGTAGAAAGCTTCCCTTAAAATATTGCTTAAGAGGTAAAACAATGATAAAACAATGAAAAATGCTTATCCATGTACGCATGATGCACAGGATGGGCCCATAGTTTTGTGTAAGTGGTAAATAAACAATGAATGCATCAGAAGAACAGCTGTACATCATGGCAAATATTTGTAATCAATGATTTTACAATGAATCAATGTTTTGTATATTTATAGTGTGGGATAAACTGAAAGATGCAAAGTCTGCTGAGAGGTGGAGACCAGATACTGAGGTAAGTCACTCATGACAATCTCTAAAAGATTGCTTAGAATATTGCCGGCGATTTCACCAAACTCTTCCTTACTTAGGATTAATCTTAGGACTAGGACAGGGTAAATTCCATATCCATAGACGTTAGGACGCATTGAACCCATCCTAAATTAGGATTAGTTACTCGTCCTAACTCGAGACAGGATTAATCCTAGCGTTTTGTGAAATCGGCTGCTGGACACGTTTGGTAATTGTCCAAGACCAGCATTCTCACATGGTGATGTATCCCAACATAGCATAAAATTACAAACCTGTGAAAGTTTGGGCTCAATTGGTCATAGAATTTGCAAGAGAATAATGATCAAAGAAAAAACGCCCTTGTTGCATTACTTTGTGTGCTTTCAGTTGCATTATAAAAAGCATCAGCTGAAGTATTTTACTATTTTAGTGAGAAATTACCTCTTTCTCATAAAACTACGTTACTTCAGAGGGACCCGTTTCTCACAATGTTTTATACTATCAACAGCTCCCCATTGCTCGTTTCCAAGTTACTTTTTTATGCTAACAACAATTTTGAGTAATTTCCAAAACTGTCCGATGCCTTTAAGGCTTCAGTGCAGAGTAAAGACGACTCCGATCATACTACTGAAGCTTGTCGGAAGTAGGCCACTTTGTATTTAAAATGAATTGTGTTTGTTTTTCAGGAGGAGTTTGAGGATTCTAGCGGTAACGTTGTCAATAAGAAGGTCTTCGAAGATCTCAAGAGGCAGGGACTTCTCTAGTCAGGAATAGTATTTTACTGCTTTGGTTTTTTACAATAGATAGCTCTGAATATCTTAAATAAAATATTAAAACGCCTAGCTTTATTTCCTGGTCTTACTACAGAAATACAAGTGCTGAGCATTCTTACATTCCAAGAAATTAAGTGGGAACCGGTCAAAGACAATATTTATTGCATTGTATTTTGGTTGGTAATCTGTTGCAGCAGAGGGTGCGTACGATTAGCTTCCCTGGGTCGTCCCCAGTCTGCCCCCGATACTTTCGCATAGTATAGCTCTGGCATCATTCCAGGGGATCACCCTGGTCAGCCCCAAGTACCCTGCTTGTGGAGTGGGTCACTTGGGGGCTGGCCCCAGGTACATGACGTCACCACAAGAGGGTGAGTGATCGTTCGATTAGCTCTTGTCAGGGGCTCACCCGAGTGAGCATTACGGGGTCGACACAGGGAAGCTTATCGAACACCCATATTAAATTCCAAGGAAAAACAAATCAAGAGGACCAACCATTATCTTTTGCATAGCTTGCATAACCATTTTCATTAATTCACAATTACTCCTCATTCTTAGTGGGACCATGCATAATTGCAAAGGTGGAGTTTTCTCTGGAGTTTTTTAGAATTTTAAAACTAAACTCAAGGGGATTGTTGTTTACGCTAAGAAACTTGAACAAGTTCTCTGATGGTGTTTCTTGCTTGTCAAAGCCTGGAGTGTCAAAGGTCAAGGTCATAGAGTAATGTGACTAGAGGGAGCACTGCCAAGGTCACCCCAAGGTTACTGTGCTGTCCCACTTTGGACAGGAATCCCTCTAAGGGTAGAATCCAGCCAATAAGCCTTTTGGGAGTTAGATTTGAATAATTTCTGGTACAACGACTTGCTTAGTCACAATGCACCGCTTACATTTGAATTCCCCGGACTATAGACAGATGGAGAGAGTTGCTATGTCAAGTGGTTCGGGCCAAGCTTTTATATAGCAACCTCCAGATGAGCAAAACCTGGTACCATTGTGCCATACACATCCATTCAGAATTTTGTAAGGGAGATCACCGTCTCTTGCCCAACTGCGCAAAAGCTTTACACACTCAAAACTGTGCTGGCCCAACATGGGTTCGAATCCCTAATGGGTAAATTTACAAACAGATTTCTCTTATATCACTATATGGTATTGAGCTAAAGGACTAGTTACTTATTCATATGACTAGTTATCTATTCAAAGCAACTTACTAGTCAAAAGAGATTTCCATTTGTCAGTGCACAACTACTTTAAATGATTGTTAAAGGAACACGTTGCCTTGGATCGGTCGAGTCGGTCTTTGAAAAGTGTTTGTAACCGTTTTTTATAAAATGCATATGGGTAGAAAGATGTTGTAAAAGTAGAATACAATGATCCACACAAACATGCCTCGAAATTGCGTGGTTTTCCTTTTACCTCGTCGACTAACACGTCTGCCATTTATGGGGGTCAAAATTTTGACTCCCATAAATGGCCGACCATGTTAGTTCGCACAGTAGAAGGAAAACCACGCAATTTCGAGGCAAACTTGTTTGGATCATTGTACTCTACTTTTAAAACATCTTTCCAACCATATGCATTATATAAAAAACGGTTACAAACGCTTTTGTTTTGACCAACTCGTCCGATCCAAGGCAACGTGTTCTTTTAATTTGTACCCATTCAACCTGTCTAGCATTCTTTACTTTATAGAAGTCTAAAAATGTTGAATTAATAAACCACTCTTTTCTTCGACATTGATCTCATATCCAATTTTTAGTAGCTTAAAAACCCAGTCCCCTTCCCTCAGCTCTTTAGAGAAATGCTCCACATGTGCCCCCAACACCACCAGAAAGTCTTGGCTACGCAGCTTACCCCCCAGGACTGTCCAATATCTGGAGAAATATTTCCATCTGTAATAATATTGTCAAAGTAATTAGACCTTGACGACCTCACAAAATACCTAGATTGTGATCTCGGCAAGAAAGGCGCAGCTACACACACCATCCAGCAGAATTGACTTTATTCAAACAAATCAACAAAATGGAAATGTAACTTTTCAGAGGTTTATTTACCATAAAGATGGCCGCTAAATAATCATTCATTTAAAGTATTACAATTACTCATTTGTTAAATATAATTGAAATTCAGTATACGTTTATATTGCACTGATTACTCACAACGTTTCAGTGTATTTACAAATGCACAGGGTCTAGCAGAGAACACTAGCTCTAATTAAAAACCAGAAAGTGGTTTTTACTAAGGGAATCAATGTGTGGTGAAGAGGTTTTCAACTAGTGGTTTAGTCCCAACGAGGTCTGGTTCTTGATAATTTTAACGAGACAAAGTCGCGGTGTAAATTATCAAGAACCAGGCCTCGGCGGGTTTAAACCACTAGTTGATAACCGATTCAACACACTTTGATTCCCATTCATAAATACCTTTTCGGTCAAAAGACATCAACACTTTTGGTCAAAAAGTAAAAAAATGCAAATATTATAATTGTTCAATGATTTCTTTCACCACAACACCCCTCCAGCTATGAAATGGTAAGGCCCTCCGCCGACCTCGGGTAAACAACTCCTTATAAGGGAATGCTGTGCGCATCGCGCGTTTCGCGTGATGTGGCACAACTGTCCCGACCGTTGCTCTTGACCAATAGTATGAAGAAACGGGTGCAAGCTCGCGTGTCACGCCCATGTTTCAACACTTTTTACTGGTTATAAACAAAGGTTTATACACACCCACGTGACGCGCTCTCCACCAATAGGAATAGCGAAACTGTCTGAGGTATTTATGAATAAAGGATGAAGACTGCTGATAAAATGGGTTTAATGGCACAAAGTATATGAAAAAGACTGACACAGCAATGGAAATCCATGGTGAACACACATGCTGGATGCCAAATGTTCATGCTAATCTGTGAAATACAATTATGCATCAGCAAAGTTCTCTGCTACAGTATTAAGCACACTAAGCAGTGCTATGAAATTAGCCCTAGACTTTAGCACCAGTCTACTCGGAACCTTTTGAAAACTATGGCCTGGGTTGGCTGTGTAGGTTATTTTGAAACCAATTTTCATACTATTCTTCAAAGAGGTTAGGAGCTTGAAGCCAAGGTTTTGAAAAAAGATCAACCATCAATCATTCACTGTAAATGTGAAAGTAGAACAGTTGTACACAGCAGTTTAGAGCATGTACAACTGTACCTGCAATGACCAATGGTTAACTTGTGGTTGGTCAGTGACATAAATACGGTATGCACACTGAAGTTGTTGTGCCGACCATAAAAATGGCAGTGTATGGCCAGTTTGTTTTTGGACAAGCTCATGAAAGCGACACGGAACAAACAAGATATTTGCTCAGAACATGTATACTTCAATGATCAATTGAGCGTAGACTTTCACAGGTTTCATGTAAATGATGGTTCACACAAAGTGCTTACATTGGTTTTGAACAATTACAATGCAAGCTCTAAAGGTAAACAGTATAAATTGTAATAAATTATAAATATTTCTATGCGGACACCATTTCTTAAAGGAAGGTTTATGCGTTTGGTAATCACTCTTAAAATGAATAGCAATCAAACTTACTAAGTTACAAGTACAGCAGCTTGAAATAGTATAGAGCATTTTCAGAATCAGTTTACTTGAAGTAATGTGGTTATGATAAAATATAAGTTTTTATCCCCAAAAAATTGGAATCTGAGAAGAATTACCGACAGGATTGTTTTTCAGATTGTATATTCCAATTCTGGATTGTCCCTTACAGATTTCTTGGCCCTTTCCCCCCCCCCCCAAGTCAAAAAGTAAATTTCTTCTATGAATTCTTGTAATTGGCAAAATTGTATAACATTTATACAAACGGTGATTGCATGTGAGTGCATAGTTGTAGAATATAATCACAAGGTGAAATCTGGATTGTTCCATTTTCACTGATTGAGTATATTCTGTGACTAAACGCACAAACAAAATGCATCTAATATTTGTTTTATTAACTCGCACATATTATTTGAAGAGATTTGAACTTTGTGGTACAAAGACAAGATCTAAGATTAAGTGGTAGAGAGTTCTAGGTATGCAGTGCAGCTGAAGAAAAAGTTCTGTCACCCCGTGAGTGTTGAGACTTGGGTTCATTGAGGAGAAGCATGGAACTGGATCAAAGATTCCTTGAATGAGAGTAAACTTGTTGTTCTGAGATAAAATCGGGAGCCTATCATGGATGACAAATGACCCATGTTTCACCAATCAAATGACTAGGTAATACAAGTTGTATTTTTGCAGGGAACCAGTCAGAAACCGCATGAATTCCAGGACATCTCGGCTGGTAGCCTAATTTTGCTAAGCATGATTAAGTTAACGTGTATAATAGCTTTATATAATGGGCAAGATCATATGAGCAGTAGGTTTAGTGATAATCGACTGGTAGTCTGCACTTCACTGTTCCCTCACTGAACAGCCACATCTAATATACTAATATCAGACTCAGGCAGAACATGGACCTGTGTAGCTAAACTCCGATAGTAGACTTGGCCGGCAGCAAAGTGAAGAAGTGATGCACAACTTGTCTTATCATTGGTCATGTTATGATGCGCATCCAACGGATTAACACTTGGGGTGACTGACGGACTGTCAGTTTCATTCATGCTGGACGCATCTGGTATACTGCCCCCTCTTGGTGGACTAACGACAACTTGCGTGACAGGCTGGGGTCCTGAATTCAGAAGAAATGCAAAACCAAGCCCTGTGGTCAGTCAGTTAATATACAACAATACACCATTTAAAATAAAAACACAACAAGTTCTTAATACTTTTGGAACCTTATGCTATGCAATTTCCGGAAAATCAACATTTTGGGGCAACCATAGGAAAGACATGTTTTAGACTGAGGAAAAATTCTAAATGAACATAATTTACCAGCGAGTACATGTTACTTATTTAATGCATGTGTTACAAGTGAGGCACATACATGTATGTTTGGGTGGCTTAATTGTGTTGTGTGTACAGTCAAGTTGCCACAAAAATTCCACTCTCAATGCAAATCCTACATGTATGGGATTCTGGCATCCTAAGAACAAAGCAATTATGATAAAGTATCTTGCTCAAGAATGCAAGTGCCAGGACCGGGACTCCGACGCACACTCTGCTGGTCAGCTCGAGTCCGGTGCCTTAACCGCTGAGCCACAACACGCCATTAGAAACTGACAAATCTGCTGAGTACCCCCGGACAAAATTATTGACAAAATAGGGACACCGCAAACAAAAAGCTAGATAGCTCAGTTGGTTGAGCGCCGGCATGTTATTCTGGAGGTTGTTGGTTCGAGTCCTAATCTAGTAAATTTTTCTTTGTTCGACTGCAAATCATTGTTACCTGTTGTTTCGTCTGATGAGTTGGTGATGTATTTGCTCAACTTGACCTTTGGCACTGGCAGGAAGCCAGCCAACAAGGGCATGACTTCAAGTGAAACATCTACGACCTCTTGACCTGTTGGCATGGTAACGACCCCTGTGCTCCTTCCACATACAGCCCACATATGTTTATCAGCAACCACCTGGTACATGAGTGACAGATCAGTCTGGTCTGTGATTGGTCGATGGTTGTCGAGGATGGATTGGATTTGAAGTTGGAGATTGCAGAGGGTTCCTGCTCGGCAACGCTCCTCACTAGAGGGCGGTATAACATTTGAGCTCACTGTGAACTTAGTCTGTAACAAAAAGTTCACATTGTTAGAATTTAACAAAGATGGGTTCATTGCATATGTTAATTTTGAAAGTATGATTGTTGAAGTGCCTTGAGCGTCACCGATTGACGGATATGGGCGCTATGATTTGTTTACCCCTACAGAAGGAAAAAGGGAACAGAGGCATGGTAAAGATTTTTTAACTGTCGGGAAGTAATAGATGTTAAGATTGCATCGGGGATAAAGCATATCAATTTTGGTTTTACCCTTACACTGATGTGTGTTAAAACTGTATACTCAGTACTTTCCCGAGTTCTGTGAAAAAAATCTCAGGCGTATTACTTGGGTGGGTTTCAAACTCATGACCTTTGCAATTCTAGAGCAGTGTCTTACCAACTAGACTACTGAAAATGCCCGATAGCTAGCATGGCTAGAGGCAGGAAGTAGTGAAACATGTCTTAAAAAGAACCCAACTTGTATCCTTACCAGATAATCAGTGAGACTGAAGCAATGACTGAGCTGCTGTGGTTCCCCATCCTGGTTCGCCACTGTATCGCCCTCACCGTTTATCACCCCTTCCGTCTCTCCCAGCGCAGTGTACATCAAGTTGAAGCGAAAGACAATTTCATCGGTCTCCCCTTGCTTATTGATTAGGAACCACACATACGACATTGTTTGTCCTGCACACAGTGTCTATAAAATACAACATAGCAGCATTTTAGTGTTTGTGTTGGTTTTGGTACTCATAATAATAATAATAATAATAATAATAATAATAATAATAATAATAATAATAATAATAATAATAATAATAATAATAATAATAATAATAATAATAATAATAATAATAATAATAATAATAATAATAATAATAATAATAATAATAATAATAATAATAATAATAATAATAATAATAATAATAATAATAATAATAATAATAATAATAATAATAAATAAGGCGCACAGTATCTGGGATAGTTCCATTCAAAGGCGACGGATAATAGCAAGCTGACAAATTGAACAGATGGGTCTTGAGGTTGTGTTTGAATAATGACAGATCAGGTGTGTCCCTCAGCTCGGCTGGCAAGGAATTCCAGCTGGAAAAGGCACGGTCTCTGTAACTTGCCAGACGAGTTTTGGGAACATAGAGTATGTGCGATGACGATGACGATTTACGGCCTGGTCTAATGTTACGCAGTTGTAGAAGTCTGTATTGTAGCAATGTAGTACTCATACGTGCACTGTGATCATACTCATTTTCTTACCTCAACTCATACTTATAATCACATATAAGTACTTTCTTTCTATCCTCATACAAAAACTCATACTCAGGTACTCGTGTTTATACTCATTCTCCTATTCTAGTCTAATTTTGTTGCAGTTTGCTACTTTTTGTGCTAAAAGGCAATGGACACTATTGGTAATTGTCAAAGACCAGTATTCTCACTTGGTGTATCTCAAGATATGCATAAAATGACAAACCTGCGCAAATTTGGACTCAATTGGTCGTCAAAGTTGCGAGAGAATAATGTAAGAAAAAACATCCTTGACGCACAAGTTGTGTGCTTTCAGAAGCGTGAATTCGGGGTCTCAGCTGAGGTCTCGAATTCAATTCACATATTTTAGTGAGAAATTACTTCTTTCTCAAAAACTACGTTACTTCAGAGGGAGTTGTTTCTCACTATGTTTTATACTATCAACAGCTCTCTATTGCTTGTTACCAAGTAAGTTTTTATGCTAACAATTGTTGAGTAATTAACAAAAGTGTCCACTGCCTATAACCAGCTCTATGAAATTGGGCCAAGAATCCTTCAGTGTCCTGGAGAACGGATATTGTTTCTGGTGATACTCACAGAGTTTGCGTTTTTGTTGTTGACGCTTGTTAGTTCCACCTGGCCACCTGATGTCACAATCAACTCTGGTGACGTTAATATGAACTGCATGCTACAAATGTTCTCTACGGACAGCTGTATAAGTTTCCTGCATCAGAGGAGAAACAGTTTGTAAGTTACTCCCATAATAGAAGTAAAATTTGCATAGGGGATAGAATATTCATTTTGATTTTACCAATATACACCAACGTATGTTAGCACTGTATACTTTCCATGAAAAAAGAAGCTGACTGCCTACATGCGCTATTCAAGTGCTCAAAGGTTTTTCATGCTCGCATATCAGTATACAATGGTTGCATGTTGTGACGGGGTCCATGGCGTTTTGTACACTCCAGGGGGAAAATGGAACCCGAGGCGAAGCCGAGGGTGCCGTTTCCCCTCGAGAGTTTACAAAACCCATGGACCCCAATCACAGGGTGCAACAATTGTTTTGTGATACCTTTGTATAATTGTTATTCCTCTTCTCGAAGTTCTGTTGTCATCTTCAAACATTATTACAACGGACTATTCATTGTTTTATGAGCAGACGATCAAGAAACAATTCCCTCGACCCTGCGGTTGTTTCGTACACAGCACTGGAAATCGACCAACGCTGGGATCGATCAAGGTGATGTACACCGGTGTACATCACTTTTCATATTGCCTGGCCCGTCGAGCCATGTAACATGCGTTTTTGTTGCGCGTCACATAATTGGTTCTCGACCAATCAAACTTCACAGTTTTTTACAGAGGTATAATAATCACTTTTGAGAGCCAATCAGCATTGCTTTTCAGCACATCCCTACCAGGGGTTAATGAAGAAAGGTATCGATACGGTGAGCTGCCCATGGTAGCTATTGGATGTTACTGCTTAATGTCCCGTTGAAAGGACACAGCAATTATTCTTTTAAGAAGTTATGGTGAATTTATTTTGAGGATTGCGTGAGTTTACCTCTGCCCTGCTGTGTGAAGCTGATGTTTGACATGAAATGGTTGCTGGAACGTCAGGGTTGCTATAACAGTCTCTGACCATGGGCACCACACAGTCATCTGTAAGTAAAGAAAATTATTGACTCAAATTGACTGATAATTACTGCCTCTGCCTATGGACCTAGTGAACATAATTGACTGAAATTGACTGGACATTACTGTCTCTGCCCAGGGACACCATAAAGTCTGCCTGAGCTCTGTCTAATTGATCATAGTAAGACTAAGCTAGTTGACTACAAATGTATTTTCAACCAGCTTACAGAGCACGGTCGCATTGCTGGAATATTAATAGCCATTTTCACAGCATGGTGGACCAGTTACTGTGACATGTATATCAAAAACTTAAAAAAATACATTGAGCCCCGTTGATATGACATAAATTGAGTCATTCGCACTTCCAACTTCTTTGCGTATGCCCTACATGTATGTACGTATGTTACTAAACAACCACCAAATAACTTGTATGGTATTTGCGCGACTTGACTATAGACTCAAGTTGACTGAAATTGACCGTCTCTGACCATTTTAGGTGATAATAATAACAATATGCAGTTCCAATAGTGCTTTATCGTGGCCCCCAAGCATCCAAGAAGTGTTACTTCTACAATGTCTTTTGGACCCTAGATTGGAAAACAACTCTGACACTCAAACTCTGACCCTCTGACCTTCCGTTACCAGCTTTGTAGCAAGAAGTGTTACTTCTACAATGTCTTTTGGACCCTAGATTGGAAAACAACTCTGACACTCAAACTCTGACCCTCTGACCTTCCGCTACCAGCTTTGTAGCAAGAAGTGTTACTTCGTATGGACTCTATGTTGGTAACCAACTCTGAAATTCCAACTCTGACCATCTGATCTTCTGCCACCAGCTTTGGATTACGAAGTGTTTCTTCTAGTGGACTCTACGTTGGAAACCAACTCTGACCTTTCAACTCTGACCCTCTGACCTTCTTTGGAGCAAGCTTAGAAGTGTTACTTCTAATGGACCCTAGATTGGTAACCAACTCTGACCTTTTGTTCTGTCAGTTCTTCTTCCTCTTCCTCCTCATTGGTCGTCCCAGCATCAACCAGTGATGTCATCACCCTCAATATAAACTCCTTACTCTGGAATGCAAGGATCTCAGGAAGGGTGACCGTAGCACCACCATCTGCACTCACAACACTGTATCCATCCGCTTCGTCAGAAGGTAGGGCATGGAGTCGTCCCAGTGTCTGGATAGATAACGTATCCTGTGAATTGACGGTGAAGTGGCCGGTGAAAATACTCAGGTAGATTTCTTGTGGAATACCTGCCAGGAGGACTGTGCCTGCATGAAAAGGGAATTTTATTTTTTTGGTTTACTTTTCAGTAATAAATGGGCAATTAAAAATGAAAAACAAATCAATACAAAGACATACAGGTCAAAGATCAGTATTATCACTTGGTGTATCCTGACATGATTACGCATAAATATGTTAAAGGGTTGGCTCTATTGGTCATTAAAGTTGCACAAAACTAATGGAAAACCAAAACTCCCCTTGTTGCATAGAACTGTTTGGTTTCAGACGCCATAGACCTAGAGCCTTTCTTAGAATCAAAACTTGGGGTTAAATATAACATCTTACATGTACTCTAAATCTTCAATAGTTCAATGGTGGACATTGCTGACAATGTTTAAGGTATTAATAGCTTTCAAGTGAGTTTTACCAAGAATCGTATTTTTGATTGCATGAGGGCGCTCTCAAACATATTTGTATCACTTCCGGGGAAGATACGTGCTCTATATAAGACTTTGATATGTATACTCAAAACACTTATTGAAGACTGGAACACAATACCACTAAAGACATCATATCCATCACAGACAATAAGACTTTTTAAGGAGCCGGTTAATCCAACTTAAAAACTACAGCAAAACAAAGTGACAGAGTGCCGATTAAAACTCAGCAGGTAGATCACATATGCTCTCGGATATGACAAAAATTCTATTGAGAGTGCCCTTACACGCCGTCAAAAATACTGTGCAAAATTGAAACTGGAAACAGCAGTATCAAACATACCAGTCTTTTTCTTTACCTACATTTGCACACATCTAAATTGTCTAAGACTTTGAGGTCGTGACTCCAACACCGACTGTAATTAGTCCAAATGTTTAATAATAATAACAATAACAATAACAATAACAATAACAATAACAATAACAATAACAATAACAATAACAATCACAATCACAATCACAATCACAATAACAATAACAATAACAATAACAATAACAATAACAATAACAATAACAATAACAATAACAATAACAATAACAATAACAATACCAATACCAATACCAATACCAATACCAATAACAATAACAATAACAATAACAATAACAATAACAATAACAATAACAATAACAATAACAATAACAATAACAATAACAATAACAATAACAATAACAATAACAATAACAATAACAATAACAATAACAATAACAATAACAATAACAATAATAATAATAATAATAATAATAATAATAATAATAATAATATCAAAGTCGTATAGAGCACGTATCTACCAAACAAGGTACTCAAGGCGCTGAGTATATACAAACTTCCAGAAAGATAGGTTATTGCAGTGATGAATTCTGAGACCATATTATTTAGCACCTTATAAGGGTTTACAAGGTGCTACGGCGCATACAGCAGCCACAGCCAGGAACACCAGGGCGAACCCCTTCTCTTTTCGATAATTGCACTGGATTATTTTACATGTGTTACACAACACATGGGACCAACGGCTTTACGTCCCATCTGAAGGACGAAGAAATGGTTAAGTGTTTTGCTTAAGGACACAAGTATAAGGTTTTCATGAGGAATTATAAAGAATGAAGTACCATTTTTGGGTGTGACAGTGAGCTGTGGATCAGGGCTGGATACTTCTATTGTGACTGGTACCTGCATGGTGGGTAATAAAAACTCCACTTCTCCAAGCTTTATAATTAACTGCCTGCAGGAATACACACCATTATCAGATGCCTGTCATAAGAAAAAGTGCATCAGATCAATTATGTTTTCGGGTTAAATAAAGACAAATTGACTAGAGTGGGACTTGATCTGGCGACCTCCAGCATAACGTGCCGATGCTTATACTTACCTGCGCTTGACCACCCGGCAGAGATAATATGTGCACATTAAAAGTCTTTATTATTATTATTATTATTCCATGTATTGGTTTCTTCTAGTGTGCATTACACAACTTACAGAACCTTAACTTTGCATCCAATTCAAAGTACGAAGCAATAATGGTTAAAACTGGGACTTGATCCCATATTAAATCAATTGAACATGTGTTAAAGGAACACGTTGCCTTGGATCGGACGAGTTGGTCTATAAAAAGCATTTGAAACCGTTTGTTATGAAATGCATATGGTTAGAAAGAGGTTTTAAAAGTAGAATATAATGATCCACACAAGTATAACTCAACATTACACGGTTTTCTTTGTACGTCGCGAACTATCACGGTCGGCCATTTATGGGTGTCAAAATTTTGACTCCCATAAATGGCCGACCATGTTATTGGATGAGGTAAAAAGAAAACCACGCAATTTCGAGGCATATTTGTGTAGATCATTGTATTCTACTTTTACATCATCTTTCTAACCATATGCATTTTATAACAAACGGTCACAAAACGCTTTTCAAAGACCAACTCGACCGATCCAAGGCAACGTGTTCCTTTAATGTTCTGTGCGACCCAAAGAAGCAAGGATTGTATTTATAAAACAGGTACCTGGGGAGGGGCAATTTGGTACATACCTTAAATGTAAATGAGAAAGTATTGTTTCCTGGTTTAAGCTCGACACTTTGTAAATGAAGAGGATGGCTGCACTCTTCCTTCTGTAAGATCTCAAGAGCCTTCCCAAGAGACAAAGAACTGTCTTCACGTCTCAAGACAACCTGGGCATTCCTGCAGACAATTGCTGTAGTTTCAATCACACGTTTGTTACTGTTGGCTTGGTAACGGATATCCCCGACCAACTCGGGAATCATGGTCTGCTGGTTGTTAAGGAAGACAGCTTTTAAGTAGCTGTCTGTCAGCATTCCCCATTGGTCAAACGTTGGTGAGAGACTTTTGAAGCTGCTCTGTGATTGGCTCTTTGGGAGTGCGAGTTGATTTGATTGGTCATCGTTGTCTTGACTCTCACGATTGAAACTCAGCGTGATGTTGTCCAAGGCGATTGTTTGCGGTAGGTTACTGTGAATACACAGAGTGACTTCGGCCTCTTCGTTCTTCCCAAGTTTTCCCTCTTCTGGCTTGACGTCAATATTGATCAAGTATGCCACGGAATGTAATGGAAGCAAATCTCCTTTCACTTTGTTGAAGAATGAAAAGAAAACACAAACATAAACTTATAAGTGATTTTAGTTGTTAGCAAAGAACAGTGGTGGTCGGGTTGGCAGAGTGGTATCTTTCCTCTTTTGTAAACAATAGGGACTTGTCTCACATGGAAATTTTAATAGACAGCTTCGAGGCAACTGACTCTACTACTTAGTGCAGTGGACACTATTGGTAATTACTCAAAATAATTATTAGCATAAAACCTCACTTGGTAACGAGTAATGGGGAGAGGTTGATGGTATAAAACATTGTGAGAAACGGCTCCCTCTGAAGTGATGTATTTTTTGAGAAAGAATTAATTTTCCACGAATTTGATTTTGAAACCTCAAGTTTAGAATTTGAGGTCTCGAAATCAAGCATCTGAAAGCACACAACTTCGTGTGACAAGGGTGTTTTTTTCTTTCATAGTTATTTCACAACTCCGACGACCAATCAAGCTCAAACTTTCACAGCTTTGTTATTTTATGCATATGTTGAGATACACCAACTGTGAAGACTAGTCTTTGACAATTACCAATAGTGTCCACTGCCTTTAATTCAACAAGAAGTATTTCTGTATCACGTCTTCCATCCACAAGAAATAGAAACCAAACTACTACTTGATAATTGAAATAAAAAAGATGATCCCTCTGCTGTCGCTTCAAGTGTTGTATCATAAACTTGGGTGTTAACAATTGAAAGGGTTTCTTACTGGCAACCTGAACAAAGGTATTGACAAATCGCCAATATAATCCTAGCTCTAGTCAAATTTTCTTAGTTCAACCATAGTTTGAAGAAATTTAATAATGAATGTTCTTTCTTCTTTGAAAATGCCTGGAACTGGAAATGGCCTTGTGTGACATGGCTTTAAAGGCACTGGACACCTTTGGGAATTGTCAAAGACCAGTCTTCTCACTTGGTGTATCTCAACATATGCATAAAATATCAAAATTTGAACTTGATTGGTCGATGAAGTTGCGAGATAATAATGGAAAAACACCCTTGTGTGTTTTCAGATGCTTGATTTCGAGACCTCAAAATCTAATTCTGAGGTCTCAAAATCAAATTCAAACATTTTAGTGGAAAATTACTTCTTTCTCAAAAACTATGTAACTTTGGAGGGAGCCGCTTCTCACAATGTTTTATACTATCAACAGCTCTCCATTGATCGTTAACGAGTAAGTTTATATGCAAACAATTATTTTGAGTAATTAACAATAGTACCCAGTGCATTTAAATGGTTTCTACTTGAATTGCTTACATGGTTGGTCATCTGGGCTTGCCTCCTCGACAAGTTCACTGGCAATCTTCAACATCTCCTTGCAGTATTCTACTCGTTCATCTTCAGGTACAGCGCAGTCTCCAGCTAACAGACAACATGTCTTCAGATACGTACAAACACTCAATTAAGGATCACTTTATTTCAGCTTCCTTAGTTTCCAAGATGAGGCATTAAAGAAAACCTTGGTTTGGATCCATTCAATAATTTAAAGAGGATATTGAAAGAGGATTGAAAGACTGCTGCAGCCAATTTCATGAAACGCTAGGATTAATCCTATCTCGAGTTAGGACGAGTTACCCGTCCTAACTTAGGATGGGTTCAATGCGTCCTTCGCCTTCAGACACAGAACTTAACTCGTCCTAAGTCCTGAGATTAATCCTAAGTTAGGAAGAGTTTGGTGAAATCGACGGCTGGTGGACTACCGGTATGAATTGGTTACGTTCCGCATAACTTAGCATAATGTGTCAGCTTGCGAGTCACAGTACCTCTCACATGATCACCTCAATCAGGGGCCAGTTTCATACAGCTGCTTAAGCACAAAATTTGCTTTAGCACGAAAAAAAGCTTGCTTATTTTATACCATGTTGCTGGCCAAAATTCCATGCCACATATGATGCTTGTGACTGTATTTAGCTGTTGTTTCCTTAGCATAACAATTGAGTGGAGTCTTGGCCAGCAATAAGATTTTACTAAGCAAGGTTTTTTTTTAGCTAAAGCAAATTTATAAATATTCCTGTAAAAATAAAAGGTCATGAAAATCAACAAATTTCAGTTTTTGCTCGAAGAATAAGTTAATATTATTTGAAGGAGTTTCAAAGGATATTTGTGTTTGTTGCCGAGTTCTTTCTGGCACTTTGCAATTTCTTTACGAGTGTTTCCAGCGGGTAGATGCCAACCTTCTTTCTCATAGATACGAACTGCATCAATAAGGAATGTCTCTGCTTTGGTCAACTCACCCTTCTTCCTGTAAAGATTACCAAATCAATGAAAATCAAATCAGTTTAATCAGTGCATGTGGTGAGTCATGGCTGAGCGAATAAGAGCACTGGATTCAAACTCTGGTGTTTCTGATCAGCAGAGTGTGGGTTCGAATCCCAATTGTGACACCTGTGTCCTTAAAGGTTTCCTGTTATACGAAATAATGATGCTTTTAAACTAAACCTTGTCATCTTTGTACAATATTTCAATTGGACGTTCCTGAAGACTATAAATTTACAGAAAATAAATCATAAAAAAAAATAAAAATATTTTTCCAATTGAATTATTGTATAACAATTACAAGGTTTAATCTTAAAAGCATCATTACTTTGTATATCAGCAAACCTTTAAGCAAGACGCTTTGTGAATTGTGTAACACGCATAAAAGAACCCAGTTCACTCTTCAAAATGAGTGAGAGGGGGGATTCGCCCTGATGTTCCTGGTTTGATTGGCAGCATAGTGCTATGTAAAAGGAGTAGGTCTCATAATTCAAACGTAGTCTCCACATACCTTGTAGGAAATAAAGCGCCTTGAGCGTCACTGAGTGACGGATATGTGCGCTATACAATTGTAATCTTTGGATTCAGAGCTCTTTCTACTTCTTGTCGTTTTCTGAGTTCCCTTCTTCATTAGTATTTCTTAGGTTGCTGTTTGCCATTTGCTTTGATGTAACTTATTTAATTTTTTCTGCCTCATTAAAGGCAGTGGACACTATTGGTAATTGTCAAAGACTAGCCTTCACAGTTGGTGTATCTCAACATAGCATAAAATAACAAACCTGTGAAAATTTGAGCTCAATTGGTCATCAAAGTGATTGAGATGAACAACATTGTTGCAATTGTTAAAACAAATTCAACACATACTTTTACAGTTTAAATCTTAAAAACTTATTTGGTAAAGTCACTAGGAAAACAATGATAACTACAAAAACCTAGGCTTAATACTTACATGTAGAATGTGGCCAAGTCTTTGCCAATAAGCCGAGCAGATCGCATTCGTTTGATGTGTTTAAAGGTACCCATGGCTAACTCTGATAGCTCCTGTCATCAACAAAAAGAAGCAACGGTACTGGAATGCATGCTCAAAATCTCCCCTTTTCCTGGGATTATTGTGAAATCCCCAATTCAAAACCTTTATTCTTTTCATGGACAAACAAGAACTACAAGAGATGAACAGGCTGACATAATTTGTTACAATTGTAGTCAAGTGCTCTGAATTGCCCCTTAGGGTATGATAAAGCGCTATAAGAACCTAGTGTGATTATTATTATGGAAGGCAAGTTTGAGTTTTCAGAATAGCATGGGCTCTTATCAGTCATGGTCTTCCCTAAAAGTTAGAAAAACAAATCCTGGTGCATTTTATGAGTCAGATCGTTTACTAAACTCAATGGTTTAGTCATGGTTTCATTGTGACAACAATATTCTGGGCAACAAACATTCTGTGGTAAGCAGTGCACTCAAGTCAGACCCTGCTCTTCAAAGGGTCTTGGGTGTAACCCAACTCACAATTCTTTAAGATTTTCTGCTGCAACTTAAAAAACACTATCATACAGAACAAGTGCAAGAATTTGTACGTGTACCTAATCCCAACCCTAACCCCGACCCCAACACCAAACCTAACCCCAACACCAGCCCGAACCCAAACCCCAATCCCAATCCTAAACCTAACACCAACTCAGACGCTAACCCCAACCCCTAACCATAACAATAAACCCAACCCTTATGATAAACCCTACAACAACCCTACAACAACCCTAATCCTAAACCCGGACCCTTACCCCAACCCCAGCCCCAAATCTAACCACAACCCCAAATCTAACCCAACCCCAATCCTAACACCAACCCTAACCTCAACCCTAACCCTAACCCTAACCCAAACTCAAACCTCAACCCCAAACCTAATCCTAATCCCTACCCTAATCCTAATCCTAACCCAAGACTAGATCTAACCTTACCAAGACGTCAGATATTAACTTACCAAGTAATGTTTCTGGAATGATTCTGATGAGCTAAGAGCTTCTCTGAGTTTCTGATTTGGACTGTTCTCTCGAATACTCGCCTCTTGAGTCTGCCCCATCCCACCGAGTAACCCAACGACAAGATGAAGCTGGTCTGAGTCTGGCTGAGCATCAGGCATTAATCCGCATAACTCACCCAACTCTCGTAACTACACAAATAAACAACAGTAGATACTTTACACATGATCAAACTTGTCAGGAAAATACTCAAACAAAATTAGTAAAGATTACATGTATTATATATTTCACTTTATAGATCCTTGATTAGTAGAATAAGCATCACGTCATACTTTAGTTTGCCATTCATAAACTGACTTCTGGTACTCTAATATTTAATATAGAAGTCCTATACTGATAAATATAGGACACTTGGGACGTTTCACAGCTAACCTATTAGATATTACCTTCAGTATTGGTTGTGATACATGTTATTAGCGCACAAGTCTGCATGACAATGACCACATTATGGCTTACCAGACAAGTGTGTTTTCGCCAACAGGTAAAAAATAGCTTGAGGTTCTTCTTATCAGCCATTTAATATCTTACAGTTGAAATAAATTATAAATTTTTAATAAATTTGTGTTAATTATTGATTTATGAAAATCCCAAATTCAAGACTTTTCGTCATTTCACGTGACAAACTAGGCAAACCAGGATTAGGTGAGATTGATAGGCTACACACAGGGGCCGACATTGTTACAATTGTTGAAAAAATAAGTTCCAGTCACCGCAACCTAAATACCATGGTGCTTTGCCTGGTTGCCGATTTCTTTAAGCAAGTTATTTCTATATTAAGTACATTTTGTTGGATCCAGTTCTGGGCACAATTTCAAAAAGCTGTTAAGTAGAAAATACTGCTCAGAAAATTTGTTCACAAATCAAAAAATGAGTGAGTACCAGTTGCAACAATGTAGACTTTATTGAATTTCGGCTGGTAACCAGTTTCTGCTAAGCAAGTTTTTTCTGTGCTTAGCAAGTTTTTATGCTTACAGACTTTCCCTGATGTGTTGATGAAAGTGTCGTAGCCTAGCGTTTAAGAGCACCGAGTTTAAGCTCTGGTGTTTCTGTTCAGCAGAGTGTGGGTTTGAGTCCTAGTCGTGACACTTGTGTCTTTAAGCGAGACACTAAAACTATTGCTTGTTGTGTAAACGCATGTAAAAGAACCTAGTGCACTTACCGAAAAGAGAAAGGATTCACCCCGATGTTCCTGGATGTGGCAGCTGACTGCGCCGTAGCACCTTGTAAACCCTTATAAGGTGCTACATAATTTGGTCTCAGAATTCATAACTTCAATAACCTCTCTTTCTGTATAAATGTATATTCTAAGTGCCTTGGGTACCTTGTTGGTAAATACAGGCGCTACATAAGACTTCAAGATTATGATTATTATTATTATTATTATTATTATTATTATTATTATGATAGTACTATACCTTGGTTTGAGCGTACACCCATAGACTCGCTGTGTAGTGTGAGTAGTTCTCTACGTTAGATGAGTCAGTATACTTCTCACAAGACTGTAACACTTCCAGACAACTCAGAAATACCCAGCATGCAATACTGCCTGTTGGCATGGAAACCTGAGAAGTAAAACAAACATATTTTTGTTAAAAGACTGCATCCAAAGCAAGTGTTTTCTGCTACGGCTTCAGTGACAATGTTATACAATATACCCAATTTCATAGAGCTGCTTACGCACAAAATGTAGCTAAGCATAATAAACGTGCTCATTTCTCCAAAATTTAATATTGGAATCCATAATGGATAACTACTGGATGCTTCATACCGTCATCTCAAAATGATTGCTCCCTGCCTGTATTTCCAAATGAGGCAAGGTCGTTTCACAGCGATCAAGGTTGGTGTCCACATTGACTCTCCACCTTTTTTTAGAAGAGCTTTTTAGATTTTCAGAGTGATGGGTGGATGAGTTTCTGTGTCTATTTTGTGTTTATTGTGAAACAATTTCAAATGACAAGGATCTATGTGCAGGTTATATAAAACAAATGTTAAATGCATTTTGTTTGTGCATGTTCGCAGAATATCATAACCTGGTAAAACATGGCTTATCAATTTCATTCAGGTACGCCTCATGAAATGAAATTCCCAGATTTCACCTCATGGTTACGTGTATATTCAACGACAATAGTTACTAGATTGTGTGTTTTTGTTGGTTAAGGCCCCCTCCCCAGTAGCTTTGCCAACCTGGGCCCAATTTCATGAAGGAAGCTGCGAGAGAATACAAATTTTCTTAGCACAGAAACATCTTTTCGTAGCTGAAAAATGTTACCAACCAAAACACCATGTAATAAATTCTTCTTGTGACTGGTACCCTAAATTCTTTATGGTCAGCAAATTAGTTTATTAGGCAAATTTGTCTGCTAAGGAAATCGGGCCAAAGGCTACTCTGCCAGGTGTGTTGTTGCAAAGACAGGATCCTACCTCCAATATTTTCAACTCCTGAACACAGTTATGCAAGAATGTCTGAGCTCGAAGGGCAACTTCCCATGGTCTCTTCAAGGTGAAGAGTAGAACACACTGACGAGCGAACAGGTAGTTACGCAAATCCAACAGGGCTGCGCGCCCATTTTCCATCAAGACACGCTTATTCTTTATAACACTGGGGAGGAGGTTGAGACCATCCCAGCAGGTACATGGAGCGATAAATGTGGAGAGCCATGTGGGACTGTCTGTGGGATAGAGGTTACAAGTTGAGACAAATCTCAGTTTCATCACTTTTAATTTGCAATTTTTTACTCTTTGAGTTTTTGAATCATTTAGGAGCATCGGTTTTGTGTGGACACATAACTATGCATTGAATGTGCTCTGTATTCACCACATGATACCACATGAAAGGCTGGCATCTACTCCTGTATGATCCCTTCAATCTTCTAATACTTGCTTGTTATATGTTTCGATCTTCTAATACTTGCTTGTTATATGTTTCGATCTTCTAATACTTGCTTGTTATATGTTCCTAAGAGTAGGAAATCATGGGGCGATAGGTCATTTTCGCCTGCTGGACCCACTCTCTGGTAAATCTTACCACTTCAAATGCGTAATATTTTTAGTGCTGATTCTTTTAAACTAAGTTTGAAAACTAGCTTGTTTAATATTACAGGCTTATCTATGTTCTTTGTTTGTTTTTCTTGTTCTTTATTGTGTGATGATTCACTCTTGGGCGCCCTGAGCACCTTAATTTGTTGGGCATTATTGCCTTACAAATAATCTTTATAAAACATATGTCAAACACTACAATACATGTAGGTGATACTGAATGGTCAGACAGTAGGACGCTGGACTGTCAACAGTGTGAATGCATTCACCACATACTATTTGTCTTTACCCCTTCACTCAGTGGTCTAGTGGTAAGACATCTGCTCTACATGTGCTCTAGCAATGCAAAGGTTGTGGGTTAGAATGCCACCGTGATTTGCCTCAAGGTTTTTTTCACAGAACTAAGGAAAGTACTCAGGATACAGTGCTGAAAAATACACATTGGTGTAAGGGTACAAACAAATTATATTCTTTACCCCCGATGCAAAATTAGCATCTTGCAACACATACGTATCATCAATAATTAATTTTTAGTTTCACCATACACCGTACTCTTTCACCAAATTAATAGACCTGTGATATGCCTACTGTGATTTTTTTTCACAGAACTCTGGAAAGTACTGAGCATACAGTGCTAACACACATCGGTGTAAGATAAAACTAAAAAAGAATTATTCTTTATCCCAGATGTAAATTTAACATCTATACTAAACTCATCATCTAATTGTAAACTAGCATAGCTGAAACACGTTTTTGGAAAACACAGCGAATAATATTAAATGGTAAGTGAGTAGGAGGGTTATATTGTTTTTACCTCCAGCATGAGAGTTGATGATAAACTGGGAGAACAGAGCATCCAGCTCATCATATTGTACCAGTGCCTCCTCATGTTGATGGAGTAACTCAAAGGTAAACGCTAACTCTTCCTGAATAATAAACCATAATCACAGCTTCACTCATACATCATCAACATTGAAAATTAAAAGAACTAGGGTAGTGGGTCTTAGTCTCCCCTGGTCTAGAGGATGAAGCCCCCTGAACCTCCAGGGGTATTACATGGAAGTGTCGTGGCCGAGCGGTTAGAAACCAAATTCAAACTCGGGTGTTTCTGACCAGTAGAGTGTGGGTTCGAGTCCCAGTCGTGACACTTGTGTCTTTAAATTTGTCCTTTGGATGGGACGTAAAGCCGTTGGCCCAGTGTGTTGTGTAGCACACATAAAAGAACCCAGTGCACTTATCAAAAAGAGAATAGGTCCACCCCGATGTTCCTGTTTTGATTGGCAGCATTACATGGTGCTATGTACAAGGAGTACATGTACATGTGTAGATCTCACAATCAAAGTCCCACATACCCTGCAGGAAAACACTGTGTGTTAAAGCACCTTGTGCTTATTTAAGCATAACAAGATATTTCCATTTCCATTTATCTGTGTATACATGTATCCATGTAATCCCTTCAAGTAGGCCTGGCTGACTAGTGAAATTTTTGATTTTGCGACTAATTTTTGATTCTCAAAATGCATTGTGGCATTGTTTGCCGCAGGCACCCCAAAAATAGTAAAATTCAAGTTAAAAGGATTGAAGGATTGTGTCACTGATGTCTGATTGTGTTTTTTAAGTAAATTATGTTGTCGTGAATGGTCGTGAGTGACACAATTGGTTCATCAAACAGGTACATGTAGTGACAAGTAGTTGATGTGACTCGACTTATCAGTCAATAGTCGCACTAGTCACCCAGGCCTACCTTCAAGTGAACACACTATGGATCAATGAATTACACTCGGTTTAGACAGGCGATCCAGAGTCGCGCCGAAACAAATAGATTAAGAGCAACTCTGGGTCGACCCAAATAAACTTTTGTTTTATACAGGGGAACTTAACATAACATTTACATTAGATTCAACTCATGACAAGATCAATGTCTGAAACCAAGGTGCTTCAGAGTCATTTCGACCGACTGTAACAGTCGACCTTGCGACTTCAAGCGCGTCCAGTCACTCCTAACTGTTTCACACGTCAAACTTTTCATGTACTCAGTTCAGAATTTGGTTCGGCGCAACACTCAAGCACATGTCTGACACGGGTGTAAGATGACAGACCAAGCACAGGGATGACACTAACTAAATTACCTGCAGAACAAAGTAGTTGCAAAATTCCCAGCCTTTATCATTACGGCGTTCTCTCTCTGCACGGACCAACTCCTCAAAGCGATTCAATAGACGACTGTACGCAGAGAGTAAAAGCTGTCTGAACCGATGAATAAACAACTGCCATGACTCCAAAGAGCGATTGGTTGGTACTGGATTATTTGGCTCATTCAGAACAATCACTCTGTAGAACATGTAGAATAATAATAAAATCAAGTTTTTATATTAGCACTTTTTCAAACTCGAAGGGTGTCCCAAATCCCTTCAAGTTATTACCCCTGAAATCCTTCCTTAAACCATCTCAGCTCCCTGGGGAGTATACAGCCTTGTGCAACAAATATGCGCTACTTGGCTAAACCAATCACAAGAACCATCTCTGCTCTCTCAGGTACCCATTCAACTCTGGGTGGAGAGAAGCAATTAGGGACACAAGTGTCACGGCCAGGATTCTTATTCGCCCATTACACCCCATACAATGATGGTACACTTACCTATCTGTTTGTTTGCTACAAAAATCACTTCGAATCTTATCAAGAACTGAAGTTCTCGGTAGTAGCTTGGTTTTATTTCCTCTCTTCAGATTGGCTGTCTCCACTAAGACAATCAACCAATCAGTAATATTGCGTTCCTTCAAGCTCTGTTGCCATGCAGCAATGCCGTCCTTAACAACCAACTTATATGCATCTGCGTCCTACAATACAAGTTGGGATATTTGTCAGTCGGTGTTTTACATTGAATGTGTAAGTCAAAAGCTTCACAGAAAATAATAGGATTTATAATCATTATCACCATCGTAAAAGCCAGGGAAAAACCTAAAGATGAACCACAAGTTAATTTCTTTCATTTTACTGGCCTACAAAGCACACAAATTTGTGCAACAAAGATGTTTTTCTCCTTCATTGCAACTTCAACGACCAATTGATTAAAACATTTCACAGGTTTGTTATTTTATGCATGTTGGGATACACCATTGAAAGTTACCAAAGGTGTCCACCGCCTTTAAAGCCGCAATCACACTGGACTAAATTTTGGCAAAAAGTAGATATGGAAGCACACGTTGTGTACACTGTCAATTGTTCGTACTTACTGCACAGTCAGTGAAGTAGATATGAAAGCATGGCTTTCTGAAGAGAGTTCTCTCATTTTCTTTGGCTAGATCCTCCGTGTTGAAGGGAACAAACGCTACATCAACGTACACCAACTTCGGAGCCCTCCCATATGATCTGCAAACGTAAAAACAATAAAACGCCCAATTCTGAAACCAATTTAATCAATGATCCTGTATAATACCTTCTTCAGTAAAGCCTGATTCATACTTCATGCGAATGCAAAATGCAAATTTTGATACCAAAAGGCTGTTTTTGCAGGGAATGTTATGCAGAGGTTGAAAAAGGCTGTTTTTGCAGGGAATGTTATGCAGAGGTTGAGCACATTTCAACTGAATGCGAATTATTTATTGTGTGATATCTCATATCATAAAGTGTCTTGACGTCATCACTTCATGTACTTCACCATTTATGCACTTCACTAATCATACATGGTTGTTGTGTACACTTTGATCCAATGGCAAAGCTACAGTGTACAAAGCTATGGGGCAAGTGTTAGGAATGGATGATTGGATGGTTTTATATAGTCAATCAGCAGAATTGTATAGAGAGTGGATACCCCATTATTCAACTTAAAAAACAATAGGTTCCCTGTTTAAAAATATTGGCAATAATATTTACTTTCCAGATACTGTAGCACTTAACAATATTCCCACCATCTGACGATAAATATATAGTTGACACTACTAGGGCCAAACTCGGCTCGAGACGATGTGACCAAAGGTTTCAGGTTTTTTCAATGTTAGAACTTTGTCTGTGCCATCCAGGTCAATCCTGGGCAGAACTAAAGGCCGAGTCACACTGCAGCGTTAACGAAAAATGGTAATGATCACGACACAAAGTGAACGCATTTTATTGGTTGAATTGCTCCATGCAGAATACACTGTACGCACACACTCATTCAACCAATGTACGTTCTCTTTGTGCCGTGATCGTTATCGCTGCAGTGTGACTCGGCCTAACAGCCTGATCATTTTGTAGGCCGATGGGGTTGAGGTCGTCTATAACCTGTGATATAACATGTAGATGCAGCGGAGGCTTCCACCCTATTGAAAGGGTTCAGATGGTTGGTTTTGTGAATTTGTCTTTACCTTCGCCATTCTACGGGATCTCTGGGTAAAGTGTTCAACAACTCAACTCGAATGGAAGAAAAGAGCTCCTGATCCCCATGATCTGTAAGAGAATAACACAAAAACTAAATAATAACATCATCATCATCCTCATCATTCAGCAAAGACTTGCGTCCGTGGCCGCCTCATCCTCATATTGTACTGGGGGCGCAAAATATCAGACCTCCTCAAACACAACAAACACACACACGCAAACCTCATTCACCTTGTACACAACAGTCAGTCATTTTATCATAGTAGTTGACTGTATAGTTCTGTACATGTGCATGGATCTGTATAGTTGAGCCGGCAAAAAAATGTTGAATGACACATCACTCCAGCTTTAGTTGTTGAGGAAGCCGATAAAAGTGTGGGTTTTTTTTGCAACAAATTCCAGCAGAAAGAACTATAGAACTTAGTGTGAGTAATTATTAATAGTAAAACAAATATTAATAGTAGGACCCATTTAAAAATAAAGTAGGGCAAAATTCTTAGTTTAAAGTTAGTTACACTCACTGTCACTGGTGGTCACGGTGGTGAAATATGGCGGATTTTAACTACTTATAGAAACTATAAGGCTCCCCGACGTGAGCCTTATAGGGGTCTAACACTCCAAGAACTACATGTATGTGGTTTTGTTCTGCTATCGTCTCCCGCAACCTCATAAACATATATCTCTCACGACAATAATTAGTCTGCTTTTTTTCTGGTTCTTTTATAAAGTTTTAATTTTGGCAACGCAAATATCTTTTTAATTTTCTTTTGAGCTCGCCAATACTAGGCTCTATGTGTCCTTTGAACTCTAATTGGGACACGCATTTGGAACACACTCTTTATGGTTCCCAGACGCGTGTCCATATGTTTTGTACACAAATAGCGGATTGGGTATTTTTTCTTTCCAGGATGAACGTGTGCAGATTTAATTCTTCGGCAGTTCGTCAATCCAATAGGCTGGTATCCGCGATTCAGCGCTTGCTGAAAAAAAAAAATGAAGCGTAGAGCATATTGAGAAGTCAAAAAACAGGCAATGCAGCAGAAAATACAAAAGTGAGTACTGAGCAGACAACTGCATTGGATAACTTTCCGTATGGCGCCACCACTTTTTCACTCAATTTTACAAAAAAGGATATCTCATTGAGGTTAACTAGATACTACATTATTTCATATCGAATGAAAAAGTGGTGGCGCCACGCGGAAACTTTTCCATTGCATTTTTAAAAGATGTTTTTTAATAATTTCACATTCATCAAAAAGGCAATGCAAGCATTTATGAATGTATGTTGAGTGTGTGGGGAAAGTTTTGGTTGTGTAGTACAAAGGAAACTTTAGATATTGGTGGCTAACGGTTGTTAAACTTTCATCTATCAATGCCGATTTAAAAAACGTATTGATAGTATAGCCAATAGGCTAGCGTTAAGGAGGCCCAAAATATTTTAGACCCCTATCTCATACACGTTGTAATATAAAAAGGCTCACGGTAGGGAGTCCGGGAAAATTTGCCTTTTTTCACAAAACCTCAACAAGTTTTACAGGCCCCTACCATTGGAGAGAGGACGGCAAGAGCAAACCAATGGTGTTTATTCTATTTCAATAGCTTATATAATGAGGAAGCTATAGATGCTAATTTTAAACATAGCAGAGGGGTGTTTTGAGTCTGTAAATTTCTTATTTGATTAAAAGAGTGTGGAAACTGCTCCTGATTTATTCATAAGAGCATATGTTAATATCAGACATAATAAATTTGACAAAATTGATCTCGGTATTCACACCAATGGGAAAATAGGGGATAATTGTGTCTTATTTACATCTTTTAAATAAAGCCTAATTATATAATTAAAAAAAGGCAACAAGATATTTTGTTTTCTATGGATTTTTATATCTTTATTCTTCTGGAAAACTGAATCCTTGTTCAATTTGGACAAGGTTAACGTTATCAAATGGCGAGTTATTCACAGCTACATTTCACACACACAAACAGATACGTTTTACAAAACTGCCATTTTGACAGACTCGCTACTCTCACTCGGCTCAGCTTAGTCTCACACTCACAGGACAGGGGAGCCTAAAATACTTTATAGTAGAAGTAGCGGATAACAAAGAAAATAGGATTGCAATGATGATGCTTGGACCAAGGATACAAAGTGGATTGGTCCTATTTATATGTTGATCATCATATGGGATTGATTATAATATAATTATAAGATGATGGGTGGGTGACAGACAGGGCAATGAAATTTCCCGAAACTGGTGCAGTGTCACTGTGACTATGTCACTGTGACTGTGTTAGGGTTAGACAAAAAGTCACTCCTACTAAGCGATTTATACTCACGCGTAACAATCGGTTTCCTTTCCAAATCCTTTTCCATGACAAGCAACAGCTCAAGCACTTTCACTGGGGTGGACTTTGTTGCTGACAGTGATTATTTTGTTAATCTTGATCAAAACTTGCCTGCTCCTGTGACTGTTTTCAATATCCGATCCCTTGACTTGTCTTTCTTCAACGAATTGGTAGCACGCCCTCTCGTGTTTGAACGAGCACCATGAACGTCCTGTCCGTCGCCCTGCCGGCCGTCGGCGCCGCGCGGCGGATTGTGTTCCAGGGGAGATTCTGTCCCCTTTATGGGAAATTAAGGAGCTTTCGTAAAGGCGACGGTCGGCACACACGACGGAAGGTAGCATAACACGGTATTGCGGACCTAAATATAGCCCCAAACATGTACCTAAATGTAGCCCGGACCTAAATATAGCCCCAAACATGTACCTAAATGTAGCCCGGACCTAAGTGTAGCCCCGGCCAAACATGTACCTGAATGTAGCCCGGACCCAAGTGAACTTAGCCACAGACATGACACTACTGCAGTGGCGTAACCACCAGAGGGGGGCAGGGGGGCCGCCACCCCCCCACTCAGAACCCTTGCCCCCCCTCTTGCCCCCATATGAAATCAGAGAAAAGTATATTCTTATAGGCCTAATATATAAATCGTTTAAGGCTGCATAAAATGCTGCCGTAAAAAGGAAAACTTTTATTCATATCAGTAAGCCCTATGTGGACTATAACATGAAAAATGCATGGAAACGCGCGCGCGATCGTTTTGGCGGTAAATGTTTGTTGTGGTTTTGCGGTTACAGAGAGTGCAGGATGCGACAAAGCTCTGTTAAATACGTGGTGGTCTGAACGCAGACCAATAGCTCCGTTAACACAACGTTAGCCCTTTTCACACTACAGAGCCATTTCCCGGGAAATAAACTCCCGGGAAAATCCCGGGAGTTTTTAACCCCACCGCCACCCCAGCAACCGTTCTCACTATCCCAATTTAGTAACTCCCGGGAGTACTATTTCCCAGGAATATGCACGGTCGTTTCACACTTACGATCAAACCCCAGGAAATGTGGTAAACAGGTCAGCCCATGTGGAAGTTACAATGTTTGTGGACGGAAGTCCGTTCCCACAATGCCACGCGGACGGCTGCAAAATCCTTGCCACATGCGACCCAAAATGGCTGCACTTTAATTGTGTATTTGCATGTTGTTATACCAATATATTGTGTGATTACGGCGGAGAAGAAGTCTTGAAGTTCGGGGAAGACGTCGCTGGCGTCTTGTCAGGAGAAGACGATTGCTGTGACAGTGTTTTAAAGACATGCGGAATAACAATCGGATGGAATTTGTCGTACGATTGAAGGGTTTCATGGCACCTGCTGGAAGTATTTATTGGTCAAAGGTCAATCTGGTCTACCATGAAGAGCGGCCACTGGTGGGAGCAAGTTGCTATTAGAAAAAAGCGAAAGGGAGCTTTCCATCTGCGACAGCTTTTTTTTTCTTTTGAGAACTGTAATTGAATGGACTTTTGTGTCCGTGTTTTACCCAGAGGTTTTGTGTTGGCGTTCATCTCAATTTTTACCTGTTCACACTATAGTTATTTCCCGGGAAATTCCCGGGAACTTTTGGTTGATCTGTTCACACTACAAAAATACTCCCGGGAATTTCCCGGGAAATGACGTTTTCCCAGGAAATAATTAACCCTGCTCAGGGGCAGGGTTAAGGGAATCAACCCTGGGGTAAGGCCTAGACATTTTCTGAATGGCATTTTCGAAGGTTGCATAATAATGTCCATGATGTTAGGGCCAAGATAGTTAAAGGTTTTATAGAAAACAAATACCGCATAGTCGATTTTGCACAATCTGACAATAGCAGTAGAAAGAAAAAGAAGCATTCTTCCCTTCCAACATCAACATTGCTGTTTTCCCATCGTGCAAAGAAAGAACACGGAATAGGCTTTAGCCTTATATTGGCTAGCATTTTTTCATGGCTTCATAAAGACTTTTAAATGTATGTTTCTTCAAAAAAAAAAATGTTTTTGCAGGAGAACACTTATGCAATAGAAAATATTTAGGCCTTGAAAAACAAAACTATTATCATACAGACCTACAGTCTTTTTTTCCCAAGGTTTTCAGTTTTTATCTGCAATGGGCAGGGGTCCGTTAATATCCAGCTTCACGCAGGCAGAAACTTTCACGTTTCTTGTAGGCCTATATGCCCATCTAGCTGTTTTTGGATTGCATCGTCGGCCAAAAATGAAACTAGTTTCAAAATTTTCATCACTCCATCGGTCACTTCTACCCATCGTAAGAAATTGAGCAACAGATTGAACTAAAATATTTACTGTCAGGTGGTAGACAGCAATGTCGATCGAAGAACTCAAATCTGACTCTGGACAACAAAAGTCCATCAACGGCCAAGTATACATGCATTAAGAAACACCATACACACATGGCGTGTGTACGAGAAGGAAGCTTGTTCACGCCAACTATTTATTCTATTCCTATTCCATTCACGTGGTCATTTTTTTTAATTCATATATTTATTTGTAAATTACAGATGTAATTCACTTTTATTTTCTTACCTAAACGTAAACACTTTCAGAAGGAGAAAACAAAAAAGGGCTATTGTTACCACGCGAATTATTTGGCGCGCTATTTTTGACGTCTGTGACCTTTCGAGATTAATGACGTCTCAAAACACAGTAGAAGCAAAAGGTGGGGTAAGTTAAACCCGCTTTCGTTCTCACTAGCTGCTTTTCCCGGGAAAAACTTTTTCCCCCGGGGTTAACTCCTTTAACCCTACCCCTTAACTGGGTAAATTATTTCCCGGGAAAATGTTATTTCCCGGGAAATGTTTTGTAGTGTGAACGGATCGACTAACATTTTCCGGGAACTTCCCGGGAAATACCTGTAGTGTGAAAAGGGCTTTAGTCAGATCATGGCTACCTCCATGGTCAGATGCACTATATACAGAGAAATTTACTACAGCAAAATGGCCAGCGAAAAAGGTTGCTTAGACCATTATCCGTTTCATAACTAAAATGTGATTATAAACACCC
Source organism: Asterias amurensis (assembly GCF_032118995.1). Classification (NCBI taxonomy): domain Eukaryota; kingdom Metazoa; phylum Echinodermata; class Asteroidea; order Forcipulatida; family Asteriidae; genus Asterias; species Asterias amurensis. The sequence goes on from NC_092661.1 coordinate 7,652,401, forward strand.
ACAATTTCAATCCTGTATTTATTTATTTATTTTTTTTTTTTGATGGCTTACACTTATTACAATAAGGCCGAGTAAAAAAAGAAACATGTTTAGTGTCTGGGTTTCTCAAAAAAGGGAGTAGGGGCTTTTTTATTTTTTACTTCAAGATGGCCGCCATGAATGTCAAAAATATCAATTGTTTTTTTCTGCTGCTGAAATACACAAACCATTAATGAATTTTTGCTTAACATCACATTTTACTCAGATTATTGCTGGATCGATTGGTGTCACGGTTGATTTCGTTCCATCACATGTGCCGGAGCAAAGAGCAGGGCCCAATTTCATACAGCTGAATACAAGTACCAGGCAATATCAACAAATGTAAATTTTGTTGGTAATCCTGTTTTTATCAAGGAAGACATTTCATGCTAAGCAAATTTTCGTGCTTGGCAGCTCTATGAAATTGAGCCCAGATTCGATCGTCAATACTGGGGGCTACAAAAAATGAATGAATGAAGTATTAGAAAGTCTGGGTCTGCACAAGGTTTTCTTATTCTTATTCTTTATTTGGCCATTAAAGGAACACGTTGCCTTGGATGGGTCGAGTTGGTCTTTGAAAAGCGTTTGTTATAATATGCATATGGGTAATAAGATGCTGTAAAAGTAGAATACAATGATCCACACAAACATGCCTCGAAATTGCACGGTTTTCCTTAAACCTCGTCGACTAACACGGTCGGCCATTTATGGGAGTCAAATTTGTGACTCCCATAAATGGCCGACCGTGTTAGTTCGCACAGTAAAAGGAAAACCACGCAATTTCGAGGCAAACTTGTGTGGATCATTGTATACTACTTTTAAATGATCTTTCCAACCATAATATGCATTTTATAACAAACGGTTACAAACGCTTTTTTATAGACCAACTCGTCCGATCCAAGGCAATGTGTTCCTTTAAACAATTACAAACACAAGCAGACAGTATGTAAAATAAATAATATAAATACAAAAGTAAATACAACGCAAGACAAACAGTAAGGGCACAGGAAATTACAAAACAACCCTAATGTGATGGCCAGGATCAAGAAAAGTATATTCACAAATGCCCCATACAGTTTCGCTATTTATATTGGTGGAGAGCGCGTCACGTGGGTGTGCATAAACCTTTGTTTATGACCAGTAAAACGTGTTGAAACATGGGCGTGACACGCGAGCTCGCACCTGTGCTTATATAAGACAGTTTCATTCCTATTGGTCGATAGCATGCAACGACCTAGTCTTGGCCCAAGACGATGGTGCTTGATTCTGGATAGTGTACTACGCGCGGTTGAATCGCCAAAGCGCGCCCGCCACGGTATGATTTAGTTACGTGGACGGCTCGAAATCTAGACTACACTCTGCACGCTACCATCGTCTTATTCTTGGTGCAAGACGTTTCTCGTTTTCTTTTATCACGCACACCGCAGCGAATTCACCGACACCGCGCGCAACGACTCACCTGACTTATAGTCCACTCACCGCCGGAGAAACGTCTTGGTCCGTGTACATGTTTGAGTTATGTGACCTCACATACATATTCAACGTGTGGGTCAACAAAATACTACGCACGCGCACAACTGGAAACAGACAAGCGGGCCAGCCTAGTAACTTGCATGCACCCGACGTGTCGAGTGAAAGCCTCGCTCTACCATATCATGCTACGGCGGGAACCCGGGAATATTCACTGTCAGGATCGCGCTGCGTTTATTTATTTTTACTGTTCTTTAGCCACCCCTGCAACACATTGGTTTAGCCTTCCCGCATGACGTATAGCCTTAAGCCAATCGCGCGCGTTTAATTTTCCCGCTGCTACAAACCGCACCCTCCTGTATTTTTCCAGTGCTTTTTTTCGTGTAACATGGGACGCTTTTTCGTTGTCACAGTACATTACGTAATACATCGGCCGTGGTTATTGTCCCCGTTTAGTTCTGTTATTGTTGTTGTTTAGTCTGTCGTTTGTTGGTGTTTGTTCTTTTGTTGATTTTGGGAGTTTAGGAGTGAGTGAGTTTGCTAGTGAAATTGAATGTTAGTTTTGATCAGAACGATTTTGATCGGCGATCTGAGAGCATGTTTTGATGGTGAGCTTGAGTGTTTAGAGACTGTACCAACTGCGTGAAGCTTCCTGAAGCAACAGGTAGACAGTCAGCAAGAATTCTGTCTTGTTTGATCTGTGATCAAAAAACTATAGGCAAAACAGAGCCATAGTAACGATTCTTCCTAACCCCGGTCGACACCGCAACACTCAGCCTGAAGACGCCTCAAGTTAGTTCGCCCGCACAATAACCGTAAGTTTTGTTTGATGATTAATATTGTATTTTTCTGATGTGTAAAGAATTCCGTATACTATTGATACTCTGCTAAAGTTGCATATTGGCATGGACATTTTTGAATGGGCAGACATCGTTAGATTGAATTATGAAGTTGCTGTGGGCAAAAGGAAATTCAGAAGTTCTTCAGAATTTACAGAGATTATCTTACGGAGATTATTTGTGAATTGGCGGTTACTGTTTTGAGAATTCATTCAATGGCATTCATTCTCTGTATTATTTATGTTGAGATATATCCAAAAAGCTTGCAAGGATTTCGGTTATTTATTTATTGTTTAGATGGCCATTATTTGGGGCTTCGATCTCCCGTCCATGAGACTCCCTATTTGAGATGAACTGAAAGACGAGGGCCGCTGTGAACTCCTGAAGTGGAGACTAAACTTAACGTCATCTGTGTGTGATGTCATACTAGACTGCGTGCCAATCGCCATTCATCGTACGTGAACGTACAGGGAGACTAAAGACTATAGAGACGAGCTACCGTAACTTTAAAGTACAAGTATCTGTAATTTTTATTCATTAATTGATAGGAGATTGCTTTGGCCAATCAATAATAAGTGATTCAATTGACTGTGGGTTTAACTAATGATTACACCGATTTACCCAATGTTGTACATAACTGTAAATAATTTTTGTTGTAAATATATTATCTAAATTTAACATGGTCTCATGTAGTCATTTCTTCGTGTGTTTTATTTAGTTTATTACTCGGGGTCATCACTCATTAGTTCTTTTATATAATATTGGGGATAGTGGTGACATTCACCATGTGCGTTTTGTTGTGCATGCAAAGCTAGGCGATCACTGATCTTTATGTTATTATTAATTAGAGATCAGCGGTTGCGATCGATTGTTAGAGGGAAGAAATGGTAAGTCAATTAAAAAATACTATAACAATATTGCTGACCGCATCGGCAATACTCGAGGAGTCGAGTGTTTTATTTGCGGATGAGAGAACTTGTAACTTGTATGGGTATATTTGCACATTATTTCGAAAATAAAGAAATCTGCACTTTACTATAAAGCACAGTTTTGGGCGACAATTGTTATTCATTTCACGTCACGTCTAATTGTGGCCAAGTGTGTTGGCAAAGGATATGTCTGACATGTACATGTATACCTTCTTGTACACATGCACACGGTACACAACCTAATGCCAACGTGGTGTTGTGGCTGGGCTTCTTATCTTCGCGCGAAGACGTGTCAAAATTACTCGTAGGCTTAGATATAATGGTGGTCGACCACCGGTTGATTTTGACCAAGCTGTGTGAGTATGATACGGAAGTTTCGGGTGTAGTGTTTATTCTTTTCTGCATAAAAAGTACTTTCAGGCACTGTGACCCTATAATTAGTTGTACCTACAAAGTTACCATTTGGACTAAGACTAAAAATGCCAGAAAATCCCATGTTCGTGTACATCGATCTATTTTTGTTAGCTCTGTTGCTAATAAACATCCTCGTTCATAACATTTTAAGATTCCATTCCCCTCAATTAATTGCACTTACAAAAATTCTCAAAATCTCTCCTAAAAACAAATGTTAGGGCAAACTAAAATTCGCACATCGTTCAGCAGCAATCATGTTTACAAAAATTAAAAGAAGAACGTAAATTTAAAAGCCCTACACACCAACATACGAGGAAGCCTGGCTGTTTCTGGTTGCGTTGCACCGAAGACGTACAGATACCAGACTGTGGGAAATTGTGCTGATACTGCTACGTCAGAGTTATGCAGGCCTAGCGCAGCATGGCATGATTGGAATGTGCTCGGAATTTCCCGAGCGATCTGTACACGGACCAAGACGTTTCTCCGGCGGTGAGTGGACTATAAGTCAGGTGAGTCGTTGCGCGCGCGGTGTGTGTGAAAAGGAAACGAGAAACGTCTTGCACCAAGACTACCATCGTCTTGGCAATCCTGCAGCGCTTTTTCATTGTTTTCTTCTACAGCTTTGTGTAGGACCAATCAGCGTGCGATCGTTGTAATAAATTAACATAATGTATTAGTTGACCCCGGGGTCATTCATGTTATGATTACACGGCATTGGCAGCTCCGTGTTTGTCGTGGAGGAAAATCGTAAGAAAATAGGAAATATTCACGATTATGAATGCTAAAGATGAACAAGTGAGCCGAAGCTATATTGATCTGCTATCTAGATGGCAATTAATGAACGACTATGTCAAAATATACCAGCTAGTGCCCTCTCTGCGGACGGTCTGGTTTTGCGATAAACTCCGTCAGTTCTCGTGTGCTTCGTCTGCTGCATGCAGGCAGCAGTTGGACCATGGAGGTAGGATGTCCGGGTGTGAATAAACTATAGGGAACTAGAGCATGATACCACATACGACCAACGTTTGCAACTGAGCAAGTCATGGATCCCAAGTCATTACGTAACTGTCAGTGTCACAAAGTGGTGAGTGGAGAGAATCTTGATTATATTAGGGAGTCCGGCAAAATTTGCCTTTTTTCACAAAACCTCAACAAGTTTTATACCATTGGAAAAAGGACGGCAAGAGCAAACCAATGGTGTTTATTTTATTTCAATAGCTTGTATAATGGAGAAGCTATGCTCATTTAAACATGGCAGAGGGCGTTTTGAGTCTGTCAATTTCTTACTGATTAAAAGAGTGTGGAAACTGCTCCCGATTTATTCATTAGAGCATATCAGACATAATAAATTTGACAAAATTGATCTTGGTATTCACAGCAATGGGAAAATAGGTGATAATTGTGTCTTGTTTACATATTTTAAAGCCTCATTATATATTTAAAAAAAGGTTAACAAATTAAAATGCATGAAGCGTGAATATATCTCTTTTTTCCCATTTCAGGTACCTCAAGTCTTGAAGATTCAAGCAAGTCAGTTTCTAAGACATCAGCTGCACAATTAACCGCTACCTTGGCATTTGAAAACTGCACTTTATGCCAATAAACAAATGCTAATAAAGAAATATGGAAATTTGTGTGGTATATTTTTTTTGTAAACATAGTTACCAAGTGTTTTATTAAAAATAGTATCATTTCATTAGAGTAATTTTGTTTACTTCTATGTTTATTATGACTCAAATTTTAATCCCTTTTTTCATTTTGGAGAGTTAAAATAAACATTGCCAAATATTAAATAATATGTCTTCAAATTCCGCACGAAAAACTTATTATTATTATTATTTTTCATTTTTTCCCCTTTCTATCTTATTAAACAAATAGTAATAAAAATCAAGTTTAAAACATGTATGTAACCTCGAACGATGGAATGAAGATAAAAAAAGGCCATCAGAACGTTATTTATTTTAACCCTCTCCGATTCTGAATTATTAAAACCAATAAAACCCGGGGCGGACGTCGCCGCCCGTTGTTTCTTATTCGGTCTGGTTTTTGTGTATCAGTGAATTGCGCAATCTTTCAAAGACTGGTGTCCACACTCACGCGGCAACGCTTGCTGATAAGCCATTTTTAAGTCAGGGGACACGACCATTGAAATGGCAATTTGCGCAGACACGGTGTGTTGGATAGTCTTGGTGAGATCCGGAAATCAGAGAAACAGTGCGCCCGCTACGTTCATTCATCACAAGCGTGACAGTTTTTGCCGTGCGTGCATAGATCGGAACGTTGGCTGTGTGTGACCGCGCAACTAATGGTCTTGGAACCAAGACTATGTGTCTGAGTGCGCAGACTGCTGCGCTGTGTTCAACCATCGACCCGATTTCGATGGTTTTTTTTAAGAACCTTCTCTACAAATTTGCATTGCGCTTGTTTGCGATAGTTAATAAAACAAAAAAAAGTGCATAGACACCCAGTTCAGAGTAAAATCTTTCAAATAGAGTTCTGTCAAAGAACTGTAATGACCTATAAATATGACATTTTGAAGCATTTTCAGGAGAAAAATCGACATAATACGTCCGTATTTTATGTGTTCGAAAAACTAGGCAAAAATTCCTTTTTTATTTACGTGAATTATTTTAAAATACATCATGTACATTGGTTTCTTACATTATCTCGAAAGAAAGAGCACCCTCCAGTATTCTTGAAAATATACTTCTTGTGGCAGTCGACAAAATGGACAGGCAGAAATTTAGACGCGTCAATATCTGGTCCCAAAAACGCAAAAGTAAACTTAATTTCACACTTTTACTGCAGCTTTTTCCCAAGATATTTTGTTTTCTATGGATTTATTTATCATTATTCTTCTGGAAAACTGAATCCTTGTTTGATTTGGACAAGGTAAACGTTATCAATTGGCGAGTTATTCACAGCTACTTTTCACACACAAACAGATAAGTTTTACAAAACTGCCATTTTGACAGACTCGCTATTTATATTGATCGAATCTGTATAGAATTAGAAAACGTAAAGTCATACATTTGTAAGTAGTCATTGTTTGTCATGTTTGAATACTTCAAAACTTGTTGTTATTTATGTAGGTAGACCTCCTTCCTGCTAAATAGCAGTGCTATTTCATCATGCGAAGCACAATTTTCTTGTGTCTCACTTATGGAAGGGCAGCTCGTAAAAGTATTGCCTCACCAAAATCCACTTCGCATTCGCATTCGAAGGAAGTATGAGCCTACTCCTTGGTTTTGTTTCGGTTTGGAACGAACATAGCCCAGCTTTATGTGAGATTGGATTTGTCTGACTCGAGTCACCAACACTTCAATGCACACAGATACATATCCCTCGATTGGAAAATGGCTCATTGGCTGACATTTTTTTTTTTAACTTACATTTTTCTTCTGTGCACAAGCAATTAACACTTGTTTGCAATTGCTATAGTTGGGTTGATTGATGATCGTAACCCTCGCTGGTCAACGGTTTAATATTAATAATCAAAACAGATATACATTTTACATTAAGCTTGATGCAGAAAAAGTTTAGCACAATGAGACCCAATATAATCACTGAACTTATTCTATGATTTGTATTTGTTTCATTCTTCTGATAGGGCACATTGCCAGGAAAGGAGTCTGCTTTTTAGAGAACTGCTGCATGCCCACCTTGGAGTACTGATACTTTTTAGGCCTCGTCTTGTAAGATGAATGGGTAGTCGACTGCTCTGCAATTAAGGAATGGAGTTCTTGATTCAAGAGAGACAAATCTGTGACAGAATCAAGATTCAAGCGTATATAATTGTGGAAGAGATATTTTGCTGCAGAGGAAGTCTCAAGAGAAAAGGAAAAGATGGAACATCATATTAACTGTCAATCAAGAAAGACGTATGTGAAGAACTGTACTCTACATTTTGCTGCAAAGTTCCACCACTGTATCACAATTTATTGTCGACATGTATCATACCATACCAATACAGAGATTGACTTTCAAGATGCGTTTACATAGCTTTTTCAACACTGTGGGAACTGTGTGCATACTCTTAGCAACCGATGCTTTTGGACCGGGGTTGATGTTTGTCATTATTTTGAACACCAAGATGAAAATGTACAACTAAGTGGAAGAGTTGGGCGAGATGAGCAACATGGTCTTTCAACTGCCATAAACTATCTAAGACACAGAGAATCAGATGAAAACTGCATTGTACCCCACAATGTAGAAGAGTGGTCGTAGGCTCAGCCGCTCACACAAGTACATAGTACAAACAGTATTGTGTATAACTGCTGTGATACCTGTGCACTTTAAATGCTGCTGTGGGAAAGCCTGTGATTGGCGACTAGTGGTACGCACTACGATTGATGTCGAAATCGCAACTAGTTATTGCTTAGTCGAGTTGCGACTGCCATTATTCACCTACTCCGTAAATCGAGCCACCACAACAATTAAAATAGTTGCGACTATTCCTGCTTGCTGAAAAAATTGTGTCGCTCACAGTCACGACTTTTCATGACAACACAATTTACCTATGAAACACAACCAGACATCAGTAAGCCTGGGCCACTAGTGTAAGTTACTACTCGACTATAGTCACACCTCAAAAAGTCATGACTACGACACTAGTCACGACTTGTTTGCCGCAGGGTCAATATGGTAAATTTCGTGCTTAGAGGATTGAAGGATTGTCACTGGTGTCACTGACTGTGTTTCGTAAGTAAATTATGTTGCCATGAATAGTCGTGAGCGATACAATAGACAGTTCACCAAACAGGAAGTTGTTACTATTTTTGTAGTACACGATTATTCAATTAGGAATTAAAAATAAAGTAGTCTCAACACGACTAGTGATTTTAATAATCTCGACTGTGCGACAAGTTTGACACTGTGTCGCACTAGTCGCCCAGCCCTAGACATAAAGTGACACAATCCTTAAATCCTTTCAGCGTGAGTTTTACTCTATTGCACCTGCAGCAAATAATACGTCGCAATGCATTTTGGGGCATGAAAAATGACTAGTTTGTTGAAGTTGCGACTATTTGAGGCACGAATAGTTGAGAAGCAAATTTCACTAGTCGCTCAGGCTTTAATTGTGGGGTATCGTTGTTATAGCCTGTTTACAAACCTGATCATTTTAATAGCCACTGTTCTGTGAAGAATTTGTGTTTGGCAATAAAGAAATCAATTTTATGAACAAGTAATTTGTGTTGGCCTTTATTTAGAAATAATTTTAATTAAACTGTATCAATTGTTTTTAGACACAATACATCATTGTTAATTATAACATACTGACTATTAGGTATTCATGTGATTGTGACACAATTAGTAGCCCTAAAGTTTAATACATGTGCAAAGTCATATGAGTCGATGCCTGAACGACAATTAAATTGTACATGTACAGTGAATAGTGTTTGCTGTAGTAAAACTACTATATACGGTAGTATCATGGAGGTTTCTACCTCCATGTGAGTATAATCATGGAGGTACCTCCATGGTATAATATATGCACTGCGGGTAGTTCGTCTGTCTGTGGTTCATGTGATCTGCCCACGACAAAGCATTCGGGAAGTATAAAACCATAAAACAAACACGACACGTAACGAAGATGCAAGCATTTTGTTTCTTAATTCCTCCTTAGTCAGTTTGCTCTCAGACATTCTGTAGTCAGCTATTCTTCAGAATAACGACAATAATTATTATTTGGTTTTCTGGGAAAAGGGGATGTAGAATTTAAATCCCTGCATTGCGTTCGTTTAGTATGGCTAGGCAAACCAACAAACCATACTATAGTATCACTCGTTCGTCCCGTACGTGGCCCGACTTCATTTCATGCTGCTGGGCGCTGCCATGTACGTTTGGTCCCGAGATTGCACGAACATTGCATACTTGTTTGGTCTCTGAATTGCACCTTTAATACTTGATGTTTGTTTGGTCCCAAGATTGCACAAACATTGCATTCTTGTTTGGTGTCTGAATTGCACCTTTTATACATGATGTATGTTATGTCCCGATATTGCACAAACAATGCATTCTTGTTTGGTCTCTGAATTGCACCTTTAATACATGATGTATGTTTGGTCCCGAGATTGCACAAACATTGCATTCTTGTTTGGTGTCTGAATTGCACCTTTAATACATGATGTATGTTTGGTCCCGAGATTGCACAAACATTGCATACTTGTTTGGTCTCTGAATTGCACCTTTAATACATGATGTATGTTTGGTCCCGAGATTGCACAAACATTGCATACTTGTTTGGTCTCTGAATTCCACCTTTAATACATGATGTATGTTTGGTCCCGAGATTGCACAAACATTGCATTCTTGTTTGGTCTCTGAATTGCACCTTTAATGCATGATGTATGTTTGGTCCCGAGATTGCACAAACCATGCATACTTTTTTGGTCCCTGAATTGCACATGATATAACGTTTGTCATGTCAGTGGTTGCCAGAAACATCTAACAACCAAAACAAAAATGATACGCAATTACAAAATGTGTAGTTTGTTAAAGCGTTGGGTGTGACTATTTGAGACAGTTTAAAGGTAGATGCACATGTCAATAATATATGCTGTGTTGTTTGAATGACTTGTGTTTTATAAAGGGGTATGTTATTCCGGTTTTACTGTGTTCCGTTGTATAATGGAAATCTAAAGAGCGTTTGAACAGATCGGAAGGTGTTCAAGAGAGGGTGTGTCGTATAATCTTTGAAACAGCTACTCTAATTATAAAGACTAGCGGGTTGCCGCGCTTCGCGCGGCACCCCGCTAGGCTATAAAAATCCTTTACACAAATATTTCGAAATGTGGTGAGGGTGTTATACGCCTCTCTCAATATTTATGCATGGCGTCATAATTCTAACCCAAAATGAAGCTATTTTGCACGTCCGCCACTACTTGCAGTGGCTGTACCCACCTCGTTTTGGGTTAGACGACGTACCTTATGCATCTAGAAACTATAAGGCTCCCCCGTGATCCTTATAGGGGTCTAATGTTGGGCCTCCCTACCTAACAATACACGTTTTTCAAATCAGTGTTGATAGGTTAAACTGACCGTTAGCCAGCAATAACTAAAGCTTCTTTTGTACTACCCTACCAAAACTTTCTCCACACACTCAATATACATTCATAATGCTTGCATTTCCTTAAAAAACATCGTCAAAATGACATTTTTACGTCCCACGATGCATAGCGTTGCTACAGCACTATAAGTAAAGCGAGTTTTTGGAACATGCTGTGTGCCACAAATCTAATTTATCTACTGTTTTTTTTTTTTTTTTTTTTTTTTTTTCGGGGGGCGGGGGCGGTAAGAGCGTAGGCCTCTTTTTAGTTTATTCTCATCTGAATTGGTCTTGTAAACTTTCTGGTCAATAGGCTGCATGTAACGGGAGCACTTAACGTGAACGTCAAAAAAGTGTTTTGCAGGCAGAGATGCCAAGTCCAGAGGCCAGCTAGCTATGTGTGAGATTTTTCAAAGCTCAACCACCCTCCCCCCGGAAAATTTTTTGCCAGTTTAAGAAGGCTTTTCTAAATCGCCGCCCAACCTTTTTTTTTTCTTCCTTTTTTTATAAATAAATAAAAAAATCTGAAATTTAATTGTGGACAAAAAAGTGTTTCAAAATGCATCAAAAACCTCCTCAGAATAATTAAAACTCACTTGTACACAGGAGATGTTGATGGTTAATGTGGAGGTTCGATTGTGTCAGATTATTTTCTTCCAAACATAAAAAAAAAATAGACTAAAAATGATGTCCAAAATCAATCGCTCACTTCTTCTGCCTGTTGTGTCTTCGCTAGTGGAGCGCACTTCAACGAATTTGCTAAAAGAATCGGAATAAACTTGTGCGCAATAAGCGTTTTGCGCTCTGCCGATTTTAAGCTGAACCTACTGGATGAGCAAAAGCGTGCGCAATCTGCAAATTTGCGCTCTGTTTGTACAAAGTTTGTACAAAAAATGTCGTTTTTTTTTTCCCGATCTCGCCCCAATAATGGTTGATGTGCGTGTGAGCGTGAGACAGAGCCCAAATGCGTGAGTCTCACGCCTAATGCGTGAGACTTGGCAGGTCTGGTTTTGTTTTATTGTCACTTTGGGCTTATTGCATCTCGCGAAATTTTAACGACAAACGACACAATTTCTGACCGCGTTCATGTTCACGCTGCTCTAGGAACAAACCTCCATACATCCCATATCTCTGGAACCCTATATCGTACAAACTAAATAAAAACGATAAATTCGTCCCCACTCCTTAATTTTCTCTAACTTATTTCACTTTCAGAAAGCATGTCAAGTTATGTTTAGGGTTTGTTACGTCCAGTTTGGGTCAATAGACAAACTCCTAAAAATGTACCCCATTCAGCCGCACGAGGTTAATATGATCTCCATCAGAAACCAACCCGACGGGCCGATTGCTAAATTAGGCTACAAAATGGATTTGGCAAAATGTACATTCTGAGACCTGACCGACACACTGCTCTAACCAGTTTTGTGAATGGACTTATTCAAAAGGAAAATTAATGTCGTTTTGCTTAACAACTTTGACCAAATGCAAAGCAAAGTTCTTGTTTACAGCTTCAAAACAGCCTTTGACGTACGTGTATAAGTTTCACCATAGAGTTAGGAATGGTTTCACAAACTTCCGTGATGGGTTAAACTCTGAAACTGCAACATTATACCTCCATGAACAGACCGTCTTCTAAAACGGTATTCATGTACGCATTTGAGTTTACTGGCATCAATAGTGCAATTTCTGTATGGAGATTTTTGTAAGTCCGAGGTCGCCACCCACTGTCAACCTAAAGTGGTCCCACGGCGACCTCCTTCACCAAGCAACAGGTGGCCTGTCTCAAACCAGACAACACACCACTCACAATACACTGACCAGAATGGCTCATTGAAGGCCCCCCCCCAAAAAAAAAATGTTGTTAATTGTAAAGGTTCCTTAGACACCTTCCAACCTATAGCCGGCCCTACCCAATGTTTCCAAATTATAAAGCTTCCGTTTGATCTCATCCTTGTCCATCATGATAATTCTCATGCCGTTTGGAAGTGAATGCTTTTTTATAAATATTCTCCATTTAATCTTTTCAACAAATGAGTCACCTGTCAGAAGGATTTCTAGGAAGTCTGATAACAACGTCGACCAGTGGTTGACACATGGTCGCCTGCGAAACATCAATCTACGGTACTTCATCCATTCAATGCAAATTCGTGAGATTGGTTTCGGTTTTGTCCTGGCACCCAGCCTCTTCGACCCTTTCGACCCTGCGCGGCAATGAATGAACCAACCCGGAGAACCATGCTTAGTACAACACGAAAGTAACCTGACCATAAAGGGCGGATCGAATGGCGGGTGGGCGGGCAAGGGGCAATGAATGAACCAATCCGGAGCACCATCTGCGAAACACTGTCCAATGAGTCGCCTGTCAGAAAGATTTCTAGGAAGTCTGGTAACAACATCGACCAGTGGTTGACGCACGGTCGCCGCCTAAACTTCCTCCAATCACATGACTTGTAAGTGCGAGTTTGGATCCGGGTTTTGCAGACTTGCAACCCGACGTCTGAAACCACACAAACGTATTGAATTCCACACAAACAACCGTGTCGGATTCCACAAGGATGCCATACCACTGGACCTTCTAATTTTCAATCCAAGATGGCGCAGGTTACGCTTTTAATAGTATAGATGCGTTAATCTTTTTCTGAAAAACGAAGAGGCAAACTGTAAAAACTTTGCTTTGCCGTTGAATTACATCACATGAGCAGATATTGGCTATATGACTCTCCAAAGAAGTCGTCCATTTATTTTTTAGACACGTCCCCCAAAATGAACCACTCAAATGTCTTATAACTAGACAACAATTAACAAATGGCAATCCCACAAATTGTCAGTCTTTTAAATGCCTTTTGAAATTGCAGTTAGTTTTTTTGTGTAATGTTTGTGTGTGGTGTAAATTGTATTGTAAAGGCCTTCGGTACAGCGATATAACGCCGTTGGCGAGTATGAGCCACCGTACAAACAGTACTGTACACACAGTTTGAGGCCCCCGTGGATAACCAGTTAGCCATCTGTAATGGGCCAGATCCCAATCGCTAATAAATTTTCAGGATTATAATATTTGAAACACACTACTCATCAACACTACTCGTCAATGCTAAATGAACTCGTTCCCTGTACATATTACTAATATGTTCGGAGCCTTTCGTACTCGATCGAAGTGTTCTAGGCCATTACATACAGAGATAAAATATTTCATTATTTGCACATCCTATTTAATCCATATATTAAAAGAAGGTCGCCCGTGGATGATCTCGGTTATATTTTTGTAAATTATGTTAATTTTTACTTGTTAATGGAGATAAATTCTTATGGAGGATTGATTTGATCAAGAACTCAAGTGCAATTTTTTGTATGCATCGACAAACAACGATTTTACCAAAAACAGTAACTTCAACAATGCAATGTGAGTTAGCTGTCATACTTGTGCAAGGTGTAATTCAGAGACCAAACAAGTATGCAATGTTTGTGCAATCTCGGGACCAAACATACATCATGTATTAAAGGTGCAATTCAGAGACCAAACAAGAATGCAATGTTTGTGCAATCTCGGGACCAAACATACATCATGTATTAAAGGTGCAATTCAGAGACCAAACAAGAATGCAATGTTTGTGCAATCTCGGGACCAAACATACATCATGTATTAAAGGTGCAATTCAGAGACCAAACAAGTATGCAATGTTTGTGCAATCTCGGGACCAAACATACATCATGTATTAAAGGTGCAATTCAGAGACCAAACAAGTGTGCAATGTTTGTGCAATCTCGGGACCAAACATACATCATGTATTAAAGGTGCAATTCAGAGACCAAACAAGAATGCATTGTTTGTGCAATCTCGGGACCAAACATACATCATGTATTAAAGGTGCAATTCAGACACCAAACAAGAATGCAATGTTTGTGCAATCTCGGGATCAAACATACATCATGTATTAAAGGTGCAATTCAGAGACCAAACAAGTATGCATTGTTTTTGCAATCTCGGGCCAAACAAACATCATGTATTAAAGGTGCAATTCAGAGACCAAACAAGTATGCAATGTTTGTACAATCTCGGGACCAAACGTACATCATGTATTAAAGGTGCAATTCAGAGACCAAACAAGAATGCAATGTTTGTGCAATCTTGGGACCAAACATACATCATGTATTAAAGGTGCAATTCAGAGACAAAACAAGAATGCAATGTTTGTGCAATATCGAGACCAAACATACATCATGCATTAAAGGTGCAATTCAGAGACCAAACAAGAATGCAATGTTTGTACAATCTCGGGACCAAACATACATCATGTATTAAAGGTGCAATTCAGAGATCAAACAAGAATGCAATGTTTGTGCAATCTCGGGACCAAACGTACATCATGTATAAAAGGTGCAATTGTATAAAAGGTGTAATTGTATTAAAGGTGCAATTCAGAGACCAAACAAGTATGCATTGTTTGTGCAATCTCGGGACCAAACAAACATCATGTATTAAAGGTGCAATTCAGAGACCAAACAAGTATGCATGGTTTGTGCAATCTCGGGACCAAACATACATCATGTATTAAAGGTGCATTTCAGAGATCAAACAAGAATGCAATGTTTGTGCAATCTCGGGATCAAACATACATCATGTATTAAAGGTGCAATTCAGAGACCAAACAAGTATGCATTGTTTTTGCAATCTCGGGCCAAACAAACATCATGTATTAAAGGTGCAATTCAGAGACCAAACAAGTATGCAATGTTTGTACAATCTCGGGACCAAACGTACATCATGTATTAAAGGTGCAATTCAGAGACCAAACAAGAATGCAATGTTTGTGCAATCTTGGGACCAAACATACATCATGTATTAAAGGTGCAATTCAGAGACAAAACAAGAATGCAATGTTTGTGCAATATCGAGACCAAACATACATCATGCATTAAAGGTGCAATTCAGAGACCAAACAAGTATGCAATGTTTTTACAATCTCGGAACCAAACGTACATCATGTATTAAAGGTGCAATTCAGAGACCAAACAAGAATGCAATGTTTGTACAATCTCGGGACCAAACATACATCATGTATTAAAGGTGCAATTCAGAGACCAAACAAGTATGCATGGTTTGTGCAATCTCGGGACCAAACATACATCATGTATTAAAGGTGCAATTCAGAGATCAAACAAGAATGCAATGTTTGTGCAATCTCGGGACCAAACGTACATCATGTATTAAAGGTGCAATTGTATTAAAGGTTTAATTGTATTAAAGGTGCAATTCAGAGACCAAACAAGTATGCATTGTTTTTGCAATCTCGGGCCAAACAAACATCATGTATTAAAGGTGCAATTCAGAGACCAAACAAGTATGCAATGTTTGTACAATCTCGGGACCAAACGTACATCATGTATTAAAGGTGCAATTCAGAGACCAAACAAGAATGCAATGTTTGTGCAATCTTGGGACCAAACATACATCATGTATTAAAGGTGCAATTCAGAGACAAAACAAGAATGCAATGTTTGTGCAATATCGAGACCAAACATACATCATGCATTAAAGGTGCAATTCAGAGACCAAACAAGAATGCAATGTTTGTACAATCTCGGGACCAAACATACATCATGTATTAAAGGTGCAATTCAGAGATCAAACAAGAATGCAATGTTTGTGCAATCTCGGGACCAAACGTACATCATGTATAAAAGGTGCAATTGTATAAAAGGTGTAATTGTATTAAAGGTGCAATTCAGAGACAAAACAAGTATGCATTGTTTGTGCAATCTCGGGACCAAACAAACATCATGTATTAAAGGTGCAATTCAGAGACCAAACAAGTATGCATGGTTTGTGCAATCTCGGGACCAAACATACATCATGTATTAAAGGTGCATTTCAGAGATCAAACAAGAATGCAATGTTTGTGCAATCTCGGGACCAAACATACATCATGTATTAAAGGTGCATTTCAGAGATCAAACAAGAATGCAATGTTTGTGCAATCTCGGGATCAAACATACATCATGTATTAAAGGTGCAATTCAGAGACCAAACAAGTATGCATTGTTTTTGCAATCTCGGGCCAAACAAACATCATGTATTAAAGGTGCAATTCAGAGACCAAACAAGTATGCAATGTTTGTACAATCTCGGGACCAAACGTACATCATGTATTAAAGGTGCAATTCAGAGACCAAACAAGAATGCAATGTTTGTGCAATCTTGGGACCAAACATACATCATGTATTAAAGGTGCAATTCAGAGACAAAACAAGAATGCAATGTTTGTGCAATATCGAGACCAAACATACATCATGCATTAAAGGTGCAATTCAGAGACCAAACAAGTATGCAATGTTTTTACAATCTCGGAACCAAACATACATCATGTATTAAAGGTGCATTTCAGAGATCAAACAAGAATGCAATGTTTGTGCAATCTCGGGATCAAACATACATCATGTATTAAAGGTGCAATTCAGAGACCAAACAAGTATGCATTGTTTTTGCAATCTCGGGCCAAACAAACATCATGTATTAAAGGTGCAATTCAGAGACCAAACAAGTATGCAATGTTTGTACAATCTCGGGACCAAACGTACATCATGTATTAAAGGTGCAATTCAGAGACCAAACAAGAATGCAATGTTTTTGCAATCTTGGGACCAAACATACATCATGTATTAAAGGTGCAATTCAGAGACAAAACAAGAATGCAATGTTTGTGCAATATCGAGACCAAACATACATCATGCATTAAAGGTGCAATTCAGAGACCAAACAAGTATGCAATGTTTTTACAATCTCGGAACCAAACGTACATCATGTATTAAAGGTGCAATTCAGAGACCAAACAAGAATGCAATGTTTGTACAATCTCGGGACCAAACATACATCATGTATTAAAGGTGCAATTCAGAGACCAAACAAGTATGCATGGTTTGTGCAATCTCGGGACCAAACATACATCATGTATTAAAGGTGCAATTCAGAGATCAAACAAGAATGCAATGTTTGTGCAATCTCGGGACCAAACGTACATCATGTATTAAAGGTGCAATTGTATTAAAGGTTTAATTGTATTAAAGGTGCAATTCAGAGACCAAACAAGTATGCATTGTTTCTGCAATCTCGGGACCAAACATACAGCATGTATTAAAGGTGTAATTCAGAGACCAAACAAGTATGCATGGTTTGTGCAATCTCGGGACCAAACATACATCATGTATTAAAGTTGCAATTCAGAGATCAAACAAGAATGCAATGTGTGTGCAATCTCGGGACCAAACGTACATCATGTATTAAAGGTGTAATTGTATTAAAGGTGCAATTGTATTAAAGGTGCAATTCAGAGACCAAACAAGTATGCATTGTTTGTGCAATCTCGGGACCAAACAAACATCATGTATTAAAGGTGCAATTCAGAGACCAAACAAGTATGCATGGTTTGTGCAATCTCGGGACCAAACATACATCATGTATTAAAGGTGCAATTCAGAGATCAAACAAGAATGCAATGTTTTTGCAATCTCGGGACCAAACATACATCATGTATTAAAGGTGTAATTCAGAGACCAAACAAGAATGCAATGTTTGTACAATCTCGGGACCAAACATACATCATGCACGGGGGAGGTGTTGCCGTCATGTAAGTCCTGAATCAGGTGAAGAAGAATCGGGGGAACTCTGGTTGCTTTTAGGGCTCTCCACAGGGCTTCCCGATCTACAGAGTAAAAAGCTGCCTTATAAAGTCGACATACACAGCGTGGAGAGGTCTTTCAAAATCGCGTATGAGGTTCTGACGGGAGTCGAAGGGCGAGCACTGCATCCATTGTTGAACGACCCATCGGATCGGCGGTGACGGGCGAGTAGAGGTTCTAGGCAAGTCAGGAGTACATGACAGAAAATCTTTCCAGAGACTGAAAGTAGAGTTATGCAAGTAGTGCGTGTCTGGTAGGGTAAGAAAAACTCCCAGGTGCCTGTATAGATCGGGCTGCAAATTTTCTTACGGCATCTTTAAGGTCCGGTGATCAAACAATTTTTTTGTCCCACATACTTTTTACCTGGGAGGAGGGGGTGTTGTTTAGTGTGTTTGTTTATTGGGGTGTTTGTATGGTTGTTTAGGTATATTTTGGACTGATAGTAAAGGGTGCATGAAACTTTTTTTTCTGAGATTTGTATATTACTACATGAGATAGTTGTTGTAACCAATATAAACAACTTATTTACAAAAAAAAAAGTTTATTTACACTACATTTACACTTTATTTACACTTTATTTACAACTTATTTATAGGAGATAGTTAAGTGTATCTTTCTCGATACCATTGGCATTATACATTCTAACCAGGGTGTCACAGATATCTTGGGAGAAAGATTCAGTGGAATCAGTTGCATATTCAATGTAATAATCAGTGTTGATTAGCTGTCTGGGGCCCTCAGCAACTGCGCACCCCTTATCATAGAATATATATATATATATATATATATATATATTCTGGATCCTTTCCTTAATCGCTTTCCCCTCTCTTTTTTCTATAAATGGATATGTATTTTTTTGTACTTGTTTTATGCCTCTGAAGAAGGTCCGGTTTGGATCGAAAGCTAAGGCCACCCACCCAATTCATTACATAATATATTTATATATATACCTAAACTACATAAATTTTCCTCAATACTTATAATAACATGACCATCCTTCACACCTCCAACAGGTTACACTCAGCAATCCCCGAGGTTCCCATGGTTGCATTCCGCCGCCCTTTAAGAACCTCGGTGACATCCTAGTCAGGGCTAAACTTTCCCAGTCCGAACAGAACCCTCAACAAATATACTGGGCTGTCACAAATGTACCCGTTCCAAATGTAAAACACCACAGGCTCCACCACTGAAACCACTGGCTCTTCATACAACATTAAAGGCAGTGGACACTATTGGTAATTGTCAAAGACACGCCTTCACAGTTGGTGTATCTCAACATATGTATAAAATAACTAACCTGTGAAAATTTGAGCTCAATCGGTCTTCAAAGTTGCGAGATAATAATGAAAGAAGAAAACACCCTTGTCACACGAAGTTGTGTGCGTTTAGATGGTTGATTTCGAGACCTCAAGTTCTAAATCTGAGGTCTCGAAATCAAATTCGTGGAAAATTACTTCTTTCTCGGAAACTATGCCACTTCAGAGGGAGCCGTTTCTCACAATGTTTTATACCATCAACCTCTCCCCATTACTCGTCACCAAGAAAGGTTTTATGCTAATAATTATTTTGAGTAATTACCAATAGTGTCCACTGCCTTTAAGACAGACTCCCAATGTAGCACACCTACAATGTAGTCTATGTTATATCATGTAAGAGATGTAAGCTTGCGGTGTCTGTCATCACCGTTGCCAGCTTCAATCACCAGACGTTCAACAACCTTGACACTATGATTGGGGCTGTTGAAGTGGATATGAGACTGGGTACGGTTTCTTGGTCTTTATGGAACAGACATGATTCGCACAGCGAAGACTGAGTTTGGTCTTAGTCTTTCCCAAATATTGTAGCAGGTAAAAAAAAAAAAAGTTGTAGTCGAGCAGTAATAATAATAATTACATTTTGCGATAAGGTCTAATGTCAGTATAAAGGAGATCGATGATTGTACATCTGACATGCGGACAATTTATTTCGATGATTGGTACTGTCTGTCTGTCATTCGTGAGTGGCAACATAGTGAGTGGTATGGTGTTATTGTTGTGGAGTGGGTCGTATTTTCATCTCGGAGGTTCTGAGTGAGTAACGATAGCCCTTCCAGGTCCTCCAAACAACTCCCCGAGCATAACCAGTCGTGAGATACTCCCCGTTAAGATTAGAATAGTGGCAGTCCCTGTACCACCAGGCACCGTGGTATGTCTGGGCACAACTCCTGTACCATGCATCGTTGTCTCGGTCTTTAGTTGTAAACTGCTGGTTATTTTGGACGCTCAGCGAATCACCTGAAACAAAAAACGATGTTATAAATTTTAGTACACACAACTAAGGAAGTTCTCCGTTTTGTTTTTGGTGACGCTTATTTTTGTCTTGGTTGTACTTTCGTTCAACTTATTTCCAATGTTCAACATAGACAATTTCATAAGCAACAACTTTGAAACCTTTATGGATTTAAAGGGTTGTTCTTTCCGTTAAAGGGCACGGTAAACATTTGGTTTGTAACATGTTTAATGTTTAATGTCTAAGTTATATTATATATTATAACACCCCTTGCAGGTATTGTGCCTGCTCATTGGTTTAGAGCGCGTCACATGACATGTCTTAGTTTTGCTAGACGACGGCCGTGTGATAGAGCGTCGGTTTGCCATGCGCTAGTCCGAAGACTAGCACACAGCGCCGTGCGCTAGTCCGACAGACTAGCACACGGCGTGCAGTACCCAGACGTCCGTTGCGTGTACGAGGATGATAAATTAATAGTCTGTAACCATTTCGGATTGTCCGACACTACATGCAACACAGTAGGTAAAAGTGTTTGCAATCTGTGTTCGCGTCGTCCGTGGATTGTAGCATTCAGGTCTGTAACTTAATAATAATAATACAGGTTTTAGAAATATTTGGGGTGTTATAAAACAAATATTGACTGCTTTTACTCGTGCAATGGTTAAAAACTATGACTCCCTCGGTGATCCCTGGAGCGTTCTATTTTCCCTCGGCTTCGCCTCGGGAAAATAGAACGCTCCGTGGATCACCTCGGGAGTCATAGTTTTAACCATAGCACTCGAAGCAGTCAATATTTGTATACTATGGCGAAAGTGTCAAATGGGGGCGTATTTGTTGACCTAGTTCCATAGAGTTATATAGTTCTCGCCAGCGGCGCCGGGCACATGATTATGTGTGCACGATGCGTGATCCCCGCGTGGGGAGCACGCGCCGTGCACACACCTATCTAATCATGGTTTGTTTGATGTGAGGACACATCCCCTTGTTAATGTCGCGAAACAGTCGCATGGGGGCGCAATTACTGACAGTTGCCGCCAGCGGCGCCGGGCACATGATTGGCGTGTGCCATATAAATAGAACCCGGAGAACGCTGAGCTCGGCCACCCTTTGTCATCCTCGCTACCATGGGCAGCGCGCCGTATCAATACCCCTGGGAGGGATGTACTAGGAAACAACGCTGAATGGCTCAGGAAATTGGTTATGCATTAGGTCAAGTGCGGCGCGCGTAGTTTTAAGATTATTTGCGTGTTGATCACGCCCGCATTTTTTATGACACGAAAACGTGTTTTTTTAAACAAAAACAAAAACATTCTTTAAGACGAAATACATGCTTGCGCGCGTAGAAAATATTAAATAATAATGAATACGTACGCTCATCAATGGCTCATTTAAATGTGCTAGCATATAGCACATTTAAATTGGCCAATTCCAGGAGTGCGTTTTGGCAACCCCAACTAAAGCCCAACCAACTCAACAAGTCGGTTACCGGTTGGTCTGAACAGCATCGTCACCGCGCTCAACCGAACACGCAAAAACGAACACGCAAAAACGCCCAACCTGGTTGGGGTTGCCTGGGGGAAAATGGCGCGGTGAGATCGATCACCCTGCATGGGAACGAGGTTTACCCTTTGTGTCGTCTGTGGACGCGGCGTATCGATACCGCGCGATACGCGCGTATGGCAAAATTATCATCGCGTGAGACGCGTGTATGGCAAAATAGACCTTTTCGCAAATACTGGGGCGCGCGCGTAAAGCTTGGAATTAGATGCATTGTGGTCTAGCTGGTAGCAAATTTGATTCATATCTATCCCACAATGCACCTCATTCAACAGTCTGCGCTTGCGCATTGGTATTTGCGATAAGGTCTATGACAAGATGTCAGCGCACATAGACCGTTTGTAGTGTTTTCATTGGTCAATGGTGATGTCGTTGTATGGCAAAATCATAGAGTTACTAGCGGGATGCCGCGCTTCGCTAGAAAGCTTTTCGTATAAAATGCAGCAAAATGTTCGGGGAGAGGTAGTGGAGGGCAGTGTCACAATACAAATTACCGTGGCTTTGTCAAATTGTATACACCCCGTCTTTTTTCCCATTTCTCATTGTTATGTCGATCCCATCAATTTTACAGTTTCGCGCGGGTCCCGCTGCTGTTGGTAGGCCTAATTTCCCAGTCCCTTTTATACCCCGTTTCGTTTATTTTTACGTTCAGTTTATTATTTCCCTATCCCGTATCGATTATGAGTCATTTTTAATTTCTTTCCTGAAGGCTTGTTATATCCCCGGCCCCGTATTTTTTTTTTGGTGCCGTACCCTCGTCCCCTGTCCCACCTTTTGCCCCTTCTCTCTACCGTCCCATATCTTACCCGCGCCTCGAGCTCGGTGTGCCTTCGTCCCTGCGAGCCCGTGCGATGGCATTGTTCTTTGCTTGCCACTGTTTGCCCATAACTCATGTTTTGCAGTTTCGCGCGGGAGTCCGGCCAGTGGTTCTCTCCCGGCGTTTATACCCCTGTCCCATGTCATCATTAGTCCTTTTTCCTTTTCCGTTTTATTTCCCCAGTCCTTTTAATTTGTTCCCTTCATTTGTTGCTGTTTCCCCGTCCCCTTCCCACACAGATTTACCACACTGTTTGCCCATTCCCTCTCCCTGTCCCACGTGCTCTAATAACCCCCACCTCCGTCGTCGCGTAGGCCTCCGTTAGTTCCCCCTTGGTGATCCCGTGCATTGTTCTTTGCTTCCATACTCTACGCGCCACATCACAAAAGGCGCGTGACGGGTATATGAAACAACACATACGTACCCCCTGACAACCCAAGGGTAGCCCCCAACCCCGAAGTTACTACACGCTCGCGCTTTGACTGTGATGCCACAAACAACACATTCCCCTAACCCACGGGAACCCCGAAATTGACCCCGGGGTGGATTTCACAAAGGTAGTCCTAACTTAGGACTAGTCCTAGGCAATGCTAAGAGATAGGACTGGTCCTAAGTTAGGACCAGTATCTCATCCTAACTTAGGACTGGTCCTATCTCTTAGCATTGCCTAGGACTGGTCCTATCTCTTAGCATTGCCTAGGACTAGTCCTAAGTTAGGACTACCTTTGTGAAATCCACCCAGGACGCATAAATTCAGCAGGGTGCGGGTTAGGGTTAGGGCACCACTTGACGTGAAACAACATGACGGCGCCCGTGCGATCAGCCCAGCGCAACCTCGTCCTAGAGGGGGCGAGGTAACCGAGTGCAAGCGGATAGTCGGATATCGCAACGCCGCGGGTAGGAAGTTGGTCTCTACTTTAATAGACCCTTCCCATGAAATATGTAAATTGCACATAGCGCGTGTGCACAAACGTTTTGGTTGGCAAAATGAGGGAACATCGCGCTGTTTTGTACACGGCTAATGGGTGCGTGACGCAGACGCGATTGCGCGTCTGCTAAGTGCACAACTCTATGGCGTTTGCCAATCAACAGGGTCTGTACGCATGCGTGAATGTGATTAGCATATTTCATGGGAAGGGTCCATTATATAGATATCTATGCTCACAACAAAACCGCACGCACAATGAGACAATCATCAGCGTTCTCCACAACGCGTGATCCCCGCGTGGGGATCACATGGACATCATGTGGCCGACCACAGGCCGCGGCAGTTAAGTTTTTGTAGGCTGCGATTGGTATTGATTCGGCTGGCTTGGAGGGAGGATCGTAGGAAAGAACAGGTTGGTAGTGCAAACCCAGGGCTTGATTAAAGATTAATGTTAATAAAAGGAAATAATCAGACAGAATCATAAAAAGGTAAAAAGGAGTTGAATCGACGAGAGAGATAAGGAATCAGAATAAACCATTATCTTTATCAAGGAGACATTGCTTCAGAACAGTTATTTTCTTATTGTGTCAGTTCCTAACTTAATTAATAGCTGCAGCGAAAACGGCCGCTCGAGTCGACGTCACAATAAATTAAACTAACCTTTGTAATTTTCAACAGGTTGTAACATTAATCAGATAAAAAAAAATCACAGGATTTGATTACGTCCACGCAGAAAAAAAATTGTTCGTAATTGTAATACCATATTACGTTCAGAAATAGATTCCTTTCTCAATAAATTAGAAATGTTACTGATTGTTTTGACCCCTTTGAACGCACGTCACACGCAGCGACTGTGCCACGCTCACCATTTTGGTTGGCATTTAGTAAACGCCGCGTCGCCTAAAAAAAATGTGCACTTCACCGAATAACGCACAGTGGCATTGCCCACAAGAGTACGGCGGTTCCAAGATTATGCTGATGATGACGTCATGTGAATTGGGTCAATACCTGCGGTTCCGGAGTAGCTTCCAACAGCGAGCCTGTAGATGCCACTAACATCAGCGATGCTAAATGAGTCATACTTTGCAAACCTGGATTCACTCTCGAAGTCTGAGAGATCTACGCGGAGTTCATACTCGCCCTGAGCGGTCAGACGGTGCAAGTTGTCGTTACCGAGCCAAAACTCTCCCTCTAGATTCCCAAAGCCCCGGCTGTAGCTGGCAAAGTCCAAATAGAAATCAACACTGCCGTCCTTCCGCCGCTGGAAAACCTTTCAACAAAAAAATGGATTTTAATACCTTGGTCTTCCTCACTTTGATAAAATTCCCTCGATACAAATCACAAATCCGGTCATTAGTTAGCGTGTTAACTTACCGTCCATCCACCACCGTCTGTCTCCATATCACAGTATACCTGGAAAGCCTCACCGGAGCTTAGAGGTTGAACGGTGTACACGCCACTGATCGATACACCACTCGCAAGAATGTCAGAACAATCCTTCGGAGGGGCAACTGTACAAGTGTAAAAATCAAAAACGTCGACTCTTATTATTCCCGTATCTGCCTTAAAATCCTGTAACAAAATGGTACCGCACAGTGGCGCACCAGGCAAGGCGCGAGAGAAGGCGCCCTTAGCGCGCGAATAGGCGCTTTGGCGGGACGCTAGCTGCCGCGGGGGGCATTATGGGGAGCACGCTGCTTGCTTAGTGCGTAGAGAGTGCATAGTGCTCAGTTTCAGACTGTGGACAGCGGATGGTGCAAACGTGTTTTTGAGTAGCGGTGTATAACAATTGGCGGGAAGGCGTAAGGAGTCGACGTGGTTAGTGTTTTTTGTGTTCGGAGTAGCAGGGCTAGCGTTCGGAGCATTGGGAGTTGCTGTGCGTGGTGGTGACAGTTGTGTAACCGAGGGGTAGGTTTTATTGGATTCTTTTCTGTGTTGTTTGTGGCAAGTGCTATAATCAACTCCCGAAAGGAGTTCATATTCTGTTGTACAATGTATTGTTTGCTCTGGAATCCGGGATTTTATCAGGCCCTTAGGCAGCTGTTGTTATACAGTTTCAATTACCTTAAGGGCTCTCCAAATACTTCAGGGATTTCCATGTATACTTGAGGGATTTAAGTGATCTTAAGTATTTTCATTTGCCTTAAGTGACCATATCTGGCCTTAAGGAAAGGAGGATTACGTATTTGGAATCAGTAAGTACTGTGCTTTGATAGAGATAATTAATAAAACGGATCAATCGTAAACGAGGAACTTGTGTCTGCCCTGACTCCTTGGAAGTCAGTAGTTTATTACAGTTTCTAGACCCCCTTCCCCACATTCTTTTTACATGCGGCGATATACGGTCGCCTAACAACCTCACCCCTAGTGCCATCAGGACTGCCGCTCGTCCTGTGCTGGTGACCCAAAAACGGGAATCGCTACATTGGTGGCAGAAGTGGGATTTGCTGTAACTAGTGGGAGACAGGGTTATTCTAGAGGTGTACAACTGACCAAAAATGGACCAAGGGCAATGGTCGATGAATAAGAGTTGCTTCGGATGGAGATTATAACAGCCGAAAACATAGTCGAGGACGCCGTCGAGGCCAGGCGGATAATGGAGGAGGAGTTGCGCAGGATGCGTATGCAGCACGCAGAGATGGAAGAAAGACATAAGTCGGGCAGAATCCTTGGAGCCCTTACGCCGGACATGTTTTCCATCATGTCAATATGGATTTAGGAAGTAAAACAGACACCTGTATTGCATTCGATAAAGCCCCTTACCTGTTTCCGTTGTTGTGGTTCTCTCCGTTGCATCAGTTGTACTAGCCTGGTTCATGGTGGACGAATCTTTAATTTAAATCAGGAAAGAGGACATCATGTCAATATGGATCTAGGAAGTAAAACAAACACCTGTATTGCATTCGATAAAGCCCCTTACCTGTTTCCGTTGTTGCGGTTCTCTCCGTTGCATCAGTTGTACTAGCCTGGTTTATGGTGGAGGTATCTTTAATGTAAATCAGGAAAGAGGACATCATGTCAATATGGATTTAGGAAGTAAAACAGACACCTGTATTGCATTCGATAAAGCCCCTTACCCGTTTCCGTTGTTGTGATTCTCTCCGTTGCATCAGTTGTACTAGCCTGGTTCATGGTGGAGGAATCTATAATGTAAATCAGGAAAGAGGACACCATGTCAATATTGATTTAGGAAGTAAAACAGACACCTGTATTGCTTTCGATAAAGCCCCTTACCTGTTGCCGTTGTTGTGATTCTAGTCTCCGTTGCATCAGTTGTACTAGCCTGGTTCATGGTGGAGGAATCTTTAATGTAAATCAGGAAAGAGGACATCGTGTCAGTATGGATTTAGGAAGTAAAACAGACACCTGTATTGCATTCGATAAAGCCCCTTACCTGGTTCCGTTGTTGTGATTCTCCCCGTTGCATCAGTTGTACTCGCCTGGTTCATGGTGGAGAAATCTTTAATGTATCAGGAAAGAGGACATCATGTCAATATGGATTTAGGAACTAAACAGACACCTGTATTGCATTCGATAAAGCCCCTTACCTGTTTCCGTTGTTGTGATTCTCTCCGTTGCATCAGTTGTACTTGCCTGGTTCTTGGTGGAGGAATCTTTAATGTAAATCAGGAAAGAGGACGTCATGTCAATATGGATTTAGGAAGTAAAACAGTCACTTGTTTTGGTGATGACAAATAATTTGAAAACGTTCAAATCAAAATTAATGTCAAACAATTAAATCTTTCTCTGGAACTAAAGAAAATCCTTTTTAATCATGAACATTGAACCATTGGTATTATATTTAATCCTTATATGTTCATTAACCACAATCAATAAACTAATGTAGGCCTTCAGGTTGTTGCGCACCCAATCTGCTTCGTAGCAAATTTTCAAAACATTTTGTATGAAGAAAAAACATCCTTGATGGTGTATTTTAATCATGGAAAACAAATCCTCGGTACTTTTTTTAAGGAGAAAAGGAGTCTTCAACTTAATTAGGCCCTGTCACACCTCGACGTTTAAGTCTGCGTATGCCCACGTATGGCAATTTTGGCGAACACTCTGACGTACGTCGAATAAGTTATGGGTAAGTTTTGTGTAAGTTAAGAGCATGCTGATGAAACACGCTGATATACGTCGTTGTAAGGCGAGGTCGTCGAGAAATTGTGTGCACGCACACAAATTCTCGACGTATGCCAGCGTGTGGACCATAAGTTCCGCATAAGTTGTAGGTAAGTTATACGATCGTTAACACACGTTTACATACGTTACATGTAAGTTTAGCATAAGTCGATATACGGCGAGATAATAGAGATGTTTCGCAGTCTACAGATACACATACAGATACCGATACGTCTCTTTGTGTGTTCACGTGACGCGTATCCGCGACTATCGTATTTTGCGCACACATGTTTGCTACGGATACAGGAGCTCATAGACGTCGTAGAAAAATGAATACTGTTTTGCAGCCTTTTAGCTGTCTTTTTGTCCCAGATCAAAAACAATTCCCACGGTCACTGGTATCGTGCTTGGTGTTGATAGAAAATTGTTAGTCATTTGCAAGCAAAACGATGAGAAAATGCCGTGTATAAAACACGGGGTCTTTATAGGTCATGCTTGTCGCGGGAAAAACACTCGTGTTGAGTGCGAGCGCACTCAAGTGACATACCTATATTTTGCGAAACAAATACCAACACGCGGCTGACGTGAACGGATACGGATATCCGTATCTGTATTAGATCCACACGCTCTTGCGAAACCTCTCTAATGTCTAGCGTACCCACGACTTATTTCTAACCTATGAGTAACGTGCTTTGAGTGTCCAACGTGTTTAACGTGTTCCGGACGACCACATAACTTACTGAACGTGTTTCTAACTTACAGCTACCGTAGAATGGCGTATTGGCAGCGTTTATGGGAGTCGGTATATACAAATTGGGTTCGCAGGAGGAATTACTACAATGTCAAGTGTAGTTATTATTTCAAACGTCGAACGAGGCACCCTCTTTATAGGCTACTACATGTGATCGTCGGCAATAAGCTGTTGCGCGCTATATGCAGTAATTAGATTACCGTACGTTGTGAACGCTGGCAAAACGCTATTGTTATGGAAACGTTCTAATGTAAGTTATTAATACGGTATGCATACGTCCAAATCGTTATGAACACGCTTTGTATACGCTCAAAACTTCTGAAATCGTACTGCGCTTTGTTTGTTGTTTCGGGCCGTTCAAAATAATATACAGTGGCCTGCAGTACGCTTTGGTTTTCTAAATTCGAACTATAAAAACATAGCTCCATCGGGCTAGTGAAACTGTGTACGGTTTGTACGCTTGTCGAAGATGGGAGTTGACCCCTAAGACTGGTATTTATCAACATTCATTCCGAAAATTGTTAATACTTTAGAAAATTTAGATCTTCACGGCAAAATAACGATGGTTTCTTTTAACCAAAGGATAACCTTACCATGAAGGAATTCCTTTAACGCAGATACCAGGACTTGCAGCTGCTCCAGCTGTCGTCTTATACCCAGAACCTCAGAAGTAACATTTTCTTGAAAACCAGACAATGATACTAGCAACTCTTCCACTTGAAGTGTTGTGTCTTTAAACTGGTGTGTTGCGTTTCTTAGTTCCGAAGTTACCATTTCTTGGCTGGTCGATACTGCGATCTCCAGTTCCTCAAGCTGTCGCCTTGTTACCATTTGTTCAGTTGCAACGATGTGTTGAATGGTGGAAGAATTGCAGCCTATCTCTGAGTTCAATGGAGGAGAGCTTTGTGAATATACTAGTGGGTTGATGGTGATCACTTGTTGCTGGCACACACTGTTTTCACTGAACGTAGGTGATGGGCCATCGCTCTCTACTGACTCTACAGAC
This sequence comes from Asterias amurensis, assembly GCF_032118995.1. Lineage (NCBI taxonomy): Eukaryota > Metazoa > Echinodermata > Asteroidea > Forcipulatida > Asteriidae > Asterias > Asterias amurensis. Next base: position 7,682,242 of record NC_092661.1, read on the forward strand.
GTCACAATCATAACAAGCACGAGAAAGACAAACGGCCCCATGCTGACCCAGAGTTAACAGATTAGTTCTGATGTTTCCTCTGGATTGAAAACAATTAAGGAACAGACACTTATATAATATAGCTTCCCGGTGTACGGTAATAATTCAAGTCTTATTGTTACAAACTTCCCGTTTGTGTGTAAATAAATAAACTGTCAAAGATATCGTGGCGGAATTGCAATTATTAAATTGTGGCAGAATTGCCAAGTGTATTGCTCCTATGGCTCAGGTATTATCGAGAGATCTTATGGGACAAGATACGTGTTAGAGTATATCGCCAGTGGCGTAACTAGACATTTTCATTTGGTGGGGCAAGTGGGGGCAAAGATTAAATTTGGGGGGGGGCCAAAGAAGTGCAAGATTATTATTAAATGTGTTAACTGATATATAGTTGATACACACCAATGCAGTTCTAAAACAGTCTACATAGTCAGCAGGTAACAAAAGATTGCGAAAACAACAACATCTTAGGGAACTTGTCATTTTGTATAAGATAAAACTTTTTGACTGTAGATAAAAGGATTAAATTACCAACTGTGGTCACCAAGTACCAACTTAGAGTTGTACACGGCATTCTCAAATAGGCTTTGTGGGTGTGTAAATACCCAAAACATAATAATATTAGGCCAAGTAAAAATAGAAAAATAGAAATGTTTAGCGTCCCCGCCCGCTTCCTTTTTACAGGACACCTCTTTTTTTTCTTAATTTTTTTTATGCAAATTTTTTTTGTTTTTGTTTTGAAAAAAAAATCTGAATGTCTTGTCTGAATGCCTTGACCAAACTGTTTCATTAATGTTTTTTGTATTTCAGCAGCAGAAAAAACAGTTGATATTTGACATTCATGGCGGCCATCTTGAAATAAAAAATAAAAAGCCCCTCCTCCTTCCTTTTTTTTGAGAAACCCAGACACTAAACATGTTTCTTTTTTTTACTCGGCCTTATTGTAACAAGTGTAAGCCATCAAAAAAAAGAAAAAAAATACAGGATCGAAATTGTGGGTGTTTAATAATCACATTTTAGTTATGAAACGGATATTTAAAATAGGCCTACCTCTCAATTGCACCGCTTGCTTCAAAGGAGAAGAAATGGTCTAAGCAAACTTTTTCGCTGGCCATTGTTTGCTGTCGTAAATTTCTCTGTAGTGCATCTGACCATGGAGGTAGAAATTTCTTCCTCCATGATCTGACTTTGTGTTTACGGAGCTATTAGTATTCGTCTGCATTCAGACCACCACGTATTTAACAGAACTTTGTCACATCCTGCACTCTCTGTAACCGCAAAACCACAACAAACATTTACCGCCAATACGATCGCGCGCGCGTTTCCACGCATTTTTCATGTTATAGTCTACTGGTATGAATAACTGTTTTCCTTTTTACGACAGCATTTTATGCAGCCTTAAACGATTTATATATAAATCCTATGTATAAGAATATACTTATCTCTGATTTCATATGGGGGGGGGGGGGGGGGGCAAGAGGGGGGGGGGGGGGGCAAGGGTTCTGAGCGGGGGGGGGGGCGCCGGCCCCCCTGCCCCCCCTCTGGTTACGCCACTGTATATCGCCGATTGCTATATATCTTCCCTAGCCCTATCGTTAATACACCGTTACTCTAAAACACAGACACTTAAAGGCAGTGGACACTATTGGTAATTACTAAAACAATATTTTTAGCATGAAACCTTACTTGGTTACGAGTAACGGGGAGAGGTTGATAGTATGAAACATTGTGAGAAATGGCTCTCTCTGAAGTGACGCAGTTTTCGAGAAAGTATTTTTCCATGAATTTGATTTCGAGACCTCAGATTTAGAGTTTCAGCAGCCGAATTCACGAAAATGTGCGTAACTTGCGCCATGTCGTAAAGTTACGCCACATAAATGTTGCGCAGCTGCGCCATTTCCGTAAGTTGCATTTCACGAAACTAGTTTTAGCTGCGCAAAGTTTTATTTATTACCAACACCGCGGACGAGGCTAATATCATTTTCAACGACTGTTGCCTGACACAGCTATAAAAAAGCAACGCAGCGGCCATTTTAAATCGCGACAGCAAAATAGAATATTACTTAAAGACTTAATTAATTAGCTAATAAAATTAAACCAAGGGCCCCTAGTATGGGCTACTTTTCAACAATGAATTGTAAGCTACAAATAAATTTGCTAGACAACTCTAAATTAGAAACACAAATAAAAAAATAAAAAGTTTTATCTCAAACAAGTTGGTCAATTTCTCGGGGATCTTAACCCTTACTGTTACTATAACAAAATTCTTTAACTTCAAATCCTTTCAACTAAATTAATCAACATGAGACCACTGTTACTCATCTTATTTCATCTTCTGAAATTTAAATTTAGCTAATAATCTTCTTGTAGTTTCGAAAAAATTCTTCATAATTTTATAAATTAAAGTTTGTGATTATAGTGGGGTGGGGCCTTGAATTTTCTTTTTACAGTGGTCACTGGACGACTTAAAAATCAATAAACTGTTATATTTTGCCGCAGAAAATAAAGGAAGGTTTATTGATTAAACTAAATTTAATTAAAGAATGCATTTAAATTAATTTATTTTGACCTGTCAGTTTCATATGAAAGTATTTATTTTGTTTAGTTTTGTAGGAGGTTTAATAAAGTTTATAAATGAAATGCGAACAATTCGGGGTTGATTTGTGGATGGGGTGTTGATCGGAACCGATGGGTTCATGATTGACAAATAAATAATGAAAGACGAAAGATTAGTGTTTACTGAAATTGTACTTATGGTGGAAACAACCAACGATCACGTCTTTTTAATTAGGCCAACCCCCTTAATTTTAATGTGGCCGATATTAAACAAATGTGTGGTTAAAGTAACGTACTTGTAAACAAATGGCTGATGATTTTACATTTGTTTTGTTTCGCTAAACGAAGTAAGGAAATAATATTTCGGCACTGAACCAACCGTCGTCGCTGCCCAAGGAATAACGTAGGCTAACCCGCACTAAACCCGTGCCGGATTTCACGAAAGCAGTGCTTAAAGGAACACGTTGGTCAGGAAAGCGTTTGAAACCGTTTGTTATGACATGCATATGGTTAGAAAGATGTTTTAAAAGTAGAATATAATGATCCACACAAGCATCACTCGAAACTGCACGATTTTCCTTTTACGTCGCGAACTATCACGGTCGGCCATTTGTGGGAGTCAAAATTTTGACTCCCACAAATGGCCTACCGTGTTAGTCGACAGGGTAAAAAGAAAACCACGCAATTTCGAGGCATATTTGTGTAGATCATTGTATTCTACTTTTACAATATCTTTCTAACCATACACATTTTACAACAAACGGTTACAGAACGATTTTCAAAGACCAACTCGACCGATCCTCGACGGATTACTAATCCGTAATAACGGATTGGAAATCCGTAATAACGGATTGTTAATCCGTAATAACGGATTGCAAATCCGTTATAACGGATTACAAATCTGTAATAACGGATTGTAAATCCGTAATAACGGATTACTAATCCGTAATAACGGATTGCAAATCCGTAATAACGGATTGTAAATCCGTAATAACGGATTACTAATCCGTAATAACGGATTATTAATCCGTAATAACGGATTCCAAATCCGTAATAACGGCTTGTTAATCCGTAATAACGGATTGCAAATCCGTTATAACGGATTACTAATCCGTAATAACGGATTGCGAATCCGTAATAACGGATTTTAATTTTATTTTTTGCTGGCACTAATGGGCCTTCGCAGTATACAGTGTGCCTACTGTGCGTTTTCACACCGCAAGACCCAACCGTATATATACACCGTCACATCGCTCAACGCACACCGTACGACTACTGTGCACAAGTCATCCGCACTCGTACCACTAACCCGCATGCGGAGGCTGTGGGCTGACAGCATTGTCGGGTCTGTAACTTCCGGGTTTGATGTGTTTCATAAAAAAATCCAATACTGGTAAAAAATGGGGGGGGGGGGGGGCTCTCGGATATGCTAGTATACATGCAGCTCATGAAAATGTGTATCTTTCGTCAGACCTATCAGACAACACAGGATGTGAAGCAAATGAATTATTCATTTTGATGTCCAATCACGCACTTCTCTTATCACGACCTTTGGACCCTACCATGCTCGACGAGCGTCCGTGGTGGTGGTATGATGTCAAAATGTCTCGTCTTTCGCGGGCATTATGGTAATGAGTTGACCGTGGGAACTCTCCTTTCGCGCTCATTATACTAATGAGGTCAGTGGCTCAAACACAGATCTTACAAGGCTGTCGGCCTGACGGCCGACGCATGCGGATAGTGTGCGGGGGCATCGTGTCGTGCGATGTGGTTACACACATTTTACGCACAGTGTATACGGGTGGGTTTTTATACAGAACTCGGGTAAGTACTGAGTATACATTGCTACCACACATCGGTGTATAATATGGGTAAAAACCCAAATTAATGTTTTGCTCACATTGTTTTGTTTTTTATAGCTGAAAGACAATTGGAAACCGGGTATAGTAATTAAGATATGGTTCCACTACCGGTTGACCCGGAAGTAAAGCCCAACATGAGGTCACGGTTACGTTAAAGACACTGGACACCTTTGGTAATTGTCAAAGACCAGTCTTCTCACTTGGTCTATCTTAATATATGCATAAAATAACAAACCTGTGAAAATTTGAACTAGTTGGTCGTCGTAGTTGCGAGATAGGTAACGGAAAAAACACACCCTTGTCACACGAAGTTGTGTGCTTTCAGATGCTTAATTTCGGGACCTCAAAATCTAATTTAGAGGTCTCAAATCAAATTCAAATGTTTTAGTGGAAAATTACTTCTTTCTCGAAAGCTACGTTACTTCCTCACAATGTGTTATACTATCAACAGCTCTCCATTGCTTGCTACAACATACGTTTGTATGCTAACACTTATTTTGAGTAATTACCAATAGTGCCCACTGCCTTTAAAGCTAACCTTCAACGCTCAAAGGGTTTATGACTGAAAAGGCAATGATAATCTAGGCCCAATTTCATGGCTCTGCTTACCGCCGAATTATGCGCTTCAATCACGATTCCCCGCTTACGTGCTAGTGCCGAATTTCTACGCTAGGTTTGTAAGCGTAGTATGACTAGGAGTACGCACGCGCAGAAGCCAGGATTTGCCGCTAACCCGTGAAACACGCTTGCCGTCGGCACAAAATTCCCTGCTTGCGTAAGCGCCGACTACGGTAAGCAGAGCCATGGATTTGGGCCTTGAGATATGGTCCCACTTCCGGTCGAACCGGAAGTAAAGGTCAACATTGTGTCAAGGTAACCAAAGTTAATCTTAAATGTCCAACTGAAAACAAATTGATAGTCGGCTGTGTACATCTTGAGATATGGTCCCACTTTGGTTGACCCGGAAATAAAGGTCGAATTGGGGTCATGGTAACCTAAGGTTAATCTCAAATGCTCAAAGAGTCTATAACTGAAAAGAACTTTAAAAACAAGTACGACGTTTCTGAGATACAGTCCAACTTCTAGTTGACCCCGAGATAAAGTCCAAAATTGCATGCCTAACCTGTACGCGCAAAGCGTTTATAACTAAACAATATAACCGGGTGTGTAGTGAATGCGATTGGTTCCACTACGGGTTGACCCAGAAGTAAAGGTCAACAAGGGGTCCCGCTAACACAATGCTCATATTCAATGCTCAAAAGGTTTTTAAATGAAAATAAATTTATAATGTTGTGTAGTTGTTGAGTATGATCCCACTTCGAACCGGAAGTAAAGGTCAACTTTGAGTCACGGTAACCAAAGTTAAATTATAAATGCCATTTTGAATTAAGTATGGGCTTTTAGGCCTAGATTTTAAAATACAATTTTGTGGTTCAGAATTCATGTTCTTTTGGAAACAATAAACTTCACCTTCCGGTATGTTCCGGAAGTTATAAAAGAGTTTAGGCCTGAAGATTTGTATCTAAAGCACACATGTTTGCTGCGTGTTTTTCTTTAAATATTTTCTAAACTGTCGTGACCACTTGGTTACGAATTTTCACAGGTTTGTTATTGTATTCATATGTTGTGAGAATGCTGGTCTTTGACAATTACCAAAGGTGTCCAGGGCCTTTAAAGATAAAATATTGTAAATTATTGTTGTTCCCTTTAAATAATTTGTTGTTCCGGATTCGATCAACGATGCGTCCGTACCGACTGACAAACCCGCAATACCAAACATGTACTTGATGGTCTGGCTCCCCGTCCCTCCCACAAGCTCCCAAGCTCACGGCTATACTGGTGAGCTGAGGAGCCCATGCCCCGGTGTGAGTCCCTCTGGCCCTACTAGACACGGCACCGGCTGTCCGTGTTAAGCCCGGTTCATACTTCATGCGAATGCGAATGCGAAGCGAATTTGACATGAATTTGACGTTACAACCCTCCTTTCGCAGCGATATTTGCAAGTGAGTTGACCTGAGCTGAACTGCTGCGAATTTTTCGTTGCGAATTTGTGACGTCAACATTCGTATTGCATTCGCATTCGCAGGAAATATGAACCGGGCTTTCGATCTTGGCTGTGCTCCGTGGTCATAATGGGTTGATATGGCCGGTAGCCAAAGGCGCCCTTTATTGCCATCTTCTCGAACACGTTGTAGCCGCGTCCTTCGCAATTCAGCTATTAGCTGTGAGTAAGGATGATTAGCCCCCAAGGTATTATTGTTGTTATTATTATTATTATTTAATATTATTATTATTATTGTTATGTAATTGTCACTAGTTTCAACCGATTAAAGAGTGATTTTCCCAACTAAAACTTTAAAAGAGCAGAGCTCGCACACGCAGGAAGTATAAAATGGAATGCACACGAACTTTCTCAAAGCGAATACTACGCCAGGGCCGATTTCACAAAGAGTTTACAAATAATGTCTAATTGCGTGACCGATCTAGGTGTGACATTCAATAGGTGTGCCTTTGCGGGAATTATTCCACTATCCAGTTGGTTTTCTCGCCCTTGTCGCAAGCCAACGCTTTTGCAACCGGCGACTCACTGATTGGATTGTGTGACACTGTTAGTATCTACAGTGTCATACAATGCAATCACGTTAAAAATTGTACATTTTTTTATATAGGTATATTCCTGAATTCATGCCAAGGGGAATGTCGTAAAGACCTAGCCCACCACAAGCAAGAATAATCAAAGTAATAGACAACATGCTCAGTAAACTTCAACTTACGACTTTAACTTCAACTCCAACTTCTGTCCTGCTCCACGAACTTACAGCACTTTCTACTTTGAAAAACCGTATGTGATTGACTCTGTCTAACCGATCCCTCTGGGCTCTGCAAAAATCGCCCTAAACGCGCTCTCCTTATAAATGTATCAATCACATGTATGTATACATGCATTTCCGCTACATTGCCAGATGGTTATCTCTAAAGTGGACGATGTTGGTGAAAGGCACAAAAACAATCGTAAACTTGGCAAACATGCGTGTATTGATTTGGCTTTTAGCTCGACTCTGCGCTTTTTGACCACCTTTATCATGAAACCCAAGTATTGCACTGTGTAAGACCAAACCCTGTGTCCTGCCTCAAAATTGGCCCAAGATTGCACCACAGAGCATCTAAAATGCACAATTTCCCCGGTAGTAACCCAAAATTAGCAATAATTGCAGCAAATCTGGGAAAAAATTGGAAAGAAGCTGATTTCAACTGATAATGGTAGGTATGGGTGTCAGTTACCACAAAAAAAAGTAAGGACCAATTAGGGTTGGGGAAATCGTTTCCCCGGTGGGTAATTAAAACCTGGGGGTTAATTACCTAAAATTTACCCAAAGTATGTTGTGTTTGGTATCAAATGAAAGGAAATTTAATTTTAAACCAAGTAAGTGATGTTCATTTTGTCATTTTATCATCCTGTGAAAAGTTACACTTGATTTAAGATGACGTGCTTGCTAACACAGGATCAACAAGGTCATTACACACATTCTAATGTAAAAACCTTAAAACTATTATTTTACATTACTTTGTATCTATCAAAGTGTACCACACTGTTTGAGGGTTCAAATTAACTTGGTTCAAGACATTTTAAGTGGATACTACTGGTACTGACAAGCCAAACATGACAGAAAGCTCATTAAAGACCCTTTTTACACACATTTTGGTCATAACAGCTTGAATGGCAGTTTCCTCTACATCGCTCAGTTATTCAGTGTCTGTAATATCAAAATGTCCGCAGCACACTCTACATGCAAACATACATGACATTCCAGCTTTTATGCTCCTACATTACATGGTTTGGTACTGCATCTCCCCTTCCTTGCAGTTGCAGCAAATTGTTGTTAAAAGATTTCTGGGGTGATACTCCGACAAGCATCTTGAGTCCCAATTTACACAATGTATTGTTGGTATCCAACTCCCAGCCTCTTCCAAGGGGCTCAAAGAGAGGTTTTGAGATGCTTCAACATCACAACTTAATTGGAGGTGTTCACGAAGGGAGTGTTGTGCTGTTGCATTTGGTGTTGGTGGTAAACGATCAGGATCTATTTTTTCCTTGGCTGCTTGTTTTTGGCAACCTTGCCAGGACATAATGTGGTCAGTGCATGTCAATGCATTGTTACATATGTAGCTAACTTCGAAGAACGTCCCAATAGTATCATGAAGGCACCTCCATGGTAGTATGCGATAGTTAACAGCCGGAGGCAGTGAGAGAAGCTGGAGAGAGAGTTTAAAGTGGATGAAGACATTTTTTGCATGGCTTTTCTAAGAAAATAAATCATTTTGAGGATCTTCAGAGTGTTGCTGGCCAGATCGGTTCCCTGAAGGAAGAACCACAGCAGGTATGCCGGCAGTTGGAGTGGACCAGACAACCCCTACCAAGATGCCCCAAAGATGCCCCCACAGACAAACTAGCAGCTCAAGGGCCACCATACCGGTAAATCAAATGGACGGTTTACTGAAGAAGGAGTTTCGCATTATCATTCAGTTCGGTGAATCGGGTCACGATGAAACCTTGTTCCAGCATCTCAAAATTGCTGAGGGTAGAGAGATACATGTTGTTGTATTAGCCAAGTGCAGGAGGTGTGTGTCGTCAAGACCAACCATGAAGCAGCTCAAACAAATTCAAGCTGACTTGGCTGCTCTCAAAGCTTCCACCTTGACCAAAACCGCAGAGAGGTCCAAACGCTCCAAAAACACTGCCCTCTCATGAATGGGGCTGTAACGACAAGCCAGTAAATGACCTGAATATGACCACTGCTTCACCTGTGGTAGCTCTAAGCATTTCAGGAGAGGCTGCAAAAAGCGTTAACGACCCCAGCAGGCGGGAGACGGCAACGTGGCGAACGGAGGGGATGAGTAGCCGTCCTGACACCCAATCAATCTCAAGAAATCCAATGACCTCAAAACCAACCCAATTAACCAAAACCTCTATACACTCAACTCATTTTTTAGAGAGTGTTGCCCTCATGGCAATGTCAGCTCAGCAACTACCACAAGGTTCGAAACTGACCAACTTAGTTGGCCCGAAGTGCACCACCCGGTGTAATCTAGGAAGAAGACCAACCTAAGTCCTAGGCTTTGTGGGATACTGCTGACCAGGTTTCCCTAGTGTCAACATCATGGCTCAACCAGACCATGTTCGACCAAATGTTACAGCACAACACTCCCTTCGTGTTCACCTCCAAGTTAGGTTATGGCAGTAACTCAAAACCTTCATACTTGGGCCCCTTGAAAGAGGCTGCATGTGGAGTGTGCTGTGGACATTTCTCCAATGGAGCAAATATTCCAGACACCGACAAAAATAATGAGCTATAGAGGAACTTTGCTATTCAAGCAGTGGTGGCCCATTAATGTGCCTTTAATGAGCTTTCTCTCACGTTTGGCTTGTCAGTATTAGTAGTATCCACTTAGAATGTCTTGAACCAAGTTAATTTGAACCCTCAAACAGTGTGGTACACTTTGATAGATACAAAGTAATGTAAAATAATAGTTTTAAGGTTTTTACATTAGAATGTGTGTAATGACCTTGTTGATCCTGTGTTAGCAAGCACCTCATCTTAAATCAAGTGCAACTTTTCACAAGATGATAAAACGACAAAATGAACATCACATACTTGGTTTAAAATTAAATTTCCTTTCATTTGATACTAAACACAACATACTTTGGGTAAATTTTAGGTTAGGTAATTAACCCCCAGGTTTTAATTACCCCCGGGGAAACGTTTTCCCCAACCCTAATTGGTCCTTACTTTTTTTTGTGGTAACTGACACCCATACCTACCATTATCAGTTGAAATCAGCTTCTTTCCAATTTTTTCCCAGATGAATCCTAATATAGGGATTCTACAGGCCTTTAGGCGGGCCCGGACCGCACGCCATGAAAGCTTCTCACACAAATGCTCCATCGTTGACAGATTTGCACCTCCCCCTTGAAAGGTGGAAGGGGCGTGTGTCCCCCCCCATTTTGGAAGGGTGGGGGACACAATATAAAATGCTCCCCGTGTCTTTGACCACCTTTACCATGAAACTCAAGTATTGCACTGTGTAAGACCAAACCCTGAGTCCCAAACCCCGTATCCCGTACTACGTTCGTGTCATCTCCACATTTTCTAGTCCTCTTGTAGTAATTGTTTGTTTACTCTACGGTGACGCGCTGTCTCTGTCTGCCATTGCCGTTCTGCAGCCTCTATGGCTAGTTCGAGCGATATTGGTCATGTTTTACCCAGGTAACTCCGCACCCAATTAACTCTGTTCCATTTGAGACGTTTTTTACCCCGAAAACCTTGCGTACAAACATTGCAAATAATCAACTTCACATACCCATTTAAAAAAATTGTTTTAATCAAAGTTCATGTTTTTCCAAAATCCAAAAAGGCCCAAGTTCTACTGCTCAAATTTTGAAGGCTTATTGTTCTGTTTCGTTTGCCTATGGGTCTCTAAATGGCCTAAGATTGCACCACAGTGCATCTAAAATGCAAAATATTTTTCCCGGCCTTTAAGCGGGCCCGAACCCATGCCGTAAAGGTTTCACACCTGCCCGCTCACTTTTTGACAGATTTGCCTCCTAAAACTCGGGTCATAGATCAACGCCTGAATTAAGCTGTGAACCCAAACGTTGGACACTTTTTAAAGGCTGTATATTCTTTATGCCTATTACTGGCCGAAGATTGCACCCCACAAAGCATATAAAATGCTAATTTTATTCGGGCCCTTGAGCGGGTCCGGACCCACGCCGAAAACGCTTCGCACCTCGCATGCTCAGTTTGGGACAGATTTCCCACCTAAAATTTGCCGCCGAAATTAATATAGATAAATACGGACCTATATTGAGTTAATTTTTAGATACAAATACCAATATAGCAAAAAAATTGTGCACAAAAACTTGTAAAGGGCCTTAAATTCCACCAACATCTGGAAGGGGGGCACAGTACCCCCTCAGACTCCCTATAGATTGATCCAGAGAGCATCTATGGCCTTAACTTTTCCCGGGGCCCTAAAGCGGGCCCCGGACCCCTCGCCGTAAACCTTATGACTTACAATGTCCCCCCCTCTCCCCGACCATCTTTCAAGAAAGATTGACGCCCTGAATACGACGTCAACATCGGGACGACTGACGGTTTGTTGGTGCGCACGATTATCTCGTGCGCACGACATATTATCTCGTGCGCACGACATAATTATCTCGTGCGCACGACATATTATCTCGTGCGCACGACATATTATCTCGTGCGCACGACATAACTCTGGATTCATCATAAGACTACCTAATTCTTATTTGACATTCGAAATTCCAATATCGAACGTCAAATAAGGACCACTTACGTTACTCGTTTGACATCAGACCCTAACTGGGTCCAATTGGCCCATGAGGTTTCACCTTTTAAAGATTGTTTGAAAAATCAATAAAATTATCGAAGAAATTCCATACTTTGCAACGCACACATAATATACGGACAGTTTTACTCATTATGTTTACCAAATTGTGAAGCGTCTAATTCACAAATCCAGACCACATGGGCCGGGCACAACTACACGGGATTTAAAGAGGATGGTTTAAGGAACACGCCCATGGTAGCCTTGATCCGGCCCATGGGGTTTTAGTTTTTTTTTTTTTTACTTTTAAAATTGTGAATACGTACACTAACCCACCGTACATTGTTATGCACTTCCTGATACCCTTGCTTCTCAGTTGGTGTATCCCAAGATATACGCATAAAATAACAAAACTGTGAAAATTTGAGCAGCCTTTAATCGATGCATTTACTCAACATTTCAAACAGTCTATTCCATCACGGCGTGTGATTATAATGGCACCGCTGCAATGAGAAGGGCTGCTTCTAGGAATCCCGAATTAGCTCGTGCGCACGAGATATGTCGTGCGCACGAGATAATTGTGTCATGCGCACGAGATAGTTATGTCGTGCGCACGAGATAGTATGTCGTGCGCACAACCGCACGAGATAATTCAGGGTGTGTTTTCTTCAAAATGTCCCTTTTTAGGGGCTCCGTAGTGATTACCCCCAAAAGGTGAAACAAACTACTTCAGGCATAAAGCTATACAGCTCAGCTGCCTCTGATTGCGCTTTACTCATCAGCTGCCTTTATAATAATATGGCATCCTACTTCACCTTCTGAAACATGGCATAGCTTCTGTGAGGGGTAAACTTTTGGATAAATTGTCCCTCAAGGGTCAATTATTGGCCCTAGAATTTGTACTAAATTGTTTCAACATTAAGTTTCGTGCTTCTACTTAATGGGTTAATCTTTCACTTTGTTTGCAGATGATGTGCAGATTTACATTTTATTTTAAATCCCAAGGATCAAGTTGACATATAGGCCGTCGTCTTGTGTGGAGAAGCTCAATTCATGGCTTACGGACAAAATGACGACAGTTCTGACGACAGTGACGGTGACGGTGGTTGTCGATGAATAATTCTTAGAAAGTTTTCTATATAGCACAGATCGCGCTACCAACGTCACGTGACCTGAGTTAGGGTATTACCATGGAGGAAGAAAATATACTTCTTCCTCCATGGTATTACACATCCACAAACACGGCGTACTGCGTATCAACATGCGTCAAAAAGACATGATTATTGTTGCATTTTTCTGTTCAATCGATGCTTTTCCTTCTCGAAATCAATGAAGAATATTCTGGATTTTGTACCATGAGACCTTACCGGTGGCTGACCAATGCCAGTAATGGGTTAACACAGTTCCACCAAATAGGAAACTCTACGATAATGTTCACACGATGTCTTGTGTTTGTGCACGGAGAGTGTGGTTTCACATTGCCCTCATTGTAATGACTTTATTGCCAATTATTATCAATAAAAATCTCAGGAAGAAGCTGCAAATTCCTCTATTATCAGCCTCAAATTATTTGATAAGAAGGGGCAGCTGTCAGCTACAGTCGAACAACTTTGCGCCCCCTGTGTTGTAGGTGTCCCCACTGGTCTCCCCTTGTACTCGACTTGCTTGGTCTTGGTTTTGGTCTCGGGTGTACCGATCTTGACTACAACACTAAGTCTCTCTTTGCACAGCCCGACTAAACGCCATGCACAACGCAAAATCTACGGCGCGCGAGCTCGAAGTATTTTGTAGTAGAATGAATACTGGATAAGTGTGATTTAAATCAATGTCACAACATTCAACTTTATTAAACGGGCTTCGTTTTGGGTTAAAAGTGTTTTATATCGGAAATACAGCCGATTATGGTATATCGATAAGAGTTTTCTCTTGTCTTTACTGTGAAGCTGTGTTTTATTTCTATACCCATCTCAGGATACGTGATCACATAAACATAATGTAGGAATACATGGTGTATCTTCCTGGTTGGGATATTGCAGAGCCATTTGCCTATACTTAAATGTACATGTTTTTTTCGGCACTGTCTGCTTGTGTATTTCCTTTGGTTGTTATCGTCAATTTGCACGAACAAGAACTAATGAACCCGGATCTGGCACACAAGCCAAAACCAATTGTACCAGATTCCTTTTAACTCCACCTGTTATTATTTTGTGTTTATATCGAATCATAGTGCAAACTGCATCCTGCCTTATGGACCTATGGTATAATTGCAAAAAATATTAAATATGGCCTGACGTTTAGACCCTAGCAGAGTCTTTCTTGAAGGCTAAATTGACAACACAACAAACAGGTAACTAAGTGTAGTATAAGCAGTGAAGTGGAAAAACATGAATAGAGAGAATGAAAGTAAGAAAGCATACTGAAACAAATAAGTGAGACAAAGGGGGTTTATATTTTTTTCAGCAATATTGTTTCTTGTTGGTTGTTATCGTCAATTCGCATGAACAAGAACTAATGAACCCAAACCATTTGTCGTATGACTGTACCTCATTCTTATCAATCCCATCTGTTTGTTTTTTATATCAACACATACAAAGAATGACTACTACAGAAGCAGGGGTGAAAATATGTAATCCAATAATTAAATGAAATAAAAAAGTATAATTTGAAATCTACCCAACAAATTTTTGCGGTAGGGGGCCTATCCGTTCAGGGGCGTCGATCTGTCGGGGGGGGGGGATATCGTGAGTCATACAATCTTACGGCGTGGGGTCCGGGGCCCGCTTTAGGGCCCCGGGGAAAATTATCTCATTATAGCTTTGGTATTTATCCTATATTATTTCTGCATACATAATGCAAAGACGGCGTTTCATCCCAATCATCACCACAAGATCGTCAAGGATGGATCCAAACAGGAAGGTTTATTGTTGGTCTTTTGCGGCGTGGGATCCGGGCCCGGTCAAGGGCCCAGGAAAATATTGCGTTTTAGATGCCCTGTGGTGCAATCTTAGGCCAATACTTGGCAAAATGAATGAAACAGAACATAAAGCCTTTAAAATGTGACCAGCAGTAGAAACTTTTGGGTTAACAGCAGCTTCATGTGCAGATCTATGACACGAATTTTAGGGGGCAAATCTGTCAAAGAGTAAGCATGCGAGTGTGAAGCCTTTAAGGCGTGGGTCCGGGCCCGCTCAAGGCTTCGGGAAAAAACCTGTGCAGCAGTAGAATGTTACTTATGGGTTAACAACAAATTCAGGTGTTGATCTATGACACGAATTTTAGGGGGGGGGGGGGATATCTGTGAAAGAGTGAGCGCGCAAGTGTGAAACCTTTACGGCATGGATGCGGACCCGCCTAAGGGCCCGGGACAATTTTGCATTTTAGATGCTCTGTGGCGAAATCTTAGGCCATTTAGAGACCCAATGGCAAACGAAACAGAACAACAAGCCTTCAAAATTTGAGCAGTAGAATTTGGGCCTTTTTGGATTTTGGAAATAGTTGAACTTTCATTAAAACAAAATAAAAAAGATGGGTTTGTGAAGTTGACTATTTGCAATGTGTGTCCGCAAGGTTTGCGGAAAATGACAATCTCAGAAACGTCTTAATTGAATATGGTGTCAAATGGAACAGAGTTAATTGGTTGCGGAGTTACCTGGGTAAAACATGACCAATATCGCTCGAACATAGCTATGGAGGCTGCAGAACGGCAATGGCAGACAGAGACAGCGCGTCACCGTGGAGTAAACATAAACTAACTACAAGAGAACTAAATATGGAGACGACACGACACGCACGTACGTGCCATTATAAGATACACGAGTCGGCAAAAAATGGGGGAACATTGCCCCGCCCCCGATTGACGCCCATACACCCGTTGCTGATGGATTTGACCTGCCTCTGTAGCCATCGGGTTAGCTCAGTGGTATAATGGAAAGACATCTGCTCTATGAAATGACAAATGTTTTTGGTTTGGATCCTACCCGGGTGATTTGCCTGTTGCAATTATTTTTCACAGAACTCGAAATAATTACTTAGTATACAATGCTTAATACGGGTAAAAAAATAATTAAATGAGCACATCATGAACACAGGGCTGCTGCAGACACCTTACCTACCCAAATGACCTTTGAAAACATTGGGTGCGTTCGTTTAGCTTCCCTTGGTCGACCCCGGTCTGCCCCGGTACGTTCGAATAGCTTTGACGGGGCTCACTCGGGTCAGCCCCCAGTGCCCTGCTTGTGGAGTGTGTCACTTTGGGCTGGCCTGAGGTGCATGCCCTCACCATGAGAGGGCGAGTGTGATCGTTTGATTAGCCCTTATCAGGGGCTCACCCAGGTGAGCACTGCGGGGTCGACCCAGGGAAGCTAAACGAACGCACCCACTCAAAGCACGTAACATGGCCTGACGTTGTTTTCCTACCACAGTCTTTCTCTAAGTGTTTACACACAACACATTATGTAACGTAAGACCAATATTTAACAAAAATGTGCTGGTTCATAAAGTGGGAATAACTGCATGAAATGAACAAAATGGAAAACACTTATCTGGCAACAAACAAAACGGCACAGGTCCATCATTGTTCGTAAGCACAATACAAAAAAAAAAAAAAAAAAATGTGGATTAATTAGCGATTTAGATGTGGACAAATTAGCGTATATAAGAAAAGAAAAAGAAAAAAGCACATGCATATAACTCGGGTGGGATTCGAACCCACGACCCTTGCAATTCTAGAGCAGTGTCTCACCAACACGGTACGGAGGTTGCCCGGTAGCTAGAGGCAGTTCGAACCATATGTTTTGGCAAACCCGCTGTTTCAGTATTCTTACTTTGCAAGAAAAACCAGGTTGAGTTCGCAAAAGTTTGCACAATGGGAAAACAGCACTATTAATGTTCAAAGGGAAGAATTCTTCTTTTCGTTTCTACTGCTGTTGTCAGATTGGGCAAAATAACATCATGGACATTATTATGCAATCCTTCCAAAATGCCATGTAGAAAATTACTGGGCCTTACCCCGGTGTTGAATCCCTTAACCCGGGAAATTCCCGGGAGTTTTGTTGTGGTGTGAAAAGATCGACCAAAAGTTCCCAGGAATTTCCTGGAAAATAACTATGGTGTGAACAGACTAAACATTGAGATGAATGCAGACACAAAACCTCAGGGTAAAACACGGACATAAACATCAATTCAATTACGGTTCTCAAAAGAACGAAAACAAAACTGTCGCAAAGTACAGAGCTCCCTTGTGCGTGTTATATTTATTAGCGATTTGCTCCCACCAGTGGCCGCTCTTCTTGGTAGACCAGATTCCATCCGATTATTATACTGCATGTCTTTAAAACACTGCCACGGCAATCGTCTTCTCTTTACAAGTCGTCGGCGACGTCTTCCCCGAACAGCAAGATTTCTTCTCCGCCGTACAAACAAATATTGGTACAACTTGGAGGAATAAACCCTCCATGGGTAACAACACGCAAATACACGAATGTGCAGCCATTTTGGGTCGCATGTGGAAAAGAACAGCCTCGTTTCCAGGGTGATCGCTCTCGCTGCGCCATTTTTTCCCAGCATGCCTTGCATAACCAATATCATGAGCCAATCAGCGTTATTTATCAGTCTATTTCTTTCAGGGGTAAGTGACGAGAGGTATAAATACGGCGCGCTGCCCATTGTAGCGAGGCTGGCAAAGAAGTACCTTTGCAGCAGGCCGGTGCGGCGTACACAGCATGCGTGAGTGGCATTGGGTGCGTTCGTTTAGCTTCCCTGGGTCGACCCCGGTGTGTGGCGTGTTTTTTTTTCCAGGACAAACGTGTGCAGAAAATTACCCACGTTCGTCCTGGAAAAAGAACCGCCACACACTGGGGTCGACCCAGGGAAGCTAAACGAACGCACCCATAGTGGGAACGAGCTTCCGCCCACAAACATTATTAACTTTCGCATGGGCTGGGGTTTGATCATAAGTGTGAAACGACCGTGCACATTCCTGGGAAATAGTACTCCCGGGAGTTACCAAATTGGGATAGTGAGAACAGTTGCTGGGGTGGCCGTGGGGTTTCCTAGCTCTGTAGTGTGAAAAGGGCTCAACTCTCAGTCGCTCTATTCATGTATTTCCACTTCATTGCTTATGTTACACTCATTGTAATACCTGTTCATGTTTGTTGTTTTGTCATTTTAGCCTTCGAGAAAGACTCTGCTAGGGTCGAAACGTCGAGCTATTAAAGACAGTGGACACTATTGGTAATTTCTGAAAATAATTATTATCATAAAACCTTTCTTGATTACAAGTAATGGGGAGAGGTTGATAGTATCAAACATTGTGAGAAACGGCTCCCTCGGAAGTGCCATAGTTTTCGAGAAAGATGTAATTTTCCACGAATTTGATTTCGAGACCTCAAGTTTAGAACTTGAGGTCTATATCAACCATCTAAACGCACACAACTTCGTGTGAGAAGGGTTATTTTTCTTGGATTATTATCTCGCAACTTCGATGACCGACTGAGCTCAAATTTTCACAGGTTTGTTATTTAATGCATATGTTGAGATACACAAACTGTGAAGGCTAGTATTTGACAATAACCAATAGTGTCCATTGCCTTTAACTATTTTGTGCATTTATACCATTAGTTCATAATATTGCTGATAAGCATTTTGCTCTATTATGATATCAACACAAAATACTAGATGGGGTTAACATGATCCTGCTACTGTCATACGAAAATGTGCCAGATCCGGGTTCATAAGTTCTTGTTTGTGTGAATTGACAATAACAACCACAGGAAATGCCTGAACAGACAGTGCCGAAAAATACTAGCACAATAAGTATAGGTTATTGGCTCTGCAATATACATACCAGGACAACATACTTAATAGTCCTTGAATGGGTAGCCTACTCAATTGGTCACTGTCCTGATTATCCAGAAAACTCAAAAAGAGTTGTTCACCGACAATCGCCGTCGCCGTTGCCGTCGTCAAACTTAGTCTCAGTGAGTTTGAGCATGTTGTCTGTAAGCCATGAACAGAGCTCCTCCACACACGACGACAGCCTGAAGATAGCACATGCACCTGTTTAGCTCGTCCTCGAGATTAGACTGTTGAGTCTTAACTTTTTGTGAATTAAAAAAAAAAAAAAAATTGTAAACCTGCACATCATCTGCAATCAATGTGAAAGATTAATCCACGAGGTAGAACTACACTCGCAACATGTTGAATTTATTTAGTGCAAATCTAGGGCCAATGATTGACCCTTGCGGAACCCAATAATTTATCAACAAGTTTACCCCTCAAAGAAACTTTCAAACATTTCTATGATTTTGTGAATGGCCCAATTTATATTTCAATGATTATGGCTCCACTAGGTCATTACACTTGGGAGACTTGTGGCTTCAAGGCAGTGGCCACTATTTGTAATTACTCAAAATAATAGTTAGCATAAAAACTTATTTGGTAACAAAAATGGAAAGCTGTTGGTAGTATAAAACATTGTGAGAAACGGCTACCTCTGAAGTAACGTAGTTTTCGAGAACAAAAGTAACTTTCACGAATTTGATTTCGAGACCTCAAAATTGAGTCAGTTCAGGTAAATAATTGACATAGTTGCTCACGGTCAAACAATGATTTTTTTTATACTTTGTGGGTGAAGGGGTCTTGGGGTGCAAGTAAACAAAATTGCATTTTCAATTCTAAATACAGCCCGTTGCCATTTTAGGCCGAATTTGGGGTCTGAAAAACTGTTTTTTTAGCTCAAATTTACAACTCCACCCCACCAAAATGCAAAATTATTTTATACCTTTTATATCACTTCAAAGTATCATCCTTGGCCTTCCTTGAGAAAAAAAAATATTGCTTTAATATCACCCTTATGCTATTTTTGCATCATGCATTCCAGTATGTTTTTAGAATTTGCAAAATCGACATTTTTACCCTATTTTTGAACCCCAAAATATCAACTTGCTAGGGGTCTCAGAAAATTGTCCTTTCGGTTGTGATTAGGGCCAACATTGGGGCGGCACTAGAGAAAGTCCTTGAACCGAAAGATTTAGTTTGTACGGATGGTATGGTGAGAAAGGGTCCAATGGCTTTAAATAATTATAGTAATTTTTCCATAAACAATGCATGTTAAACATCTGGCACTGTTTCCATGCCCTTTGAGTAATGGATACAAAGTTTATATTTAAACATAATGGTATCCAACCAAGCCATAACCAATGCTTTGCCCACTGTTCTTGCTTCTTGTACATGTACGATTCCCATTGCAAGTAGAGTGCGATGAGCATTCTTTACAAGTTGTCTTTAATACAGGGCCTACTCTCCTTGGTCCCTGCCTGCTACCAAACGTAAAACTGTTCATAGAGATAGAGATCATAAACAATAATATAAGTATTGGAAAAAGTTTGCCAAGATCTTATTAATAACAATGATACTAACGATTTGCAAGATGAGCGTATGAGATCATAAAAAGCTGGACCCCAAAATGTCAACTTGCCAGGGGTCTCAGAAAAATTGCCTTTCTTCTGTGATAAGGGCCAACATTGGTCTTTTCATATCTGGTGAGAAAAACTTGGGCAATTGTATCCTGTTGTGACAGTACTGCCTCAAAACTAGAAGTTTTTCCCCAAAACGTGAAAAATGCCCTTTTAAGGTTTTTTTCATATAATATTGACATGTCCACGGTAAAAAAAAAGAATATTTTTCTAATACTTTATGGATGGTGGGGACTTGGGGTCCAAATAAACAAAAATTACATTTCGAATCATAATATAACACGTTGCCATGGTAACAGCTCATTTGTGTTAAGGCCACTTTAGGCTGATTTTGGGGTCTGAAAAACTGTTGTTTTAGTTAACATTTACAACTCTACCGGACCAAAAAACAAACATATTTCAAAAAACCTTTTCCATTTTTTTTCAGGGGTCTCAGAATATATTCGGTTTTGATTAGGGCCAAAATTGGTCTTTTTATTTCTGGTAAGAAAAACTTGGGCAATTGTATCCTAATGTAAGAGTATTGTCTCAAATATAGACCCTTGTTGATGACCTAAATCTTAAAAAAAGTGAGCAAATACTGTATCCAAAGTATCTAAATTGCTATTCAACTGCTTTGGCCTTCTTCAGTTCCCCCATCCATGGTGGGGTTCCTTTCAATTGTACTGTTGCAAACAATAAGAGTTGGTTTATTTAACGTGATAAACACAGCTCAGCAGGTAATGTTTGACAATGTTTTTTGTTGATCGTTCTCAGAGACATTTATAACAATTATGAATTAGTAAGATAGTGAACGGAAAAATTAATCAATTTTGTCACTGCAATTGCATCTTACTTGTTTATGTTGAGCAGGTTCAAGTATTTACAACTTCTTTCAATGTTGTTTCGTTTAAAAGGAACACGTTCCCTTGAATCGGTCGAGTTGGTCTTTGAAAAGCGTTTGTAACCGTTTATTACAAAATGCATGATTAGAAAGATATTTTAAAAGTAGAATTTAATGACCCACACAAGTATCACTCGAAAACATCTTTCTAACCATATGCATTTTATTACAAACGGTTACAAACGTATTTCAAAGACCAACTTGACCGATATCAGGCAACGTGTTCCTTTTAAATGATCTCATACGCTCATGTTGCAAATCGTTAGTATCATTGTTTTTAATAAGATCTTGGCAAACTTTTTCCAATACTTATATTGTTTATGATCTCTATCTCTATGAAAAGTTTTACGTTTGGTAGCAGGCAGGGACCAAGGAGAGTAGGCCCTGTATTAAAGACAACTTGTAAAGAATGCTCATCGCACTCTACTTGCAATGGGAATCGTACATGTACAAGAAGCAAGAACTCTCAGTGGGCAAAGCATTGGTTATGGCTTGGTTGGATACAATTATGTTTAAATATAAACTTTGTATCCATTACTCAAAGGGCATGGAAACAGTGCCAGATGTTTAACATGCATTGTTTATGGAAAAATTACTATAACTATTTAAAGCCATTGGACCCTTTCTCACCATACCATCCGTTCGAACTAAATCTTTCGGTTCAAGGACTTTCTCTAGTGCCGCCCCAACTCTGGAACTCTCTTCCCGGCTACATCCGCTCTCCACAGAGCATAGAACAATTCAAAACTCTGCTTAAAGACAGTGGACACTATTGGTAATTGTCAAAGACCAGTCTACTCATTTGGTGTATGTCAACATATGCATGAAATAACAAACCTGTGAAAATTTGAGCTCAATTGGTCGTTGAAGTTGCGAGATAATAATGAAAGAAAAAACACCCTTGTCACACGAAGTTGTGTGCGTTTAGATGGTTGATTTCGAGACCTCAAAGTCTAAACTTGAGGTCTCGAAATCAAATTCGTGGAAAATTACTTCTTTCTCGAAAACTACTCCACTTCAGAGGGAGCCGTTTCTCACAATGTTTTATACTACCAACCTCTCCCCATTACTCGTTACCAAGTAAGGTTTTATGCTAATAATTATTTTGAGTAATTACCAATAGTGTCCACTGCCATTAAATCACTTTTTTTTTCTATTGCCTACTGTTCAGTTTAATCCTTTTGTTTGCTTATCGTTAGTGTATGTTTTGTTAATTGGTTGCTTTTTATTTGCTAATGTTTTTTTTTGTAAAGCGCATTGGTATTTCTTTCAGTTATGAAATACGCTATATAAGAATTGGATATTATTATTATTATTATTATTATTTTTATTATTATTCGTTCGGTACATAAAAACAAACAAAAGTTCACAGATTTACAAGTTACTTACAGGGCTTACAGAAGGTAGTGGTGAAAGACTTCTCTTGAAATATTATTCCATAAAATGCTTTACTTTTTGAGAAACAATTTAAACAATATCAATTCTCGATATCGAGAATTACGGATTTATTTTAAACACATGTCATGACACAGCGAAACGTGCGGAAACAAGGGCGGGTTTTTACCGTTTTTTTCTCCCGACTCCGATGACCGATTGAGCCTAAATTTTCACAGGTTTGTTATTTGATACAGAAGTTGTGATACACGAAGTTTGGGCCTTGGACATGGCTGTTTACCGAAAGTGTCCAATGGCCTTAAGGCAGGCGCTGTCACAACAGAATACAATAAACCCAAGTGTTTCTCCCCAGAAGACACGAAAACACCAATAATCGCCCCAATCACAACCGAAAGGGAACACTTTAAAAAAAGAGGAGCTATTTACAAAACATTGTTTTATGCAATGTTAAGAAATATGATTGGGGCTGGGCCGGGCAAATTCTAAGATTTAGGTCATCAACAGTTCCTGATCAATGTTGGGTAATCCACTAAGCCTACTGAGTGCTTACGAAAAGCTGCAAGATTTTTAGAATTATTACTTTTTAATGTTATAAATTCAATATGAAGAAAAAAACATTTCAAACGGCATTTTTCTGTTTTTGGAAAAAAGTCTATTTTTGAGACAATACTGTTACATCAGGATACACTTGCCCAAGTTTTTCTTACCAGAAATAAAAAGACCACTTTTGGCCCTAATCAAAACTGAAAGGAAAATATTCTGAGAACCCTGAAAAAAAGGAAATTTTTAGGGCAAAAAATATGGTAAAAACGTTGATTTTGCAAGTTCTAAAAACATACTCTAATGCACGTTCTAAAAATAGCACAAGGGTGAAATTTAAAGCAATATTTTTTTGTCTCAAGTAAAGCCAAGGATGATACTTTGTAGAGATGGAAAAGGTTTTCTGAAATAATTTTGCTTTTTGGTGGGGTGGAGTTGTAAATGTTAACTTTCAAAAAAAATTCAGACCCCAAAATCGGCCTCAAGTGGCCTAAACACAAATGAGCTGTTACCATGGCAACCTGGTATATTATGATTTGAAATGGAAATTTTATTTATTTGGACCCCAAGTCCCTACCATCCACAAAGTATAAGAAAAATACTCCTTTTTTTTTTACCGTGGACACGTATGTCAATATTATGTGCAAAGACCCTTAAAAAAAGCATTTTTCACGTTTTGGGG
Source organism: Asterias amurensis (assembly GCF_032118995.1). Classification (NCBI taxonomy): domain Eukaryota; kingdom Metazoa; phylum Echinodermata; class Asteroidea; order Forcipulatida; family Asteriidae; genus Asterias; species Asterias amurensis. The sequence goes on from NC_092661.1 coordinate 7,706,026, forward strand.
AAAAAAGTCTAGTTTTGAGGTAGTACTGTCACAACAGGATACAATTGCCCGAGTTTTTCTCACCAGATATGAAAATACCTATGTTGGCCCTAATCACAGAAGAAAGGCAATTTTTCTGAGACCCCTGGCAAGTTGACATTTTGTGGTCCAGGGCCTTATTCATGAAGCCTTCTTAGGCCTTAGTAAGCACTTACGTGTTACTAGGTCGTTCTTAGCGAGTTGCGTCATATTCACGAAGCACTCGTAACTTCAATCGAGTGCGTAAGTCCTTACTAGTGCTACGTGGGGTGTTTTCGGCTTCGTAGCGTTTTCTTAAACCCTTTTTCAACATTCCTGGCCAATATTTTCGGGCGAATTGAGCTTTATGTCAATTACAACAACTTTTAATATGTTCTACAATCCTTGCGACATTTTTTCAAACTTTCTCAAACTTTTTGAGAATTTACTAACCTATTTTTTTCACTTTTTAGTAAATTTTTCGTGATTTTGTTATTTTATTTCGTCATTAAATAATTATTTATGTTTATTTATTTAGTTAATGGTAACAATAATAGTGGGCATGTATAATGCGCGGGTTTCCATCTAAATATGCTCATGGCGCAGTGACACAATAAACGGGAAAAAGTTATGAAGTCCTCATTAGATGAGGCTTGAGGGAAGTTTTGAACAAAGCTATTGATGGAGAAAGTTTAACATGATCCGGCAAGTCGTTCCATAATGAAGGAGCAGCAGAAGTAGTTGATCTTTTACCCCGTGATGTTTTGGCCAGGGGTTTCCTTAAAAGATGTTTGTTATTATATCGCATATAGACTGGCGGTTGGAAGTATGGGGTTGGAGTCCTTCTGAGAGATATGGTGATAAAGTGCCTTTTGATATGAGCGATAGACATACACAAGGATCTTGAAGATGATTCCTTAATGGGTAGCCAATGTAGATCTTGTAGGATAGGTGTGATGTGACTCTAGTGTTGGACCGGGTTACAATTCTGACGGCAATATTTTGAAGGCGAGACAAGCGGTAAATTTATTATGCAGTCTATAGAGGAGAGAGTTTCCCATGTCAAGTCGGGAGATTACAAAGGTGCGAACGAGTTGCTCTGTAGTATTTACTTCATTTACTTTATTTACTTCGTTTATTTATTTATTTTATATTTTTAGTTTAGGGGTAACCAACTACATTTTGTACTCTCATTGCATGTTTGCGTCGTGTGAAAGCTTGCGAAATCTCTGAATGTCATCCCATTTGTGATGAACCACTTTGGTAGTTCTGAGGACTTGTCCAACACAGTTGATTCTCCGCGATTTGCCCAGGTGTCGGCCTTTCTCCTCAGCGTTACAAACTTACAACATCTGAAAATTTGTTGTTAAGCACCAATCAATTCAATGCAACAAGGTCAACTAACTTCACTATCTCAGCAGGCGAGAAACATTGCCCTCCAATGATTCCCCTTTGCCTCCTCCTCGCGTTGAACGGTCTTCCTCCTTGCTTTAGTCTGGCTCTGCTCCATGTTTGCAGGGTGACTGTAGCCAGTCCAGTCACTGTATAAATACTCGTTCTGGACGATGAGATCACGCTCCAGTGAATTACATAACAAATCCATGACTGTTCAGCTCAAGCGCGTTCCCGCTTAAGAAGGCGTTACGAGAGGTTTAGTAAGTAACGCGGTAGTAAAGCGATACTAATGCTTCGTGAATAACACGTAAGGGCTTACTAAAGTCTTACTTAAGTCTTACTTAGAGCCACGTAAGTGACCGATTTACGAGGGCTTCATGAATAAGGCCCCAGCTTTTTATGATCTCATACGCTCATCTTGCAAATCGTTAGTATCATTGTTATTAATAAGATCTTGGCAAACTTTTTCCAATACTTATATTGTTTATGATCTCTATCTCTATGAAAAGTTTTACGTTTGGTAGCAGGCAGGGACCAAGGAGAGTAGGCCCTGTATTAAAGACAACTTGTAAAGAATGCTCATCGCACTCTACTTGCAATGGGAATCGTACATGTACGAGAAACAAGAACTCTCAGTGGGCAAAGCATTGGTTATGGCTTGGTTGGATACAATTATGTTTAAATATAAACTTTGTAGCCATTACTCAAAGGGCATGGAAACAGTGCCAGATGTTTAACATGCATTGTTTTTGGAAAAATTACTATAATTATTTAAAGCCATTGGACCCTTTCTCACCATACCATCCGTTCGAACTAAATCTTTCGGTTCAAGGACTTTCTCTAGTGCCGCCCCAACTCTGGAACTCTCTTCCCGGCTACATCCGCTCTCCACGAGCATAGACTTTTCAAAACTCTGCTTAAATCACATTTGTTTTTTATTGCCTACTTTTCAGTTAGTTTAATCCCTTTGTTTGCTTATTGTTAGTGTATTTTTTGTTAATTGGTTGCTTTTTATTGTCACAACAGGATACAATTGCCCAAGTTTTTCTCACCAGTTATGAAAAGACCAATGTTGACCCTAATCACAGAAAAAAGACAAATTTTCTGAGACCCCTGGCAAATTGACATTTTGTGGTCCTAAAATAGGGTAAAAATGTCGATTTTGCAAGTTCTAAAAACATACTGTAATGCATGATGCAAAAATAGCACAAGGGTGATATTTAAAGCAATAATTTTCTTTTCTCAAGGAAGGCCAAGGATGATACTTTGTAGTGATATAAAAGTTTTTTTCGAAATAATTTGGCATTTTGGTGTGGTGGAGTTGTAAACATGAGCTAAAAAACAGTTTTTCAGACCCTAAAATCGGCCTAAAATGGCCCAAAAACAAAACCATGGCAACGGGCTATATAAAAAAATTAAGAATGGAATTTTGTTAACTTGCACCCAAGGCCCTTCCACCCACAAAGTATTAAAAAAAATTAATTTTTGGACCGTGAGCAACTATGTCAATTATTTACCTGGACTGACTCTTAAAACATGAAAACAAACTTAACTGAGGTAAGTCCACTTTAAAGGCCCTGTCACAACTTGACGTTTTAGTCAGCGTATACCGACGTACGCTGGCGTACCTCAAATAAGTTATGGGTACGTTTTTTGTAAGTTAAGAGCACGCTGTAACACGCTGATATACGCTGTGTCAGGCAACAGGCAAGGTCGTCGATAAATTTTGTGCATGCACAACAATTCTCGACGTATGCCAGCGTGTGGCTCATAAGTTCTGCATAAGTTGTAGGTAAGTAATACGTTCGTTGACACACGTTCACACACGTTACTTGTGAGTTAATCATAGGTCGACATACGTCGAGATAATGTCAAGTGTACCCAAAACTTGTTTCTAACTTATGGGTAACGTGCTTTTAACCAATGTCGAACGTATTTGACGTGTTTCGGACGAACACGGAACTTACTGAACGTGTTTCTAACTTACAGCTAACGTATAACGGCGTATTGAAGGCGTTAATGGGAATCAGTATTTAAAATTTAGGTTCGCAGGAGGATTACTACAATGTCAAGTGTAGTTATTATTTCAATCGTCGAGAGGCACCCTCTTTATATGCTACTACATGTGATCGTCGGCAATACGCTGCCGCGCGCTATGCAGTAATTAGACTATCGTAGGACATAAGTTGTGAACGCCGTCAACAGATATTTGCATACGTCGGCAAACGCTGACTAAAACGTCAAGGTGTGACAGGCCTCCACCTAAGTCGTTCAATCTAAATACTCTGGTTGTCGCAAAGAGTTGAGCTCAGAGCCAAAGTAATAGAAACATGTTTGCCAAGTTTACGGTTGTTTTCTGGGCCTATGACATCGTGCACTTAATAGAGATAACCATCTGACAATGTTGCGGAAATGCATGTTACATACATGTGATCGATTCATTATAGTGTGTGGTATATAAGGAGAGCGCGTTAGGGCGATTTTTGCAGAGCCCGGAGAGATCGGTTAGACAGAGTCAATCACTTACGGTTTTTCAAAGTAGAAAGTGCTGTAAGTTCGTGGAGCAGGACAGAAGTTGGAGTTGAAGTTAAAATCGTAAGTTAAAGTTTACTGAGCGCGTTGTCTAGTATTTTGATTATTAATTCTTGCTCGTGATGGGCTAGGTCTTTACGACATTCCACTTTGCATGAATTCAGGAATAGATCTTATGTACAATTTTTAACGTGATGGGATTGTGTTTGAAATCTCGTGTTTTTTTGCAAAGTTCAGAAAATTGCTATGGCTATATACGGCGTTCGTTCGCGTACGTGGTGTAGGCTACACATAGTGTATTACTAAACTGCGCCAATAAAGTATCTAAACACTTACAAATGGTCAGATATATCGGAACCTGAAATAGTATGCCAAAAAATAATTATTCATTTCGAGTCACCGTTAATTTCTGCACATTTTGACACATCTTGTGTTGCGCTACGATGTTGTTTGGTGGATTTATGGACACTTGAGTGGCTTAAGGTCGAATTTCAAAAGTTGCAAAAGCCCCTATTCAAGCTAAATCGTTGTATTGTGACGAGTAAGATCAGCGTTTCTTTTGCCCGCCCTTTATAAATGATTTGTTTGTCGCGTTTTGGATAAATCGGTTGCGATGAACATCAGCAATAATTGTCAGTAACCAAGCAAAGGGGCCAAAGATGGGAGGCATACATCATATGGGTTAAGAGCCAGATTCCCGATATGGTAAGACAGAGAAAGGTGTTTCAAGATAACAGGAAAGATGGCTCAACTGACCAAACAGGAAAGAGGACGGATCGTTGGTTTGATAGAAGCCGGTATGTCGATTCGAGCTGCAGCTCATCAAGTTGGAACGTTATCAGCGACGGTCAGTAAATGGTGGAATCGCTACCAAACACAGGGAAATGTGGACGACCTGCCAAGGAGTAGCCGTCCGATGGTGAATTCTGCGAAGAAGAAAGTGAACAAGTCCATCTAGCCTGACGCCACTCTTGAGGGATTGCGACGCATCCTGATCAGGAAATGACAAGGGAATGACCAGGGACAGATCAGAGGTCTCATTGGGAGTATGAGAAGACGACTCCTTGCCGTTCAGGATATTGATGGGGGACACACCAAGAATGGAGGACAGTATATCAGCAGTTTGAAAGTTAAAGATACGGCAATAAATTTCATGGTCAAATAAACAAAACGAGTGTGTGTCTTCTGTCTTGATTTTGTCTGTGTGTGATGCTTACGAGAGTTCCCTTCTGGAATTGGGGTGAATAGGGGCTTTTGCAACTTTTGAAATTCGACCTTAAGCCACTCAAGTGCCCATAAAACCACCAAACAACATCGTAGCGCAACACAATAGGTGTCAACATGTGCAGAAATTAACGGTGAATAAAAATAATAATTATTTTTTTGTATACTATTTTAGGTTCCGATACATCTGACCATTTGTAAGTGTTTAGATACTTTATTGGCGCAGTTTATAATAAGCCATTGTAGCATATAAGTGCAGCCCTAATTAACACGTGTACAATGTACTACCATAGAGCAATATACAGTGCATACATGCTCTATGGTACACACACACTTCGTGGTTTTGTATAAGGCAATAGCTGAACTCCAATTGATGAATAATTCAGCGTCAAGTGCGTGGCAGCCAATTGGAGCGTGTATGCAAATCTATTGGCCTTTAACATCCTGGATTTTTTTTTCGAGTACGGTCCCACTTCGGTTGACCCGGAAAGGTCAACTTGAGTTCGCGGTAAGCTAAGGCTTATCTTAATCGCTCTTGTAGTCTATAACAGAAAATAATTTTGAAATCTGGTTTGTTGACCAGGAAATAATGTCCAATATGGCGTCACGGCAACCCTTGCTTGACATGTACGGTCAAAGCGTTTCAAAATTAAAAGAAAATGCAAATCGAGTGTTTATTTATTGAGATATAATTCTACTACCGGTTGACACGGAAGTAAAGGTCGACAAGGGGTCATGGTAACCCTATGCTAATATACAATGCTCAAAGGTTTTCCGAAAAGAAATTGATAATGGTAAATAAGCCTAGTTGTTGAGAATTATACCGGAGGTAAAGGTCAACTTTGAGTCACGGTAACCAAAGTTCAATCTTAAATGCCATTTTGAATTAAACGGGCCTTTAGGCCTAGATTTTAAAATTCAAATTTATTTTGTGGTTCAGAAGTTATGTCTTTTTGGAAATGTGACGGGGTCGTCAAATCGAGAATTTGGAACTGTAATCTGAAGGTTTATTCTGAAAATAACAAAGACACAGAAAGACACAGTATATAATAAGATATTAATGAAGAAAACAAATATAAGAACTTTCAAAGTTAACTATAACAACTACAGGCAAACCAATTCAAATTAAAAGAGACCGACACGTTTTAGTCTAGTCCCGGTATAGCCTTTAGTGAGTGGCCGTGTCCGAAACGACGACTTCGGCTACAGCTACGTCTAGATCAGCGCGTCTACCAGTGTTGAAGAATAGGCAGACGGACACGTTTCGGACACGGCCACACTTACTAATGCTCCCATATCTAATTCCCAGATCTTTTAGTATCTATGTGTGCGTTCCATTAATTCCCCGGGTCGACCCCGGTGTGTGGCGTTTTCTTTTTCCAGGACGAATGTGTGCAGATATTTACCCACGTTCGTCCTGGGAAAAAAAAAGCCGCCACACACCGGGGACGACCCAGGGAAGCTAAACGAACGCACCCTAGGTTAAGACACCATCACATTATTCCTTTAAATGGTACAACTTCCGGAACAACCCTTAATCTCTGTAACTGGCAGATATTAATCTTAACTATAGTAATATAATAAATAAAATAAGAGTATAATAAAGTGATAATTACCTGAAAACAACGAAGACACAGAAACTGATGTTGATAGCGTCTTCAAAACAGAAACTAATGACGAAACCCGCGAAACATACAAAGGATGGTATTTTGGGGCGAGGGCGCTGAACCATTAAAAAGAGCTACGTCATAGGTAAATACTACGTCACTTACGCCAAGTCATTTAAGTAAAGGCAAATGATTTTTTTTTTTGATTTTTTTGATTTTTTTGGGGGGTGGGTATACGTGTACTCGTCACATTCTTCCCCTTTTTGAAAAACTAGTCGTTCTTGCTCTAGCAACTTATAAAGTCAAAATGAAATAAGTTAATGTAAAATAGATGTGCATGTGATCGTCATCTTGACATAATATACATTTACATACTAATAAAGTCACCTGGAAGTGGTATTTTGTCAAAATAAAGCTTTTGTCACTAAAATATGTGTTTTGATGAGTGGAATATGAATAAACAGTTAACTAAGGCTCTAAAAAGTAGGCCTGACCCGAGAGGGAGCTGTTCGTGACGTCAATCGAGGCGCGATATTTGAAGAGAAAATGAGTAGTCTGGCCCCGTACACTACGTCTGGATACCTGAGGGGTATGATGCTTACGTACAGAACTACGGTCACGGAGCAAACTGCACGCACTGTATGGCTGCTGTGCGGACGGTCCACTCGGATTACCCAGCACATTTTAATCGCATACAGTGCCAACACAAGATAGTGACGCTTGGCGCAAGATAAAAGCATGCCATCAAAGTTGAAACAATACCCGATTTTTTTTCACATTAGGCAAATGCTCCTTAAGGTTCGTCACTTCTTTTAGGTACCTTCTTCGACTTCCCACTAGCTGGAAAAATTGTTGGGATGGCGTCATGTTTTAGAAAAGAACTTTTTTCTTCATGTCAAAATGTGTGGTGTAGGCCTCTCCGGATTCTCGAAGCACGACGGCTCGAAGTGTTTGCTGTAAAGCGCTGGAAAATACGTCGGACCGGACCACTTTGCAAACTGACCCCATCTTTAGTTGTTTTGCTGCATCCAGCAGTTTTGCCGTAGAGGTGACATAGACGAGAGGATTGTTGTTCGTGATTACTGTAAATTCTTTTTCGATGAGGTAGTCTCTCACCTTGTCCATTACTGCCCATTTGAGTGCCAACAATTCCAATTTTTGAGCTGGGTATCTGGATTCCGCAGGATTGAAGCCTCTACTAGCGTACGCTATTACACGTTCCATGCCGTTATGGACCTGGCTCAGAATTGCCCCTAAACCAACACTCGAGGCAACTTATAGCCATCATAGCCTAGTATCGGAGCTGTTGCTAGGTTTTCCTTCAAGACATCCATTGGCTGCTGACATTCTTGGGTCCACACAAAGGGAGGAGAAGGGATGTGTGTTATCTTTTCGCTTTTCTTATTGAGGCAAGGTTCACCGGTAGTCAGTCGATACAGGGGTGCCACGATGTTCGATTAACTCTTGATATAAGCGTCTGTGTTAGCCAGTGAAACCAAGAAAACGTAGAAGTTCTTTGTGGCCTAAGTATTTTACTATTTTGTTTAGTAGATGGCGCTTGGATGGTTTTAGTTTCAGGCCATGTTCTCGCAGACATGTAAACACATTTCCAAGCCGATCTATGTGTTCGTCAAAATCTCGGAATGTCGACATCCTAAAACTAGGATGTCGTCTTGCTGTGATAATTTATCTCGGGATGACAGAATCCTAAAACTAGGATGTCGTCTTGCTGTGATAATTTATCTCGGGATGACGGCATCCTAAAACTAGGATGTCATCTTGCTGTGATAATTTATCTCGGGATGACGACATCCTAAAACTAGGATGTCGTCTTCCTCCCAACAACACGCCTGACATGATTACCTGATGCGATCCAATGTCTTGTAGAATTACCGAAAACCGAAAATGGCGTCACTCATTCAACTATACACAAAGGTTAGACGACATCAAAACTGAGGATGTCGACATCCCGAGATAAATTATCACAGGAAGACGATACTCTACTTTTAGGAAGTCGTCATCCCGAGATAAATTATCATAGGAACACGTCATCCTTTTTTTTTTTTTTTTTTTGGGGGGGGATGTCGACATCCCGACAAATTTATCTCGGTATGTCAACTTATTTTCGTTAGAGTTCCGTACTAAGGTCTATATGGACGAATTTCAAGTCGTTCTCCAACAACACTATACTACTAGGCCTACATACGTACTACTTTGCATTGACCGAAGTACATGTAGTTAATGTATCTCATACTTACTTCCTCCCGAAGGTCTTTTCAACGACAGGGTTTTATTTTTGGGAGATGTCGAAACAATTTAGGGGAATGGACACTTTTGGTAATTACTCATCTAAAATTGTCAGCACATAACAACTTACTTGGTAACGAGTATTGGAGAGCTGTTGATAGTATAAATGTTGATAGTATAAAATTACAAACTTGTGTAAATTTTGCCTTGAAGGGGTAGCTTACAAAACTTCCACCGTGAAACTTACGGCACTTTACCTGGCACCCTAGCTGACACGATATCTTTGACAGTTTATTTATTTACACACAAACGGGAAGTTTGTAACAGTAAGACTTGAATTTATATTACCGTACACCGGGAAGCTATATTGTATAAGTGTCTGTTCCTTAATTGTTTTCAATCCAGAGGAAACATCAGAACTAATCTGTTAACTCTGGGTCAGCATGGGGCCGTTTGTCTTTCTCGTGCTTGTTATGATTGTGACGTCTGTAGAGTCAGTAGAGAGCGATGGCCCATCACCTACGTTCAGTGAAAACAGTGTGTGCCAGCAACAAGTGATCACCATCAACCCACTAGTATATTCACAAAGCTCTCCTCCATTGAACTCAGAGATAGGCTGCAATTCTTCCACCATTCAACACATCGTTGCAACTGAACAAATGGCGACAAGGCGACAGCTTGAAGAACTGGAGATCGCAGTATCGACCAGCCAAGAAATGGTAACTTCGGAACTAAGAAACGCAACACACCAGTTTAAAGACACAACACTTCAAGTGGAAGAGTTGCTAGTATCATTGTCTGGTTTTCAAGGAAATGTTACTTCTGAGGTACTGGGTATAAGACGACAACTGGAGCAGCTGCAAGTCCTGGTATCTGCGTTTAAGGAATTCCTTCATGGTAAAGTTATACTTTGGTTAAAAGAAACCTTCCTTATTTTGCGGTGAAGATCCAAGTTTTCTAAAGTATTAACAACACTGGAATAAACGTTCAAAAATATCAGTCTTAGGGGTCAACTCCCATCTTTCCACAAGCGTACAAACCGTCATATTTTCACTAGCCTGATGGAGCTATGTTTTTGTAGTTCGAATCTTGAGAAACCAAAGATGCAGGCACCCCCCCAGCGTACGGTTTGATTTTGCTTGTGAAAATTTATATTATTTTGAACGGCCCGAAACAACAAACAAAGCGCAATACGATTTCAGAAGTCAGGCTTTCCCTTCAACTCCTTGGCAATTTGATTTGTTGGTAAAGCGTTCGACTACCAAACAACAAGATCAGCTACAACTAGGTTCCTTTCACTCTCTATAAAGTTGACTTAATAGACTCCTTTGAAGACTCCTTTTCTCCTTTGAAAAAAGTACAGATGATTTAATTTTCACAATAAACCATGTAGGATTTGCTTTTGCACTAAAGAAATATTGGTATTTTTCCCTCGAAACACTTTTCTCATTTACCTTTTTTTGTTTACCTTTTCTCATTTTTAAAGTCAAAGAAGAAATGCAAACATTTGCCGTTTTACTTCCTAAATCCATAATGACATGATGTCCTCTTTCCTGATTTAAATTGCAGATTCCTCCCCCATGAACCAGGCTAGTACAACAAATACAACGGAGAGAACCACAACAACGGAAACAGGTAAGGGGCTTTATCGAATGCAATACAGGTGTCTGTTTTACTTCCTAAATCCATATTGACATGGTGTCCTCTTCCCTGAATTAAATTAAAGATTCATCAACAACGGAAACAGGTAAGGGGCTTTATCGAATGAAATACAGGTGTCTGTTTTACTTCCTAAATCCATATTGACATGATGTCCTCTTTCCTGATTTACATTAAAGATTCCTCCACCAAGAACCAGGCTAGTACAACTGATGCAACGGGAAGAATCACAACAACGGAAACGGGTAAGGGGCTATATCGAATGCAATACAGGTGTCGGTTTTACTTCCTAAATCCATATTGACACGATGTCCTCTTTCCTGGTTTACATTAAAGATTCCTCCACCAAGAACCAGGCTAGTACAACTGATGCAACGGAGAGAATCACAACAACGGAAACAGGTAAGGGGCTTTATCGAATGCAATACAGGTGTCGGTTTTACTTCCTAAATCCATATTGACACGATGTCCTCTTTCCTGATTTCAATTAAAGATTCCTCCACCATGAACCAGGCTAGTACAACTGATGCAACGGGAAGAATCACAACAACGGAAACGGGTAAGGGGCTTTATCGAATGCAATACAGGTGTCTGTTTTACTTCCTAGATCCATACTGACATGATGTCCTCTTTCCTGATTTAAATTAAAGATTCCTCCACCATAAACCAGGCTAGTATAAAAAATATTGACTGCTTTGAGTGCTATGGTTAAAACTATGACTCTCGAGGTGATCCCCGGAGCGTTCTATTTTCCCGAGGCGAAGCCGAGGGAAAATAGAACGCTCCGGGGATCATCGAGGTAGTCATAGTTTTAACCATTGCACGAGTAAAAGCAGTAAATATTTGTTTTATAATACCCAAAACAGTTCTAAATACTGTACTATTAAGTTACAGACCTGAATGCTACAATCCACGGACGACGCGAATACAGATTGCGAAAACTTTTACTGTGCTGCCTGTAGTGTCATGTAATCCGAAATGGTTACAGACTATTAATTTATCATCCTCGTACACGCAACGGACGTCTGGGTACTGCATGCCGTGTGATAGTCTTCGGACTAGCGCATGGCAAACCGATGCACTATCACACGGCAAACCGATGCACTATCACACGGCCGTCGTCTAGTAAAACTAAGACATATCATGTGACGCGCTCTTAACCAATGAAAATGCAGAATATTGGTAAGGGGTGTTATAATACAACTGATGCAACGGGGAGAACCACAACAACGGAAACAGGTAATGGGCTTTATCGAATGCAATACGGGTGTCTGTTTTTACTTCCTAATCCATATTGACATGATGTCCTCTTTCCTGATTTACATTTAAGATTCCTCCCCCATGAACCAGGCTAATACAACTGATGCAACGGGAAGAATCACAACAACGGAAACAGGTAGGGGGCTTTATCGAATGCAATACAGGTGTCTGTTTTACTTTCTAAATCCATATTGACATGATGTCCTCTTTCCTGATTTACTTTAAAGATTCCTCCACCATGAACCAGGCTAGTACAACTGATGCAACGGAGAGAACCACAACAACGGAAACAGGTATAAGGGGCTTTATCGAATGCAATACGGGTGTCTAACACAGACATAAAGAACCTTATAGACGGATAGTAGGGGGGCGCCAAACTGTAATTTTGTACTTTCTCAAACCGTGGGCGGAAGTTAACGTGCGACCCGCTGCTTTTAGTACACGTTTTGGTATAACCTTGAGGCAGTGCCCGCACCATCTTAATTATATTTTATAAATTTGCATGAGATAATGGCCCGTTGCGGGATTGTAGCCTTAATATGTAAGACAACACTTCATAAATAATCCAAATGACTGTTTGCAAATGTTTGGCGTTGAGGTTGAACTGTTCAAAAGTCATGTTTACAAGTTGTACACCTTTTTTTCAGGAAATCCAGTCTAAACTCACTTTGAAACGCAAGTTCCATACTATGTGTTGCGTACGCTCGTGTCGAATGCACACAAAACAATCGCGTATCAGTAGCACGTAAGTCTATGCGGTACGCGTCATCAGCGCCCGGCGCAAAACACGCACCGACGCACCTTTTTGTCGGAAAGTGTGTGACGAACACATTTTTTTAATAAAATTCTTCTACTTTCATCGTTTTGGAGAATGTTCAGAAAGAGGAGGAGAAACAGCAAACAACTAACAGCAGAAAAGGTATCTAGGTAATTGTTTCTTAGACTTAGGTGATTTGTTTACCCTAAAAACACACATTTTCTGTCGTCATCTCTTCACTCGCCCATTGCTTTACACGTGTTTTCGCTTGCGTTTATACAGATTTTGCCCATGGTTTGGGTATAGTCGTGTGCCGTCACAATTACGGTTACTGGACGTTGATTTCCATAGGTGCTGTCCGTCTATAGGTTCTTTATGTCTGTGGTGTCTAGTAGCTTGAGGTGGAGAATGATGGTTAATGTCAATCCTGAGGTCGTGGGTTCATATCCTGCTATTGTTAATTATTTAGGGGCAACGATAGATGGAAATGTTGATAATTGTGAACAACCCCTAAGCTCAGTACAATAGGAGACTTTGGGACGCAAGGTGGCAGCAGACTTACCAGGGGTGGATTTCACAAAGGTAGTCCTAACTTAAGACTAGTCCTAAGCAATGCTAAGAGATAGGACTGGTCCTAAGTTAGGACCAGTAACTCATCCTAACTTAGGACTGGTCCTATCTCTTAGCATTGCCTAGGACTAGTCCTAAGTTAGGACTACCTTTGTGAAATCCACCCCTGGTAAATTTCCATTGTTTACGTAGTTCTGAGCGTGCGCACATGACCGAGAACAATGGATTTTATCTGGTAAGTCTGCTGCCACCAAGCGTCCCAAAAGTCTCCCATTGTTTTAGAAGTAGGATCATATCTTCATCCCCGTGTATTTGAAGGAGAAATTATGTTATTAACGCTGGAGAAATGCACGTGCAGTAGTCTATTGCAGTACAAGTTATAGTTTTCTTGGAAAGCGTTGTGAGAAAATCAGTCAGGGTAACTGAATATTGCGGATCCTGAGTAGAAATAAACATTCGGGTTGTTGCACTTGTACAGTTGCCCCTCCGAAGGATTGTTCTGAAATTCTTGCGAGTGGTGTATCGATCAGTGGCGTGTACACCATTCAACCTCTAGACTCCGGTGAGGCTTTCCAGGTATACTGTGATATGGAGACAGACGGTGGTGGATGGACGGTAAGTTAACACGCTAACTAATGACCCGATTTGTGATTTGTATCGAAGCAATTTTATCAAAGTGAGGAAGACTACGGTATACAAATTCATTTTTTTTAAAAAGGTTTTCCAGCGGCGGAAGGACGGCAGTGTGGATTTCTATTTGGACTTTGCCAGCTACAGCCGGGGCTTTGGGAATCTAGAGGGAGAATTTTGGCTCGGTAACGACAACTTGCATCGTCTGACCGCTCAGGGCGAGTATGAACTCCGCGTAGATCTCTCAGACTTCGAGAGTGAATCCAGGTTTGCAAAGTATGACTCATTTAGCGTCGCTGATGTGAATGACAAATACAGGATGACTTTGGGAGTTTACTCTGGAACAGCAGGTAATAAATCAGTAACGTTCCTGCTAATTTATTTATTTAAGGAAATGAATCTATTTCTTCATGTTAATGCGTGTGGGTTACTTACGAACTATTCTTCCTGCATGGACATATTCAGCTCCTGGATTTTTGGTGATATCTGATAATAATGTACCACCTTTTGAAATGGAAATTTCAAATGTTAGTTTTATTGTATTTATATAATTTCAACAATAAAAAAAATGTGTAAAAAAAAAGAATACGTTCCCTTTAATACAATGAACAGTAATTGTCAAAGACCAGTCTTCTCACTTGGTGTTTCTCAACATATACATAAAATAACAAACCTGTGAAAATTTGAGCTCAATTGGTCGTCGCAGTTGCGAGATAATAATGAAACTTTAGAGGGAGCTGTTTCTGACAATGTTTTATATTATCAACAGCTCCCCTCTACTCGTTACCAAGTAAGGTTTTATGCTAACTATTATTTTGAGTAATAACCAATAGCGTCCACTGCCTTTAAACCGAAAGAGCAACTCATTGAAACCATAAAGATTACAAAAATGTTGCTTGTATTATTTAATATTAAAATTGCATTTATTGAAATTTTAGACAAATTGAAATAAAGTACAACCAATTTTAAAATAAGTGTTATGAACAACTAAAAAGAAAACGTATTTTTTCTCCTAAATTTACAACATCGTCTTTCTTCAGGTGACTCGCTGATTTACCATAATAACCAGCAGTTCTCGACTCAAGACCAAGACAACGATGTAGACAGCGGTGGGAATTGTGCCCAGAAATATAACGGTGCTTGGTGGTACACGGGGTGCCACTATTCCAATCTTAACGGGGGGTATTTCAGTGGGACCACGACTGAACATGCTCGAGGAGCCGTTTGGTATAACTGGAAGGGGTATTATTACTCACTTAAAACCTCCGAGATGAAAATACGACAAACACCAAAATAAGAACACTATACCACTCACAGTAATGCCGCTCACTAGTAAAATTCATATCAGTAGTAGAAGGGTCGAAGACAAATAAATAGCACGCGCTCAAGTACAGCTGCACAAGAGATAGTTTAATGGTCAAAATATAAAAACAAAAACAAATTTGAGTGGATTTGTGGAAACAAAAGGAAAATCACCCTGTTTAACCGTTATAATAAATCATTTATTACTAATTCAAACAACAATAATAGCTTGTATACACACAAACTTCTAACATCAGCCTTACAACCTGGGGCCTTATTCATGAAGCCTTCTTAGGCCTGAGTAAGCGTTTACGTGTTACTTGGTTGTTCCATGGAGGAAGGAATAGAAGGAGCTCGAACGACCCACAAAACCGCAGAGTAACAAAAGAATACTCTGACAATGCCCCTGTCTGACCAGTGGAAAAAGATAGGAGACCTCCAGCTGGACGGCCGATTAACGAGCAGGATTAGATTTCTTTGCGGTACCGCCGCTCTGCACCGTTGCCTTCGTGTAAAGTTGAATCATTGGAGACAAGAATTGTGAATACACGTTTTTATGTACCGTTTGTGGTGTTTCACTGAAACATCATGGCATATTTTTTTTACTTTCCGGTCACTAGCGGTGGTTCAAAATTTGGGTATTAGCACACGAGGGTGGTTGGTATTCAATTTTTTTTTTCGATTTGGTGAGCACAAGTGTACACAATTTTTATCAGGTCTCAAAAAAGTTGTTTTTCTGTATTATATCCATACGATATACGACACCATGGTTGAGTGAAGAACCAAGTGCGCACGCGCAAACTCACATACGCCAGTTCGCCCATTCTCTGTATAAGGTATGTCGGTGATTATTACGAGGTGTTGTTAACCGACCGCGGTACCGCAGGTTCGACTTTTGAAGTCCCTTCGTTCGAGCTCCTTCTATTCCTTCCTCCATGGCCTTAATAAGAGCCACGTAAGTGAACGACTTACGAGGGCTTCGTTAATGCGGTACATGTAAGTACATTTTTTAGTTTCAGCCACAACCAAGTACACATGTACAAACCCATGGTTAAGGGGCTTTATATTTTGCGGAATTAAAAACTTTTCCCTCTAATTTTGCTGCCGGAAAAAAAATCCGTATTCCTGCAACAAAATTACACTGACAACGTTTCTCATTCCGTAACATTTAAAGTCCCTTAACGTAAGTTTGTACATGTGTACACGGTTGTGGCTAAAACAAAACATGTACCTTATTATATGTTGGTGTTTGGGCAAACGTGGTTGATTGTAATTACGCTAATAAGCATAATTAATATTTGCATTTACAGAAAGTCGTAAAATAACGGCGAAATTTATGGAATAATTCATTACGGGATACTTTTTACAGTGTGTCTTTACTAGAAATCATAAGCCTTTAATTGTTAGTTTACCAGGTTCAACAGGTTCTCTTAATAATTGGGTAGTATTTGCATAATTAATTGAAGAATTGTGTAGTTCTTACTTTCACAGGCACAAAAAGGTACCGGTATTTTTCGTTGTGTAAAAGTTACTAGTATTTCACTTTAAAGATTTTGTGTCTTTTAACGTGATGTTTATACAAAGTTGAATTGAAATTGAATTTAACTGATAAGAAAAGCTCTTTTGATAAAACTTACTATAAATATTAAAATAAAAGAGTATTTCTGTAGCTGATAAAAAAAAGGCCAGAGTAAAAATATGAAGTTTGCAAAACAAAGACTTTGATTGTCCATGAGATGAAACGATGAAAAATCTATCAAATTTAATAATGAAAAGCCACTACCAAATAGATAAAAGGCAGGAAGAGATAAACCTAGGGGCCTTCATCGTTTGATATTCAATCAACGCATTTAGATCAGAAAGATCTGCATTGATCCTTTAAAAAAGAAATAGTTAAAGAATTAAAATGATCACGACCATTTTGACAATATCAATAATTAAGAATAATTACAACATTTGTAAACCTTAACATCTATCAAAGGTTTTTATTCTCCTTTTTTATTTGAATTTCATTTAAAATATTTTCATTCAATAAGGAAATCGAGTCATACTATGACTACAAACATGTTTTAATTGTGTAAAAAGGACAATCATTTCAAATACCCTTATCCGGCGCTTTTCTGAAAGATTGTAATATTTTTGCCATGTACATTGTAAATGTTCAATTGCTTTAATTCATGTTGTATGAGTATACACTAAATAAGGGAATCTACGAAGCTGTTAAAGGGACATGGTGAATTTTATTTTAAAATTTCCCAAACCCATACGTACGCCTTACTAACGCGTACGTACGCCTTATGTAACCCGTACGTACGCCTTATGTTACCCGTGCGTACGCCTTACTTACGCGTAAATAAGCCTTATGTAACCCATACGTACTCCTTACTAACGCGTACGTACGCCTTATGTAACCCGTACGTACACTTTACTAACGCGTACGTACGCCTTACTAACACGTACGTACGCTTCATGTAATCCGTATGTATGCCTTACTAACCGCACGTTCGCTTTATGTAACCCGAGATACGAGTTTTTCAACGAACCAAATTCAGGCAAAATTTGTTAAAGGCAGTGGACACTATTGGTAATTACTCAAAATAATTATTGGCATAAAACCTTACTTTGTAACGAGTAATGGGGAGCGATTGATGGTATAAAACATTGTGAGAAACGGCTCCCTCTGAAGTGACGTAGTTTTGGAGAAAGAAGTAATTTTCAACGAATTTGATTTCGAGACCTCAAGTTTAGAACTTGAGGTCTCGAAATCAAGCCTGAAAGGGTGTTTTTTCTTTCATAGTTATCTCGCAACTCTGAAGACCGATCGCGCTCAAATTTTCACAGGTTTGTTATTTTATGCATGTGTTGAGATACACCAAGTGAGAAGACTGGTCTTTGACAATTACCAATAGTGTCCAATATTAGAGAGTGAGGGTTCCGAATCCCGGGGTGCGTTTTGGCGGCTGTAACCAATAATTGTTTCTGACGTCATAACCAAAACGGTAACATAGCTCACAACTCGGTTCTCGTTCAGTCTGAACAGCAGAACCAACGACCAACAA
Organism: Asterias amurensis; assembly: GCF_032118995.1. Classification (NCBI taxonomy): domain Eukaryota; kingdom Metazoa; phylum Echinodermata; class Asteroidea; order Forcipulatida; family Asteriidae; genus Asterias; species Asterias amurensis. The sequence goes on from NC_092661.1 coordinate 7,724,265, forward strand.
CCGAAAAAGTTTTTTTTTACGGCCGCCAAAACCCACCCCTGGCCTGGTCATAGGCCCGACAATATTGTGTTCTGTGTCTTCATTACAGTAGGGCATTATTATGGTCCCACATTACAATGGGTAAATTAATTTAAATTTGATTACTCAATGCGCAATACTTTTTAAGCCAGTAGGCCTACGCATCGATTAAACCAATTACTGGAAAGTTGCGGAGTTAAAATAAAAAAAAATTGCAATTCAAGATTGAAAATATACTATAGGCCTGTAAAAATTGTTTTTTTTGTAGGCCAACAAATTACGCGCAATTTGACGGTGCAGGAGTAAGGTCTAAGGGGGCAATACTTAGCAATACTTTTTACCAAAATTGAATGTCATAATTTCTGCTGACACACATCAATACAAATAATGCCTAAATTGTGAACAAGACCAAAGTCTTGTTATGTGTACTTAGCAAATTTGGCCTAAAAGTGTGAACAATGCTATAGTGTTGTGTTATTGGGGAGAATTTGCCAAAAACGGGTACATAGCCTTTGTGTATACTTAGCATTGCCTGAAAATGTTTATAAGGCGTACTTGCCTGATAATGTGTACAGGGGGCCCTGTGTACAAGACCGCGTGTTCTCTCGTTCTAGTCATGGGCGTCAATCTGTTTTGAAAGATATCATGAACAAGGATATAGTCTTGTGTACTTAGCAAATTTTGCCTAAAGATATGTACAAGGCTTTTTGTACTTTGCTTATTAAGTAAAGAAAATATAAAGAAGAACATGAAGCATTTTGAGAAAGCAAATTATCACAATGACAATACTTTGCACTGAGATAACAGAAACGAAATTCACCTAAAGCAGTAACCAGCAAAACATCCTTGGATGTGATGACATGCCAGTTCTTGAAAACTGTCACAGTAAACGCCACAGTAATAGCTTCAGCCAGCTAGTATGATTTATTTACAATTGATAAATTTAACACAAGAAATTTTATCTAATAATGAACAACTGGGCTCAGAGTTGAAGTTTTTAGAGGCTTTACGACAAGTACTTTGAATTTGACCATTTATGGTACATGCTCAACTCCACAGAGAAAATCTTACCTTAATTAAAACTCCATGCTTGAACCCGGTGGTGATATAAGGAAGTTCTTGGATGTAACTTGCTATACCATAATATCACTCCCTATGCCTTAATGTCACTCCATCTTCTGTCCTGAAAACAGAAAAAAATTCACTTTTTGAGACATTAATAATGTTAGACATACTTCTTTGTAGATCACTTTACACAAGCTTCAAAAACCTATATAAAGCAAATTGAAGATGTACGACAAGATGCAGTTTGCAACTTTTTCCCAAAACGATGCTTTTTCGCAATTTAAGATATCAGGAATGAATTTTACCTTGAGCAGCAGCCAGCACAAAAGTTGATTCAATGATGACAGGCCAATTCTTGCAGACTGCTCCAGACTGGGCCAGGACGGAGTCCCCTTCAAGCTGGGGTGTCTCCTGGAAGTTGACAGACGTGGCCAAAGAGGGAGTGGCGTCGCCATGAGATGGTCACACTGATGTCCTCGAGATCGGTGGTTTCTAAGATTGATTCGATGGAGACAAAGTCTGACCATCAACGAACACAGTGTATCCACCATTGACATCTGGTGTTAAACGCTTGAAGCCTATCGCTCATCTTCTACCACTAGTGTCCAGGTTTCTGAACTGTAGAGTAGGACGGGGAGAACACATACACCCTAAACTTATATTTTTGAGGCGCTTGTTTGCCAGACACGATCTAATTGGCCAAAGGTTGAAGAGGCGATCCCCAGTCGTCGATCGATGTTCGGGAGAAGAGTGACCTCAGAACAGAAGTCGCAGCCGAGGTATCTGAACTTTTCTGTGGTCTCCACAGGCTGGCCCTCAACAAACACTGGGGCAGAAGGTGGTCCGAGGCTGGTGCAGTTCTGGATCTTGGTTTTAGCCCAAGATGTATGTAGACCCATTGTCCCGTCTTCATCCTCAAACTTTTGGAGCATGGTAGGCCACTCAATGAGCTCTTTTACGAATGGGGCGGCATCGTCAGCAAATGCTAGATCGGTAGAGGATGTTTCTCCAGCCAATATGCAGATATCAGTATGACAGCAGTTTAGTACCCAGTCGCTATCAATGGCACAGCAGGATAGGGCTGGAGCGAGGCAAAGCCTTGGCGAACACCGGAGCTGCTGAGGAAAGGACATGAGATGTCATTGCCAACATGGGGGAGGTGTCGCGTCATGTAAGTCCGAATCAGGTGAAGAAGAATCGGGGGAACTCTGGTTACTTCCAGGGCTCTCCATAGGGCTTATCGATCTACAGAGTCAAAAGCTGCCTTAAAGTCGACATACACAGCGTGGAGATCGGTCTTTCAAAATCGTGGTGAGGTTCTGATGGGAGTGGAAGCGCGAGCACTGCATCCATTGATAAACGGCCCCTTGTGAAACCAGACTGCTGGGGTCGGCGGTGACAGGTGAGTAGGTTCTAGGCAAGTCAGGAGTACATGACAGAAAATCTTTCCAGAGACTGAAAGTAGAGTTACAGGCCTGTATCTGCTGCATTGGTTTTTCTGACCCCTTCCTTTGTATAGGGAGATGACACCATTCCTCTAATCGGAAGGAACCCTTGCCGTGGACCATACTTTGAGGAAGAGTTTGTGAAGGGCTTTGCTTATCGGGGTCTCAGCAAACTTGAGCAGTTCAGGAGGAATGCCATCAGGTCCTGCAGCATGTCAGTTCTTGAGCTTCCTAATAGCACAACGTACCTCAGCCAGTGTGGGAGCGTAGTAGACATTCGGAGCAGTGACAGCAGCTGATGCCTGTGCAATAAGGTCTGGGCAGGTCTGGTAAGGTAAGGTAAGGTCTCGAGCAAGAAGGTCAACACCATGATGTCTCTCTTGTGTGCAGCAAAAAAAGCTTCAACTACGGAGAGTTCACAGATCCAAGAAGGCAGGGCAGCCTCGCATTGACACGAACAAGATTTACAACCCAGAGATGGTGGAAGCGTTTGTCCAGGTCCAAAAAGATGTCTTGTCAAGAGTACCCAATTCCGATGTCAGCGGAAGATGGGAACACCTCAGGGATGTTGTCTACAATGCCACTAGTTCGGCAAGAGGCTAATCAAGTCACCCGATTGGTCAGACCTCTGCTGCCAACAGTAATGTAAGAGGTATGTACGAGGGAATAAAGCAGGCCACCTGAAGATGACCGTTCCTCTGAAACCAGTTACCGGTAAGGTCCTAAAGGACCCTCTGAAGCAGATGGATCGATTGGTGGAGCACTACTCAGAGCTGTACTCCAGAGAGAACGTTGTCAACACAGAAGTTCTGAACAACAAAGATTGCCTGTGTATCATGGACGAACTGGGCAGTGAACCAAAACTAGAAGAACTTGGCAAAGCGCTAGATACACTCTCCCCGGGAAAAGCTTCAGGAAAAGATGGCATCCCCGAAGTCATCAAGTGCGTAAAAGGAATCCTCATCAAGGATCTGCTTGAGATATTTTGCCAGTGCTGCAGAGAAGGTAAAGTGCCACAAGACATGGTATCCGCAAGAAGTAATCAAATTAATTCGGTTTTTCGGGGTGCCTCGAAAATTAAAAAGTTTATTCCCCGGGCAGGGAAAAGGGAAGAGCCGCCATCTTGTTTTTCTAATAGTCAACTCATGAAATCGCGTTTGGACGGTGCAAATCGACCAAGTTGAGCATCCTGAACAACTTTCCTGTGTGGAGTCATGCAAAATTCGCAAAACCTAGGGAATTACAACTTTTTGGTGCAAAAGTGACGTCATAACTTGACCAAAAATCTTCGATTACCGCCAAAGTGAAACATTGACTGGGTTCAAATTTGCACCGGCAAACTCGGGTGGGGTATCCGCAAGAAGTAATCACGCTAATTCGGCTTTTCGGGGTGCCTCGAAAATTAAAAAGTTTATTCCCCGGGCAGGGAAAAGGGAAGAGCGGCCATCTTGTTTTTTTAATAGTCATTTCTGGAAATGGCGTTTTGACGGTGCAAATCGACCAAGTTGAGCATCCTGAACAACTTTCCTGTGTGGAGTCATGCAAAATTCGCAAAACCTTGGGAATTACAACTTTTTGGTGAAAAAGTGACGTCATGATTTGACCAAAAATCGTTGATTACCGCCAAAGTAAAACATTGGCGTGGTTCAAATTTGCACCGGCACACTCGGGTGGGGTATCCGCAAGAAGTAATCACGCTAATTCGGCTTTTCGGGGTGCCTCGAAAATTAAAAAGGTTATTCCCCGGGCAGGGAAAAGGGAAGAGCGGCCATCTTGTTTTTCTAATAGTCAACTCTGGATATCGCGTTTTGACGGTGCAAATCGATCAAGTTGAGCATCCTGAACAACTTTTCTGTGTGGAGTCATGCAAAATTCGCAAAACCTTGGGAATTACAACTTTTTTGTGCAAAAGCTACGTCATAATTTGACCAAAACTCGTCGATTACCGCCAAAGTAAAACATTGACGGGGTTCAAATTTGCACCGGCACACTCGGGTGGGGTACCGCAAGAAGTAATCACGCTTATTCGGTTTTTCGGGGTGCCACGAAAATTAAAAAGTTTATTCCCCGGCCAGGTATTAAAAGGGAAGAGCGGCCATCTTGTTTTTCTAATAGTCAACTCTGGAAATCGCGTTTTGACGGTGCAAATCGACCAAGTTGAGCATCCTGAACAACTTTCCTGTGTGGAGTCATGCAAAATTCGCAAAACCTTGTGAATTACAACTTTTTGGTGCAAAAGCTACGTCATAATTTGACCAAAAAATCGTCGATTACCGCCAAAGTGAAACATTGGCGTGGTTCAAATTTGCACCGGCACACTCGGGTGGGGTATCCGCAAGAAGTAATCACGCTAATTCGGCTTTTCGGGGTGCCACGAAAATCAAAAAGTTTATTTCCCGGGCAGGGAAAAGGGAAGAGCGGCCATCTTGTTTTTCTAATAGTCAACTCTGGAAATCGCGTTTTGACGGTGCAAATCGACCAAGTTGAGCATCCTGAACAACTTTCCTGTGTGGAGTCATGCAATATTCGCAAAACCCAGGGAATTACAACTTTTTTGTGCAAAAGTGACGTCATAATTTGACAAAAAATCGTCGATTACCGCCAAAGTAAAACATTGACGGGGTTCAAATTTGCACCGGCACACTCGGGTGGGGTATCCGCAAGAAGTAATCACGCTAATTCGGCTTTTCGGGGTGGTTCGAAAATTAAAAAGTTTATTCCCCGGGCAGGGAAAAGGGAAGAGCGGCCATCTTTGTTTTTCTAAATTCAACTCTGGAAATCGCGTTTTGACGGTGCAAATCGACCAAGTTGAGCATCCTGAACAACTTTCCTGTGTGGAGTCATGCAAAATTCGCAAAACCTTGGGAATTACAACTTTTTGGTGCAAAAGTGACGTCATAATTTGACCAAAAGTCGTCTATTACCGCCAAAGTAAAACATTGACGGGGTTCAAATTTGCACCGGCACACTCGGGTGGGGTATCCGCAAGAAGTAATCACGCTAATTCGGTTTTTCGGGGTGCCACGAAAATTAAAAAGTTTATTCCCCGGCCAGATAAAAGGGAAGAGCGGCCATCTTGTTTTTCTAATAGTCAACTCTGGAAATCGCGTTTGGACGGTGCAAATCGATCAAGTTGAGCATCTTGAACAACTTTCCTGTGTGGAGTCAAGCAAAATTCGCAAAACCTAGGGAATTACAACTTTTTGGTGCAAAAGTGACGTCATAATTGGACCAAAAATCGTCGATTACCGCCAAAGTAAAACATTGATTGGGTTCAAATTTGCACCGGCAAACTCGGGTGGGGTATCAGCAAGAAGTAATCAGGCTAATTCGGCTTTTCGGGAGCTCGAAAATTAAAAAGTTTATTCTCCGGTCAGGGAAAATGGAAGAGCGGCCATCTTGTTTTTCTAATATTCAACTCTGGAAATCGCGTTTTGACGGTGCAAATCGACCAAGTTGAGCATTCTGAACAACTTTCCTGTGTGGAGTCATGCAAAATTCGCAAAACCTAGGGAATTACAACTTTTTGGTGCAAAAGTGACGTCATTATTTGACCAAAAATCGTCGATTACCGCCAAAGTAAAACATTGACGGGGTTCAAATTTGCACAGGCACACTCGGGTGGGGTATCCGCAAGAAGTAATAACGCTAATTCGGCTTTTTGGGAGCTCGAAAATTAAAAAGTTTATTCCCCGGGCAGGGAAAAGGGAAGAGCGGCCATCTTGTTTTTCTAATAGTCAACTCTGGAAATCGCGTTTTGACGGTGCAAATCGACCAAGTTGAGCATCCTGAACAACTTTCCTGTGTGGAGTCATGCAAAATTCGTAAAACCTTGGGAATTACAACTTTTTGGTGCAAAAGTGACGTCATAGTTTGACAAAAAATCGTCGATTACCGCCAAAGTAAAACATTGATGGGGTTCAAATTTGCACAGGCACACTCGGGTGGGGTATCCGCAAGAAGTAATCACGCTAATTCGGCTTTTCGGGAGCTCGAAAATTAAAAAGTTTATTAACCGGGCAGGGAAAAGGGAAGAGCGGCCATCTTGTTTTTCTAATAGTCAACTCTGGAAATCGCGTTTTGACGGTGCAAATCGACCAAGTTGAGCATCCTGAACAACTTTCCTGTGTGGAGTCATGCAAAACTCGCAAAACCTTAGGAATTACAACTTTTTGGTGCAAAAATGACGTCATAGTTTGACAAAAAATCGTCGATTACCGCCAAAGTAAAACATTGATGGGGTTCAAATTTGCACCGGCACACTCGGGTGGGGTATCCGCAAGAAGTAATCACGCTAATTCGGCTTTTCGGGAGCTCGAAAATTAAAAAGTTTATTCCCCGTGCAGGGAAAAGGGAAGAGCGGCCATCTTGTTTTTCTAATAGTCAACTCTGGAAATCGCGTTTTGACGGTGCAAATCGACCAAGTTGAGCATCCTGAACAACTTTCCTGTGTGGAGTCATGCAAAATTCGTAAAACCTTGGGAATTACAACATTTTGGTGCAAAAGTGACGTCATAATTTGTCCAAAAATCGTCGATTACCGCCAAAGTAAAACATTGACGGGGTTCAGATTTGCACCGGCACACTCGGGTGGGGTATCCGCAAGAAGTAATCACGCTAATTCGGCTTTTTGGGAGCTCGAAAATTTAAAAGTTTATTCCCCGGGCAGGGAAAAGGGAAGAGCGGCCATCTTGTTTTTCTAATAGTCAACTCTGGAAATCGCGTTTTGACGGTGCAAATCGACCAAGTTGAGCATCCTGAACAACTTTCCTGTGTGGAGTCATGCAAAATTCGTAAAACCTTGGGAATTACAACTTTTTGGTGCAAAAGTGAAGTCATAATTTGTCCAAAAATCGTCGATTACCGCCAAAGTAAAACATTGACGGGGTTCAGATTTGCACAGGCACATTCGGGTGGGGGTATCCGCCAGAAGTAATCGTGCTAATTCGGCTTTTCGGGAGCTCGAAAATTAAAAAGTTTATTCCCCGTGCAGGGAAAAGGGAAGAGCGGCCATCTTGTTTTTCTAATAGTCAACTCTGGAAATCGCGTTTTGACGGTGCAAATCGACCAAGTTGAGCATCCTGAACAACTTTCCTGTGTGGAGTCATGCAAAATTCGTAAAACCTTGGGAATTACAACATTTTGGTGCAAAGTGACGTCATAATTTGTCCAAAAATCGTCGATTACCGCCAAAGTAAAACATTGACGGGGTTCAGATTTTCACCGGCACACTCGGGTGGGGTATCCGCAAGAAGTAATCACGCTAATTCGGCTTTTCGGGGTGGTTTGAAAATTAAAAAGTTATTCTCCGGTCAGGGAAAATGGAAGAGCGGCCATCTTGTTTTTCTAATATTCAACTCTGGAAATCGCGTTTTGACGGTGCAAATCGACCAAGTTGAGCATTCTGAACAACTTTCCTGTGTGGAGTCATGCAAAATTCGCAAAACCTAGGGAATTACAACTTTTTGGTGCAAAAGTGACGTCATTATTTGACCAAAAATCGTCGATTACCGCCAAAGTAAAACATTGACGGGGTTCAAATTTGCACAGGCACACTCGGGTGGGGTATCCGCAAGAAGTAATAACGCTAATTCGGCTTTTTGGGAGCTCGAAAATTAAAAAGTTTATTCCCCGGGCAGGGAAAAGGGAAGAGCGGCCATCTTGTTTTTCTAATAGTCAACTCTGGAAATCGCGTTTTGACGGTGCAAATCGACCAAGTTGAGCATCCTGAACAACTTTCCTGTGTGGAGTCATGCAAAATTCGTAAAACCTTGGGAATTACAACATTTTGGTGCAAAGTGACGTCATAATTTGTCCAAAAATCGTCGATTACCGCCAAAGTAAAACATTGACGGGGTTCAGATTTGCACCGGCACACTCGGGTGGGGTATCCGCAAGAAGTAATCACGCTAATTCGGCTTTTCGGGGTGGTTTGAAAATTAAAAAGTTATTCTCCGGTCAGGGAAAATGGAAGAGCGGCCATCTTGTTTTTCTAATATTCAACTCTGGAAATCGCGTTTTGACGGTGCAAATCGACCAAGTTGAGCATCCTGAACAACTTTCCTGTGTGGAGTCATGCAAAACTCGCAAAACCTTGGGAATTACAACTTTTTGGTGCAAAAATGACGTCATAGTTTGACAAAAAATCGTCGATTACCGCCAAAGTAAAACATTGATGGGGTTCAAATTTGCACCGGCACACTCGGGTGGGGTATCCGCAAGAAGTAATCACGCTAATTCGGCTTTTCGGGAGCTCGAAAATTAAAAAGTTTATTCCCCGTGCAGGGAAAAGGGAAGAGCGGCCATCTTGTTTTTCTAATAGTCAACTCTGGAAATCGAGTTTTGACGGTGCAAATCGACCAAGTTGAGCATCCTGAACAACTTTCCTGTGTGGAGTCATGCAAAATTCGTAAAACCTTGGGAATTACAACTTTTTGGTGCAAAAGTGACGTCATAGTTTGACAAAAAATCGTCGATTACCGCCAAAGTAAAACATTGATGGGGTTCAGATTTGCACAGGCACACTCGGGTGGGGTATCCGCAAGAAGTAATCACGCTAATTTGGCTTTTTGGGAGCTCGAAATTTTAAAAGTTTATTCCCCGGGCAGGGAAAAGGGAAGAGCGGCCATCTTGTTTTTCTAATAGTCAACTCTGGAAATCGCGTTTTGACGGTGCAAATCGACCAAGTTGAGCATCCTGAACAACTTTCCTGTGTGGAGTCATGCAAAATTCGTAAAACCTTGGGAATTACAACTTTTTGGTGCAAAAGTGACGTCATAATTTGTCCAAAAATCGTCGATTACCGCCAAAGTAAAACATTGACGGGGTTCAGATTTGCACCGGCACACTCGGGTGGGGTATCCGCAAGAAGTAATCACGCTAATTCGGCTTTTCGGGGTGGTTTGAAAATTAAAAAGTTATTCTCCGGTCAGGGTAAATGGAAGAGCGGCCATCTTGTTTTTCTAATATTCAACTCTGGAAATCGCGTTTTGACGGTGCAAATCGACCAAGTTGAGCATTCTGAACAACTTTCCTGTGTGGAGTCATGCAAAATTCGCAAAACCTAGGGAATTACAACTTTTTGGTGCAAAAGTGACGTCATTATTTGACCAAAAATCGTCGATTACCGCCAAAGTAAAACATTGACGGGGTTCAAATTTGCACAGGCACACTCGGGTGGGGTATCCGCAAGAAGTAATCACGCTAATTCGGCTTTTTGGGAGCTCGAAAATTAAAAAGTTTATTCCCCGGGCAGGGAAAAGGGAAGAGCGGCCATCTTGTTTTTCTAATAGTCAACTCTGGAAATCGCGTTTTGACGGTGCCAATCGACCAAGTTGAGCATCCTGAACAACTTTCCTGTGTGGAGTCATGCAAAATTCGTAAAACCTTGGGAATTACAACATTTTGGTGCAAAAGTGACGTCATAATTTGTCCAAAAATCGTCGATTACCGCCAAAGTAAAACATTGACGGGGTTCAGATTTGCACCGGCACACTCGGGTGGGGTATCCGCAAGAAGTAATCACGCTAATTCGGCTTTTCGGGGTGGCTCGAAAATTAAAAAGTTTATTCCCCGGGCAGGGAAAAGGGAAGAGCGGCCATCTTGTTTTCTAATAGTCAACTCTGGAAATCGCGTTTTGACGGTGCAAATCGACCAAGTTGAGCATCCTGAACAACTTTCCTGTGTGGAGTCATGCAAAATTCGTAAAACCTTGGGAATTACAACTTTTTGGTGCAAAAGTGACGTCATAGTTTGACCAAAAATCGTCGATTACCGCCAAAGTGAAACATTAAATGGGTTCAAATTTGCACCGGCACACTCGGGTGGGGTATCCGCAAGAAGTAATCACGCTAATTCGGCTTTTCGGGGTGGCTCGAAAATTAAAAAGTTTATTCCCCGGGCAGGGACAAGGGAAGAGCGGCCATCTTGTTTTCTAATAGTCAACTCTGGAAATCGCGTTTTGACGGTGCAAATCGACCAAGTTGAGCATCACGAACAACTTTGCTGTGTGGAGTCATGCAAAATTCGTAAAACCTTGGGAATTACAACTTTTTGGTGCAAAAGTGACGTCATAATTTGACAAAAAATCGTCGATTACCGCCAAAGTAAAACATTGATGGGGTTCAAATTTGCACAGGCACACTCGGGTGGGGTATCCGCAAAAGTAATCACGCTAATTCGGCTTTTTGGGAACTCGAAAATTAAAAAGTTTATTCCCCGGGCAGGGAAAAGGGAAGAGCGGCCATCTTGTTTTTCTAAGAGTCAACTCTGGAAATCAAGTTTTGACGGTGCAAATCGACCAAGTTGAGCATCCTGAACAACTTTCCTGTGTGGAGTCATGCAAAATTCGTAAAACCTTGGGAATTACAACTTTTTGGTGCAAAAGTGACGTCATAATTTGTCCAAAAATCGTCGATTACCGCCAAAGTAAAACATTGACGGGGTTCAGATTTGCACCGGCACACTCGGGTGGGGTATCCGCAAGAAGTAATCACGCTAATTCGGCTTTTCGGGGTGGCTCGAAAATTAAAAAGTTTATTCCCCGGGCAGGGAAAAGGGAAGAGCGGCCATCTTGTTTTCTAATAGTCAACTCTGGAAATCGCGTTTTGACGGTGCAAATCGACCAAGTTGAGCATCCTGAACAACTTTCCTGTGTGGAGTCATGCAAAATTCGCAAAACCTTGGGAATTACAACTTTTTGGTGCAAAAGTGACGTCATAGTTGACAAAAAATCGTCGATTACCGCCAAAGTAAAACATTGATGGGGTTCAAATTTGCACAGGCACACTCGGGTGGGGTATCCGCAAGAAGTAATCACGCTAATTCGGCTTTTCGGGAGCTCGAAAATTAAAAAGTTTATTAACCGGGCAGGGAAAAGGGAAGAGCGGCCATCTTGTTTTTCTAAGAGTCAACTCTGGAAATCAAGTTTTGACGGTGCAAATCGACCAAGTTGAGCATCCTGAACAACTTTCCTGTGTGGAGTCATGCAAAATTCGTAAAACCTTGGGAATTACAACTTTTTGGTGCAAAAGTGACGTCATAATTTGTCCAAAAATCGTCGATTACCGCCAAAGTAAAACATTGACGGGGTTCAGATTTGCACCGGCACACTCGGGTGGGGTATCCGCAAGAAGTAATCACGCTAATTCGGCTTTTCGGGGTGGTTTGAAAATTAAAAAGTTATTCTCCGGTCAGGGAAAATGGAAGAGCGGCCATCTTGTTTTTCTAATATTCAACTCTGGAAATCGCGTTTTGACGGTGCAAATCGATCAAGTTGAGCATCCTGGACAACTTTCCTGTGTGGAGTCATGCAAAATTCGTAAAACCTTGGGAATTACAACTTTTTGGTGCAAAAGTGACGTCATAATTTGTCCAAAAATCGTCGATTACCGCCAAAGTAAAACATTGACGGGGTTCAGATTTGCACCGGCACACTCGGGTGGGGTATCCGCAAGAAGTAATCACGCTAATTCGGCTTTTCGGGGTGGTTTGAAAATTAAAAAGTTATTCTCCGGTCAGGGAAAATGGAAGAGCGGCCATCTTGTTTTTCTAATATTCAACTCTGGAAATCGCGTTTTGACGGTGCAAATCGACCAAGTTGAGCATCCTGGACAACTTTCCTGTGTGGAGTCATGCAAAATTCGCAAAACCTTGGGAATTACAACTTTTTGGTGCAAAAGTGACGTCATTATTTGACCAAAAATCGTCGATTACCGCCAAAGTAAAACATTGACTGGGTTCAAATTTGCACAGGCACATTCGGGTGGGGGTATCCGCAAGAAGTAATCATGCTAATTCGGCTTTTCGGGAGCTCGACAATTAAAAAGTTTATTCCCCGTGCAGAGAAAAGGGAAGAGCGGCCATCTTGTTTTTCTAATAGTCAACTCTGGAAATCGCGTTTTGACGGTGCAAATCGACCAAGTTGAGCATCCTGAACACCTTTCCTGTGTGGAGTCATGCAAAATTCGTAAAACCTTGGGAATTACAACTTTTTGGTGCAAAAGTGACGTCATAATTTGACAAAAAATCGTCGATTACCGCCAAAGTAAAACATTGATGGGGTTCAAATTTGCACAGGCACACTCGGGTGGGGTATCCGCAAGAAGTAATCACGCTAATTTGGCTTTTTGGGAGCTCGAAAATTTAAAAGTTTATTCCCCGGGCAGGGAAAAGGGAAGAGCGGCCATCTTGTTTTTCTAATAGTCAACTCTGGAAATCGCGTTTTGACGGTGCAAATCGACCAAGTTGAGCATCCTGAACAACTTTCCTGTGTGGAGTCATGCAAAATTCGTAAAACCTTGGGAATTACAACTTTTTGGTGCAAAAGTGACGTCATAGTTTGACAAAAAATCGTCGATTACCGCCAAAGTAAAACATTGATGGGGTTCAAATTTGCACAGGCACACTCGGGTGGGGTATCCGCAAGAAGTAATCACGCTAATTCGGCTTTTCGGGAGCTCGAAAATTAAAAAGTTTATTAACCGGGCAGGGAAAAGGGAAGAGCGGCCATCTTGTTTTTCTAATAGTCAACTCTGGAAATCGCGTTTTGACGGTGCAAATCGACCAAGTTGAGCATCCTGAACAACTTTCCTGTGTGGAGTCATGCAAAACTCGCAAAACCTTAGGAATTACAACTTTTTGGTGCAAAAATGACGTCATAGTTTGACAAAAAATCGTCGATTACCGCCAAAGTAAAACATTGATGGGGTTCAAATTTGCACCGGCACACTCGGGTGGGGTATCCGCAAGAAGTAATCACGCTAATTCGGCTTTTCGGGAGCTCGAAAATTAAAAAGTTTATTCCCCGTGCAGGGAAAAGGGAAGAGCGGCCATCTTGTTTTTCTAATAGTCAACTCTGGAAATCGCGTTTTGACGGTGCAAATCGACCAAGTTGAGCATCCTGAACAACTTTCCTGTGTGGAGTCATGCAAAATTCGTAAAACCTTGGGAATTACAACATTTTGGTGCAAAAGTGACGTCATAATTTGTCCAAAAATCGTCGATTACCGCCAAAGTAAAACATTGACGGGGTTCAGATTTGCACCGGCACACTCGGGTGGGGTATCCGCAAGAAGTAATCACGCTAATTCGGCTTTTTGGGAGCTCGAAAATTTAAAAGTTTATTCCCCGGGCAGGGAAAAGGGAAGAGCGGCCATCTTGTTTTTCTAATAGTCAACTCTGGAAATCGCGTTTTGACGGTGCAAATCGACCAAGTTGAGCATCCTGAACAACTTTCCTGTGTGGAGTCATGCAAAATTCGTAAAACCTTGGGAATTACAACTTTTTGGTGCAAAAGTGAAGTCATAATTTGTCCAAAAATCGTCGATTACCGCCAAAGTAAAACATTGACGGGGTTCAGATTTGCACAGGCACATTCGGGTGGGGGTATCCGCCAGAAGTAATCGTGCTAATTCGGCTTTTCGGGAGCTCGAAAATTAAAAAGTTTATTCCCCGTGCAGGGAAAAGGGAAGAGCGGCCATCTTGTTTTTCTAATAGTCAACTCTGGAAATCGCGTTTTGACGGTGCAAATCGACCAAGTTGAGCATCCTGAACAACTTTCCTGTGTGGAGTCATGCAAAATTCGTAAAACCTTGGGAATTACAACATTTTGGTGCAAAGTGACGTCATAATTTGTCCAAAAATCGTCGATTACCGCCAAAGTAAAACATTGACGGGGTTCAGATTTTCACCGGCACACTCGGGTGGGGTATCCGCAAGAAGTAATCACGCTAATTCGGCTTTTCGGGGTGGTTTGAAAATTAAAAAGTTATTCTCCGGTCAGGGAAAATGGAAGAGCGGCCATCTTGTTTTTCTAATATTCAACTCTGGAAATCGCGTTTTGACGGTGCAAATCGACCAAGTTGAGCATTCTGAACAACTTTCCTGTGTGGAGTCATGCAAAATTCGCAAAACCTAGGGAATTACAACTTTTTGGTGCAAAAGTGACGTCATTATTTGACCAAAAATCGTCGATTACCGCCAAAGTAAAACATTGACGGGGTTCAAATTTGCACAGGCACACTCGGGTGGGGTATCCGCAAGAAGTAATAACGCTAATTCGGCTTTTTGGGAGCTCGAAAATTAAAAAGTTTATTCCCCGGGCAGGGAAAAGGGAAGAGCGGCCATCTTGTTTTTCTAATAGTCAACTCTGGAAATCGCGTTTTGACGGTGCAAATCGACCAAGTTGAGCATCCTGAACAACTTTCCTGTGTGGAGTCATGCAAAATTCGTAAAACCTTGGGAATTACAACATTTTGGTGCAAAGTGACGTCATAATTTGTCCAAAAATCGTCGATTACCGCCAAAGTAAAACATTGACGGGGTTCAGATTTGCACCGGCACACTCGGGTGGGGTATCCGCAAGAAGTAATCACGCTAATTCGGCTTTTCGGGGTGGTTTGAAAATTAAAAAGTTATTCTCCGGTCAGGGAAAATGGAAGAGCGGCCATCTTGTTTTTCTAATATTCAACTCTGGAAATCGCGTTTTGACGGTGCAAATCGACCAAGTTGAGCATCCTGAACAACTTTCCTGTGTGGAGTCATGCAAAACTCGCAAAACCTTGGGAATTACAACTTTTTGGTGCAAAAATGACGTCATAGTTTGACAAAAAATCGTCGATTACCGCCAAAGTAAAACATTGATGGGGTTCAAATTTGCACCGGCACACTCGGGTGGGGTATCCGCAAGAAGTAATCACGCTAATTCGGCTTTTCGGGAGCTCGAAAATTAAAAAGTTTATTCCCCGTGCAGGGAAAAGGGAAGAGCGGCCATCTTGTTTTTCTAATAGTCAACTCTGGAAATCGAGTTTTGACGGTGCAAATCGACCAAGTTGAGCATCCTGAACAACTTTCCTGTGTGGAGTCATGCAAAATTCGTAAAACCTTGGGAATTACAACTTTTTGGTGCAAAAGTGACGTCATAGTTTGACAAAAAATCGTCGATTACCGCCAAAGTAAAACATTGATGGGGTTCAGATTTGCACAGGCACACTCGGGTGGGGTATCCGCAAGAAGTAATCACGCTAATTTGGCTTTTTGGGAGCTCGAAATTTTAAAAGTTTATTCCCCGGGCAGGGAAAAGGGAAGAGCGGCCATCTTGTTTTTCTAATAGTCAACTCTGGAAATCGCGTTTTGACGGTGCAAATCGACCAAGTTGAGCATCCTGAACAACTTTCCTGTGTGGAGTCATGCAAAATTCGTAAAACCTTGGGAATTACAACTTTTTGGTGCAAAAGTGACGTCATAATTTGTCCAAAAATCGTCGATTACCGCCAAAGTAAAACATTGACGGGGTTCAGATTTGCACCGGCACACTCGGGTGGGGTATCCGCAAGAAGTAATCACGCTAATTCGGCTTTTCGGGGTGGTTTGAAAATTAAAAAGTTATTCTCCGGTCAGGGTAAATGGAAGAGCGGCCATCTTGTTTTTCTAATATTCAACTCTGGAAATCGCGTTTTGACGGTGCAAATCGACCAAGTTGAGCATTCTGAACAACTTTCCTGTGTGGAGTCATGCAAAATTCGCAAAACCTAGGGAATTACAACTTTTTGGTGCAAAAGTGACGTCATTATTTGACCAAAAATCGTCGATTACCGCCAAAGTAAAACATTGACGGGGTTCAAATTTGCACAGGCACACTCGGGTGGGGTATCCGCAAGAAGTAATCACGCTAATTCGGCTTTTTGGGAGCTCGAAAATTAAAAAGTTTATTCCCCGGGCAGGGAAAAGGGAAGAGCGGCCATCTTGTTTTTCTAATAGTCAACTCTGGAAATCGCGTTTTGACGGTGCCAATCGACCAAGTTGAGCATCCTGAACAACTTTCCTGTGTGGAGTCATGCAAAATTCGTAAAACCTTGGGAATTACAACATTTTGGTGCAAAAGTGACGTCATAATTTGTCCAAAAATCGTCGATTACCGCCAAAGTAAAACATTGACGGGGTTCAGATTTGCACCGGCACACTCGGGTGGGGTATCCGCAAGAAGTAATCACGCTAATTCGGCTTTTCGGGGTGGCTCGAAAATTAAAAAGTTTATTCCCCGGGCAGGGAAAAGGGAAGAGCGGCCATCTTGTTTTCTAATAGTCAACTCTGGAAATCGCGTTTTGACGGTGCAAATCGACCAAGTTGAGCATCCTGAACAACTTTCCTGTGTGGAGTCATGCAAAATTCGTAAAACCTTGGGAATTACAACTTTTTGGTGCAAAAGTGACGTCATAGTTTGACCAAAAATCGTCGATTACCGCCAAAGTGAAACATTAAATGGGTTCAAATTTGCACCGGCACACTCGGGTGGGGTATCCGCAAGAAGTAATCACGCTAATTCGGCTTTTCGGGGTGGCTCGAAAATTAAAAAGTTTATTCCCCGGGCAGGGACAAGGGAAGAGCGGCCATCTTGTTTTCTAATAGTCAACTCTGGAAATCGCGTTTTGACGGTGCAAATCGACCAAGTTGAGCATCACGAACAACTTTGCTGTGTGGAGTCATGCAAAATTCGTAAAACCTTGGGAATTACAACTTTTTGGTGCAAAAGTGACGTCATAATTTGACAAAAAATCGTCGATTACCGCCAAAGTAAAACATTGATGGGGTTCAAATTTGCACAGGCACACTCGGGTGGGGTATCCGCAAAAGTAATCACGCTAATTCGGCTTTTTGGGAACTCGAAAATTAAAAAGTTTATTCCCCGGGCAGGGAAAAGGGAAGAGCGGCCATCTTGTTTTTCTAAGAGTCAACTCTGGAAATCAAGTTTTGACGGTGCAAATCGACCAAGTTGAGCATCCTGAACAACTTTCCTGTGTGGAGTCATGCAAAATTCGTAAAACCTTGGGAATTACAACTTTTTGGTGCAAAAGTGACGTCATAATTTGTCCAAAAATCGTCGATTACCGCCAAAGTAAAACATTGACGGGGTTCAGATTTGCACCGGCACACTCGGGTGGGGTATCCGCAAGAAGTAATCACGCTAATTCGGCTTTTCGGGGTGGCTCGAAAATTAAAAAGTTTATTCCCCGGGCAGGGAAAAGGGAAGAGCGGCCATCTTGTTTTCTAATAGTCAACTCTGGAAATCGCGTTTTGACGGTGCAAATCGACCAAGTTGAGCATCCTGAACAACTTTCCTGTGTGGAGTCATGCAAAATTCGCAAAACCTTGGGAATTACAACTTTTTGGTGCAAAAGTGACGTCATAGTTGACAAAAAATCGTCGATTACCGCCAAAGTAAAACATTGATGGGGTTCAAATTTGCACAGGCACACTCGGGTGGGGTATCCGCAAGAAGTAATCACGCTAATTCGGCTTTTCGGGAGCTCGAAAATTAAAAAGTTTATTAACCGGGCAGGGAAAAGGGAAGAGCGGCCATCTTGTTTTTCTAAGAGTCAACTCTGGAAATCAAGTTTTGACGGTGCAAATCGACCAAGTTGAGCATCCTGAACAACTTTCCTGTGTGGAGTCATGCAAAATTCGTAAAACCTTGGGAATTACAACTTTTTGGTGCAAAAGTGACGTCATAATTTGTCCAAAAATCGTCGATTACCGCCAAAGTAAAACATTGACGGGGTTCAGATTTGCACCGGCACACTCGGGTGGGGTATCCGCAAGAAGTAATCACGCTAATTCGGCTTTTCGGGGTGGTTTGAAAATTAAAAAGTTATTCTCCGGTCAGGGAAAATGGAAGAGCGGCCATCTTGTTTTTCTAATATTCAACTCTGGAAATCGCGTTTTGACGGTGCAAATCGATCAAGTTGAGCATCCTGGACAACTTTCCTGTGTGGAGTCATGCAAAATTCGTAAAACCTTGGGAATTACAACTTTTTGGTGCAAAAGTGACGTCATAATTTGTCCAAAAATCGTCGATTACCGCCAAAGTAAAACATTGACGGGGTTCAGATTTGCACCGGCACACTCGGGTGGGGTATCCGCAAGAAGTAATCACGCTAATTCGGCTTTTCGGGGTGGTTTGAAAATTAAAAAGTTATTCTCCGGTCAGGGAAAATGGAAGAGCGGCCATCTTGTTTTTCTAATATTCAACTCTGGAAATCGCGTTTTGACGGTGCAAATCGACCAAGTTGAGCATCCTGGACAACTTTCCTGTGTGGAGTCATGCAAAATTCGCAAAACCTTGGGAATTACAACTTTTTGGTGCAAAAGTGACGTCATTATTTGACCAAAAATCGTCGATTACCGCCAAAGTAAAACATTGACTGGGTTCAAATTTGCACAGGCACATTCGGGTGGGGGTATCCGCAAGAAGTAATCATGCTAATTCGGCTTTTCGGGAGCTCGACAATTAAAAAGTTTATTCCCCGTGCAGAGAAAAGGGAAGAGCGGCCATCTTGTTTTTCTAATAGTCAACTCTGGAAATCGCGTTTTGACGGTGCAAATCGACCAAGTTGAGCATCCTGAACACCTTTCCTGTGTGGAGTCATGCAAAATTCGTAAAACCTTGGGAATTACAACTTTTTGGTGCAAAAGTGACGTCATAATTTGACAAAAAATCGTCGATTACCGCCAAAGTAAAACATTGATGGGGTTCAAATTTGCACAGGCACACTCGGGTGGGGTATCCGCAAGAAGTAATCACGCTAATTTGGCTTTTTGGGAGCTCGAAAATTTAAAAGTTTATTCCCCGGGCAGGGAAAAGGGAAGAGCGGCCATCTTGTTTTTCTAATAGTCAACTCTGGAAATCGCGTTTTGACGGTGCAAATCGACCAAGTTGAGCATCCTGAACAACTTTCCTGTGTGGAGTCATGCAAAATTCGTAAAACCTTGGGAATTACAACTTTTTGGTGCAAAAGTGACGTCATAATTTGTCCAAAAATCGTCGATTACCGCCAAAGTAAAACATTGACGGGGTTCAGATTTGCACCGGCACACTCGGGTGGGGTATCCGCAAGAAGTAATCACGCTAATTCGGGTTTTCGGGGTGGCTCGAAAATTAAAAAGTTTATTCCCCGGGCAGGGAAAAGGGAAGAGCGGCCATCTTGTTTTTCTAATAGTCAACTCTGGAAATCGCGTTTTGACGGTGCAAATCGACCAAGTTGAGCATCCTGAACAACTTTCCTGTGTGGAGTCATGCAAAATTCGTAAAACCTTGGGAATTACAACTTTTTGGTGCAAAAGTGACGTCATAATTTGTCCAAAAATCGTCGATTACCGCCAAAGTAAAACATTGACGGGGTTCAGATTTGCACCGGCACACTCGGGTGGGGTATCCGCAAGAAGTAATCACGCTAATTCGGCTTTTCGGGGTGGCTCGAAAATTAAAAAGTTTATTCCCCGGGCAGGGAAAAGGGAAGAGCGGCCATCTTGTTTTCTAATAGTCAACTCTGGAAATCGCGTTTTGACGGTGCAAATCGACCAAGTTGAGCATCCTGAACAACTTTCCTGTGTGGAGTCATGCAAAATTCGCAAAACCTTGGGAATTACAACTTTTTGGTGCAAAAGTGACGTCATAATTTGACAAAAAATCGTCGATTACCGCCAAAGTAAAACATTGATGGGGTTCAAATTTGCACAGGCACACTCGGGTGGGGTATCCGCAAGAAGTAATGACGCTAATTTGGCTTTTTGGGAGCTCGAAAATTTAAAAGTTTATTCCCCGGGCAGGGAAAAGGGAAGAGCGGCCATCTTGTTTTTCTAATAGTCAACTCTGGAAATCGCGTTTTGACGGTGCAAATCGACCAAGTTGAGCATCCTGAACAACTTTCCTGTGTGGAGTCATGCAAAACTCACAAAACCTTGGGAATTACAACTTTTTGGTGCAAAAGTGACGTCATAGTTTGACAAAAATCGTCGATTACCGCCAAAGTAAAACATTGATGGGGTTCAAATTTGCACAGGCACACTCGGGTGGGGTATCCGCAAGAAGTAATCACGCTAATTCGGCTTTTCGGGAGCTCGAAAATTAAAAAGTTTATTAACCGGGCAGGGAAAAGGGAAGAGCGGCCATCTTGTTTTTCTAAGAGTCAACTCTGGAAATCGCGTTTTGACGGTGCAAATCGACCAAGTTGAGCATCCTGAACAACTTTCCTGTGTGGAGTCATGCAAAATTCGTAAAACCTTGGGAATTACAACTTTTTGGTGCAAAAGTGACGTCATAATTTGTCCAAAAATCGTCGATTACCGCCAAAGTAAAACATTGACGGGGTTCAGATTTGCACCGGCACACTCGGGTGGGGGTATCCGCAAGAAGTGATCACGCTAATTCGGCTTTTCGGGGTGGTTTGAAAATTAAAAAGTTATTCTCCGGTCAGGGAAAATGGAAGAGCGGCCATCTTGTTTTTCTAATATTCAACTCTGGAAATCGCGTTTTGACGGTGCAAATCGACCAAGTTGAGCATCCTGAACAACTTTCCTGTGTGGAGTCATGCAAAATTTGCAAAACCTAGGGAATTACAACTTTTTGGTGCAAAAGTGACGTCATAATTTGACAAAAAATCGTCGATTACCGCCAAAGTAAAACATTGATGGGGTTCAAATTTGCACAGGCACACTCGGGTGGGGTATCCGCAAGAAGTAATGACGCTAATTTGGCTTTTTGGGAGCTCGAAAATTTAAAAGTTTATTCCCCGGGCAGGGAAAAGGGAAGAGCGGCCATCTTGTTTTTCTAATAGTCAACTCTGGAAATCGCGTTTTGACGGTGCAAATCGACCAAGTTGAGCATCCTGAACAACTTTCCTGTGTGGAGTCATGCAAAATTCGTAAAACCTTGGGAATTACAACTTTTTGGTGCAAAAGTGACGTCATAATTTGACAAAAAATCGTCGATTACCGCCAAAGTAAAACATTGATGGGGTTCAAATTTGCACAGGCACACTCGGGTGGGGTATCCGCAAGAAGTAATCACGCTAATTTGGCTTTTTGGGAGCTCGAAAATTAAAAAGTTTATTCCCCGGGCAGGGAAAAGGGAGGAGCGGCCATCTTGTTTTTCTAATAGTCAACTCTGGAAATCGCGTTTTGACGGTGCAAATCGACCAAGTTGAGCATCCTGAACAACTTTCCTGTGTGGAGTCATGCAAAATTCGCAAAACCTTGGGAATTACAACTTTTTTGTGCAAAAGTGACGTCATAGTTTGACAAAAAATCGTCGATTACCGCCAAAGTAAAACATTGATGGGGTTCAAATTTGCACAGGCACACTCGGGTGGGGTATCCGCAAGAAGTAATCACGCTAATTTGGCTTTTTGGGAGCTCGAAAATTAAAAAGTTTATTCCCCGGGCAGGGAAAAGGGAGGAGCGGCCATCTTGTTTTTCTAATAGTCAACTCTGGAAATCGCGTTTTGACGGTGCAAATCGACCAAGTTGAGCATCCTGAACAACTTTCCTGTGTGGAGTCATGCAAAATTCGTAAAACCTTGGGAATTACAACTTTTTGGTGCAAAAGTGACGTCATAATTTGTCCAAAAATCGTCGATTACCGCCAAAGTAAAACATTGACGGGGTTCAGATTTGCACCGGCACACTCGGGTGGGGTATCCGCAAGAAGTAATCACGCTAATTCGGCTTTTCGGGGTGGTTTGAAAATTAAAAAGTTATTCTCCGGTTAGGGAAAATGGAAGAGCGGCCATCTTGTTTTTCTAATATTCAACTCTGGAAATCGCGTTTTGACGGTGCAAATCGATCAAGTTGAGCATCCTGGACAACTTTCCTGTGTGGAGTCATGCAAAATTCGTAAAACCTTGGGAATTACAACTTTTTGGTGCAAAAGTGACGTCATAATTTGTCCAAAAATCGTCGATTACCGCCAAAGTAAAACATTGACGGGGTTCAGATTTGCACCGGCACACTCGGGTGGGGTATCCGCAAGAAGTAATCACGCTAATTCGGCTTTTCGGGGTGGTTTGAAAATTAAAAAGTTATTCTCCGGTCAGGGAAAATGGAAGAGCGGCCATCTTGTTTTTCTAATATTCAACTCTGGAAATCGCGTTTTGACGGTGCAAATCGACCAAGTTGAGCATCCTGGACAACTTTCCTGTGTGGAGTCATGCAAAATTCGCAAAACCTTGGGAATTACAACTTTTTGGTGCAAAAGTGACGTCATTATTTGACCAAAAATCGTCGATTACCGCCAAAGTAAAACATTGACTGGGTTCAAATTTGCACAGGCACATTCGGGTGGGGGTATCCGCAAGAAGTAATCATGCTAATTCGGCTTTTCGGGAGCTCGAAAATTAAAAAGTTTATTCCCCGTGCAGAGAAAAGGGAAGAGCGGCCATCTTGTTTTTCTAATAGTCAACTCTGGAAATCGCGTTTTGACGGTGCAAATCGACCAAGTTGAGCATCCTGAACACCTTTCCTGTGTGGAGTCATGCAAAATTCGTAAAACCTTGGGAATTACAACTTTTTGGTGCAAAAGTGACGTCATAATTTGACAAAAAATCGTCGATTACCGCCAAAGTAAAACATTGATGGGGTTCAAATTTGCACAGGCACACTCGGGTGGGGTATCCGCAAGAAGTAATCACGCTAATTTGGCTTTTTGGGAGCTTGAAAATTTAAAAGTTTATTCCCCGGGCAGGGAAAAGGGAAGAGCGGCCATCTTGTTTTTCTAATAGTCAACTCTGGAAATCGCGTTTTGACGGTGCAAATCGACCAAGTTGAGCATCCTGAACAACTTTCCTGTGTGGAGTCATGCAAAATTCGCAAAACCTTGGGAATTACAACTTTTTGGTGCAAAAGTGACGTCATAATTTGACAAAAAATCGTCGATTACCGCCAAAGTAAAACATTGATGGGGTTCAAATTTGCACAGGCACACTCGGGTGGGGTATCCGCAAGAAGTAATGACGCTAATTTGGCTTTTTGGGAGCTCGAAAATTTAAAAGTTTATTCCCCGGGCAGGGAAAAGGGAAGAGCGGCCATCTTGTTTTTCTAATAGTCAACTCTGGAAATCGCGTTTTGACGGTGCAAATCGACCAAGTTGAGCATCCTGAACAACTTTCCTGTGTGGAGTCATGCAAAACTCACAAAACCTTGGGAATTACAACTTTTTGGTGCAAAAGTGACGTCATAGTTTGACAAAAAATCGTCGATTACCGCCAAAGTAAAACATTGATGGGGTTCAAATTTGCACAGGCACACTCGGGTGGGGTATCCGCAAGAAGTAATCACGCTAATTCGGCTTTTCGGGAGCTCGAAAATTAAAAAGTTGATTAACCGGGCAGGGAAAAGGGAAGAGCGGCCATCTTGTTTTTCTAAGAGTCAACTCTGGAAATCGCGTTTTGACGGTGCAAATCGACCAAGTTGAGCATCCTGAACAACTTTCCTGTGTGGAGTCATGCAAAATTCGTAAAACCTTGGGAATTACAACTTTTTGGTGCAAAAGTGATGTCATAATTTGTCCAAAAATCGTCGATTACCGCCAAAGTAAAACATTGACGGGGTTCAGATTTGCACCGGCACACTCGGGTGGGGGTATCCGCAAGAAGTGATCACGCTAATTCGGCTTTTCGGGGTGGTTTGAAAATTAAAAAGTTATTCTCCGGTCAGGGAAAATGGAAGAGCGGCCATCTTGTTTTTCTAATATTCAACTCTGGAAATCGCGTTTTGACGGTGCAAATCGACCAAGTTGAGCATCCTGAACAACTTTCCTGTGTGGAGTCATGCAAAATTTGCAAAACCTAGGGAATTACAACTTTTTGGTGCAAAAGTGACGTCATAATTTGACAAAAAATCGTCGATTACCGCCAAAGTAAAACATTGATGGGGTTCAAATTTGCACAGGCACACTCGGGTGGGGTATCCGCAAGAAGTAATGACGCTAATTTGGCTTTTTGGGAGCTCGAAAATTTAAAAGTTTATTCCCCGGGCAGGGAAAAGGGAAGAGCGGCCATCTTGTTTTTCTAATAGTCAACTCTGGAAATCGCGTTTTGACGGTGCAAATCGACCAAGTTGAGCATCCTGAACAACTTTCCTGTGTGGAGTCATGCAAAACTCACAAAACCTTGGGAATTACAACTTTTTGGTGCAAAAGTGACGTCATAGTTTGACAAAAAATCGTCGATTACCGCCAAAGTAAAACATTGATGGGGTTCAAATTTGCACAGGCACACTCGGGTTGGGTATCCGCAAGAAGTAATCACGCTAATTCGGCTTTTCGGGAGCTCGAAAATTAAAAAGTTTATTAACCGGGCAGGGAAAAGGGAAGAGCGGCCATCTTGTTTTTCTAAGAGTCAACTCTGGAAATCAAGTTTTGACGGTGCAAATCGACCAAGTTGAGCATCCTGAACAACTTTCCTGTGTGGAGTCATGCACAATTCGTAAAACCTTGGGAATTACAACTTTTTGGTGCAAAAGTGACGTCATAATTTGTCCAAAAATCGTCGATTACCGCCAAAGTAAAACATTGACGGGGTTCAGATTTGCACCGGCACACTCGGGTGGGGGTATCCGCAAGAAGTGATCACGCTAATTCGGCTTTTCGGGGTGGTTTGAAAATTAAAAAGTTATTCTCCGGTCAGGGAAAATGGAAGAGCGGCCATCTTGTTTTTCTAATATTCAACTCTGGAAATCGCGTTTTGACGGTGCAAATCGACCAAGTTGAGCATCCTGAACAACTTTCCTGCGTGGAGTCATGCAAAATTTGCAAAACCTAGGGAATTACAACTTTTTGGTGCAAAAGTGACGTCATTATTTGACCACAAATCGTCGATTACCGCCAAAGTAAAACATTGACTGGGTTCAAATTTGCACAGGCACACTCGGGTGGGGGTATCCGCAAGAAGTAATCATGCTAATTCGGCTTTTCGGGAGCTCGAAAATGAAAAAGTTTATTCCCCGGGCAGGGAAAAGGGAAGAGCGGCCATCTTGTTTTTCTAATAGTCAACTCTGGAAATCGCGTTTTGACGGTGCAAATCGACCAAGTTGAGCATCCTGAACAACTTTCCTGTGTGGAGTCATGCAAAATTCTTAAAACCTTGGGAATTACAACTTTTTGGTGCAAAAGTGACGTCATAATTTGTCCAAAAATCGTCGATTACCGCCAAAGTAAAACATTGACGGGGTTCAGATTTGCACCGGCACACTCGGGTGGGGTATCCGCAAGAAGTAATCACGCTAATTCGGCTTTTCGGGAGCTCGAAAATTAAAAAGTTTATTCCCCGGGCAGGGAAAAGGGAAGAGCGGCCATCTTGTTTTTCTAATAGTCAACTCTGGAAATCGAGTTTTGACGGTGCAAATCGACCAAGTTGAGCATCCTGAACAACTTTCCTGTGTGGAGTCATGCAAAATTCGTAACACCTTGGGAATTACAACTTTTTGGTGCAAAAGTGACGTCATAATTTGTCCAAAAATCGTCGATTACCGCCAAAGTAAAACATTGACGGGGTTCAGATTTGCACCGGCACACTCGGGTGGGGTATCCGCAAGAAGTAATCACGCTAATTCGGCTTTTCGGGGTGGCTCGAAAAATAAAAAGTTTATTCCCCGGGCAGGGAAAAGGGAAGAGCGGCCATCTTGTTTTCTAATAGTCAACTCTGGAAATCGCGTTTTGACGGTGCAAATCGACCAAGTTGAGCATCCTGAACAACTTTCCTGTGTGGAGTCATGCAAAATTTGCAAAACCTAGGGAATTACAACTTTTTGGTGCAAAAGTGACGTCATTATTTGACCAAAAATCGTCGATTACCGCCAAAGTAAAACATTGACTGGGTTCAAATTTGCACAGGCACACTCGGGTGGGGGTATCCGCAAGAAGTAATCATGCTAATTCGGCTTTTCGGGAGCTCGAAAATTAAAAAGTTTATTCCCCTGGCAGGGAAAAGGGAAGAGCGGCCATCTTGTTTTCTAATAGTCAACTCTGGAAATCGCGTTTTGACGGTGCAAATCGACCAAGTTGAGCATCCTGAACAACTTTCCTGTGTGCAGTCATGCAAAATTCGCAAAACCTTGGGAATTACAACTTTTTGGTGCAAAAGTGACGTCATAATTTGACAAAAAATCGTCGATTACCGTCAAAGTAAAACATTGATGGGGTTCAAATTTGCACAGGCACACTCGGGTGGGGTATCCGCAAGAAGTAATCACGCTAATTCGGCTTTTCGGGGTGGCTCGAAAATTAAAAAGTTTATTCCCCGGGCAGGGAAAAAGGAAGAGCGGCCATCTTGTTTTCTAATAGTCAACTCTGGAAATCGCGTTTTGACGGTGCAAATCGACCAAGTTGAGCATCACGAACAACTTTCCTGTGTGGAGTCATGCAAAATTCGCAAAACCTTGGGAATTACAACTTTTTGGTGCAAAAGTGACGTCATAATTTGACAAAAAATCGTCGATTACCGCAATAGTGAAACATTAAATGGGTTCAAATTTGCACCGGCACACTCGGGTGGGGTATCCGCAAGAAGTAATACGCTAATTCGGCTTTTCGGGGTGGCTCGAAAATTAAAAAGTTTATTCCCCGGGCAGGGAAAAGGGAAGAGCGGCCATCTTGTTTTCTAATACACTGTAAAAAAATTGGGTAAAAAAATGCCCAACTTTTTACCCATTTAAGGGCGAATAGTGAACTCCTCCAACTTTTGGGCAAAGTATTACCCATCAAAGTTGGGCGCTCTGATTGCCAAATAATTGGGTAATATTTCATCATCAATAGTTGGGTATATTTTGGTAACCAACAGTTGGGTAATTTTTTGTTTACCCATTTTCTGGGTATTTAATAATTATCAATTACCCACTTATTGGGCGATGATTTTATTCATGATCTAGTTAAAATGTTTAACCATTTTCGGTGTTATCCAACAAATGGTGAATATATTTAACCCTTTGATTTACAGTTTCTCCTGTGATACGTCATACAACCAGGCATATACAATATATTTTCCACGATGGCAAACGGTGGTGAGTTGTGACCTTGGCATCTCTCTCAAAATCGTGAGGGTGCTCAGTGGTTTGTAGATGCTTTGGAAGGTTAGTTTTTAACTAAATAAAGTTTGTTTCCTGTTCAGTTGTTGTACACAGTCGTGCATGACAGTTGCAGCGCAAGCAATGCAGTGATAGTTCCATGCATGTATTTCATACACAAAGCAACACAACAACCACGCATACATGCCACGACCGGCGTTGCACATAATGGCATGATAAAACTGAAACTATCACAGTAGTGTCAATGTGTTGCTCGCTCTGCAATTGTCACGACTATATGTACGACTGAATAGAAAACACAACTTCATATTTAGTTAAAAACTCACCTTCAAATTGGATCTATATCCACTGGACAACCCCGCTCGTCACAGCCACTCCTCCACTCGCCATGTTGGAAAATATCTTTGTTCTACTGTTAAATGCCCAACTTTTTGGCAACTCTTTAATCGTAGTGCGCATGATCGGACGATTTTGACCAACTAATGTGCATAATTTTAACCAACAATCGAGATTACCAAAAAGTTGCCCAATAAATAAGCAAAAGTGTAACCAACAGTTATGATGAATTCAGATTACGAAATATTTTCCCAACACTTGCCCAACTTTTGTTCCGCTTTTTAAACAAAGAATGGGCAAACAAAATGTTTGCCCAACAAGACCAATTATTTGTTTTGTTGGGCAATTATCGACCAATAATTGTTGAAGTTACTTTGCCCAACAAATGATTTGACTAACGTTTTTGCAGTGTAGTCAACTCTGGAAATCGCGTTTTGACGGTGCAAATCGACCAAGTTGAGCATCCTGAACAACTTTCCTGTGTGGAGTCATGCAAAATTCGTAAAACCTTGGGAATTACAACTTTTTGGTGCAAAAGTGACGTCATAATTTGACAAAAAATCGTCGATTACCGCCAAAGTAAAACATTGATGGGGTTCAAATTTGCACAGGCACACTCGGGTGGGGTATCCGCAAGAAGTAATCACGCTAATTTGGCTTTTTGGGAGCTCGAAAATTTAAAAGTTTATTCCCCGGGCAGGGAAAAGGGAAGAGCGGCCATCTTGTTTTTCTAATAGTCAACTCTGGAAATCGCGTTTTGACGGTGCAAATCGACCAAGTTGAGCATCCTGAACAACTTTCCTGTGTGGAGTCATGCAAAATTCGCAAAACCTTGGGAATTACAACTTTTTGGTGCAAAAGTGACGTCATAATTTGACAAAAAATCGTCGATTACCGCCAAAGTAAAACATTGATGGGGTTCAAATTTGCACAGGCACACTCGGGTGGGGTATCCGCAAGAAGTAATGACGCTAATTTGGCTTTTTGGGAGCTCGAAAATTTAAAAGTTTATTCCCCGGGCAGGGAAAAGGGAAGAGCGGCCATCTTGTTTTTCTAATAGTCAACTCTGGAAATCGCGTTTTGACGGTGCAAATCGACCAAGTTGAGCATCCTGAACAACTTTCCTGTGTGGAGTCATGCAAAATTCGTAAAACCTTGGGAATTACAACTTTTTGGTGCAAAAGTGACGTCATAATTTGTCCAAAAATCGTCGATTACCGCCAAAGTAAAACATTGACGGGGTTCAGATTTGCACCGGCACACTCGGGTGGGGGTATCCGCAAGAAGTGATCACGCTAATTCGGCTTTTCGGGGTGGTTTGAAAATTAAAAAGTTATTCTCCGGTCAGGGAAAATGGAAGAGCGGCCATCTTGTTTTTCTAATATTCAACTCTGGAAATCGCGTTTTGACGGTGCAAATCGACCAAGTTGAGCATCCTGAACAACTTTCCTGTGTGGAGTCATGCAAAATTTGCAAAACCTAGGGAATTACAACTTTTTGGTGCAAAAGTGACGTCATTATTTGACCACAAATCGTCGATTACCGCCAAAGTAAAACATTGACTGGGTTCAAATTTGCACAGGCACACTCGGGTGGGGGTATCCGCAAGAAGTAATCATGCTAATTCGGCTTTTCGGGAGCTCGAAAATGAAAAAGTTTATTCCCCGGGCAGGGAAAAGGGAAGAGCGGCCATCTTGTTTTTCTAATAGTCAACTCTGGAAATCGCGTTTTGACGGTGCAAATCGACCAAGTTGAGCATCCTGAACAACTTTCCTGTGTGGAGTCATGCAAAATTCTTAAAACCTTGGGAATTACAACTTTTTGGTGCAAAAGTGACGTCATAATTTGTCCAAAAATCGTCGATTACCGCCAAAGTAAAACATTGACGGGGTTCAGATTTGCACCGGCACACTCGGGTGGGGTATCCGCAAGAAGTAATCACGCTAATTCGGCTTTTCGGGAGCTCGAAAATTAAAAAGTTTATTCCCCGGGCAGGGAAAAGGGAAGAGCGGCCATCTTGTTTTTCTAATAGTCAACTCTGGAAATCGAGTTTTGACGGTGCAAATCGACCAAGTTGAGCATCCTGAACAACTTTCCTGTGTGGAGTCATGCAAAATTCGTAACACCTTGGGAATTACAACTTTTTGGTGCAAAAGTGACGTCATAATTTGTCCAAAAATCGTCGATTACCGCCAAAGTAAAACATTGACGGGGTTCAGATTTGCACCGGCACACTCGGGTGGGGTATCCGCAAGAAGTAATCACGCTAATTCGGCTTTTCGGGGTGGCTCGAAAAATAAAAAGTTTATTCCCCGGGCAGGGAAAAGGGAAGAGCGGCCATCTTGTTTTCTAATAGTCAACTCTGGAAATCGCGTTTTGACGGTGCAAATCGACCAAGTTGAGCATCCTGAACAACTTTCCTGTGTGGAGTCATGCAAAATTTGCAAAACCTAGGGAATTACAACTTTTTGGTGCAAAAGTGACGTCATTATTTGACCAAAAATCGTCGATTACCGCCAAAGTAAAACATTGACTGGGTTCAAATTTGCACAGGCACACTCGGGTGGGGGTATCCGCAAGAAGTAATCATGCTAATTCGGCTTTTCGGGAGCTCGAAAATTAAAAAGTTTATTCCCCTGGCAGGGAAAAGGGAAGAGCGGCCATCTTGTTTTCTAATAGTCAACTCTGGAAATCGCGTTTTGACGGTGCAAATCGACCAAGTTGAGCATCCTGAACAACTTTCCTGTGTGGAGTCATGCAAAATTCGCAAAACCTTGGGAATTACAACTTTTTGGTGCAAAAGTGACGTCATAATTTGACAAAAAATCGTCGATTACCGTCAAAGTAAAACATTGATGGGGTTCAAATTTGCACAGGCACACTCGGGTGGGGTATCCGCAAGAAGTAATCACGCTAATTCGGCTTTTCGGGGTGGCTCGAAAATTAAAAAGTTTATTCCCCGGGCAGGGAAAAAGGAAGAGCGGCCATCTTGTTTTCTAATAGTCAACTCTGGAAATCGCGTTTTGACGGTGCAAATCGACCAAGTTGAGCATCACGAACAACTTTCCTGTGTGGAGTCATGCAAAATTCGCAAAACCTTGGGAATTACAACTTTTTGGTGCAAAAGTGACGTCATAATTTGACAAAAAATCGTCGATTACCGCAATAGTGAAACATTAAATGGGTTCAAATTTGCACCGGCACACTCGGGTGGGGTATCCGCAAGAAGTAATCACGCTAATTCGGCTTTTCGGGGTGGCTCGAAAATTAAAAAGTTTATTCCCCGGGCAGGGAAAAGGGAAGAGCGGCCATCTTGTTTTCTAATAGTCAACTCTGGAAATCGCGTTTTGACGGTGCAAATCGACCAAGTTGAGCATCCTGAACAACTTTCCTGTGTGGAGTCATGCAAAATTCGTAAAACCTTGGGAATTACAACTTTTTGGTGCAAAAGTGACGTCATAATTTGTCCAAAAATCGTCGATTACCGCCAAAGTAAAACATTGACGGGGTTCAGATTTGCACCGGCACACTCGGGTGGGGGTATCCGCAAGAAGTGATCACGCTAATTCGGCTTTTCGGGGTGGTTTGAAAATTAAAAAGTTATTCTCCGGTCAGGGAAAATGGAAGAGCGGCCATCTTGTTTTTCTAATATTCAACTCTGGAAATCGCGTTTTGACGGTGCAAATCGACCAAGTTGAGCATCCTGAACAACTTTCCTGTGTGGAGTCATGCAAAATTTGCAAAACCTAGGGAATTACAACTTTTTGGTGCAAAAGTGACGTCATAATTTGACAAAAAATCGTCGATTACCGCCAAAGTAAAACATTGATGGGGTTCAAATTTGCACAGGCACACTCGGGTGGGGTATCCGCAAGAAGTAATGACGCTAATTTGGCTTTTTGGGAGCTCGAAAATTTAAAAGTTTATTCCCCGGGCAGGGAAAAGGGAAGAGCGGCCATCTTGTTTTTCTAATAGTCAACTCTGGAAATCGCGTTTTGACGGTGCAAATCGACCAAGTTGAGCATCCTGAACAACTTTCCTGTGTGGAGTCATGCAAAACTCACAAAACCTTGGGAATTACAACTTTTTGGTGCAAAAGTGACGTCATAGTTTGACAAGAAATCGTCGATTACCGCCAAAGTAAAACATTGATGGGGTTCAAATTTGCACAGGCACACTCGGGTGGGGTATCCGCAAGAAGTAATCACGCTAATTCGGCTTTTCGGGAGCTCGAAAATTAAAAAGTTTATTAACCGGGCAGGGAAAAGGGAAGAGCGGCCATCTTGTTTTTCTAAGAGTCAACTCTGGAAATCGCGTTTTGACGGTGCAAATCGACCAAGTTGAGCATCCTGAACAACTTTCCTGTGTGGAGTCATGCAAAATTCGTAAAACCTTGGGAATTACAACTTTTTGGTGCAAAAGTGACGTCATAATTTGTCCAAAAATCGTCGATTACCGCCAAAGTAAAACATTGACGGGGTTCAGATTTGCACCGGCACACTCGGGTGGGGGTATCCGCAAGAAGTGATCACGCTAATTCGGCTTTTCGGGGTGGTTTGAAAATTAAAAAGTTATTCTCCGGTCAGGGAAAATGGAAGAGCGGCCATCTTGTTTTTCTAATATTCAACTCTGGAAATCGCGTTTTGACGGTGCAAATCGACCAAGTTGAGCATCCTGAACAACTTTCCTGTGTGGAGTCATGCTAAATTCTTAAAACCTTGGGAATTACAACCTTTTGGTGCAAAAGTGACGTCATAATTTGTCAAAAAATCGTCGATTACCGCCAAAGTAAAACATTGACGGGGTTCAGATTTGCACCGGCACACTCGGGTGGGGTATCCGCAAGAAGTAATCACGCTAATTCGGCTTTTCGGGAGCTCGAAAATTAAAAAGTTTATTCCCCGGGCAGGGAAAAGGGAAGAGCGGCCATCTTGTTTTTCTAATAGTCAACTCTGGAAATCGAGTTTTGACGGTGCAAATCGACCAAGTTGAGCATCCTGAACAACTTTCCTGTGTGGAGTCATGCAAAATTCGTAACACCTTGGGAATTACAACTTTTTGGTGCAAAAGTGACGTCATAATTTGTCCAAAAATCGTCGATTACCGCCAAAGTAAAACATTGACGGGGTTCAGATTTGCACCGGCACACTCGGGTGGGGTATCCGCAAGAAGTAATCACGCTAATTCGGCTTTTCGGGGTGGTTCGAAAAATAAAAAGTTTATTCCCCGGGCAGGGAAAAGGGAAGAGCGGCCATCTTGTTTTCTAATAGTCAACTCTGGAAATCGCGTTTTGACGGTGCAAATCGACCAAGTTGAGCATCCTGAACAACTTTCCTGTGTGGAGTCATGCAAAATTTGCAAAACCTAGGGAATTACAACTTTTTGGTGCAAAAGTGACGTCATTATTTGACCACAAATCGTCGATTACCGCCAAAGT
The DNA here is from genome assembly GCF_032118995.1 of Asterias amurensis. NCBI lineage: Eukaryota > Metazoa > Echinodermata > Asteroidea > Forcipulatida > Asteriidae > Asterias > Asterias amurensis. Next base: position 7,757,418 of record NC_092661.1, read on the forward strand.
AAAACATTGACTGGGTTCAAATTTGCACAGGCACACTCGGAAGGGGGTATCCGCAAGAAGTAATCATGCTAATTCGGCTTTTCGGGAGCTCGAAAATGAAAAAGTTTATTCCCCGGGCAGGGAAAAGGGAAGAGCGGCCATCTTGTTTTTCTAATAGTCAACTCTGGAAATCGCGTTTTGACGGTGCAAATCGACCAAGTTGAGCATCCTGAACAACTTTCCTGTGTGGAGTCATGCAAAATTCTTAAAACCTTGGGAATTACAACTTTTTGGTGCAAAAGTGACGTCATAATTTGTCCAAAAATCGTCGATTACCGCCAAAGTAAAACATTGACGGGGTTCAGATTTGCACCGGCACACTCGGGTGGGGTATCCGCAAGAAGTAGTCACGCTAATTCGGCTTTTCGGGAGCTCGAAAATTAAAAAGTTTATTCCCCGGGCAGGGAAAAGGGAAGAGCGGCCATCTTGTTTTTCTAATAGTCAACTCTGGAAATCGCGTTTTGACGGTGCAAATCGACCAAGTTGAGCATCCTGAACAACTTTCCTGTGTGGAGTCATGCAAAATCCGTAACACCTTGGGAATTACAACATTTTGGTGCAAAAGTGACGTCATAATTTGTCCAAAAATCGTCGATTACCGCCAAAGTAAAACATTGACGGGGTTCAGATTTGCACCGGCACACTCGGGTGGGGTATCCGCAAGAAGTAATCACGCTAATTCGGCTTTTCGGGGTGGCTCGAAAATTAAAAAGTTTATTCCCCGGGCAGGGAAAAGGGAAGAGCGGCCATCTTGTTTTCTAATAGTCAACTCTGGAAATCGCGTTTTGACGGTGCAAATCGACCAAGTTGAGCATCCTGATCAACTTTCCTGTGTGGAGTCATGCAAAATTCGCGAAACCTAGGGAATTACAACTTTTTGTTGCAAAAGTGACGTCATTATTTGACCAAAAATCGTCGATTACCGCCAAAGTAAAACATTGACTGGGTTCAAATTTGCACAGGCACACTCGGGTGGGGGTATCCGCAAGAAGTAATCATGCTAATTCGGCTTTTCGGGAGCTCGAAAATTAAAAAGTTTATTCCCCGGGCAGGGAAAAGGGAAGAGCGGCCATCTTGTTTTCTAATAGTCAACTCTGGAAATCGCGTTTTGACGGTGCAAATCGACCAAGTTGAGCATCCTGAACAACTTTCCTGTGTGGAGTCATGCAAAATTCGCAAAACCTTGGGAATTACAACTTTTTGGTGCAAAAGTGACGTCATAATTTGACAAAAAATCGTCGATTACCGTCAAAGTAAAACATTGATGGGGTTCAAATTTGCACAGGCACACTCGGGTGGGGTATCCGCAAGAAGTAATCACGCTAATTCGGCTTTTCGGGGTGGCTCGAAAATTAAAAAGTTTATTCCCCGGGCAGGGAAAAAGGAAGAGCGGCCATCTTGTTTTCTAATAGTCAACTCTGGAAATCGCGTTTTGACGGTGCAAATCGACCAAGTTGAGCATCACGAACAACTTTCCTGTGTGGAGTCATGCAAAATTCGTAAAACCTTGGGAATTACAACTTTTTGGTGCAAAAGTGACGTCATAATTTGACAAAAAATCGTCGATTACCGCCAAAGTGAAACATTAAATGGGTTCAAATTTGCACCGGCACACTCGGGTGGGGTATCCGCAAGAAGTAATCACGCTAATTCGGCTTTTCGGGGTGGCTCGAAAATTAAAAAGTTTATTCCCCGGGCAGGGAAAAAGGAAGAGCGGCCATCTTGTTTTCTAATAGTCAACTCTGGAAATCGCGTTTTGACGGTGCAAATCGACCAAGTTGAGCATCACGAACAACTTTCCTGTGTGGAGTCATGCAAAATTCGTAAAACCTTGGGAATTACAACTTTTTGGTGCAAAAGTGACGTCATAATTTGACAAAAAATCGTCGATTACCGCCAAAGTGAAACATTAAATGGGTTCAAATTTGCACCGGCACACTCGGGTGGGGTATCCGCAAGAAGTAATCACGCTAATTCGGCTTTTCGGGGTGGCTCGAAAATTAAAAAGTTTATTCCCCGGGCAGGGAAAAGGGAAGAGCGGCCATCTTGTTTTCTAATAGTCAACTCTGGAAATCGCGTTTTGACGGTGCAAATCGACCAAGTTGAGCATCCTGAACAACTTTCCTGTGTGGAGTCATGCAAAATTCGTAAAACTTTGGGAATTACAACTTTTTGGTGCAAAAGTGACGTCATAATTTGTCCAAAAATCGTCGATTACCGCCAAAGTAAAACATTGACGGGGTTCAGATTTGCACCGGCACACTCGGGTGGGGTATCCGCAAGAAGTAATCACGCTAATTCGGCTTTTTGGGGTGGCTCGAAAATTAAAAAGTTTATTCCCCGGGCAGGGAAAAGGGAAGAGCGGCCATCTTGTTTTTTTTTAATAGTCAACTCTGGAAATCGCGTTTTGACGGTGCAAATCGACCAAGTTGAGCATCCTGAACAACTTTCCTGTGTGGAGTCATGCAAAATTCGTAAAACCTTGGGAATTACAACTTTTTGGTGCAAAAGTGACGTCATAATTTGTCCAAAAATCGTCGATTACCGCCAAAGTAAAACATTGACGGGGTTCAGATTTGCACCGGCACACTCGGGTGGGGTATCCGCAAGAAGTAATCACGCTAATTCGGCTTTTCGGGGTGGCTCGAAAATTAAAAAGTTTATTCCCCGGGCAGGGAAAAGGGAAGAGCGGCCATCTTGTTTTCTAATAGTCAACTCTGGAAATCGCGTTTTGACGGTGCAAATCGACCAAGTGGAGCATCACGAACAACTTTCCTGTGTGGAGTCATGCAAAATTCGCAAAACCTTGGGAATTACAACTTTTTGGTGCAAAAGTGACGTCATAATTTGACAACAAATCGTCGATTACCGCCAAAGTAAAACATTGATGGGGTTCAAATTTGCACAGGCACACTCAGGTGGGGTATCCCCATGAAGTAATCACGCTAATTCGGCTTTTTGGGAGCTCGAAAATTAAAAAGTTTATTCCCCGGGCAGGGAAAAGGGAAGAGCGGCCATCTTGTTTTTCTAATAGTCAACTCTGGAAATCGCGTTTTGACGGTGCAAATCGACCAAGTTGAGCATCCTGAACAACTTTCCTGTGTGGAGTCATGCAAAATTCGTAAAACCTTGGGAATTACAACTTTTTGGTGCAAAAGTGACGTCATAATTTGTCCAAAAATCGTCGATTACCGCCAAAGTAAAACATTGACGGGGTTCAGATTTGAACCGGCACACTCGGGTGGGGTATCCGCAAGAAGTAATCACGCTAATCCGGCTTTTCGGGGTGGCTCGAAAATTAAAAAGTTATTTTCCGGTCAGGGAAAATGGAAGAGCGGCCATCTTGTTTTTCTAATATTCAACTCTGGAAATCGCGTTTTGACGGTGCAAATCGACCAAGTTGAGCATCCTGAACAACTTTCCTGTGTGGAGTCATGCAAAATTCGCAAAACCTTGGGAATTACAACTTTTTGGTGCAAAAGTGACGTCATAATTTGACAAAAACTCGTCGATTACCGCCAAAGTAAAACATTGATGGGGTTCAAATTTGCGCAGGCACACTCGGGTGGGGTATCCGCAAGAAGTAATCACGCTAATTCCGCTTTTTGGGAGCTCGAAAATTAAAAAGTTTATTCCCCGGGCAGGGAAAAGGGAAGAGCGGCCATCTTGTTTTTCTAATAGTCAACTATGGAAATCGCGTTTTGACGGTGCAAATCGACCAAGTGGAGCATCCTGAACAACTTTCGTGTGTGGAGTCATGCAAAATTCGTACAACCTTGGGAATTACAACTTTTTGGTGCAAAAGTGACGTCATAATTTGACCAAAAATCGTCGATTACCGCCAAAGTGAAACATTAAATGGGATCAAATTTGCACAGGCACACTCGGGTGGGGTATCCGCAAGAAGTAATCACGCTAATTCGGTCTTTTGGGAGCTCGAAAATTAAAAAGTTTATTCCCCGTGCAGGAAAAAAGGAAGAGCGGCCATCTTGTTTTTCTAATAGTCAACTCTGGAAATCGCGTTTTGACGGTGCAAATCGACCAAGTTGAGCATCCTGAACAACTTTCCTGTGTGGAGTCATGCAAAATTCGTAAAACCTTGGGAATTACAACTTGTTGGTGCAAAAGTTACGTCATAATTTGTCCAAAAATCGTCGATTACCGCCAAAGTAAAACATTGACGGGGTTCAGATTTGCACCGGCACACTCGGGTGGGGTATCCGCAAGAAGTAATCACGCTAATTCGGCTTTTCGGGGTGGCTCGAAAATTAAAAAGTTATTCTCTGGTCAGGGAAAATGAAAGAGCGGCCATCTTGTTTTTCTAATATTCAACTCTGGAAATCGCGTTTTGACGGTGCAAATCGACCAAGTTGAGCATCCTGAACAACTTTCCTGTGTGGAGTCATGCAAAATTCGCAAAACCTAGGGAATTACAACTGTTTGGTGCAAAAGTGACGTCATTATTTGACCAAAAATCGTCGATTACCGCCAAAGTAAAACATTGACGGGGTTCAAATTTGCACAGGCACACTCGGGTGGGGTATCCGCAAGAAGTAATCACGCTAATTCGGCTTTTTGGGTGCTCGAAAATTAAAAAGTTTATTCCCCGGGCAGGGAAAAGGGAAGAGCGGCCATCTTGTTTTTCTAATAGTCAACTCTGGAAATCGCGTTTTGACGGTGCAAATCGACCAAGTTGAGCATCCTGAACAACTTTCCTGTGTGGAGTCATGCAAAATTCGTAAAACCTTGGGAATTACAACTTTTTGGTGCAAAAGTGACGTCATAGTTTGACCAAAAATCGTCGATTACCGCCAAAGTGAAACATTAAATGGGTTCAAATTTGCACCGGCACACTCGGGTGGGGTATCCGCAAGAAGTAATCACGCTAATTCGGCTTTTTAGGAGCTCGAAAATTAAAAAGTTTATTCCCCGGGCAGGGAAAAGGGGAGAGCGGCCATCTTGTTTTTCTAATAGTCAACTCTGGAAATCGCGTTTTGACGGTGCAAATCGACCAAGTTGAGCATCCTGAACAACTTTCTTGTGTGGAGTCATGCAAAATTCGTAAAACCTTGGGAATTACAACTTTTTGGTGCAAAAGTGACGTCATAGTTTGACCAAAAATCGTCGATTACCGCCAAAGTGAAACATTAAATGGGTTCAAATTTGCACTGGCACACTCGGGTGGGGTATCCGCAAGAAGTAATCACGCTAATTCGGCTTTTCGGGAGTTCGAAAATTAAAAAGTTTATTCCCCGTGCAGGGAAAAGGGAAGAGCGGCCATCTTGTTTTTCTAATAGTCAACTCTGGAAATCGCGTTTTGACGGTGCAAATCGACCAAGTTGAGCATCCTGAACAACTTTCCTGTGTGGAGTCATGCAAAATTCGTAAAACCTTGGGAATTACAACTTTTTGGTGCAAAAGTGACGTCATAATTTGACCAGAAATCGTCGATTACCGCCAAAGTGAAACATTAAATGGGTTCAAATTTGCACCGGCACACTCGGGTGGGGTATCCGCAAGAAGAAATCACGCTAATTCGGCTTTTCGGGAGCTCGAAAATTAAAAAGTTTATTCCCCGGGCAGGGAAAAGGGAAGAGCGGCCATCTTGTTTTCTAATAGTCAACTCTGGAAATCGCGTTTTGACGGTGCAAATCGACCAAGTTGAGCATCCTGAACAACTTTCCTGTGTTGAGTCATGCAAAATTCGCAAAACCTTGGGAATTACAACTTTTTGGTGCAAAAGTGACGTCATAATTTCACAAAAAAATCGTCGATTACCGCCAAAGTAAAACATTGACGGGGTTCAGATTTGCACCGGCACACTCGGGTTGGGTATCCGCAAGAAGTAATCACGCTAATTCGGCTTTTCGGGGTGGCTCGAAAATTAAAAAGTTATTCTCCGGTCAGGGAAAATGGAAGAGCGGCCATCTTGTTTTTCTAAGAGTCAACTCTGGAAATCGCGTTTTGACGGTGCAAATCGACCAAGTTGAGCATCCTGAACAACTTTCCTGTGTGGAGTCATGCAAAATTCGCAAAACCTTGGGAATTACAACTTTTTGGTGCAAAAGTGACGTCATAATTTGACAAAAAAATCGTCGATTACCGCCAAAGTAAAACATTGATGGGGTTCAAATTTGCACAGGCACACTCGGGTGGGGTATCCGCAAGAAGTAATCACGCTAATTTGGCTTTTTGGGAGCTCGAAAATTAAAAAGTTTATTCCCCGGGCAGGGAAAAGGGAAGAGCGGCCATCTTGTTTTTCTAATAGTCAACTCTGGAAATCGCGTTTTGACGGTGCAAATCGACCAAGTTGAGCATCCTGAACAACTTTCCTGTGTGGAGTCATGCAAAATTCGTAAAACCTTGGGAATTAGAACTTTTTGGTGCAAAAGTGACGTCATAATTTGACCAAAAATCGTCGATTACCGCCAAAGTGAAACATTAAATGGGTTCAAATTTGCACCGGCACACTCGGGTGGGGTATCCGCAAGAAGAAATCACGCTAATTCGGCTTTTCGGGAGCTCGAAAATTAAAAAGTTTATTCCCCGGGCAGGGAAAAGGGAAGAGCGGCCATCTTGTTTTCTAATAGTCAACTCTCGAAATCGCGTTTTGACGGTGCAAATCGACCAAGTTGAGCATCCTGAACAACTTTCCTGTGTGGAGTCATGCAAAATTCGCAAAACCTTGGGAATTACAACTTTTTGGTGCAAAAGTGACGTCATAATTTGACAAAAAAATCGTCGATTACCGCCAAAGTAAAACATTGATGGGGTTCAAATTTGCACAGGCACACTCGGGTGGGGTATCCGCAAGAAGTAATCACGCTAATTTGGCTTTTTGGGTGCTCGAAAATTAAACAGTTTATTCCCCGGTCAGGGAAAAGGGAAGAGCGGCCATCTTGTTTTTCTAATAGTCAACTCTGGAAATCGCGTTTTGACGGTGCAAATCGACCAAGTTGAGCATCCTGAACAACTTTCCTGTGTGGAGTCATGCAAAATTCGTAAAACCTTGGGAATTACAACTTTTTGGTGCAAAAGTGACGTCATAATTTGACCAAAAATCGTCGATTACCGCCAAAGTGAAACATTAAATCGGTTCAAATTTGCACCGGCAAACTCGGGTGGGGTATCCGCAAGAAGAAATCACGCTAATTCGGCTTTTCGGGAGCTCGAAAATTAAAAAGTTTATTCCCCGGGCAGGGAAAAGGGAAGAGCGGCCATCTTGTTTTCTAATAGTCAACTCTGGAAATCGCGTTTTGACGGTGCAAATCGACCAAGTTGAGCATCCTGAACAACTTTCCTGTGTGGAGTCATGCAAAATTCGCAAAACCTTGGGAATTTCAACTTTTTGGTGCAAAAGTGACGTCATAATTTGACCAAAAATCGTCGATTACCGCCAAAGTAAAACATTGATGGGGTTCAAATTTGCACAGGCACACTCGGGTGGGGTATCCGCAAGAAGTAATCACGCTAATTTGGCTTTTTGGGTGCTCGAAAATTAAACAGTTTATTCCCCGGTCAGGGAAAAGGGAAGAGCGGCCATCTTGTTTTTCTAATAGTCAACTCTGGAAATCGCGTTTTGACGGTGCAAATCGACCAAGTTGAGCATCCTGAACAACTTTCCTGTGTGGAGTCATGCAAAATTTGCAAAACCTTGGGAATTACAACTTTTTGGTGCAAAAGTGACGTCATAATTTGTCCAAAAATCGTCGATTACCGCCAAAGTAAAACATTGACGGGGTTCAGATTTGCACCGGCACACTCGGGTGGGGTATCCGCAAGAAGTAATCACGCTAATTCGGCTTTTCGGGGTGGCTCGAAAATTAAAAAGTTATTCTCCGGTCAGGGAAAATGGAAGAGCGGCCATCTTGTTTTTCTAAGAGTCAACTCTGGAAATCGCGTTTTGACGGTGCAAATCGACCAAGTTGAGCATCCTGAACAACTTTCCTGTGTGGAGTCATGCAAAATTCGCAAAACCTTGGGAATTACAACTTTTTGGTGCAAAAGTGACGTCATAATTTGACAAAAAATCGTCGATTACCGCCAAAGTAAAACATTGATGGGGTTCAAATTTGCACAGGCACACTCGGGTGGGGTATCCGCAAGAAGTAATCACGCTAATTTGGCTTTTTGGGTGCTCGAAAATTAAACAGTTTATTCCCCGGTCAGGGAAAATGGAAGAGCGGCCATCTTGTTTTTCTAATATTCAACTCTGGAAATCGCGTTTTGACGGTGCAAATCGACCAAGTTGAGCATCCTGAACAACTTTCCTGTGTGGAGTCATGCAAAATTCGCAAAACCTAGGGAATTACAACTTTTTGGTGCAAAAGTGACGTCATTATTTGACCAAAAATCGTCGATTACCGCCAAAGTAAAACATTGACTGGGTTCAAATTTGCACAGGCACACTCGGGTGGGGGTATCCGCAAGAAGTAATCATGCTAATTTGGCTTTACGGGAGCTCGAAAATTAAAAAGTTTATTCCCCGGGCAGGGAAAAGGGATGAGCGGCCATCTTGTTTTTCTAATAGTCAACTCTGGAAATCGCGTTTTGACGGTGCAAATCGACCAAGTTGAGCATCCTGAACAACTTTCCTGTGTGGAGTCATGCAAATTTCGTAAAACCTTGGGAATCAGAACTTTTTGGTGCAAAAGTGACGTCATAATTTGACCAAAAATCGTCGATTACCGCCAAAGTGAAACATTAAATGGGTCCAAATTTGCACCGGCACACTCGGGTGGGGTATCCGCAAGAAGAAATCACTCTAATTCGGCTTTTCGGGAGCTCGAAAATTAAAAAGTTTATTCCCCGGGCAGGGAAAAGGGAAGAGCGGCCCTCTTGTTTTCTAATAGTCAACTCTGGAAATCGCGTTTTGACGGTGCAAATCGACCAAGTTGAGCATCCTGAACAACTTTCCTGTGTGGAGTCATGCAAAATTCGCAAAACCTTGGGAATTACAACTTTTTGGTGCAAAAGTGACGTCATAATTTGACAAAAAATCGTCGATTACCGCCAAAGTAAAACATTGATGGGGTTCAAATTTGCACAGGCACACTCGGGTGGGGTATCCGCAAGAAGTAATCACGCTAATTTGGCTTTTTGGGTGCTCGAAAATTAAACAGTTTATTCCCCGGTCAGGGAAAAGGGAAGAGCGGCCATCTTGTTTTTCTAATAGTCAACTCTGGAAATCGCGTTTTGACGGTGCAAATCGACCAAGTTGAGCATCCTGAACAACTTTCCTGTGTGGAGTCATGCAAAATTCGTAAAACCTTGGGAATTACAACTTTTTGGTGCAAAAGTGACGTCATAATTTGACCAAAAATCGTCGATTACCGCCAAAGTGAAACATTAAATGGGTTCAAATTTGCACCGGCACACTCGGGTGGGGTATCCGCAAGAAGTAATCACGCTAATTCGGCTTTTCGGGAGCTCGAAAATTAAAAAGTTTATTCCCCGGGCAGGGAAAAGGGAAGAGCGGTCATCTTGTTTTCTAATAGTCAACTCTGGAAATCGCGTTTTGACGGTGCAAATCGACCAAGTTGAGCACCCTGAACAACTTTCCTGTGTGGAGTCATGCAAAATTCGCAAAACCTTGGGAATTACAACTTTTTGGTGCAAAAGTGACGTCATAATTTGACAAAAAATCGTCGATTACCGCCAAAGTAAAACATTGATGGGGTTCAAATTTGCACAGGCACACTCGGATGGGGTATCCGCAAGAAGTAATCACGCTAATTCGGCTTTTCGGGGTGGCTCGAAAATTAAAAAGTTATTCTCCGGTCAGGGAAAATGGAAGAGCGGCCATCTTGTTTTTCTAATATTCAACTCTGGAAATCGCGTTTTGACGGTGCAAATCGACCAAGTTGAGCATCCTGAACAACTTTCCTGTGTGGAGTCATGCAAAATTCGCAAAACCTAGGGAATTACAACTTTTTGGTGCAAAAGTGACGTCATTATTTGACCAAAAATCGTCGATTACCGCCAAAGTAAAACATTGACTGGGTTCAAATTTGCACAGGCACACTCGGGTGGGGGTATCCGCAAGAAGTAATCATGCTAATTCGGCTTTTCGGGAGCTCGAAAATTAAAAAGTTTATTCCCCGGGCAGGGAAAAGGGATGAGCGGCCATCTTGTTTTTCTAATAGTCAACTCTGGAAATCGCGTTTTGACGGTGCAAATCGACCAAGTTGAGCATCCTGAACAACTTTCCTGTGTGGAGTCATGCAAAATTCGCAAAACCTTGGGAATTAGAACTTTTTGGTGCAAAAGTGACGTCATAATTTGTCCAAAAATCGTCGATTACCGCCAATGTAAAACATTGACGGGGTTCAAATTTGCACCGGCACACTCGGGTGGGGTATCCGCAAGAAGTAATCACGCTAATTCGGCTTTTCGGGGTGGCTCGAAAATTAAAAAGTTATTCTCCGGTCAGGGAAAAGGGAAGAGCGGCCATCTTGTTTTTCTAATATTCAACTCTGGAAATCGAGTTTTGACGGTGCAAATCGACCAAGTTGAGCATCCTGAACAACTTTCCTGTGTGGAGTCATGCAAAATTCGTAAAACCTTGGGAATTACAACTTTTTGGTGCAAAAGTGACGTCATAATTTGACCAAAAATCGTCAATTACCGCCAAAGTGAAACATTAAATGGGTTCAAATTTGCACCGGCACACTCGGGTGGGGTATCCGCAAGAAGTAATCACGCTAATTCGGCTTTTCGGGAGCTCGAAAATTAAAAAGTTTATTCCCCGGGCAGGGAAAAGGGAAGAGCGGCCATCTTGTTTTTCTAATAGTCAACTCTGGAAATCGCGTTTTGATGGTGCAAATCGACCAAGTTGAGCATCCTGAACAACTTTCCTGTGTGGAGTCATGCAAAATTCGCAAAACCTTGGGAATTAGAACTTTTTGGTGCAAAAGTGACGTCATAATTTGTCCAAAAATCGTCGATTACCGCCAATGTAAAACATTGACGGGGTTCAAATTTGCACCGGCACACTCGGGTGGGGTATCCGCAAGAAGTAATCACGCTAATTCGGCTTTTCGGGGTGGCTCGAAAATTAAAAAGTTATTCTCCGGTCAGGGAAAAGGGAAGAGCGGCCATCTTGTTTTTCTAATATTCAACTCTGGAAATCGAGTTTTGATGGTGCAAATCGACCAAGTTGAGCATCCTGAACAACTTTCCTGTGTGGAGTCATGCAAAATTCGCAAAACCTTGGGAATTAGAACTTTTTGGTGCAAAAGTGACGTCATAATTTGTCCAAAAATCGTCGATTACCGCCAATGTAAAACATTGACGGGGTTCAAATTTGCACCGGCACACTCGGGTGGGGTATCCGCAAGAAGTAATCACGCTAATTCGGCTTTTCGGGGTGGCTCGAAAATTAAAAAGTTATTCTCCGGTCAGGGAAAAGGGAAGAGCGGCCATCTTGTTTTTCTATTATTCAACTCTGGAAATCGAGTTTTGACGGTGCAAATCGACCAAGTTGAGCATCCTGAACAACTTTCCTGTGTGGAGTCATGCAAAAATAATTCGTAAAACCTTGGGAATTACAACTTTTTGGTGCAAAAGTGACGTCATAATTTGACCAAAAATCGTCAATTACCGCCAAAGTGAAACATTAAATGGGTTCAAATTTGCACCGGCACACTCGGGTGGGGTATCCGCAAGAAGTAATCACGCTAATTCGGCTTTTCGGGAGCTCGAAAATTAAAAAGTTTATTCCCCGGGCAGGGAAAAGGGAAGAGCGGCCATCTTGTTTTTCTAATAGTCAACTCTGGAAATCGCGTTTTGATGGTGCAAATCGACCAAGTTGAGCATCCTGAACAACTTTCCTGTGTGGAGTCATGCAAAATTCGCAAAACCTTGGGAATTAGAACTTTTTGGTGCAAAAGTGACGTCATAATTTGTCCAAAAATCGTCGATTACCGCCAATGTAAAACATTGACGGGGTTCAAATTTGCACCGGCACACTCGGGTGGGGTATCCGCAAGAAGTAATCACGCTAATTCGGCTTTTCGGGGTGGCTCGAAAATTAAATAGTTATTCTCCGGTCAGGGAAAAGGGAAGAGCGGCCATCTTGTTTTTCTAATATTCAACTCTGGAAATCGAGTTTTGACGGTGCAAATCGACCAAGTTGAGCATCCTGAACAACTTTCCTGTGTGGAGTCATGTAAAATTCGTAAAACCATGGGAATTACAACTTTTTGGTGCAAAAGTGACGTCATAATTTGACCAAAAATCGTCGATTACCGCCAAAGTGAAACATTAAATGGGTTCAAATTTGCACCGGCACACTCGGGTGGGGTATCCGCAAGAAGAAATCACGCTAATTCGGCTTTTCGGGAGCTCGAAAATTAAAAAGTTTATTCCCCGGGCAGGGAAAAGGGAAGAGCGGCCATCTTGTTTTTCTAATATTCAACTCTGGAAATCGCGTTTTGACGGTGCAAATCGACCAAGTTGAGCATCCTGAACAACTTTCCTGTGTGGAGTCATGCAAATTTCGTAAAACCTTGGGAATTAGAACTTTTTGGTGCAAAAGTGACGTCATAATTTGACCAAAAATCGTCGATTACCGCCAAAGTGAAACATTAAATTGGTTCAAATTTGCACCGGCACACTCGGGTGGGGTATCCGCAAGAAGAAATCACGCTAATTCGGCTTTTCGGGAGCTCGAAAATTAAAAAGTTTATTCCCCGGGCAGGGAAAAGGGAAGAGCGGCCATCTTGTTTTCTAATAGTCAACTCTGGAAATCGCGTTTTGACGGTGCAAATCGACCAAGTTGAGCATCCTGAACAACTTTCCTGTGTGGAGTCATGCAAAATTCGCAAAACCTTGGGAATTACAACTTTTTGGTGCAAAAGTGACGTCATAATTTGACAAAAAATCGTCGATTACCGCTAAAGTAAAACATTGATGGGGTTCAAATTTGCACAGGCACACTCGGGTGGGGTATCCGCAAGAAGTAATCACGCTAATTTGGCTTTTTGGGTGCTCGAAAATTAAACAGTTTATTCCCCGGGCAGGGAAAAGGGAAGAGCGGCCATCTTGTTTTTCTAATAGTCAACTCTGGAAATCGCGTTTTGACGGTGCAAATCGACCAAGTTGAGCATCCTGAACAACTTTCCTGTGTGGAGTCATGCAAAATTCGTAAAACCTTGGGAATTACAACTTTTTGGTGCAAAAGTAACGTCATAATTTGACCAAAAATCGTCGATTACCGCCAAAGTGAAACATTAAATGGGTTCAAATTTGCACCGGCACACTCGGGTGGGGTATCCGCAAGAAGTAATCACGCTAATTCGGCTTTTCGGGAGCTCGAAAATTAAAAAGTTTATTCCCCGGGCAGGGAAAAGGGAAGAGCGGTCATCTTGTTTTCTAATAGTCAACTCTGGAAATCGCGTTTTGACGGTGCAAATCGACCAAGTTGAGCACCCTGAACAACTTTCCTGTGTGGAGTCATGCAAAATTCGCAAAACCTTGGGAATTACAACTTTTTGGTGCAAAAGTGACGTCATAATTTGACAAAAAATCGTCGATTACCGCCAAAGTAAAACATTGATGGGGTTCAAATTTGCACAGGCACACTCGGATGGGGTATCCGCAAGAAGTAATCACGCTATTTGGCTTTTTGGGTGCTCGAAAATTAAAAAGTTTATTCCCCGGGCAGGGAAAAGGGAAGAACGGCCATCTTGTTTTTCTAATAGTCAACTCTGGAAATCGCGTTTTGACGGTGCAAATCGACCAAGTTGAGCATCCTGAACAACTTTCCTGTGTGGAGTCATGCAAAATTCGCAAAACCTTGGGAATTACAACTTTTTGGTGCAAAAGTGACGTCATAATTTGTCCAAAAATCGTCGATTACCGCCAAAGTAAAACATTGATGGGGTTCAAATTTGCACAGGCACACTCGGGTGGGGTATCCGCAAGAAGTAATCACGCTAATTTGGCTTTTTGGGTGCTCGAAAATTAAACAGTTTATTCCCCGGTCAGGGAAAAGGGAAGAGCGGCCATCTTGTTTTTCTAATAGTCAACTCTGGAAATCGCGTTTTGACGGTGCAAATCGACCAAGTTGAGCATCCTGAACAACTTTCCTGTGTGGAGTCATGCAAAATTTGCAAAACCTTGGGAATTACAACTTTTTGGTGCAAAAGTGACGTCATAATTTGTCCAAAAATCGTCGATTACCGCCAAAGTAAAACATTGACGGGGTTCAGATTTGCACCGGCACACTCGGGTGGGGTATCCGCAAGAAGTAATCACGCTAATTCGGCTTTTCGGGGTGGCTCGAAAATTAAAAAGTTATTCTCCGGTCAGGGAAAATGGAAGAGCGGCCATCTTGTTTTTCTAAGAGTCAACTCTGGAAATCGCGTTTTGACGGTGCAAATCGACCAAGTTGAGCATCCTGAACAACTTTCCTGTGTGGAGTCATGCAAAATTCGCAAAACCTTGGGAATTACAACTTTTTGGTGCAAAAGTGACGTCATAATTTGACAAAAAATCGTCGATTACCGCCAAAGTAAAACATTGATGGGGTTCAAATTTGCACAGGCACACTCGGGTGGGGTATCCGCAAGAAGTAATCACGCTAATTTGGCTTTTTGGGTGCTCGAAAATTAAACAGTTTATTCCCCGGTCAGGGAAAAGGGAAGAGCGGCCATCTTGTTTTTCTAATAGTCAACTCTGGAAATCGCGTTTTGACGGTGCAAATCGACCAAGTTGAGCATCCTGAACAACTTTCCTGTGTGGAGTCATGCAAAATTCGTAAAACCTTGGGAATTACAACTTTTTGGTGCAAAAGTGACGTCATAATTTGACCAAAAATCGTCGATTACCGCCAAAGTGAAACATTAAATGGGTTCAAATTTGCACCGGCACACTCGGGTGGGGTATCCGCAAGAAGTAATCACGCTAATTCGGCTTTTCGGGAGCTCGAAAATTAAAAAGTTTATTCCCCGGGCAGGGAAAAGGGAAGAGCGGTCATCTTGTTTTCTAATAGTCAACTCTGGAAATCGCGTTTTGACGGTGCAAATCGACCAAGTTGAGCACCCTGAACAACTTTCCTGTGTGGAGTCATGCAAAATTCGCAAAACCTTGGGAATTACAACTTTTTGGTGCAAAAGTGACGTCATAATTTGACAAAAAATCGTCGATTACCGCCAAAGTAAAACATTGATGGGGTTCAAATTTGCACAGGCACACTCGGATGGGGTATCTGCAAGAAGTAATCACGCTAATTTGGCTTTTTGGGTGCTCGAAAATTAAAAAGTTTATTCCCCGGGCAGGGAAAAGGGAAGAACGGCCATCTTGTTTTTCTAATAGTCAACTCTGGAAATCGCGTTTTGACGGTGCAAATCGACCAAGTTGAGCATCCTGAACAACTTTCCTGTGTGGAGTCATGCAAAATTCGCAAAACCTTGGGAATTACAACTTTTTGGTGCAAAAGTGACGTCATAATTTGTCCAAAAATCGTCGATTACCGCCAAAGTAAAACATTGACGGGGTTGAGATTTGCACCGGCACACTCGGGTGGGGTATCCGCAAGAAGTAATCACGCTAATTCGGCTTTTCGGGGTGGCTCGAAAATTAAAAAGTTATTCTCCGGTCAGGGAAAATGGAAGAGCGGCCATCTTGTTTTTCTAATATTCAACTCTGGAAATCGCGTTTTGACGGTGCAAATCGACCAAGTTGAGCATCCTGAACAACTTTCCTGTGTGGAGTCATGCAAAATTCGCAAAACCTAGGGAATTACAACTTTTTGGTGCAAAAGTGACGTCATTATTTGACCAAAAATCGTCGATTACCGCCAAAGTAAAACATTGACTGGGTTCAAATTTGCACCGGCACACTCGGGTGGGGGTATCCGCAAGATGTAATCATGCTAATTCGGCTTTTCGGGAGCTCGAAAATTAAAAAGTTTATTCCCCGGGCAGGGAAAAGGGATGAGCGGCCATCTTGTTTTTCTAATAGTCAACTCTGGAAATCGCGTTTTGACGGTGCAAATCGACCAAGTTGAGCATCCTGAACAACTTTCCTGTGTGGAGTCATGCAAAATTCGTAAAACCTTGGGAATTACATCTTTTTGGTGCAAAAGTGACGTCATAATTTGTCCAAAAATCGTCGATTACCGCCAAAGTAAAACATTGACGGGGTTCAGATTTGCACCGGCACACTCGGGTGGGGTATCCGCAAGAAGCAATCACGCTAATTCGGCTTTTCGGGGTGGCTCGAAAATTAAAAAGTTTATTCCCCGGGCAGGGAAAAGGGAAGAGCGGCCATCTTGTTTTTCTAATAGTCAACTCTGGAAATCGCGTTTTGACGGTGCAAATCGACCAAGTTGAGCATCCTGAACAACTTTCCTGTGTGGAGTCATGCAAAATTCGTAAAACCTTGGGAATTACAACTTTTTGGTGCAAAAGTGACGTCATAATTTGACCAAAAATCGTCAATTACCGCCAAAGTGAAACATTAAATGGGTTCAAATTTGCACCGGCACACTCGGGTGGGGTATCCGCAAGAAGTAATCACGCTAATTCGGCTTTTCGGGAGCTCGAAAATTAAAAAGTTTATTCCCCGGGCAGGGAAAAGGGAAGAGCGGCCATCTTGTTTTTCTAATAGTCAACTCTGGAAATCGCGTTTTGATGGTGCAAATCGACCAAGTTGAGCATCCTGAACAACTTTCCTGTGTGGAGTCATGCAAAATTCGCAAAACCTTGGGAATTAGAACTTTTTGGTGCAAAAGTGACGTCATAATTTGTCCAAAAATCGTCGATTACCGCCAATGTAAAACATTGACGGGGTTCAAATTTGCACCGGCACACTCGGGTGGGGTATCCGCAAGAAGTAATCACGCTAATTCGGCTTTTCGGGGTGGCACGAAAATTAAAAAGTTATTCTCCGGTCAGGGAAAAGGGAAGAGCGGCCATCTTGTTTTTCTAATATTCAACTCTGGAAATCGAGTTTTGACGGTGCAAATCGACCAAGTTGAGCATCCTGAACAACTTTCCTGTGTGGAGTCATGCAAAATTCGTAAAACCTTGGGAATTACATCTTTTTGGTGCAAAAGTGACGTCATAATTTGACCAAAAATCGTCGATTACCGCCAAAGTGAAACATTAAATGGGTTCAAATTTGCACCGGCACACTCGGGTGGGGTATCCGCAAGAAGAAATCACGCTAATTCGGCTTTTCGGGAGCTCGAAAATTAAAAAGTTTATTCCCCGGGCAGGGAAAAGGGAAGAGCGGCCATCTTGTTTTTCTAATATTCAACTCTGGAAATCGCGTTTTGACGGTGCAAATCGACCAAGTTGAGCATCCTGAACAACTTTCCTGTGTGGAGTCATGCAAATTTCGTAAAACCTTGGGAATTAGAACTTTTTGGTGCAAAAGTGACGTCATAATTTGACCAAAAATCGTCGATTACCGCCAAAGTGAAACATTAAATGGGTTCAAATTTGCACCGGCACACTCGGGTGGGGTATCCGCAAGAAGAAATCACGCTAATTCGGCTTTTCGGGAGCTCGAAAATTAAAAAGTTTATTCCCCGGGCAGGGAAAAGGGAAGAGCGGCCATCTTGTTTTCTAATAGTCAACTCTGGAAATCGCGTTTTGACGGTGCAAATCGACCAAGTTGAGCATCCTGAACAACTTTCCTGTGTGGAGTCATGCAAAATTCGCAAAACCTTGGGAATTACAACTTTTTGGTGCAAAAGTGACGTCATAATTTGACAAAAAATCGTCGATTACCGCTAAAGTAAAACATTGATGGGGTTCAAATTTGCACAGGCACACTCGGGTGGGGTATCCGCAAGAAGTAATCACGCTAATTTGGCTTTTTGGGTGCTCGAAAATTAAACAGTTTATTCCCCGGGCAGGGAAAAGGGAAGAGCGGCCATCTTGTTTTTCTAATAGTCAACTCTGGAAATCGCGTTTTGACGGTGCAAATCGACCAAGTTGAGCATCCTGAACAACTTTCCTGTGTGGAGTCATGCAAAATTCGTAAAACCTTGGGAATTACAACTTTTTGGTGCAAAAGTGACGTCATAATTTGACCAAAAATCGTCGATTACCGCCAAAGTGAAACATTAAATGGGTTCAAATTTGCACCGGCACACTCGGGTGGGGTATCCGCAAGAAGTAATCACGCTAATTCGGCTTTTCGGGAGCTCGAAAATTAAAAAGTTTATTCCCCGGGCAGGGAAAAGGGTAAAGCGGTCATCTTGTTTTCTAATAGTCAACTCTGGAAATCGCGTTTTGACGGTGCAAATCGACCAAGTTGAGCACCCTGAACAACTTTCCTGTGTGGAGTCATGCAAAATTCGCAAAACCTTGGGAATTACAACTTTTTGGTGCAAAAGTGACGTCATAATTTGACAAAAAATCGTCGATTACCGCCAAAGTAAAACATTGATGGGGTTCAAATTTGCACAGGCACACTCGGATGGGGTATCCGCAAGAAGTAATCACGCTATTTGGCTTTTTGGGTGCTCGAAAATTAAAAAGTTTATTCCCCGGGCAGGGAAAAGGGAAGAACGGCCATCTTGTTTTTCTAATAGTCAACTCTTGAAATCGCGTTTTGACGGTGCAAATCGACCAAGTTGAGCATCCTGAACAACTTTCCTGTGTGGAGTCATGCAAAATTCGCAAAACCTTGGGAATTACAACTTTTTGGTGCAAAAGTGACGTCATAATTTGTCCAAAAATCGTCGATTACCGCCAAAGTAAAACATTGACGGGGTTGAGATTTGCACCGGCACACTCGGGTGGGGTATCCGCAAGAAGTAATCACGCTAATTCGGCTTTTCGGGGTGGCTCGAAAATTAAAAAGTTATTCTCCGGTCAGGGAAAATGGAAGAGCGGCCATCTTGTTTTTCTAATATTCAACTCTGGAAATCGCGTTTTGACGGTGCAAATCGACCAAGTTGAGCATCCTGAACAACTTTCCTGTGTGGAGTCATGCAAAATTCGCAAAACCTAGGGAATTACAACTTTTTGGTGCAAAAGTGACGTCATTATTTGACCAAAAATCGTCGATTACCGCCAAAGTAAAACATTGACTGGGTTCAAATTTGCACCGGCACTCTCGGGTGGGGGTATCCGCAAGATGTAATCATGCTAATTCGGCTTTTCGGGAGCTCGAAAATTAAAAAGTTTATTCCCCGGGCAGGGAAAAGGGATGAGCGGCCATCTTGTTTTTCTAATAGTCAACTCTGGAAATCGCGTTTTGACGGTGCAAATCGACCAAGTTGAGCATCCTGAACAACTTTCCTGTGTGGAGTCATGCAAAATTCGTAAAACCTTGGGAATTACATCTTTTTGGTGCAAAAGTGACGTCATAATTTGTCCAAAAATCGTCGATTACCGCCAAAGTAAAACATTGACGGGGTTCAGATTTGCACCGGCACACTCGGGTGGGGTATCCGCAAGAAGCAATCACGCTAATTCGGCTTTTCGGGGTGGCTCGAAAATTAAAAAGTTTATTCCCCGGGCAGGGAAAAGGGAAGAGCGGCCATCTTGTTTTTCTAATAGTCAACTCTGGAAATCGCGTTTTGACGGTGCAAATCGACCAAGTTGAGCATCCTGAACAACTTTCCTGTGTGGAGTCATGCAAAATTCGTAAAACCTTGGGAATTACAACTTTTTGGTGCAAAAGTGACGTCATAATTTGACCAAAAATCGTCAATTACCGCCAAAGTGAAACATTAAATGGGTTCAAATTTGCACCGGCACACTCGGGTGGGGTATCCGCAAGAAGTAATCACGCTAATTCGGCTTTTCGGGAGCTCGAAAATTAAAAAGTTTATTCCCCGGGCAGGGAAAAGGGAAGAGCGGCCATCTTGTTTTTCTAATAGTCAACTCTGGAAATCGCGTTTTGATGGTGCAAATCGACCAAGTTGAGCATCCTGAACAACTTTCCTGTGTGGAGTCATGCAAAATTCGCAAAACCTTGGGAATTAGAACTTTTTGGTGCAAAAGTGACGTCATAATTTGTCCAAAAATCGTCGATTACCGCCAATGTAAAACATTGACGGGGTTCAAATTTGCACCGGCACACTCGGGTGGGGTATCCGCAAGAAGTAATCACGCTAATTCGGCTTTTCGGGGTGGCACGAAAATTAAAAAGTTATTCTCCGGTCAGGGAAAAGGGAAGAGCGGCCATCTTGTTTTTCTAATATTCAACTCTGGAAATCGAGTTTTGACGGTGCAAATCGACCAAGTTGAGCATCCTGAACAACTTTCCTGTGTGGAGTCATGCAAAATTCGTAAAACCTTGGGAATTACATCTTTTTGGTGCAAAAGTGACGTCATAATTTGACCAAAAATCGTCGATTACCGCCAAAGTGAAACATTAAATGGGTTCAAATTTGCACCGGCACACTCGGGTGGGGTATCCGCAAGAAGAAATCACGCTAATTCGGCTTTTCGGGAGCTCGAAAATTAAAAAGTTTATTCCCCGGGCAGGGAAAAGGGAAGAGCGGCCATCTTGTTTTTCTAATATTCAACTCTGGAAATCGCGTTTTGACGGTGCAAATCGACCAAGTTGAGCATCCTGAACAACTTTCCTGTGTGGAGTCATGCAAATTTCGTAAAACCTTGGGAATTAGAACTTTTTGGTGCAAAAGTGACGTCATAATTTGACCAAAAATCGTCGATTACCGCCAAAGTGAAACATTAAATGGGTTCAAATTTGCACCGGCACACTCGGGTGGGGTATCCGCAAGAAGAAATCACGCTAATTCGGCTTTTCGGGAGCTCGAAAATTAAACAGTTTATTCCCCGGGCAGGGAAAAGGGTAGAGCGGTCATCTTGTTTTCTAATAGTCAACTCTGGAAATCGCGTTTTGACGGTGCAAATCGACCAAGTTGAGCATCCTGAACAACTTTCCTGTGTGGAGTCATGCAAAATTCGTAAAACCTTGGGAATTACAACTTTTTGGTGCAAAAGTGACGTCATAATTTGACCAAAAATCGTCGATTACCGCCAAAGTGAAACATTAAATGGGTTCAAATTTGCACCGGCACACTCGGGTGGGGTATCCGCAAGAAGTAATCACGCTAATTCGGCTTTTCGGGAGCTCGAAAATTAAAAAGTTTATTCCCCGGGCAGGGAAAAGGGTAGAGCGGTCATCTTGTTTTCTAATAGTCAACTCTGGAAATCGCGTTTTGACGGTGCAAATCGACCAAGTTGAGCACCCTGAACAACTTTCCTGTGTGGAGTCATGCAAAATTCGCAAAACCTTGGGAATTACAACTTTTTGGTGCAAAAGTGACGTCATAATTTGACAAAAAATCGTCGATTACCGCCAAAGTAAAACATTGATGGGGTTCAAATTTGCACAGGCACACTCGGATGGGGTATCCGCAAGAAGTAATCACGCTATTTGGCTTTTTGGGTGCTCGAAAATTAAAAAGTTTATTCCCCGGGCAGGGAAAAGGGAAGAACGGCCATCTTGTTTTTCTAATAGTCAACTCTTGAAATCGCGTTTTGACGGTGCAAATCGACCAAGTTGAGCATCCTGAACAACTTTCCTGTGTGGAGTCATGCAAAATTCGTAAAACCTTGGGAATTACAACTTTTTGGTGCAAAAGTGACGTCATAATTTGACCAAAAATCGTCGATTACCGCCAAAGTGAAACATTAAATGGGTTCAAATTTGCACCGGCACACTCGGGTGGGGTATCCGCAAGAAGTAATCACGCTAATTCGGCTTTTCGGGAGCTCGAAAATTAAAAAGTTTATTCCCCGGGCAGGGAAAAGGGTAGAGCGGTCATCTTGTTTTCTAATAGTCAACTCTGGAAATCGCGTTTTGACGGTGCAAATCGACCAAGTTGAGCACCCTGAACAACTTTCCTGTGTGGAGTCATGCAAAATTCGCAAAACCTTGGGAATTACAACTTTTTGGTGCAAAAGTGACGTCATAATTTGACAAAAAATCGTCGATTACCGCCAAAGTAAAACATTGATGGGGTTCAAATTTGCACAGGCACACTCGGATGGGGTATCCGCAAGAAGTAATCACGCTATTTGGCTTTTTGGGTGCTCGAAAATTAAAAAGTTTATTCCCCGGGCAGGGAAAAGGGAAGAACGGCCATCTTGTTTTTCTAATAGTCAACTCTTGAAATCGCGTTTTGACGGTGCAAATCGACCAAGTTGAGCATCCTGAACAACTTTCCTGTGTGGAGTCATGCAAAATTCGCAAAACCCTGGGAATTACAACTTTTTGGTGCAAAAGTGACGTCATAATTTGTCCAAAAATCGTCGATTACCGCCAAAGTAAAACATTGACGGGGTTGAGATTTGCACCGGCACACTCGGGTGGGGTATCCGCAAGAAGTAATCACGCTAATTCGGCTTTTCGGGGTGGCTCGAAAATTAAAAAGTTATTCTCCGGTCAGGGAAAATGGAAGAGCGGCCATCTTGTTTTTCTAATATTCAACTCTGGAAATCGCGTTTTGACGGTGCAAATCGACCAAGTTGAGCATCCTGAACAACTTTCCTGTGTGGAGTCATGCAAAATTCGCAAAACCTAGGGAATTACAACTTTTTGGTGCAAAAGTGACGTCATTATTTGACCAAAAATCGTCGATTACCGCCAAAGTAAAACATTGACTGGGTTCAAATTTGCACAGGCACACTCGGGTGGGGGTATCCGCAAGAAGTAATCATGCTAATTCGGCTTTTCGGGAGCTCGAAAATTAAAAAGTTTATTCCCCGGGCAGGGAAAAGGGATGAGCGGCCATCTTGTTTTTCTAATAGTCAACTCTGGAAATCGCGTTTTGACGGTGCAAATCGACCAAGTTGAGCATCCTGAACAACTTTCCTGTGTGGAGTCATGCAAAATTCGTAAAACCTTGGGAATTACATCTTTTTGGTGCAAAAGTGACGTCATAATTTGTCCAAAAATCGTCGATTACCGCCAAAGTAAAACATTGACGGGGTTCAGATTTGCACCGGCACACTCGGGTGGGGTATCCGCAAGAAGCAATCACGCTAATTCGGCTTTTCGGGGTGGCTCGAAAATTAAAAAGTTTATTCCCCGGGCAGGGAAAAGGGAAGAGCGGCCATCTTGTTTTTCTAATAGTCAACTCTGGAAATCGCGTTTTGACGGTGCAAATCGACCAAGTTGAGCATCCTGAACAACTTTCCTGTGTGGAGTCATGCAAAATTCGTAAAACCTTGGGAATTACAACTTTTTGGTGCAAAAGTGACGTCATAATTTGACAAAAAATCGTCGATTACCGCCAAAGTGAAACATTAAATGGGTTCAAATTTGCACCGGCACACTCGGGTGGGGTATCCGCAAGAAGTAATCACGCTAATTCGGCTTTTCGGGAGCTCGAAAATTAAAAAGTTTATTCCCCGGTCAGGGAAAAGGGAAGAGCGGCCATCTTGTTTTTCTGATAGTCAACTCTGGAAATCGCGTTTTGATGGTGCAAATCGACCAAGTTGAGCATCCTGAACATTTTTCCTGTGTGGAGTCATGCAAAATTCGCAAAACCTTGGGAATTAGAACTTTTTGGTGCAAAAGTGACGTCATAATTTGTCCAAAAATCGTCGATTACCGCCAATGTAAAACATTGACGGGGTTCAAATTTGCACCGGCACACTCGGGTGGGGTATCCGCAAGAAGTAATCACGCTAATTCGGCTTTTCGGGGTGGCTCGAAAATTAAAAAGTTATTCTCCGGTCAGGGAAAAGGGAAGAGCGGCCATCTTGTTTTTCTAATATTCAACTCTGGAAATCGAGTTTTGACGGTGCAAATCGACCAAGTTGAGCATCCTGAACAACTTTCCTGTGTGGAGTCATGCAAAATTCGTAAAACCTTGGGAATTACAACTTTTTGGTGCAAAAGTGACGTCATAATTTGACCAAAAATCGTCAATTACCGCCAAAGTGAAACATTAAATGGGTTCAAATTTGCACCGGCACACTCGGGTGGGGTATCCGCAAGAAGTAATCACGCTAATTCGGCTTTTCGGGAGCTCGAAAATTAAAAAGTTTATTCCCCGGGCAGGGAAAAGGGAAGAGCGGCCATCTTGTTTTTCTAATATTCAACTCTGGAAATCGAGTTTTGACGGTGCAAATCGACCAAGTTGAGCATCCTGAACAACTTTCCTGTGTGGAGTCATGCAAAATTCGTAAAACCTTGGGAATTACAACTTTTTGGTGCAAAAGTGACGTCATAATTTGACCAAAAATCGTCAATTACCGCCAAAGTGAAACATTAAATGGGTTCAAATTTGCACCGGCACACTCGGGTGGGGTATCCGCAAGAAGTAATCACGCTAATTCGGCTTTTCGGGAGCTCGAAAATTAAAAAGTTTATTCCCCGGGCAGGGAAAAGGGAAGAGCGGCCATCTTGTTTTTCTAATAGTCAACTCTGGAAATCGCGTTTTGATGGTGCAAATCGACCAAGTTGAGCATCCTGAACAACTTTCCTGTGTGGAGTCATGCAAAATTCGCAAAACCTTGGGAATTACAACTTTTTGGTGCAAAAGTGACGTCATTATTTGACCAAAAATCGTCGATTACCGCCAAAGTAAAACATTGACTGGGTTCAAATTTGCACCGGCACACTCGGGTGGGGTATCCGCAAGAAGTAATCACGCTAATTCGGCTTTTCGGGAGCTCGAAAAGTAAAAAGTTTATTCCCCGGGCAGGGAAAAGGGAAGAGCGGCCATCTTGTTTTTCTAAGAGTCAACTCTGGAAATCGCGTTTTGACGGTGCAAATCGACCAAGTTGAGCATCCTGAACAACTTTCCTGTGTGGAGTCATTCAAAATTCGCAAAACCTTGGGAATTACAACTTTTTGGTGCAAAAGTGACGTCATAATTTGACAAAAAATCGTCGATTACCGCCAAAGTAAAACATTGATGGGGTTCAAATTTGCACAGGCACACTCGGGTGGGGTATCCGCAAGAAGTAATCACGCTAATCTGGCTTTTTGGGAGCTCGAAAATTAAAAAGTTTATTCCCCGGACAGAGAAAAGGGAAGAGCGGCCATCTTGTTTTTCTAATAGTCAACTCTGGAAATCGCGTTTTGACGGTGCAAATCGACCAAGTTGAGCATCCTGAACAACTTTCCTGTGTGGAGTCATGCAAAATTCGCAAAACCTTGGGAATTACAACTTTTTGGTGCAAAAGTGACGTCATAATTTGACAAAAAATCGTCGATTACCGCCAAAGTAAAACATCGATGGGGTTAAAATTTGCACAGGCACACTCGGGTGGGGTATCCGCAAGAAGTAATCACGCTAATTCGGCTTTTCGGGAGCTCGAAAATTAAAAAGTTTATTCCCCGTGCAGGGAAAAGGGAAGAGCGGCCATCTTGTTTTTCTAATAGTCAACTCTGGAAATCGCGTTTTTACGGTGCAAATCGACCAAGTTGAGCATCCTGAACAACTTTCCTGTGTGGAGTCATGCAAAATTCGCAAAACCTTGGGAATTACAACTTTTTGGTGCAAAAGTGACGTCATAATTTGACAAAAAATCGTCGATTACCGCCAAAGTGAAACATCGATGGGGTTCAAATTTGCACAGGCACACTCGGGTGGGGTATCCGCAAGAAGTAATCACGCTAATTCGGCTTTTCGGGGTGGCTCGAAAATTAAAAAGTTATTCTCCGGTCAGGGAAAAGGGAAGAGCGGCCATCTTGTTTTTCTAATAGTCAACTCTGGAAATCGCGTTTTTACGGTGCAAATCGACCAAGTTGAGCATCCTGAACAACTTTCCTGTGTGGAGTCATGCAAAATTCGCAAAACCTTGGGAATTACAACTTTTTGGTGCAAAAGTGACGTCATAATTTGACAAAAAATCGTCGATTACCGCCAAAGTGAAACATCGATGGGGTTCAAATTTGCACAGGCACACTCGGGTGGGGTATCCGCAAGAAGTAATCACGCTAATTCGGCTTTTTGGGAGCTCGAAAATTAAAAAGTTTATTCCCCGGACAGAGAAAAGGGAAGAGCGGCCATCTTGTTTTTCTAATAGTCAACTCTGGAAATCGCGTTTTGACGGTGCAAATCGACCAAGTTGAGCATCCTGAACAACTTTCCTGTGTGGAGTCATGCAAAATTCGCAAAACCTTGGGAATTACAACTTTTTGGTGCAAAAGTGACGTCATAATTTGACAAAAAATCGTCGATTACCGCCAAAGTAAAACATCGATGGGGTTAAAATTTGCACAGGCACACTCGGGTGGGGTATCCGCAAGAAGTAATCACGCTAATTCGGCTTTTCGGGAGCTCGAAAATTAAAAAGTTTATTCCCCGTGCAGGGAAAAGGGAAGAGCGGCCATCTTGTTTTTCTAATAGTCAACTCTGGAAATCGCGTTTTTACGGTGCAAATCGACCAAGTTGAGCATCCTGAACAACTTTCCTGTGTGGAGTCATGCAAAATTCGCAAAACCTTGGGAATTACAACTTTTTGGTGCAAAAGTGACGTCATAATTTGACAAAAAATCGTCGATTACCGCCAAAGTGAAACATCGATGGGGTTCAAATTTGCACAGGCACACTCGGGTGGGGTATCCGCAAGAAGTAATCACGCTAATTCGGCTTTTCGGGGTGGCTCGAAAATTAAAAAGTTATTCTCCGGTCAGGGAAAAGGGAAGAGCGGCCATCTTGTTTTTCTAATATTCAACTCTGGAAATCGAGTTTTGACGGTGCAAATCGACCAAGTTGAGCATCCTGAACAACTTTCCTGTGTGGAGTCATGTAAAATTCGTAAAACCTTGGGAATTACAACTTTTTGGTGCAAAAGTGACGTCATTATTTGTCCAAAAATCGTCGATTACCGCCAAAGTAAAACATTGACGGGGTTCAAATTTGCACTGGCACACTCGGGTGGGGTATCCGCAAGAAGTAATCACGCTAATTTGGCTTTTTGGGAGCTCGAAAATTAAAAAGTTATTCTCCGGGCAGGGAAAATGGAAGAGCGGCCATCTTGTTTTTCTAATATTCAACTCTGGAAATCGCGTTTTGACGGTGCAAATCGACCAAGTTGAGCATCCTGAACAACTTTCCTGTGTGGAGTCATGCAAAATTCGCAAAACCTAGGGAATTACAACTTTTTGGTGCAAAAGTGACGTCATTATTTGACCAAAAATCGTCGATTACCGCCAAAGTAAAACATTGACTGGGTTCAAATTTGCACCGGCACACTCGGGTGGGGTATCCCCAAGAAGTAATCACGCTAATTCGGCTTTTCGGGAGCTCGAAAAGTAAAAAGTTTATTCCCCGGGCAGGGAAAAGGGAAGAGCGGCCATCTTGTTTTTCTAAGAGTCAACTCTGGAAATCGCGTTTTGACGGTGCAAATCGACCAAGTTGAGCATCCTGAACAACTTTCCTGTGTGGAGTCATTCAAAATTCGCAAAACCTTGGGAATTACAACTTTTTGGTGCAAAAGTGACGTCATAACTTGACAAAAAATCGTCGATTACCGCCAAAGTAAAACATTGATGGGGTTCAAATTTGCACAGGCACACTCGGGTGGGGTATCCGCAAGAAGTAATCACGCTAGTCTGGCTTTTTGGGAGCTCGAAAATTAAAAAGTTTATTCCCCGGGCAGGGAAAAGGGAAGAGCGGCCATCTTGTTTTTCTAATAGTCAACTCTGGAAATCGCGTTTTGACGGTGCAAATCGACCAAGTTGAGCATCCTGAAAAACTTTCCTGTGTGGA
Organism: Asterias amurensis; assembly: GCF_032118995.1. Classification (NCBI taxonomy): domain Eukaryota; kingdom Metazoa; phylum Echinodermata; class Asteroidea; order Forcipulatida; family Asteriidae; genus Asterias; species Asterias amurensis. Next base: position 7,785,130 of record NC_092661.1, read on the forward strand.
GTCATTCAAAATTCGCAAAACCTTGGGAATTACAACTTTTTGGTGCAAAAGTGACGTCATAATTTGACAAAAAATCGTCGATTACCGCCAAAGTAAAACATCGATGGGGTTCAAATTTGCACAGGCACACTCGGGTGGGGTATCCGCAAGAAGTAATCACGCTAATTCGGCTTTTCGGGAGCTCGAAAATTAAAAAGTTTATTCCCCGGGCAGGGAAAAGGGAAGAGCGGCCATCTTGTTTTTCTAATAGTCAACTCTGGAAATCGCGTTTTGACCGTGCAAATCGACCAAGTTGAGCATCCTGAACAACTTTCCTGTGTGGAGTCATGCAAAATTCGTAAAACCTTGGGAATTACAACTTTTTTGGTGCAAAAGTGACGTCATAATTTGACAAAAAATCGTCGATTACCGCCAAAGTGAAACATTGATGGGGTTCAAATTTGCACAGGCACACTCGGGTGGGGTATCCGCAAGAAGTAATCACGCTAATTCGGCTTTTCGGGAGCTCGAAAATTAAAAAGTTTATTCCCCGTGCAGGGAAAAGGGAAGAGCGGCCATCTTGTTTTTCTAATAGTCAACTCTGGAAATCGCGTTTTGACGGTGCAAATCGACCAAGTTGAGCATCCTGAACAACTTTCCTGTGTGGAGTCATGCAAAATTCGCAAAACCTAGGGAATTACTACTCTTTGGTGCAAAAGTGACGTCATTATTTGACCAAAAATCGTCGATTACCGCCAAAGTAAAACATTGAATGGGTTCAAATTTGCACCGGCACACTCGGGTGGGGTATCCGCAAGAAGTAATAACGCTAATTCGGCTTTTCGGGAGCTCGAAAATTAAAAAGTTTATTCCCCGTGCAGGGAAAAGGGAAGAGCGGCCATCTTGTTTTTCTAATAGTCAACTCTGGAAATCGCGTTTTGACGGTGCAAATCGACCAAGTTGAGCATCCTGAACAACTTTCCTGTGTGGAGTCATGCAAAATTCGTAAAACCTTGGAATTACAACTTTTTGGTGCAAAAGTGACGTCATAATTTGACCAAAAATCGTCGATTACCGCCAAAGTGAAACATTAAATGGGTTCAAATTTGCACCGGCACACTCGGGTGGGGTATCCGCAAGAAGTAATCACGCTAATTCGGCTTTTCGGGAGCTCGAAAAGTAAAAAGTTTATTCCCCGGGCAGGGAAAAGGGAAGAGCGGCCATCTTGTTTTTCTAATAGTCAACTCTGGAAATCGCGTTTTTACGGTGCAAATCGACCAAGTTGAGCATCCTGAACAACTTTCCTGTGTGGAGTCATGCAAAATTCGCAATACCTTGGGAATTACAACTTTTTGGTGCAAAAGTGACGTCATAATTTGACAAAAAATCGTCGATTACCGCCAAAGTAAAACATTAATGGGGTTCAAATTTGCACAGGCACACTCGGGTGGGGTATCCGCAAGAAGTAATCACGCTAATTCGGCTTTTCGGGAGCTCGAAAATTAAAAAGTTTATTCCCCGTGCAGGGAAAAGGGAAGAGCGGCCATCTTGTTTTTCTAATAGTCAACTCTGGAAATCGCGTTTTGACGGTGCAAATCGACCAAGTTGAGCATCCTGAACAACTTTCCTGTGTGGAGTCATGCAAAATTCGCAAAACCTTGGGAATTACAACTTTTTGGTGCAAAAGTGACGTTATAATTTGACCAAAAATCGTCGATTACCGCCATAGTAAAACATTGATGGGGGTTCAAATTTGCACAGGCACACTCGGGTGGGGTATCCGCAAGAAGTAATCACGCTAATTCGGCTTTTCGGGAGCTCGAAAATTAAAAAGTTTATTCCCCGGGCAGGGAAAAAAAGGGAAGAGCGGCCATCTTGTTTTTCTAATAGTCAACTCTGGAAATCGCGTTTTGACGGTGCAAATCGACCAAGTTGAGCATCCTGAACAACTTTCCTGTGTGGAGTCATGCAAAATTCGTAAAACCTAGGGAATTACAACTTTTTGGTGCAAAAGTGACGTCATAATTTGACCAAAAATCGTCGATTACCGCCAAAGTAAAACATTAAATGGGTTCAAATTTGCACCGGCACACTCGGGTGGGGTATCCGCAAGAAGTAATCACGCTAATTTGGCTTTTTGGGAGCTCGAAAATTAAAAAGTTTATTCCCCGGGCAGGGAAAAGGGAAGAGCGGCCATCTTGTTTTTCTAATAATCAACTCTGGAAATCGCGTTTTGACGGTGCAAATCGACCAAGTTGAGCATCCTGAACAACTTTCCTGTGTGGAGTCATGCAAAATTCGCAAAACCTTGGGAATTACAACTTTTTGGTGCAAAAGTGACGTCATAGTTTGACAAAAAATCGTCGATTACCGCCAAAGTAAAACATTGATGGGGTTCAAATTTGCACAGGCACACTCGGGTGGGGTATCCGCAAGAAGTAATCACGCTAATTCGGCTTTTTGGGAGCTCGAAAATTAAAAAGTTTATTCCCCGTGCAGGGAAAAGGGAAGAGCGGCCATCTTGTTTTTCTAATAGTCAACTCTGGAAATCGCGTTTTTACGGTGCAAATCGACCAAGTTGAGCATCCTGAACAAATTTCCTGTGTGGAGTCATGCAAAATTCGCAAAACCTTGGGATTTACAACTTTTTGGTGCAAAAGTGACGTCATAATTTGACAAAAAATCGTCGATTACCGCCAAAGTAAAACATCGATGGGGTTCAAATTTGCACAGGCACACTCGGGTGGGGTATCCGCAAGAAGTAATCACGCTAATTCGGCTTTTCGGGGTGGCTCGAAAATTAAAAAGTTATTCTCCGGTCAGGGAAAAGGGAAGAGCGGCCATCTTGTTTTTCTAATATTCAACTCTGGAAATCGAGTTTTGACGGTGCAAATCGACCAAGTTGAGCATCCTGAACAACTTTCCTGTGTGGAGTCATGTAAAATTCGTAAAACCTTGGGAATTACAACTTTTTGGTGCAAAAGTGACGTCATTATTTGACCAAAAATCGTCGATTACCGCCAAAGTAAAACATCGATGGGGTTCAAATTTGCACAGGCACACTCGGGTGGGGTATCCGCAAGAAGTAATCACGCTAATTCGGCTTTTCGGGAGCTCGAAAATTAAAAAGTTTATTCCCCGTGCAGGGAAAAGGGAAGAGCGGCCATCTTGTTTTTCTAATAGTCAACTCTGGAAATCGCGTTTTGACGGTGCAAATCGACCAAGTTGAGCATCCTGAACAACTTTCCTGTGTGGAGTCATGCAAAATTCGCAAAACCTAGGGAATTACAACTCTTTGGTGCAAAAGTGACGTCATTATTTGACCAAAAATCGTCGATTACCGCCAAAGTAAAACATTAAATGGGTTCAAATTTGCACCGGCACACTCGGGTGGGGTATCCGCAAGAAGTAATCACGCTAATTCGGCTTTTCGGGAGCTCGAAAATTAAAAAGTTTATTCCCCGTGCAAGGAAAAGGGAAGAGCGGCCATCTTGTTTTTCTAATAGTCAACTCTGGAAATCGCGTTTTGACGGTGCAAATCGACCAAGTTGAGCATCCTGAACAACTTTCCTGTGTGGAGTCATGCAAAATTCGTAAAACCTTGGAATTACAACTTTTTGGTGCAAAAGTGACGTCATAATTTGACCAAAAATCGTCGATTACCGCCAAAGTGAAACATTAAATGGGTTCAAATTTGCACCGGCACACTCGGGTGGGGTATCCGCAAGAAGTAATCACGCTAATTCGGCTTTTCGGGAGCTCGAAAATTAAAAAGTTTATTCCCCGTGCAGGGAAAAGGGAAGAGCGGCCATCTTGTTTTTCTAATAGTCAACTCTGGAAATCGCGTTTTGACGGTGCAAATCGACCAAGTTGAGCATCCTGAACAACTTTCCTGTGTGGAGTCATGCAAAATTCGTAAAACCTTGGGAATTACAACTTTTTGGTGCAAAAGTGACGTCATAATTTGACCAAAAATCGTCAAATACCGCCAAAGTGAAACATTAAATGGGTTCAAATTTGCACCGGCACACTCGGGTGGGGTATCCGCAAGAAGTAATCACGCTAATTCGGCTTTTCGGGAGCTCGAAAAGTAAAAAGTTTATTCCCCGGGCAGGGAAAAGGGAAGAGCGGCCATCTTGTTTTTCTAATAGTCAACTCTGGAAATCGCGTTTTTACGGTGCAAATCGACCAAGTTGAGCATCCTGAACAACTTTCCTGTGTGGAGTCAAGCAAAATTCGCAAAACCTAGGGAATTACAACTCTTTGGTGCAAAAGTGACGTCATAGTTTGACAAAAAATCGTCGATTACCGCCAAAGTAAAACATTGATGGGGTTCAAATTTGCACAGGCACACTCGGGTGGGGTATCCGCAAGAAGTAATCACGCTCATTCGGCTTTTCGGGAGCTCGAAAATTAAAAAGTTTATTCCCCGGGCAGGGAAAAGGGAAGAGCGGCCATCTTGTTTTTCTAAGAGTCAACTCTGGAAATCGCGTTTTGACGGTGCAAATCGACCAAGTTGAGCATCCTGAACAACTTTCCTGTGTGGAGTCATGCAAAATTCGCAAAACCTTGGGAATTACAACTTTTTGGTGCAAAAGTGACGTCATAATTTGACAAAAAAATCGTCGATTACCGCCAAAGTAAAACATTGATGGGGTTCAAATTTGCACAGGCACACTCGGGTGGGGTATCCGCAAGAAGTAATCACGCTAATTCGGCTTTTCGGGAGCTCGAAAATTAAAAAGTTTATTCCCCTGTCAGGGAAAAGGGAAGAGCGGCCATCTTGTTTTTCTAAGAGTCAACTCTGGAAATCGCGTTTTGACGGTGCAAATCGACCAAGTTGAGCATCCTGAACAACTTTCCTGTGTGGAGTCATGCAGAATTCGCAAAACCTTGGGAATTACAACTTTTTGGTGCAAAAGTGACGTCATAATTTGACCAAAAATCGTCGATTACCGCCAAAGTGAAACATTAAATGGGTTCAAATTTGCACCGGCACACTCGGGTGGGGTATCCGCAAGAAGTAATCACGCTAATTCGGCTTTTCGGGAGCTCGAAAAGTAAAAAGTTTATTCCCCGGGCAGGGAAAAGGGAAGAGCGGCCATCTTGTTTTTCTAATAGTCAACTCTGGAAATCGCGTTTTTACGGTGCAAATCGACCAAAATGAGCATCCTGAACAACTTTCCTGTGTGGAGTCATGCAAAATTCGCAAAACCTTGGGAATTACAACTTTTTGGTGCAAAAGTGACGTCATAATTTGACCAAAAATCGTCGATTACCGCCAAAGTGAAACATTAAATGGGTTCAAATTTGCACCGGCACACTCGGGTGGGGTATCCGCAAGAAGTAATCACGCTAATTCGGCTTTTCGGGAGCTCGAAAATTAAAAAGTTTATTCCCCGTGCAGGGAAAAGGGAAGAGCGGCCATCTTGTTTTTCTAATAGTCAACTCTGGAAATCGCGTTTTGACGGTGCAAATCGACCAAGTTGAGCATCCTGAACAACTTTCCTGTGTGGAGTCATGCAAAATTCGTAAAACCTTGGGAATTACAACTTTTTGGTGCAAAAGTGACGTCATAATTTGACCAAAAATCGTCGATTACCGCCAAAGTGAAACATTAAATGGGTTCAAATTTGCACCGGCACACTCGGGTGGGGTATCCGCAAGAAGTAATCACGCTAATTCGGCTTTTCGGGAGCTCGAAAAGTAAAAAGTTTATTCCCCGGGCAGGGAAAAGGGAAGAGCGGCCATCTTGTTTTTCTAATAGTCAACTCTGGAAATCGCGTTTTTACGGTGCAAATCGACCAAGTTGAGCATCCTGAACAACTTTCCTGTGTGGAGTCATGCAAAATTCGCAAAACCTAGGGAATTACAACTCTTTGGTGCAAAAGTGACGTCATAGTTTGACAAAAAATCGTCGATTACCGCCAAAGTAAAACATTGATGGGGTTCAAATTTGCACAGGCACACTCGGGTGGGGTATCCGCAAGAAGTAATCACGCTCATTCGGCTTTTCGGGAGCTCGAAAATTGAAAAGTTTATTCCCCGGGCAGGGAAAAGGGAAGAGCGGCCATCTTGTTTTTCTAAGAGTCAACTCTGGAAATCGCGTTTTGACGGTGCAAATCGACCAAGTTGAGCATCCTGAACAACTTTCCTGTGTGGAGTCATGCAAAATTCGCAAAACCTTGGGAATTACAACTTTTTGGTGCAAAAGTGACGTCATAATTTGACAAAAAAATCGTCGATTACCGCCAAAGTAAAACATTGATGGGGTTCAAATTTGCACAGGCACACTCGGGTGGGGTATCCGCAAGAAGTAATCACGCTAATTCGGCTTTTCGGGAGCTCGAAAATTAAAAAGTTTATTCCCCTGTCAGGGAAAAGGGAAGAGCGGCCATCTTGTTTTTCTAAGAGTCAACTCTGGAAATCGCGTTTTGACGGTGCAAATCGACCAAGTTGAGCATCCTGAACAACTTTCCTGTGTGGAGTCATGCAGAATTCGCAAAACCTTGGGAATTACAACTTTTTGGTGCAAAAGTGACGTCATAATTTGACCAAAAATCGTCGATTACCGCCAAAGTGAAACATTAAATGGGTTCAAATTTGCACCGGCACACTCGGGTGGGGTATCCGCAAGAAGTAATCACGCTAATTCGGCTTTTCGGGAGCTCGAAAAGTAAAAAGTTTATTCCCCGGGCAGGGAAAAGGGAAGAGCGGCCATCTTGTTTTTCTAATAGTCAACTCTGGAAATCGCGTTTTTACGGTGCAAATCGACCAAAATGAGCATCCTGAACAACTTTCCTGTGTGGAGTCATGCAAAATTCGCAAAACCTTGGGAATTACAACTTTTTGGTGCAAAAGTGACGTCATAATTTGACAAAAAATCGTCGATTACCGCCAAAGTAAAACATCGATGGGGTTCAAATTTGCACTGGCACACTCGGGTGGGGTATCCGCAAGAAGTAATCACGCTAATTCGGCTTTTCGGGAGCTCGAAAATTAAAAAGTTTATTCCCCGTGCAGGGAAAAGGGAAGAGCGGCCATCTTGTTTTTCTAATAGTCAACTCTGGAAATCGCGTTTTGACGGTGCAAATCGACCAAGTTGAGCATCCTGAACAACTTTCCTGTGTGGAGTCATGCAAAATTCGTAAAACCTTGGGAATTACAACTTTTTGGTGCAAAAGTGACGTCATAATTTGACCAAAAATCGTCGATTACCGCCAAAGTGAAACATTAAATGGGTTCAAATTTGCACCGGCACACTCGGGTGGGGTATCCGCAAGAAGTAATCACGCTAATTCGGCTTTTCGGGAGCTCGAAAAGTAAAAAGTTTATTCCCCGGGCAGGGAAAAGGGAAGAGCGGCCATCTTGTTTTTCTAATAGTCAACTCTGGAAATCGCGTTTTTACGGTGCAAATCGACCAAGTTGAGCATCCTGAACAACTTTCCTGTGTGGAGTCATGCAAAATTCGCAAAACCTAGGGAATTACAACTCTTTGGTGCAAAAGTGACGTCATAGTTTGACAAAAAATCGTCGATTACCGCCAAAGTAAAACATTGATGGGGTTCAAATTTGCACAGGCACACTCGGGTGGGGTATCCGCTAGAAGTAATCACGCTCATTCGGCTTTTCGGGAGCTCGAAAATTAAAAAGTTTATTCCCCGGGCAGGGAAAAGGGAAGAGCGGCCATCTTGTTTTTCTAAGAGTCAACTCTGGAAATCGCGTTTTGACGGTGCAAATCGACCAAGTTGAGCATCCTGAACAACTTTCCTGTGTGGAGTCATGCAAAATTCGCAAAACCTTGGGAATTACAACTTTTTGGTGCAAAAGTGACGTCATAATTTGACAAAAAAATCGTCGATTACCGCCAAAGTAAAACATTGATGGGGTTCAAATTTGCACAGGCACACTCAGGTGGGGTATCCGCAAGAAGTAATCACGCTAATTCGGCTTTTCGGGAGCTCGAAAATTAAAAAGTTTATTCCCCTGTCAGGGAAAAGGGAAGAGCGGCCATCTTGTTTTTCTAAGAGTCAACTCTGGAAATCGCGTTTTGACGGTGCAAATCGACCAAGTTGAGCATCCTGAACAACTTTCCTGTGTGGAGTCATGCAGAATTCGCAAAACCTTGGGAATTACAACTTTTTGGTGCAAAAGTGACGTCATAATTTGACCAAAAATCGTCGATTACCGCCAAAGTGAAACATTAAATGGGTTCAAATTTGCACCGGCACACTCGGGTGGGGTATCCGCAAGAAGTAATCACGCTAATTCGGCTTTTCGGGAGCTCGAAAAGTAAAAAGTTTATTCCCCGGGCAGGGAAAAGGGAAGAGCGGCCATCTTGTTTTTCTAATAGTCAACTCTGGAAATCGCGTTTTTACGGTGCAAATCGACCAAAATGAGCATCCTGAACAACTTTCCTGTGTGGAGTCATGCAAAATTCGCAAAACCTTGGGAATTACAACTTTTTGGTGCAAAAGTGACGTCATAATTTGACAAAAAATCGTCGATTACCGCCAAAGTAAAACATCGATGGGGTTCAAATTTGCACTGGCACACTCGGGTGGGGTATCCGCAAGAAGTAATCACGCTAATTCGGCTTTTCGGGAGCTCGAAAATTAAAAAGTTTATTCCCCTGTCAGGGAAAAGGGAAGAGCGGCCATCTTGTTTTTCTAATAGTCAACTCTGGAAATCGCGTTTTGACCGTGCAAATCGACCAAGTTGAGCATCCTGAACAACTTTCCTGTGTGGAGTCATGCAAAATTCGCAAAACCTTGGGAATTACAACTTTTTGGTGCAAAAGTGACGTCATAATTTGACCAAAAATCGTCGATTACCGCCAAAGTGAAACATTAAATGGGTTCAAATTTGCACCGGCACACTCGGGTGGGGTATCCGCAAGAAGTAATCACGCTAATTCGGCTTTTCGGGAGCTCGAAAAGTAAAAAGTTTATTCCCCGGGCAGGGAAAAGGGAAGAGCGGCCATCTTGTTTTTCTAATAGTCAACTCTGGAAATCGCGTTTTTACGGTGCAAATCGACCAAGTTGAGCATCCTGAACAACTTTCCTGTGTGGAGTCATGCAAAATTCGCAAAACCTAGGGAATTACAACTCTTTGGTGCAAAAGTGACGTCATAGTTTGACAAAAAATCGTCGATTACCGCCAAAGTAAAACATTGATGGGGTTCAAATTTGCACAGGCACACTCGGGTGGGGTATCCGCAAGAAGTAATCACGCTCATTCGGCTTTTCGGGAGCTCGAAAATTAAAAAGTTTATTCCCCGGGCAGGGAAAAGGGAAGAGCGGCCATCTTGTTTTTCTAAGAGTCAACTCTGGAAATCGCGTTTTGACGGTGCAAATCGACCAAGTTGAGCATCCTGAACAACTTTCCTGTGTGGAGTCATGCAAAATTCGCAAAACCTTGGGAATTACAACTTTTTGGTGCAAAAGTGACGTCATAATTTGACAAAAAAATCGTCGATTACCGCCAAAGTAAAACATTGATGGGGTTCAAATTTGCACAGGCACACTCGGGTGGGGTATCCGCAAGAAGTAATCACGCTAATTCGGCTTTTCGGGAGCTCGAAAATTAAAAAGTTTATTCCCCTGTCAGGGAAAAGGGAAGAGCGGCCATCTTGTTTTTCTAAGAGTCAACTCTGGAAATCGCGTTTTGACGGTGCAAATCGACCAAGTTGAGCATCCTGAACAACTTTCCTGTGTGGAGTCATGCAGAATTCGCAAAACCTTGGGAATTACAACTTTTTGGTGCAAAAGTGACGTCATAATTTGACCAAAAATCGTCGATTACCGCCAAAGTGAAACATTAAATGGGTTCAAATTTGCACCGGCACACTCGGGTGGGGTATCCGCAAGAAGTAATCACGCTAATTCGGCTTTTCGGGAGCTCGAAAAGTAAAAAGTTTATTCCCCGGGCAGGGAAAAGGGAAGAGCGGCCATCTTGTTTTTCTAATAGTCAACTCTGGAAATCGCGTTTTTACGGTGCAAATCGACCAAAATGAGCATCCTGAACAACTTTCCTGTGTGGAGTCATGCAAAATTCGCAAAACCTTGGGAATTACAACTTTTTGGTGCAAAAGTGACGTCATAATTTGACAAAAAATCGTCGATTACCGCCAAAGTAAAACATCGATGGGGTTCAAATTTGCACTGGCACACTCGGGTGGGGTATCCGCAAGAAGTAATCACGCTAATTCGGCTTTTCGGGAGCTCGAAAATTAAAAAGTTTATTCCCCGTGCAGGGAAAAGGGAAGAGCGGCCATCTTGTTTTTCTAATAGTCAACTCTGGAAATCGCGTTTTGACGGTGCAAATCGACCAAGTTGAGCATCCTGAACAACTTTCCTGTGTGGAGTCATGCAAAATTCGTAAAACCTTGGGAATTACAACTTTTTGGTGCAAAAGTGACGTCATAATTTGACCAAAAATCGTCGATTACCGCCAAAGTGAAACATTAAATGGGTTCAAATTTGCACCGGCACACTCGGGTGGGGTATCCGCAAGAAGTAATCACGCTAATTCGGCTTTTCGGGAGCTCGAAAAGTAAAAAGTTTATTCCCCGGGCAGGGAAAAGGGAAGAGCGGCCATCTTGTTTTTCTAATAGTCAACTCTGGAAATCGCGTTTTTACGGTGCAAATCGACCAAGTTGAGCATCCTGAACAACTTTCCTGTGTGGAGTCATGCAAAATTCGCAAAACCTAGGGAATTACAACTCTTTGGTGCAAAAGTGACGTCATAGTTTGACAAAAAATCGTCGATTACCGCCAAAGTAAAACATTGATGGGGTTCAAATTTGCACAGGCACACTCGGGTGGGGTATCCGCAAGAAGTAATCACGCTCATTCGGCTTTTCGGGAGCTCGAAAATTAAAAAGTTTATTCCCCGGGCAGGGAAAAGGGAAGAGCGGCCATCTTGTTTTTCTAAGAGTCAACTCTGGAAATCGCGTTTTGACGGTGCAAATCGACCAAGTTGAGCATCCTGAACAACTTTCCTGTGTGGAGTCATGCAAAATTCGCAAAACCTTGGGAATTACAACTTTTTGGTGCAAAAGTGACGTCATAATTTGACAAAAAAATCGTCGATTACCGCCAAAGTAAAACATTGATGGGGTTCAAATTTGCACAGGCACACTCAGGTGGGGTATCCGCAAGAAGTAATCACGCTAATTCGGCTTTTCGGGAGCTCGAAAATTAAAAAGTTTATTCCCCTGTCAGGGAAAAGGGAAGAGCGGCCATCTTGTTTTTCTAAGAGTCAACTCTGGAAATCGCGTTTTGACGGTGCAAATCGACCAAGTTGAGCATCCTGAACAACTTTCCTGTGTGGAGTCATGCAGAATTCGCAAAACCTTGGGAATTACAACTTTTTGGTGCAAAAGTGACGTCATAATTTGACCAAAAATCGTCGATTACCGCCAAAGTGAAACATTAAATGGGTTCAAATTTGCACCGGCACACTCGGGTGGGGTATCCGCAAGAAGTAATCACGCTAATTCGGCTTTTCGGGAGCTCGAAAAGTAAAAAGTTTATTCCCCGGGCAGGGAAAAGGGAAGAGCGGCCATCTTGTTTTTCTAATAGTCAACTCTGGAAATCGCGTTTTTACGGTGCAAATCGACCAAAATGAGCATCCTGAACAACTTTCCTGTGTGGAGTCATGCAAAATTCGCAAAACCTTGGGAATTACAACTTTTTGGTGCAAAAGTGACGTCATAATTTGACAAAAAATCGTCGATTACCGCCAAAGTAAAACATCGATGGGGTTCAAATTTGCACTGGCACACTCGGGTGGGGTATCCGCAAGAAGTAATCACGCTAATTCGGCTTTTCGGGAGCTCGAAAATTAAAAAGTTTATTCCCCTGTCAGGGAAAAGGGAAGAGCGGCCATCTTGTTTTTCTAATAGTCAACTCTGGAAATCGCGTTTTGACCGTGCAAATCGACCAAGTTGAGCATCCTGAACAACTTTCCTGTGTGGAGTCATGCAAAATTCGCAAAACCTTGGGAATTACAACTTTTTGGTGCAAAAGTGACGTTATAATTTGACAAAAAATCGTCGATTACCGCCAAAGTAAAACATTGATGGGGTTCAAATTTGCACAGGCACACTCGGGTGGGGTATCCGCAAGAAGTAATCACGCTAATTCGGCTTTCGGGAGCTCGAAAATTAAAAAGTTTATTCCCCGGGCAGGGAAAAGGGAAGAGCGGCCATCAGGTTTTTCTAATAGTCAACTCTGGATATCGCGTTTTGACGGTGCAAATCGACCAAGTTGAGCATCCTGAACAACTTTCCTGTGTGGAGTCATGCAAAATTCGCAAAACCTAGGGAATTACAACTTTTTGGTGCAAAAGTGACGTCATTATTTGACCAAAAATCGTCGATTACCGCCAAAGTAAAACATTAAATGGGTTCAAATTTGCACCGGCACACTCGGGTGGGGTATCCGCAAGAAGTAATCACGCTAATTCGGCTTTTCAGGAGCTCGAAAATTAAAAAGTTTATTCCCCGTGCAGGGAAAAGGGAAGAGCGGCCATCTTGTTTTTCTAATAGTCAACTCTGGAAATCGCGTTTTGACGGTGCAAATCGACCAAGTTGAGCATCCTGAACAACTTTCCTGTGTGGAATCATGCAAAATTCGTAAAACCTTGGGAATTACAACTTTTTGGTGCAAAAGTGACGTCATAATTTGACCAAAAATCGTCGATTACCGCCAAAGTGAAACATTAAAATGGTTCAAATTCGCACCGGCACACTCGGGTGGGGTATCCGCAAGAAGTAATCACGCTAATTCGGCTTTTCGGGAGCTCGAAAAGTAAAAAGTTTATTCCCCGGGCAGGGAAAAGGGAAGAGCGGCCATCTTGTTTTTCTAATAGTCAACTCTGGAAATCGCGTTTTTACGGTGCAAATCGACCAAGTTGAGCATCCTGAACAACTTTCCTGTGTGGAGTCATGCAAAATTCGCAAAAGCTTGGGAATTACAACTTTTTGGTGCAAAAGTGACGTCATAATTTGACAAAAAATCGTCGATTACCGCCAAAGTAAAACATCGATGGGGTTCAAATTTGCACTGGCACACTCGGGTGGGGTATCCGCAAGAAGTAATCACGCTAATTTGGCTTTTTGGGAGCTCGAAAATTAAAAAGTTATTCTCCGGGCAGGGAAAATGGAAGAGCGGCCATCTTGTTTTTCTAATATTCAACTCTGGAAATCGCGTTTTGACGGTGCAAATCGACCAAGTTGAGCATCCTGAACAATTTTCCTGTGTGGAGTCATGCAAAATTCGCAAAACCTAGGCAATTACAACTTTTTGGTGCAAAAGTGACGTCATTATTTGACCAAAAATCGTCGATTACCGCCAAAGTAAAACATCGATGGGGTTCAAATTTGCACAGGCACACTCGGGTGGGGTATCCGCAAGAAGTAATCACGCTAATTCGGCTTTTCGGGAGCTCGAAAATTAAAAAGTTTATTCCCCGTGCAGGGAAAAGGGAAGAGCGGCCATCTTGTTTTTCTAATAGTCAACTCTGGAAATCGCGTTTTGACGGTGCAAATCGACCAAGTTGAGCATCCTGAACAACTTTCCTGTGTGGAGTCATGCAAAATTCGCAAAACCTAGGGAATTACAACTCTTTGGTGCAAAAGTGACGTCATTATTTGACCAAAAATCGTCGATTACCGCCAAAGTAAAACATTAAATGGGTTCAAATTTGCACCGGCACACTCGGGTGGGGTATCCGCAAGAAGTAATCACGCTAATTCGGCTTTTCGGGAGCTCGAAAATTAAAAAGTTTATTCCCCGTGCAAGGAAAAGGGAAGAGCGGCCATCTTGTTTTTCTAATAGTCAACTCTGGAAATCGCGTTTTGACGGTGCAAATCGACCAAGTTGAGCATCCTGAACAACTTTCCTGTGTGGAGTCATGCAAAATTCGTAAAACCTTGGAATTACAACTTTTTGGTGCAAAAGTGACGTCATAATTTGACCAAAAATCGTCGATTACCGCCAAAGTGAAACATTAAATGGGTTCAAATTTGCACCGGCACACTCGGGTGGGGTATCCGCAAGAAGTAATCACGCTAATTCGGCTTTTCGGGAGCTCGAAAATTAAAAAGTTTATTCCCCGTGCAGGGAAAAGGGAAGAGCGGCCATCTTGTTTTTCTAATAGTCAACTCTGGAAATCGCGTTTTGACGGTGCAAATCGACCAAGTTGAGCATCCTGAACAACTTTCCTGTGTGGAGTCATGCAAAATTCGTAAAACCTTGGGAATTACAACTTTTTGGTGCAAAAGTGACGTCATAATTTGACCAAAAATCGTCGATTACCGCCAAAGTGAAACATTAAATGGGTTCAAATTTGCACCGGCACACTCGGGTGGGGTATCCGCAAGAAGTCATCACGCTAATTCGGCTTTTCGGGAGCTCGAAAAGTAAAAAGTTTATTCCCCGGGCAGGGAAAAGGGAAGAGCGGCCATCTTGTTTTTCTAATAGTCAACTCTGGAAATCGCGTTTTTACGGTGCAAATCGACCAAGTTGAGCATCCTGAACAACTTTCCTGTGTGGAGTCATGCAAAATTCGCAAAACCTAGGGAATTACAACTCTTTGGTGCAAAAGTGACGTCATAGTTTGACAAAAAATCGTCGAATACCGCCAAAGTAAAACATTGATGGGGTTCAAATTTTGCACAGGCACACTCGGGTGGGGTATCCGCAAGAAGTAATCACGCTCATTCGGCTTTTCGGGAGCTCGAAAATTAAAAAGTTTATTCCCCGGGCAGGGAAAAGGGAAGAGCGGCCATCTTGTTTTTCTAAGAGTCAACTCTGGAAATCGCGTTTTGACGGTGCAAATCGACCAAGTTGAGCATCCTGAACAACTTTCCTGTGTGGAGTCATGCAAAATTCGCAAAACCTTGGGAATTACAACTTTTTGGTGCAAAAGTGACGTCATAATTTGACAAAAAAATCGTCGATTACCGCCAAAGTAAAACATTGATGGGGTTCAAATTTGCACAGGCACACTCGGGTGGGGTATCCGCAAGAAGTAATCACGCTAATTCGGCTTTTCGGGAGCTCGAAAATTAAAAAGTTTATTCCCCTGTCAGGGAAAAGGGAAGAGCGGCCATCTTGTTTTTCTAAGAGTCAACTCTGGAAATCGCGTTTTGACGGTGCAAATCGACCAAGTTGAGCATCCTGAACAACTTTCCTGTGTGGAGTCATGCAGAATTCGCAAAACCTTGGGAATTACAACTTTTTGGTGCAAAAGTGACGTCATAATTTGACCAAAAATCGTCGATTACCGCCAAAGTGAAACATTAAATGGGTTCAAATTTGCACCGGCACACTCGGGTGGGGTATCCGCAAGAAGTAATCACGCTAATTCGGCTTTTCGGGAGCTCGAAAAGTAAAAAGTTTATTCCCCGGGCAGGGAAAAGGGAAGAGCGGCCATCTTGTTTTTCTAATAGTCAACTCTGGAAATCGCGTTTTTACGGTGCAAATCGACCAAAATGAGCATCCTGAACAACTTTCCTGTGTGGAGTCATGCAAAATTCGCAAAACCTTGGGAATTACAACTTTTTGGTGCAAAAGTGACGTCATAATTTGACAAAAAATCGTCGATTACCGCCAAAGTAAAACATCGATGGGGTTCAAATTTGCACTGGCACACTCGGGTGGGGTATCCGCAAGAAGTAATCACGCTAATTCGGCTTTTCGGGAGCTCGAAAATTAAAAAGTTTATTCCCCGGGCAGGGAAAAGGGAAGAGCGGCCATCTTGTTTTTCTAATAGTCAACTCTGGAAATCGCGTTTTGACCGTGCAAATCGACCAAGTTGAGCATCCTGAACAACTTTCCTGTGTGGAGTCATGCAAAATTCGCAAAACCTTGGGAATTACAACTTTTTGGTGCAAAAGTGACGTTATAATTTGACAAAAAATCGTCGATTACCGCCAAAGTAAAACATTGATGGGGTTCAAATTTGCACAGGCACACTCGGGTGGGGTATCCGCAAGAAGTAATCACGCTAATTCGGCTTTTCGGGAGCTCGAAAATTAAAAAGTTTATTCCCCGGGCAGGGAAAAGGGAAGAGCGGCCATCAGGTTTTTCTAATAGTCAACTCTGGATATCGCGTTTTGACGGTGCAAATCGACCAAGTTGAGCATCCTGAACAACTTTCCTGTGTGGAGTCATGCAAAATTCGCAAAACCTAGGGAATTACAACTTTTTGGTGCAAAAGTGACGTCATTATTTGACCAAAAATCGTCGATTACCGCCAAAGTAAAACATTAAATGGGTTCAAATTTGCACCGGCACACTCGGGTGGGGTATCCGCAAGAAGTAATCACGCTCATTCGGCTTTTCAGGAGCTCGAAAATTAAAAAGTTTATTCCCCGTGCAGGGAAAAGGGAAGAGCGGCCATCTTGTTTTTCTAATAGTCAACTCTGGAAATCGCGTTTTGACGGTGCAAATCGACCAAGTTGAGCATCTTGAACAACTTTCCTGTGTGGAATCATGCAAAATTCGTAAAACCTTGGGAATTACAACTTTTTGGTGCAAAAGTGACGTCATAATTTGACCAAAAATCGTCGATTACCGCCAGAGTGAAACATTAAAATGGTTCAAATTCGCACCGGCACACTCGGGTGGGGTATCCGCAAGAAGTAATCACGCTAATTCGGCTTTTCGGGAGCTCGAAAAGTAAAAAGTTTATTCCCCGGGCAGGGAAAAGGGAAGAGCGGCCATCTTGTTTTTCTAATAGTCAACTCTGGAAATCGCGTTTTTACGGTGCAAATCGACCAAGTTGAGCATCCTGAACAACTTTCCTGTGTGGAGTCATGCAAAATTCGCAAAAGCTTGGGAATTACAACTTTTTGGTGCAAAAGTGACGTCATAATTTGACAAAAAATCGTCGATTACCGCCAAAGTAAAACATCGATGGGGTTCAAATTTGCACTGGCACTCTCGGGTGGGGTATCCGCAAGAAGTAATCACGCTAATTCGGCTTTTCGGGAGCTCGAAAATTAAAAAGTTTATTCCCCGGGCAGGGAAAAGGGAAGAGCGGCCATCTTGTTTTTCTAATAGTCAACTCTGGAAATCGCGTTTTGACCGTGCAAATCGACCAAGTTGAGCATCCTGAACAACTTTCCTGTGTGGAGTCATGCAAAATTCGTAAAACCTTGGGAATTACAACTTTTTGGTGCAAAAGTGACGTCATAATTTGACAAAAAATCGTCGATTACCGCCAAAGTAAAACATTGATGGGGTTCAAATTTGCACAGGCACACTCGGGTGGGGTATCCGCAAGAAGTAATCACGCTAATTCGGCTTTTCGGGAGCTCAAAAATTAAAAAGTTTATTCCCCGTGCAGGGAAAGGGAAGAGCGGCCATCTTGTTTTTCTAATAGTCAACTCTGGAAATCGCGTTTTGACGGTGCAAATCGACCAAGTTGAGCATCCTGAACAACTTTCCTGTGTGGAGTCATGCAAAATTCGTAAAACCTTGGGAATTACAACTTTTTGGTGCAAAAGTGACGTCATAATTTGACCAAAAATCGTCGATTACCGCCAAAGTGAAACATTAAATGGGTTCAAATTTGCACCGGCACACTCGGGTGGGGTATCCGCAAGAAGTAATCACACTAATTCGGCTTTTCGGGAGCTCGAAAAGTAAAAAGTTTATTCCCCGGGCAGGGAAAAGGGAAGAGCGGCCATCTTGTTTTTCTAAGAGTCAACTCTGGAAATCGCGTTTTTACGGTGCAAATCGACCAAGTTGAGCATCCTGAACAACTTTCCTGTGTGGAGTCATGCAAAATTCGCAAAACCTTGGGAATTACAACTTTTTGGTGCAAAAGTGACGTCATAATTTGACAAAAAATCGTCGATTACCGCCAAAGTGAAACATCGATGTGGTTCAAATTTGCACTGGCACACTCGGGTGGGGTATCCGCAAGAAGTAATCACGCTAATTCGGCTTTTCGGGAGCTCGAAAATTAAAAAGTTTATTCCCCGGGCAGGGAAAAGGGAAGAGCGGCCATCTTGTTTTTCTAATAGTCAACTCTGGAAATCGCGTTTTGACCGTGCAAATCGACCAAGTTGAGCATCCTGAACAACTTTCCTGTGTGGATTCATGCAAAATTCGTAAAACCTTGGGAATTACAACTTTTTGGTGCAAAAGTGACGTCATAACTTGACAAAAAATCGTCGATTACCGCCAAAGTAAAACATCGATGGGGTTCAAATTTGCACAGGCACACTCGGGTGGGGTATCCGCAAGAAGTAATCACGCTAATTCGGCTTTTCGGGAGCTCGAAAATTAAAAAGTTTATTCCCCGGGCAGGGAAAAGGGAAGAGCGGCCATCTTGTTTTTCTAATAGTCAACTCTGGAAATCGCGTTTTTACGGTGCAAATCGACCAAGTTGAGCATCCTGAACAACTTTCCTGTGTGGAGTCATGCAAAATTCGCAAAACCTTGGGAATTACAACTTTTTGGTGCAAAAGTGACGTCACAATTTGACAAAAAATCGTCAATTACCGCCAAAGTAAAACATCGATGGGGTTCAAATTTGCACAGGCACACTCGGGTGGGGTATCCGCAAGAAGTAATCACGCTAATTCGGCTTTTCGGGAGCTCGAAAATTAAAAAGTTTATTCCCCGGGCAGGGAAAAGGGAAGAGCGGCCATCTTGTTTTTCTAATAGTCAACTCTGGAAATCGCGTTTTGACCGTGCAAATCGACCAAGTTGAGCTTCCTGAACAACTTTCCTGTGTGGAGTCATGCAAAATTCGTAAAACCTTGGGAATTACAACTTTTTGGTGCAAAAGTGACGTCATAATTTGACCAAAAATCGTCGATTACCGCCAAAGTGAAACATTAAATGGGTTCAAATTTGCACCGGCACACTCGGGTGGGGTATCCGCAAGAAGTAATCACACTAATTCGGCTTTTCGGGAGCTCGAAAAGTAAAAAGTTTATTCCCCGGGCAGGGAAAAGGGAAGAGCGGCCATCTTGTTTTTCTAATAGTCAACTCTGGAAATCGCGTTTTGACGGTGCAAATCGACCAAGTTGAGCATCCTGAACAACTTTCCTGTGTGGAGTCATGCAAAATTCGCAAAACCTTGGAATTACAACTTTTTGGTGCAAAAGTGACGTCATAATTTGACAAAAAATCGTCGATTACCGCCAAAGTGAAACATCGATGTGGTTCAAATTTGCACTGGCACACTCGGGTGGGGTATCCGCAAGAAGTAATCACGCTAATTCGGCTTTTCGGGAGCTCGAAAATTAAAAAGTTTATTCCCCGTGCAGGGAAAAGGGAAGAGCGGCCATCTTGTTTTTCTAATAGTCAACTCTGGAAATCGCGTTTTGACCGTGCAAATCGACCAAGTTGAGCATCCTGAACAACTTTCCTGTGTGGAGTCATGCAAAATTCGTAAAACCTTGGGAATTACAACTTTTTGGTGCAAAAGTGACGTCATAACTTGACAAAAAATCGTCGATTACCGCCAAAGTAAAACATCGATGGGGTTCAAATTTGCACAGGCACACTCGGGTGGGGTATCCGCAAGAAGTAATCACGCTAATTCGGCTTTTCGGGAGCTCGAAAATTAAAAAGTTTATTCCCCGGGCAGGGAAAAGGGAAGAGCGGCCATCTTGTTTTTCTAATAGTCAACTCTGGAAATCGCGTTTTTACGGTGCAAATCGACCAAGTTGAGCATCCTGAACAACTTTCCTGTGTGGAGTCATGCAAAATTCGCAAAACCTTGGGAATTACAACTTTTTGGTGCAAAAGTGACGTCACAATTTGACAAAAAATCGTCAATTACCGCCAAAGTAAAACATCGATGGGGTTCAAATTTGCACAGGCACACTCGGGTGGGGTATCCGCAAGAAGTAATCACGCTAATTCGGCTTTTCGGGAGCTCGAAAATTAAAAAGTTTATTCCCCGGGCAGGGAAAAGGGAAGAGCGGCCATCTTGTTTTTCTAATAGTCAACTCTGGAAATCGCGTTTTGACCGTGCAAATCGACCAAGTTGAGCTTCCTGAACAACTTTCCTGTGTGGAGTCATGCAAAATTCGTAAAACCTTGGGAATTACAACTTTTTGGTGCAAAAGTGACGTCATAATTTGTCCAAAAATCGTCGATTACCGCCAAAGTAAAACATTGACGGGGTTCAAATTTGCACAGGCACACTCGGGTGGGGTATCCGCAAGAAGTAATCACGCTAATTCGGCTTTTCGGGGTGGCTCGAAAATTAAAAAGTTATTCTCCGGTCAGGGAAAAGGGAAGAGCGGCCATCTTGTTTTTCTAATATTCAACTCTGGAAATCGAGTTTTGACGGTGCAAATCGACCAAGTTGAGCATCCTGAACAACTTTCCTGTGTGGAGTCATGTAAAATTCGTAAAACCTTGGGAATTACAACTTTTTGGTGCAAAAGTGACGTCATAATTTGTCCAAAAATCGTCGATTACTGCCAAAGTAAAACATTGACGGGGTTCAAATTTGCACTGGCACACTCGGGTGGGGTATCCGCAAGAAGTAATCACGCTAATTTGGCTTTTTGGGAGCTCGAAAAGTAAAAAGTTATTCTCCGGGCAGGGAAAATGGAAGAGCGGCCATCTTGTTTTTCTAATATTCAACTCTGGAAATCGCGTTTTGACGGTGCAAATCGACCAAGTTGAGCATCCTGAACAACTTTCCTGTGTGGAGTCATGCAAAATTCGCAAAACCTAGGCAATTACAACTTTTTGGTGCAAAAGTGACGTCATTATTTGACAAAAAATCGTCGATTACCGCCAAAGTAAAACATTGACTGGGTTCAAATTTGCACCGGCACACTCGGGTGGGGTATCCGCAAGAAGTAATCACGCTAATTCGGCTTTTCGGGAGCTCGAAAAGTAAAAAGTTTATTCCCCGGGCAGGGAAAAGGGAAGAGCGGCCATCTTGTTTTTCTAAGAGTCAACTCTGGAAATCGCGTTTTGACGGTGCAAATCGACCAAGTTGAGCATCCTGAAAAACTTTCCTGTGTGGAGTCATTCAAAATTCGCAAAACCTTGGGAATTACAACTTTTTGGTGCAAAAGTGACGTCATAATTTGACAAAAAATCGTCGATTACCGCCAAAGTAAAACATCGATGGGGTTCAAATTTGCACTGGCACATTCGGGTGGGGTATCCGCAAGAAGTAATCACGCTAATTCGGCTTTTCGGGAGCTCGAAAATTAAAAAGTTTATTCCCCGGGCAGGGAAAAGGGAAGAGCGGCCATCTTGTTTTTCTAATAGTCAACTCTGGAAATCGCGTTTTGACCGTGCAAATCGACCAAGTTGAGCATCCTGAACAACTTTCCTGTGTGGAGTCATGCAAAATTCGTAAAACCTTGGGAATTACAACTTTTTGGTGCAAAAGTGACGTCATAACTTGACAAAAAATCGTCGATTACCGCCAAAGTAAAACATCGATGGGGTTCAAATTTGCACAGGCACACTCGGGTGGGGTATCCGCAAGAAGTAATCACGCTAATTCGGCTTTTCGGGAGCTCGAAAATTAAAAAGTTTATTCCCCGGGCAGGGAAAAGGGAAGAGCGGCTATCTTGTTTTTCTAATAGTCAACTCTGGAAATCGCGTTTTTACGGTGCAAATCGACCAAGTTGAGCATCCTGAACAACTTTCCTGTGTGGAGTCATGCAAAATTCGCAAAACCTTGGGAATTACAACTTTTTGGTGCAAAAGTGACGTCACAATTTGACAAAAAATCGTCAATTACCGCCAAAGTAAAACATCGATGGGCTTCAAATTTGCACAGGCACACTCGGGTGGGGTATCCGCAAGAAGTAATCACGCTAATTCGGCTTTTCGGGAGCTCGAAAATTAAAAAGTTTATTCCCCGGGCAGGGAAAAGGGAAGAGCGGCCATCTTGTTTTTCTAATAGTCAACTCTGGAAATCGCGTTTTGACCGTGCAAATCGACCAAGTTGAGCTTCCTGAACAACTTTCCTGTGTGGAGTCATGCAAAATTCGTAAAACCTTGGGAATTACAACTTTTTGGTGCAAAAGTGACGTCATAATTTGTCCAAAAATCGTCGATTACCGCCAAAGTAAAACATTGACGGGGTTCAAATTTGCACAGGCACACTCGGGTGGGGTATCCGCAAGAAGTAATCACGCTAATTCGGCTTTTCGGGGTGGCTCGAAAATTAAAAAGTTATTCTCCGGTCAGGGAAAAGGGAAGAGCGGCCATCTTGTTTTTCTAATATTCAACTCTGGAAATCGAGTTTTGACGGTGCAAATCGACCAAGTTGAGCATCCTGAACAACTTTCCTGTGTGGAGTCATGTAAAATTCGTAAAACCTTGGGAATTACAACTTTTTGGTGCAAAAGTGACGTCATAATTTGTCCAAAAATCGTCGATTACTGCCAAAGTAAAACATTGACGGGGTTCAAATTTGCACTGGCACACTCGGGTGGGGTATCCGCAAGAAGTAATCACGCTAATTTGGCTTTTTGGGAGCTCGAAAAGTAAAAAGTTATTCTCCGGGCAGGGAAAATGGAAGAGCGGCCATCTTGTTTTTCTAATATTCAACTCTGGAAATCGCGTTTTGACGGTGCAAATCGACCAAGTTGAGCATCCTGAACAACTTTCCTGTGTGGAGTCATGCAAAATTCGCAAAACCTAGGCAATTACAACTTTTTGGTGCAAAAGTGACGTCATTATTTGACCAAAAATCGTCGATTACCGCCAAAGTAAAACATTGACTGGGTTCAAATTTGCACCGGCACACTCGGGTGGGGTATCCGCAAGAAGTAATCACGCTAATTCGGCTTTTCGGGAGCTCGAAAATTAAAAAGTTTATTCCCCGGGCAGGGAAAAGGGAAGAGCGGCCATCTTGTTTTTCTAAGAGTCAACTCTGGAAATCGCGTTTTGACGGTGCAAATCGACCAAGTTGAGCATCCTGAAAAACTTTCCTGTGTGGAGTCATTCAAAATTCGCAAAACCTTGGGAATTACAACTTTTTGGTGCAAAAGTGACGTCATAATTTGACAAAAAATCGTCGATTACCGCCAAAGTAAAACATCGATGGGGTTCAAATTTGCACAGGCACACTCGGGTGGGGTATCCGCAAGAAGTAATCACGCTAATTCGGCTTTTCGGGAGCTCGAAAATTAAAAAGTTTATTCCCCGGGCAGGGAAAAGGGAAGAGCGGCCATCTTGTTTTTCTAATAGTCAACTCTGGAAATCGCGTTTTGACCGTGCAAATCGACCAAGTTGAGCATCCTGAACAACTTTCCTGTGTGGAGTCATGCAAAATTCGTAAAACCATGGGAATTACAACTTTTTTGGTGCAAAAGTGACGTCATAATTTGAGAAAAAATCGTCGATTACCGCCAAAGTGAAACATTGATGGGGTTCAAATTTGCACAGGCACACTCGGGTGGGGTATCCGCAAGAAGTAATCACGCTAATTCGGCTTTTCGGGAGCTCGAAAATTAAAAAGTTTATTCCCCGTGCAGGGAAAAGGGAAGAGCGGCCATCTTGTTTTTCTAATAGTCAACTCTGGAAATCGCGTTTTGACGGTGCAAATCGACCAGGTTGAGCATCCTGGACAACTTTCCTGTGTGGAGTCATGCAAAATTCGCAAAACCTAGGGAATTACAACTCTTTGGTGCAAAAGTGACGTCATTATTTGACCAAAAATCGTCGATTACCGCCAAAGTAAAACATTGAATGGGTTCAAATTTGCACCGGCACACTCGGGTGGGGTATCCGCAAGAAGTAATCACGCTAATTCGGCTTTTCGGGAGCTCGAAAATTAAAAAGTTTATTCCCCGTGCAGGGAAAAGGGAAGAGCGGCCATCTTGTTTTTCTAATAGTCAACTCTGGAATTCGCGTTTTGACCGTGCAAATCGACCAAGTTGAGCATCCTGAACAACTTTCCTGTGTGGAGTCATGCAAAATTCGTAAAACCTTGGAATTACAACTTTTTGGTGCAAAAGTGACGTCATTATTTGACCAAAAATCGTCGATTACCGCCAAAGTGAAACATTAAATGGGTTCAAATTTGCACCGGCACACTCGGGTGGGGTATCCGCAAGAAGTAATCACGCTAATTCGGCTTTTCGGGAGCTCGAAAAGTAAAAAGTTTATTCCCCGGGCAGGGAAAAGGGAAGAGCGGCCATCTTGTTTTTCTAATAGTCAACTCTGGAAATCGCGTTTTTACGGTGCAAATCGACCAAGTTGAGCATCCTGAACAACTTTCCTGTGTGGAGTCATGCAAAATTCGCAAAACCTTGGGAATTACAACTTTTTGGTGCAAAAGTGACGTCATAATTTGACAAAAAATCGTCGATTACCGCCAAAGTAAAACATTGATGGGGTTCAAATTTGCACAGGCACACTCGGGTGGGGTATCCGCAAGAAGTAATCACGCTAATTCGGCTTTTCGGGAGCTCGAAAATTAAAAAGTTTATTCCCCGTGCAGGGAAAAGGGAAGAGCGGCCATCTTGTTTTTCTAATAGTCAACTCTGGAAATCGCGTTTTGACGGTGCAAATCGACCAAGTTGAGCATCCTGAACAACTTTCCTGTGTGGAGTCATGCAAAATTCGCAAAACCTTGGGAATTACAACTTTTTGGTGCAAAAGTGACGTTATAATTTGACCAAAAATCGTCGATTACCGCCATAGTAAAACATTGATGGGGGTTCAAATTTGCACAGGCACACTCGGGTGGGGTATCCGCAAGAAGTAATCACGCTAATTCGGCTTTTCGGGAGCTCGAAAATTAAAAAGTTTATTCCCCGGGCAGGGAAAAAAAGGGAAGAGCGGCCATCTTGTTTTTCTAATAGTCAACTCTGGAAATCGCGTTTTGACGGTGCAAATCGACCAAGTTGAGCATCCTGAACAACTTTCCTGTGTGGAGTCATGCAAAATTCGTAAAACCTAGGGAATTACAACTTTTTGTTGCAAAAGTGACGTCATTATTTGACAAAAAATCGTCGATTACCGCCAAAGTAAAACATTGACTGGGTTCAAATTTGCACCGGCACACTCGGGTGGGGTATCCGCAAGAAGTAATCACGCTAATTCGGCTTTTCGGGAGCTCGAAAAGTAAAAAGTTTATTCCCCGGGCAGGGAAAAGGGAAGAGCGGCCATCTTGTTTTTCTAAGAGTCAACTCTGGAAATCGCGTTTTGACGGTGCAAATCGACCAAGTTGAGCATCCTGAAAAACTTTCCTGTGTGGAGTCATTCAAAATTCGCAAAACCTTGGGAATTACAACTTTTTGGTGCAAAAGTGACGTCATAATTTGACAAAAAATCGTCGATTACCGCCAAAGTAAAACATCGATGGGGTTCAAATTTGCACTGGCACATTCGGGTGGGGTATCCGCAAGAAGTAATCACGCTAATTCGGCTTTTCGGGAGCTCGAAAATTAAAAAGTTTATTCCCCGGGCAGGGAAAAGGGAAGAGCGGCCATCTTGTTTTTCTAATAGTCAACTCTGGAAATCGCGTTTTGACCGTGCAAATCGACCAAGTTGAGCATCCTGAACAACTTTCCTGTGTGGAGTCATGCAAAATTCGTAAAACCTTGGGAATTACAACTTTTTGGTGCAAAAGTGACGTCATAACTTGACAAAAAATCGTCGATTACCGCCAAAGTAAAACATCGATGGGGTTCAAATTTGCACAGGCACACTCGGGTGGGGTATCCGCAAGAAGTAATCACGCTAATTCGGCTTTTCGGGAGCTCGAAAATTAAAAAGTTTATTCCCCGGGCAGGGAAAAGGGAAGAGCGGCTATCTTGTTTTTCTAATAGTCAACTCTGGAAATCGCGTTTTTACGGTGCAAATCGACCAAGTTGAGCATCCTGAACAACTTTCCTGTGTGGAGTCATGCAAAATTCGCAAAACCTTGGGAATTACAACTTTTTGGTGCAAAAGTGACGTCACAATTTGACAAAAAATCGTCAATTACCGCCAAAGTAAAACATCGATGGGCTTCAAATTTGCACAGGCACACTCGGGTGGGGTATCCGCAAGAAGTAATCACGCTAATTCGGCTTTTCGGGAGCTCGAAAATTAAAAAGTTTATTCCCCGGGCAGGGAAAAGGGAAGAGCGGCCATCTTGTTTTTCTAATAGTCAACTCTGGAAATCGCGTTTTGACCGTGCAAATCGACCAAGTTGAGCTTCCTGAACAACTTTCCTGTGTGGAGTCATGCAAAATTCGTAAAACCTTGGGAATTACAACTTTTTGGTGCAAAAGTGACGTCATAATTTGTCCAAAAATCGTCGATTACCGCCAAAGTAAAACATTGACGGGGTTCAAATTTGCACAGGCACACTCGGGTGGGGTATCCGCAAGAAGTAATCACGCTAATTCGGCTTTTCGGGGTGGCTCGAAAATTAAAAAGTTATTCTCCGGTCAGGGAAAAGGGAAGAGCGGCCATCTTGTTTTTCTAATATTCAACTCTGGAAATCGAGTTTTGACGGTGCAAATCGACCAAGTTGAGCATCCTGAACAACTTTCCTGTGTGGAGTCATGTAAAATTCGTAAAACCTTGGGAATTACAACTTTTTGGTGCAAAAGTGACGTCATAATTTGTCCAAAAATCGTCGATTACTGCCAAAGTAAAACATTGACGGGGTTCAAATTTGCACTGGCACACTCGGGTGGGGTATCCGCAAGAAGTAATCACGCTAATTTGGCTTTTTGGGAGCTCGAAAAGTAAAAAGTTATTCTCCGGGCAGGGAAAATGGAAGAGCGGCCATCTTGTTTTTCTAATATTCAACTCTGGAAATCGCGTTTTGACGGTGCAAATCGACCAAGTTGAGCATCCTGAACAACTTTCCTGTGTGGAGTCATGCAAAATTCGCAAAACCTAGGCAATTACAACTTTTTGGTGCAAAAGTGACGTCATTATTTGACCAAAAATCGTCGATTACCGCCAAAGTAAAACATTGACTGGGTTCAAATTTGCACCGGCACACTCGGGTGGGGTATCCGCAAGAAGTAATCACGCTAATTCGGCTTTTCGGGAGCTCGAAAATTAAAAAGTTTATTCCCCGGGCAGGGAAAAGGGAAGAGCGGCCATCTTGTTTTTCTAAGAGTCAACTCTGGAAATCGCGTTTTGACGGTGCAAATCGACCAAGTTGAGCATCCTGAAAAACTTTCCTGTGTGGAGTCATTCAAAATTCGCAAAACCTTGGGAATTACAACTTTTTGGTGCAAAAGTGACGTCATAATTTGACAAAAAATCGTCGATTACCGCCAAAGTAAAACATCGATGGGGTTCAAATTTGCACAGGCACACTCGGGTGGGGTATCCGCAAGAAGTAATCACGCTAATTCGGCTTTTCGGGAGCTCGAAAATTAAAAAGTTTATTCCCCGGGCAGGGAAAAGGGAAGAGCGGCCATCTTGTTTTTCTAATAGTCAACTCTGGAAATCGCGTTTTGACCGTGCAAATCGACCAAGTTGAGCATCCTGAACAACTTTCCTGTGTGGAGTCATGCAAAATTCGTAAAACCATGGGAATTACAACTTTTTTGGTGCAAAAGTGACGTCATAATTTGAGAAAAAATCGTCGATTACCGCCAAAGTGAAACATTGATGGGGTTCAAATTTGCACAGGCACACTCGGGTGGGGTATCCGCAAGAAGTAATCACGCTAATTCGGCTTTTCGGGAGCTCGAAAATTAAAAAGTTTATTCCCCGTGCAGGGAAAAGGGAAGAGCGGCCATCTTGTTTTTCTAATAGTCAACTCTGGAAATCGCGTTTTGACGGTGCAAATCGACCAGGTTGAGCATCCTGGACAACTTTCCTGTGTGGAGTCATGCAAAATTCGCAAAACCTAGGGAATTACAACTCTTTGGTGCAAAAGTGACGTCATTATTTGACCAAAAATCGTCGATTACCGCCAAAGTAAAACATTGAATGGGTTCAAATTTGCACCGGCACACTCGGGTGGGGTATCCGCAAGAAGTAATCACGCTAATTCGGCTTTTCGGGAGCTCGAAAATTAAAAAGTTTATTCCCCGTGCAGGGAAAAGGGAAGAGCGGCCATCTTGTTTTTCTAATAGTCAACTCTGGAATTCGCGTTTTGACCGTGCAAATCGACCAAGTTGAGCATCCTGAACAACTTTCCTGTGTGGAGTCATGCAAAATTCGTAAAACCTTGGAATTACAACTTTTTGGTGCAAAAGTGACGTCATTATTTGACCAAAAATCGTCGATTACCGCCAAAGTGAAACATTAAATGGGTTCAAATTTGCACCGGCACACTCGGGTGGGGTATCCGCAAGAAGTAATCACGCTAATTCGGCTTTTCGGGAGCTCGAAAAGTAAAAAGTTTATTCCCCGGGCAGGGAAAAGGGAAGAGCGGCCATCTTGTTTTTCTAATAGTCAACTCTGGAAATCGCGTTTTTACGGTGCAAATCGACCAAGTTGAGCATCCTGAACAACTTTCCTGTGTGGAGTCATGCAAAATTCGCAAAACCTTGGGAATTACAACTTTTTGGTGCAAAAGTGACGTCATAATTTGACAAAAAATCGTCGATTACCGCCAAAGTAAAACATTGATGGGGTTCAAATTTGCACAGGCACACTCGGGTGGGGTATCCGCAAGAAGTAATCACGCTAATTCGGCTTTTCGGGAGCTCGAAAATTAAAAAGTTTATTCCCCGTGCAGGGAAAAGGGAAGAGCGGCCATCTTGTTTTTCTAATAGTCAACTCTGGAAATCGCGTTTTGACGGTGCAAATCGACCAAGTTGAGCATCCTGAACAACTTTCCTGTGTGGAGTCATGCAAAATTCGCAAAACCTTGGGAATTACAACTTTTTGGTGCAAAAGTGACGTTATAATTTGACCAAAAATCGTCGATTACCGCCATAGTAAAACATTGATGGGGGTTCAAATTTGCACAGGCACACTCGGGTGGGGTATCCGCAAGAAGTAATCACGCTAATTCGGCTTTTCGGGAGCTCGAAAATTAAAAAGTTTATTCCCCGGGCAGGGAAAAAAAGGGAAGAGCGGCCATCTTGTTTTTCTAATAGTCAACTCTGGAAATCGCGTTTTGACGGTGCAAATCGACCAAGTTGAGCATCCTGAACAACTTTCCTGTGTGGAGTCATGCAAAATTCGTAAAACCTAGGGAATTACAACTTTTTGTTGCAAAAGTGACGTCATAATTTGACCAAAAATCGTCGATTACCGCCAAAGTAAAACATTAAATGGGTTCAAATTTGCACCGGCACACTCGGGTGGGGTATCCGCAAGAAGTAATCACGCTAATTTGGCTTTTTGGGAGCTCGAAAATTAAAAAGTTTATTCCCCGGGCAGGGAAAAGGGAAGAGCGGCCATCTTGTTTTTCTAATAATCAACTCTGGAACTCGCGTTTTGACGGTGCAAATCGACCAAGTTGAGCATCCCGAACAACTTTCCTGTGTGGAGTCATGCAAAATTCGCAAAACCTTGGGAATTACAACTTTTTGGTGCAAAAGTGACGTCATAGTTTGACAAAAAATCGTCGATTACCGCCAAAGTAAAACATTGATGGGGTTCAAATTTGCACAGGCACACTCGGGTGGGGTATCCGCAAGAAGTAATCACGCTAATTCGGCTTTTTGGGAGCT